>NC_062979.1:23582823-24279483 GCF_023078275.1 Leguminivora glycinivorella | reverse complement strand
AGGTTACACAGATTGACGCGCTAACTGGAGTTGCAGCATGACTAGTAGGTTCTACATTAAACAGTCAAATCAATAATTAAAAGTCAGTGTTCAAAGTAGGTACCAGTTTGTCGAACTCAGACAAAATATGCGCTAGTAGCGAGGAGAGTCGACAGTCACCGACACTTAGAACGCCGCTTTTTTCCGGTAATCAAAGTACAAAAGGGGAAAGTGTCTACAGTGACAGGATGCAGAGTTCTTGTTCGTGGACGAGATATCTTTGGTTCTTTTTGGTAACCCTTAGGCGGCATATGTAAACGTTATGTATGCAACTTCATTCGCCAGGAAGTTCGGATTAGTATTTGTTTACAAGAAAGTCTTTCCTGTTCCAGCGCCCCACGCTTTTACAATCAAATATTATAATTAAAAGCACATAGTTTTTAAACTTCAGCTCACAAATAGAGACAACTTGAACGATCCATAATTTATTTTTGGCTTTTACGTGCATTTATAAAAGCGTGTTTTATAGTGTTTTTTAAACTATTAATTTATTTTATACTTTTTAGTCATTAATAATGAAATACTTTTAAAATTTATACATAAATTTATTTCAAGTAGGCGGATTTTACATGCCATTTGTGGCTTAACGTGTACTTATTGCTAATTGCTACTTAATAATCACCAGCGGCTACCTTCTTATTACGGTATTATCATAAAAATGTTTATACCTAGTAAGTTATCCGTAAAAGATAGACCCCCTTTATTTGCTCTTAAGGGTCACAGGAAAACCATTACCCAACATATTTTAAATACAACGTTGATCTTTCTTTTATGCGAGGGGCTTCGCCCCCCAAGTCCCCCTTTGTTTGCTCTGAAAGGTAACAAGAAAACGCTAACCCAACTTATTTTAAATACTACATTAATCTTTCTTTTATGCGGGGGGCTTCGCCCCCCGAGCCCCCCTTTGTTTGCTCTTAAAGGTCACAAGAAAACGCTAACCCAACTTATTCTAAATACTACGTTGATCTTTCTTTCATGCGGGGGGCTTCGCCCCCCGAGGCCCCCTTTTCTTTACTCTTAAGGATCACAAGAAAACTTTTTTTTTTTTTTTTCGTGGGGAATGCGTTTACGCATACCGCCGGGTCTGAGGTGGTGGGCGACCCGGTCGGTTATGTGGGGCTCGAGGCTGTAAAGAGTCCCCCCTACCCACTAAACCCCACGGTGTCCATCCGCGGCCCCGCAGCGGCCATCCTGAATCAGAATCCCTCGCAGGTCGGGCCATGAGCCGACCGGTCCTCACTGTGGGAGCGCTTCCTGGACAAAAGGGTCGCACTCTCCAACTCGAGAGCCAGCGTATTGGGCGGGGGCGCTCTCATGCATCCCTCGCCCGCTGGCTGTCTTTAGGGTGGCAGGTTCCGCTCGTGAGCGGCATGTCTGCGACCTATGCATCACAAGAAAACCTTAACCCAACTTATTTTAAATACAACGTTGATCTTTCTTTTATGCGGGGGCTTCGCCCCCCGAGCCCCCTTTGTTTACTCTGAAAGGTCACAAGAAAACGCTATCCCAACTGATCTTACATACTACGTTGATCTTTCTTTGATGCGGGGGCTTCGCCCCCCGAGCCCCCCTTTGTTTGCTCTTAAAGGTCACAAGAAAACGCTAACCCAACTTATTCTAAATACTACGTTAATCTACCTTTCATGCGGGGGCTTCGCCCCCCGAGCCCCCCTTTTTTTGCTCTTAAAGGTCACAAGAAAACGCTAACCCAACTTATCTTAAATACTACGTTGATCTTTCTTTCATGCGGGGGGCTTCGCCCCCCGAGCCCCACTTTGTTTGCTCTTAAAGGTCACAAGAAAAGGCTAACCCAACTTATTTTAAATACTACGTTAATCTTTGTTTTATGCGGGGGGCTTCGCCCCCCGAGCCCCCCTTTGTTTGCTCTTAAAAGTCACAAGAAAACGCTAACCCAACTTATTTTAAATACAACGTTGATCTTTCTTTTATGCGGGGGCTTCGCCCCCGAGCCCCCTTTGTTTGCTCTGATATGTCACAAGAAAACGCTTACCCAACTTATTTTAAATACTACGTTAATCTTTCTTTTATGCGGGGGGCTTCGCCCCCCGAGCCCCCCTTTGTTTGTTCTTAAAGGTCACAAGAAAACGCTATTCCAACTGATCTAAAATACTACATTGATCTTTCTTTCATGCGGGGGGCTTCGCCCCCCGAGCCCCCCTTTGTTTGCTCTTAAAGCTCACAAGAAAACGCTAACCCAACTGATCTTAAATACTACGTTGATCTTTCTGTCATGCGGGGGGCTTCGCCCCCCGAGCCCCCCTTTGTTTGCTCTTAAAGGTCACAAGAAAACGCTAACCCAACTTATTCTAAATACTACGTCAATTTTTCTTTCATGCGGGGGGCTTCGCCCCTCGAGCCCCCCTTTGTTTGCTCTTAAAGGTCACAAGAAAACGCTAACCCAACTTATCTTAAATACTACGTTAATCTTTCTTTCATTCGGGGGGCTTCGCCCCCCGAGCCCCACTTTCTTTGCTCTTAAAGGTCACAAGAAAACGCTAAAACAATTTATTTTAAATACAACGTTGATCTTTCTTTTATGCGGGGGGCTTCGCCCCCCGAGCCCCCCTTTGTTTGCTCTGAAATATCACAAGAAAACGCTAACCCAACTGATCTAAAATACTACATTGATCTTTCTTTCATGCGGGGGGCTTCGCCCCCCGAGCCCCCCTTTGTTTGCTCTTAAAGCTCACAAGAAAACGCTAACCCAACTGATCTTAAATACTACGTTGATCTTTCTGTCATGCGGGGGGCTTCGCCCCCCGAGCCCCCCTTTGTTTGCTCTTAAAGGTCACAAGAAAACGCTAACCCAACTTATCTTAAATACTACGTTAATCTTTCTTTCATTCGGGGGGCTTCGCCCCCCGAGCCCCACTTTCTTTGCTCTTAAAGGTCACAAGAAAACGCTAAAACAATTTATTTGAAATACAACGTTGATCTTTCTTTTATGCGGGGGCTTCGCCCCCCAAGCCCCCCTTTGTTTGCTCTGAAATGTCACAAGAAAACGCTAACCCAAATTATTTTAAATACTACCTTAATCTTTTTTTATGCGGGGGGCTTCGCCCCCCGAGCCCCCCTTTGTTTGCTCTTAAAGGTCACAAGAAAACACTAACCCAACTGATCTAAAGTACTACATTGATCTTTCTTTCATGCGGGGGCTTCGCCCCCGAGCCCCCTTTGTTTGCTCTTAAAGCTCACAAGAAAACGCTAACCCAACTGATCTTAAATACTACGTTGATCTTTTTTTCATGCGGGGGGCTTCGCCCCCCGAGCCCCCCTTCGTTTGCTCTTAAAGGTCACAAGAAAACGCTAACCCAACTTATTCTAAATACTACGTTGATCTTTCTTTCATGCGGGGGGCTTCGCCCCCGAGCCCCCCTTTGTTTGCTCTTAAAGGTCACAAGAAAACGCTAACCCAACTTATCTTAAATACTACGTTGATCTTTCTTTCATGCGGGGGGCTTCGCCCCCCGAGCCCCACTTTGTTTGCTCTTAAAGGTCACAAGAAAACGCTAACCCAACTTATTTTAAATACTACGTTAATCTTTATTTTATGCGGGGGCTTCGCCCCCCGAGCCCCCCTTTGTTTGCTCTGAAAGGTCACAAGAAAACGCCATCCCTACTAATTCTAAATACTACGTTGATCTTTTTTTCATGCGGGGGGCTTCGCCCCCCGAGGCCCCCTTTTCTTTACTCTTAAGGATCACAAGAAAACTTAACCCAACTTATTTTAAATACAACGTTGATCTTTCTTTTATGCGGGGGGCCTCGCCCCCCGAGCCCCCCTTTGTTTGCTCTGAAAGGTCACAAGAAAACGCTATCCCAACTTATTTTAAATACTACGTTAATCTTTCTTTTATGCGGGGGGCTTCGCCCCCCGAGCCCCCCTTTGTTTGCTCTTAAAGGTCACAAGAAAACGCTAACCCAACTTATCTTAAATACTACGTTGATCTTTCTTTCATGCGGTGGGCTTCGCCCCCGAGCCCCCTTTGTTTGCTCTGAAAGGTCACAAGAAAACGCTATCCCAACTTATTTTAAATACTACGTTAATCTTTCTTTTATGCGGGGGGCTTCGCCCCCCGAGCCCCCCTTTGTTTACTCTTAAAGGTCACAAGAAAACGCTAACCCAACTTATCTTAAATACTACGTTGATCTTTCTTTCATGCGGGGGGCTTCGCCCCCCGAGCCCCCCTTTGTTTGCTCTGAAAGGTCACAAGAAAACGCCATCCCTACTAATTCTAAATACTACGTTGATCTTTTTTTCATGCGGGGGGCTTCGCCCCCCGAGCCCCCCTTTTCTTTGCTCTTAAGGATCACTAGAAAACCTTAACCCAACTTATTTTAAATACAACGTTTATCTTTCTTTCTTGCAGGGGGCTTCGCCCCCCGAGCCCCCCTTTGTTTGCTCTGAAAGGTCACAAGAAAACGCTATCCCAACTTATTTTAAATACTACGTTAATCTTTCTTTTATGCGGGGGCTTCGCCCCCGAGCCCCCCCCTTTGTTTACTCTTAAAGGTCACAAGAAAACGCTAACCCAACTTATCTTAAATACTACGTTGATCTTTCTTTCATGCGGGGGCTTCGCCCCCCGAGCCCCCCTTTGTTTGCTCTGAAAGGTCACAAGAAAACGCCATCCCTACTAATTCTAAATACTACGTTGATCTTTTTTTCATGCGGGGGCTTCGCCCCCCGAGCCCCCCTTTTCTTTGCTCTTAAGGATCACTAGAAAACCTTAACCCAACTTATTTTAAATACAACGTTTATCTTTCTTTCTTGCAGGGGGCTTCGCCCCCCGAGCCCCCCTTTGTTTGCTCTGAAAGGTCACAAGAAAACGCTAACCCAACTTTTTTAAATACTACGTTGATCTTTCTTTCATGCTTCCCCCTCGAGCCCCCCCCCCTTTTTCTGTTCTTATCTTCCGGCACCATCATCAGGCCTTGAAACCTAATCGTAGTCTGGTTCATTACAAGACTTTTCTAAGAAGCCCAAAAACAGCTATGATACGGTTCTATCATGTAGTTCCAGTTCATATCTTCCGGCTCCATCATCAGACCTTGAAACCTAATCGTAGTCAAAGTTCATTACAAGACTTTTCTAAGAAGCCCAAAAACAGCTATGACACGATGTTCCATCATGTAGTTCCAGCTCATATCTTCCGGCTCCATCATCAGACCTTGAAACCTAATTGTAGTCAAAGTTCATTATAAGACTTTCCTAAGAAACCCAAAAACAGCTATGATACGATGTTCCATCATGTAGTTCCAGTTCATATCTTCCGGCTCCATCATCAGACCTTGAAACCTAATTGTGGTCAAAGTTCATTACAAGACTTTTCTAAGAAACCCAAAAACAGCTATGATACGATGTTCCATCATGTAGTTCCAGTTCATATCTTCCGGCTCCATCATCAGACCTTGAAACCTAATCGTAGTCAAAGTTCATTACAAGACTTTTCTAAGAAGCCCAAAAACAGCTATGATACGATGTTCTATCATGTAGTTCCAGTTCATATCTTCCGGCTCCATCATCAGACCTTGAAACCTAATCGTAGTCAAAGTTCATTACAAGACTTTTCTAAGAAGCCCAAAAACAGCTATGACACGATGTTCCATCATGTAGTTCCAGCTCATATCTTCCGGCTCCATCATCAGACCTTGAAACCTAATTGTAGTCAAAGTTCATTATAAGACTTTCCTAAGAAACCCAAAAACAGCTATGATACGATGTTCCATCATGTAGTTCCAGTTCATATCTTCCGGCTCCATCATCAGACCTTGAAACCTAATCGTGGTCAAAGTTCATTACAAGACTTTTCTAAGAAACCCAAAAACAGCTATGATACGATGTTCCATCATGTAGTTCCAGTTCATATCTTTCGGCTTCATCATCAGACCTTGAAACCTAATTGTAGTCAAAGTTCATTACAAGACTTTTCTAAGATACCCAAAAACGGCTATGATACGATGTTCCATCATCTAGTTCCAGTTCATATCTTCCGACTCCATCATCAGATCAGCTCAACAGTACCATATTATTGTATTGTCATCGGAACTACATATAGCTGCCAATTTTCATTACGCTACGATCCTTGGAAGATGGTTAAATTAGCCTCCGCAGATTCCATTACATAGTTAGTTACATACACGACGACCTAATAAAAGCGTGTTAAAAACGACTAGTGTTTGATTAGACTTGACATTTATATAAAAACTAAGGGCCGCTACGAAACGGACTAAAAACAATACAACTTTTTTCAATTCATTTGTTCACAACTTGACCTAGTCCCACGGTAAGCTCAAGATGGCTTGTGTTGTACTCAGATAACGATATACTACATATGATGTACATATGATGTACAAATACCTATACTTACATAACATAACATTCATGACAGGAAAACTACGTGTGCTGATCATACAAATTAATGCCCTTACCGGGATTCGAGCCGAGTCCAACTCTGTGTGTAGCCTAATGCTCAAACGCTCACGAAACGCTCACAATATCTGTTTCGTAGCTATCTATCTCTATCGCTCTTGTATATTGGCGCGACAGAGACAGACTACCTTTCTGCGGCGTTTCGTAGACGTTTCGCATTGCAGAAATGCCATTCGGCTACAGGGCCGGAAAACAGGAAATTCGAAATCAGTGGCGACAGATTCTACACGAGTTCGATGAATTGTTTATTCGATATTTCAACTCAGTCTTGTAATTTCTCAATTCTGAGTCCCAATTTCTCAGTAAAATATTTAATATTATATCAATAATTGTATCAACCAGTTTAACCCGCAACGTAAACTTACTGATAACACAGAGTTTAATTACGTTTTGGTATTTTTTGCACTATCAATGTTATTACCTACTTCTATCTAGCTTTCTTATAAATATATTCAGGAGATCTTTTTTATGAACTTATTAGTCGTCAATCTTCTTTTTTTGTGAACGAAAGAAAAATTTAAAGTGCCAGTATTTTGAAATATTTAGGTACAAAACCTCGATAATTTTAAGCAGCTGATATTTTAACTTCTGATTAGCAGAAACGTCTGCAATCGATGCCACTAGGCTTAGAATAAATTTTAAAAGTGGAAAATGTCTGCCTTGGGTGAGACTTGAACTCACGGCCTCTGGATCGATACTCCAGCGCTCTGCCGTTTAAGAAGTTTAACACTCTTACGGTAGATGTCGCTACGGGTCCCATTGACCTTAGTAGTGGAAAAGCTGATATTTTGTACTGTAAGTACAGCAATAATATTCACTGTTTGTACAAGGTTTTAACTGACTTCATTTATTACTACAATAATTTTATTAATATAAAGGTTCGAATATTATAATGCCATTGAGTTTGTTATCAATGTAACTCTTTAAATACCTATGTGCCTGGGCTATTTACCCACAAATGAAGTTGCATTAAAACCACAAGAAAAAAACATTGTTTGAGCAGTTTAAAACAAAAGTCTCCGGAAGTCTAGTATAAAATAGTTTGTCATTTCTATAATTTTAGGGCTGGCTACGAACAGCCGTAGAACCTCTACGCGGCGTGGCTTGGTCCTTGTTCTAACCTAACGAGATAATAAGATAATGATATCTGAGTCATTGTTTTATCAATCAGTAAAAAATGAAAGCGCTTAGGGTCTATGAGACAGGGTTCTAGAGTGGCCTAGGATTCAAATTGGTTGACCGTACACCAAATATCAAGTCTAGATACCATAATTATTTTACGCCAGGTAATTATATCAACGTGAATATAACACTTAACAAAAAGGTCTATTTTGACACTGTCATCTCCGATCCATATCCTGAAATTCAAATTTAGACTATCAACGCGAACTTACCTTACCTCTAGACTGGTATTAAACGGCATCCAAGCTCTTAACAAGCTTGGAAGGCAAAACAAGGTGCAACTGGTATGGATACCGGGGCACGAAGGCTTCATTGGCAATGAAAACGCTGATGAACTTGCCAAGGCCGGATCTGAAGACAACTTCATAGGTCCGGAACCTTATGTGGGCCTTTCACAAGGAACCATCAGAACGGCTATGAAAGACCAAACAAAGGCTAGTCACCAAAAAGAGTGGGATGCCCTGGTTGGTCTGAAGCACTCAAAGCTCTTTATGCAGAGGGTAGACTCTGGATGGAGCAAAAAGCTAGGGAAGCTAGGCAAAAGACACCTCATATATTGATTTAGACTAACACGATTTGCACTCATAATTTTAGAACAAAACGGGACTAACCGCCAAATTAATAAGTCTGCGGTAGCTGAACATCTGCTACAGTCGGGACCAAACCACTGGATCGAGCTCCATAGTCCCAAAATTCTATCAACGGAACGTCTGTTCTACAGCAGAAAAGTACGTGAAGCGATTGAAATTAGGAAGCATCGAAATTTCAACAAAAATGAGGGACAGGGAATTTCTTCTTCGTGGAATCCAGTGATTAGCAAATGTAAGCGTGAAAAAACACCGAGGGACACACCGGCTGATGTCGTGAGTGTTGTGTGTAGGCAAAGTGACAACCCTAGCGCAAAAGTGAATAATCAAGAACAAGTGCGGGTAGTTCGAGAAACTCGCGCGGCTAGAAGATGTTGATGCAATTCCTCGCCAGTCTACCCGTGACCACGAACATAATGTGATGTTCGAAACGTCGGGCCTAATATAAATGTAAGTGTTTACGCGATTAAGTCCCGTATTGTTCTAAAATTAAAAGACACCTCCAAATTATAACGGAGGTGTTCACAGGCCATTACGGGGTCAAAGGAATTTTGGCCAAGATGGGACACGCCGACAACACTGATTGTCGCATGTGTGGCGAAGAGGAAGAGACCGTCAGACATTTAATGTGTGAATGTCACGCCCTCGCCAGACAAAGAATGAAGAATTTCGGAGCAGGCTACCTGGCACCGAAGGACTTCAGACAGCTACCCATGAGCCTCATCATCCGATACGTGGAAATAGTCGAGAAGCTCCTGAATAGCTGAAGGATCTTAGGATCGTAGGGGGTAATTGCACAAAAGATCCCGATGGGTCGAAGTGTATCCGTAAGGGCCCCCGCAGATTTAAGATAAGATAAGATAAGATCAACGCGAACTATGTTTTAAGACACCTATGTTTAATGTTAAGAAAACATAATAATAATACTCTAGTTAAAACAGGCTAAGACATCCATACTAATATTATAAATGGGAAAGTGTGTGTGTGTCTGTTTGTTTGTTCGTTCTGCACGGCAAAACGGAGGGACGAATTGTAGTGATTTTTTATGTGGAAATAGTTGAAGGGTTGGAGAATGACATAGGCTACTTTTTGTCTCTTTCTAACGCGAGCGAAGCCTCGGGCTAAAGCTAGTAAAAACATAAAGCCGACTAAGCGCGAGTCGAAATCGCGCAGGAAGGGTGTAACTCAAATATTTGTTTATTGTTTTTAGAAGATATATTTCTTATTACACCGGCAACAGAAATGCATCATCTGTGAAAAATTCAAATCACAGTTCTTTAGATACTTCCTGATGACAGATAGACAGACGGACGGTCGGACAGCTGAGTCTTAGTAGTAGGGTCCCGTTTTACCCTTTGGGTAAAACCCGAAACATACATTAAATTTCTCTAAGGCCAAGCCTATAAGGATATCTTACATCACATACACGTCATGATACGTCATCACAGGTCATCGTATTTACGTCTACAATGTATCGTTTTCCTCAATTTTTAAGTTTTATTTGCTTACGCAGCAACAACGTAAGAAATAATTCTGTAGAGATCATTGAGAAATCATCTAATGCGTGTGTAAGCTGCTAGACTTTGAGATACACCGTGAGGTCAAAACCTAGTCACCATCTAGTCATCATATACCATATAGTCACCATGTCGCAGGTCGCAGGGCGTCCTGGATTTACTCTAGATACTTGTAATACTCGTACTGTAAAATCAACATCAAGTAGGGGATAATAAATAAATAATAAATAAATATTATAGGACAGTCTTACACAGATTGACTGAGTCCCACGGTAAGCTCAAAATGGCTTGTGTTGCAGGTACTCAGACAACGATATATATAATATACAAATACATAGAAAACATCCATGACTCAGGAACAAATATCTGATGATTATAAACATACGCGCATTTACTTGTATTTTTTATACTTAACTAGCAATATTTTCCGGATATGATGGGATAAAAATATATAAATAATACATTGGCAACAAAAAATGTTTTACTTAAAGTTATAATAGAATAATATAATTATTAAATCCATGAAGATTATAAATGTTTATTGATTGCCTATAAACATTTTAAAAAATTCTTTCCTGACGTAATAAATAAAAAAAAAAACAAATAAAATAAAAATAAAAAAAAGCCTTTTATTTCTGGTAATAAATAACTTAATCTAGTCTAACATCACATATGATATACCAGAACCCTCATTTGAGGTATAGGCCTCTTCCAGCTGGCTCCAATTGATGCGGTCTTGGGCTACCCACATCCAGTTTATCCCCGCTACCTTAACCAAATCGTCTTTCCAACGTGCTAATGGTCGGCTCCTTTTTCTTTTCCCATCTGGACCCCTCCAAGCTGTCGTTTGCATGGTCCATCTATTATCCTGGAGCCTAGCAACATGGCCAGCCCATCTCTATTTCTGTTTCTGGGCCTGACTATGAATTTCCTGACTTAATAATCGGAATTATAACAAAGCAAAATATACAAGAACGCTATTCTTTTGATTTCAGTAAAGAACAAACAAAGACCGTGTTAAAATTGCTCATACATACACCATCTGCGCCGTATTGATGTAAGAATGTTCAAACAAAAGTGTCACTTCTGTCTACCGATATAATAATATTAGATCCAGATTATAATTTACAAACTTATATTGACCGGGATATAAACCGTGATTACCTTTTTGAGTTTCGTCGAGCTCCCGATGTTCATCAAATATCGATACTTATCACAATGTATCCCGGATCCCGGTCAATAAAGTGAAGGTAATGAAACTATCCGTGAATCGTTCAAAACTTTTATAATTATAAAGCTTATATTTGATTTATTACACAATCATTTACTTCTAAAGTTTGTATATTGTATAGCACCTAGGTCCTGGGCCCACACTGCTAGCTCGTAACAAATATTTTTTTTTAACTTATAGCCTCGAATCCAATCTTGATTTTGTAGCAAATATTTAAGTACTTACTAATTTATAATTTTATTAATTACTGACAAGAAAATTGTTCATTATTCAAAATCATCATAATTATTCCCTAATCAACAAATTTTTCACATCATAAGCAGACAAAACTGAGAATCAAATTGTTCCCAAGAATTGTAGGTATCATTATTATGCAAAATCATTTTGTCTCAATCAATAATGCAGTGATTCTCAGTACTGTTACAGGACTGCCAAAAATATGTCCGAACAATGGTGTATACAGTATGAGCATAACCAACTGGTACTGTCCCGCAATTCTATGGAAAACGTCATAGGACGGAGCTAACATATATCAAACTTTAACAGGTCTGTCAAACACACAGACACAGGTTTTAAGTTCTGTCAAAAAACTAATAAAATCAGTGATGTGGTGTGTTGATACTCAATAAGCTTGAAAGATATACAATTTATGGAAAGGTTTACTTATCCAATTGACCATGGTGCCACAGATGAAGCGCTTTAGTATTGTATATTAAATTCTGAAGCGTTGACCTTTATCCAAAAAGTCGTAACTAAGTACACAATTTTTTACAGAGGAGAGCATCTAATTCTAGATGAACCTATAAAGTCATTTATCTCAAGACAAATCAGCAAATACTTTCAAGAAGTGATTTAAGTAGGTACATATCGTCACAGTTCATGTATGTGATAATATTAATATTGACACGTGAAACGTTTTTCGTACCGTATACTACCTTTTATGATCGTATCAAAATATTAACAAATCTGTAAACCAGAATTACACTTAGGGCCAGTTGCATCAACCACATTTAAAAAAAAAAAATTGGGGGGCACTTTACACAAATCAACCTAGCCCCAAACTAAGCAAAGCTTGTACTATTGGGTGCTAGGCGACGATATACTTACTTATATAGATAAATACATACATTTAACAGACACATCATCGTCACGCAGCAGATGTCTATGGAACTTCCCATACAATGAAATTTAACTCTTAATAAATGAATTTAACATTGCTTTCAGTTTAATACTTAAATAATTATGACAATATATGTTTATTTCGTACTAGTCTTACTGTCATTATAATTACGACTATAAATCTTTCGGAGTATTAGCGCCAGCGGTGTATAAAACTTATTCTCACAACGAAATAATGGACTGTTTATGAATATTGTATGTTTTCTGAATATTCATGCCAGTTGTCACTTTTTTCAGTCATTTTAGAATCTGTCTAAAATGCGAACATATTTCCATATGGCGGTGACAAGCGGCCCGATTCGAACCTGTTAAGGAAATTAGCTCTAGATATGATGTAAATCAATGCTATAATTATAACATTGTTAAAATGACGTTTCTTCAAATAAATATGTAATACTATCTTAATAAATAATATACTGTGTATGTATAGCTAACTTTTAACTTATATTACGGTTGGAATCAGAACGTAGGTTCCTGTAACCAACTGTAACTGTTAATAAAGAAATTACCTACTTAGGTACTTCTACAAATAACTAGTTTTTAACATGCTTGGTTTGATGAACATTTAAAGAGTTATTCTAAAACTAAAAAAAAAGTTTTAAGTGATAGAAACTGCAAAAATAAAAGAAAATAAAAAACTAATCAGCAGGTAACAAGGATATCATTAAAGTGTATCACTAATACGCACATTTGATTGGTCAGCCTCAGTTTTAAAAAAAGACATCGGAACAATTAAGTATTTTGCGGTTAAGCGAATCATCATTTATAGTACAAGATTAAGCTGAGACACGAAAAGGCATAATGTTTTAATGAAACAATGTAAAAATGACGCCCTTTTGAAGACAATTGTATTATATTAAGTCACAGCGATCGGTAAAATTACCTGCAATGTGCGTATTTTGCGGTTTTCACTATATTCATAGGTAAAGTTTAAAATTACGACTGTGATTTTGTCCCGACCCGACAACAATGTTTTTTTCTGAAGTTTAAACGTGTGAATAACGACAGTTGGTGCTCTAAAAAAACCGGCTAAGAGCGTGTCGGGCCACGCTCAGTGTAGGGTTCCGTAGTTTTCCATATTTTTCTCAAAAACTACTGAACCTATTAAGTTCAAAACAATTTTCCTAGAAAGTCTTTATAAAATTCTACTTTTGTGACTTTTTTCATATTTTTAAAACATATGGTTCAGAAGTTAGAGGGGGGGCACACTTTTTTTTCCTTTAGGAGCGATTATTTCCGAAAATATTAATATTATCAAAAAACGATTTTAGGAAACCCTTATTCATTTTTAGGGTTCCGTAGTCAACTAGGAACCCTTATAGTTTCGCCATGTCTGTCTGTCTGTCCGTCCGTCCGTCCGTCCGTCCGTCCGTCCGTCCGTCCGTCCGTCCGTCCGTCCGTCCGCGGATAATCTCAGCAACCGTTAGCACTAGAAAGCTGAAATTTGGTACCAATATGTATATCAATCACGCCAACAAAGTGCAAAAATAAAAAATGGAAAAAAATCTTTTATTAGGGTACCCCCCCTACATGTAAAGTGAGGGCTGATATTTTTTTTCATTCCAACCCCAACACGTGATATATTTTTGGATAGGTATTTGAAAATGAATAAGGGTTTACAAAGATCGTTTTTTGATATAATTAATATTTTCGGAAATAATCGCTCCTAAAGGAAAAAAAAGTGCGTCCCCCCCTCTAACTTTTGAACCATATGTTTAAAAAATATGAAAAAAATCACAAAAGTAGAACTTTATAAAGACTTTCTAGGAAAATTGTTTTGAACTTGATAGGTTCAGTAGTTTTTGAGAAAAATACGGATAACTACGGAACCCTACACTGAGCGTGGCCCGACACGCTCTTGCCGGTTTTTAAATACCTATCCAACAATATATCACATGGTGGGGTTGGAATTGAAAAAAAAATCAGTCCCCACTTTACATGTAGGGGGGGGGGGACGTTCACTGAGATTATCCGCGGACAGACAGACATGGCAAAACTATAAGGGTTCCTAGTTGACTACGGAACCCTAAAAACCTTCTAAGCATGAGTCGTACTGAAAGGTTCTGTACCACTATTTATAAAAACGGCAATAAAATCATGTATGTTAAATGAGAGACCCACTTTTTAAATATTTATTTTATTCCTTTTTCAGTATTTTCTTTTATAGCGGTAGCGGTAAACATCATCGCGTCTCTTTTGTTCACACGGGAACGACTATCTCTTGTTCATTTCTATCGCAGATAGCTTATCGCTTAGTCGCTTTTGGTAGGACCAGTGCCTAACTGCCATGTGCTTAATACTTAGTAATATGGTCCCGTTTACCCTTTGAGCACGGAACCCTAAAAATATGGTCTGGCGATAGTCACTTTGTTGATATATAGTGGGTAAAGACGACTTGGTTAAAAATTAAATGACTCATAATAGGTAACCGATCAATTAATACATTTGTTTCACGTAATTACTTAATTACTCAGTGGTTTATTAGAGGGAAAACAATGAATATTAGTTGGCTATTTATTAATTCGAGAATAAATAATATTTAATAAAATAATAAACAGAAATAACAAAAATAGACGAAAATATTTATGAAAGAGCCAATTTTTTGGCCGATAGTCCTATAGTTTATAGGCAACATGCCGTCCTTTTTCTTCACGTTGGAGAAAAAGAGAGACATACATCCCTATGATCATTCTATGATAAACATATGATAGTGTAGGTATTTTCGGCCTAAAAAAATGATACTAATGATTTTTATACCAACAACAATATAGGCACGCCCGCGAGTATAACATATATTATTAGTAGTCATAATATATACATACGTATTATATTATATAATATGAAAATGTAATAAAACACGTTATATTTTAGTGATATACGCATCAGTATGAACGTGAGTGCGTAGTATTTATAATATCGGAGAACTGCGTTGTGCTGTGCTAGGGTAGTTCAGAAGAAAATCATCTCAAACTAGACGCGCGTATAGCAAATTTTATTAATCAGTTGGCTTAAATTTATAAGTGTTTAATACTTTACAGAAAAAAGTTTTCGAAAGTTTTTTTTTAAATAATTTCAGGAGGAATTAAAATTTAAACATTTACTTATTGACAGACAAAAGATCAAAATTGTTGTATAGTAGCTAAGTGTATAAAGCTTCGATAGTAGTGAAAACATAAATATGATAATCAAACATTTGTATTTTATCTTTTAAATTATGTAAAAAAAATACATTTGTATAATTATAACCGAACTTCAATAGGTAAGTACTATCGAAAAAATGTTTAAAAGTCACAGGCTGCATTTCTATAAATATTTTTAATTTTACTAAATAATATCATAAACTAAAGAAAAAGTGACCAAAATCTCCAGTACCCAAAGTCAAATAAATTCAGTGTTAAAAAAATATTCAACTAAATAATTTGATTTATTTCCTATTTTATTGTTACTGGCCAAATAAATACACATTCTAATAGACATCCCATAAATACATTTTAATTTACTATGTACAAACAATGAGCATTATTAATTATTTCCACAATAAAAATAAATGAAGAGTTTAAGACACATATAAATTCCATGACGCCGTGCGTTAGACAGTTATGGGACTTTCTGACTTAGGAACGGTATTCTGACGTGGCACGAAATGATGTACGGTACACTTACAATGGCTTATGTAAAACACTTACGTGTATAATTGTTCGTATAAAACCCGATGCTTTTAGCTTAGCTGTGCAATTTCATGCGAATCATACAAGGCTTTGTACGTACTTAAACTAATTTAATAAAACAATTATGAAAAATATTAAAATAAGTAGATATCCTTCGATACTATCTTACATATCCGAATCTTATTTTAAAAATATGTATGTATGTAATTTAGGGATACAAAAGAAAACACAAAATCGTAAATAAGAAATAAATAAATGAGAAAACGCATAATTTATCTATTCCCACAATTTTACTTTTTTTGCCAATAAAAAATTAGTGCCTGGATCATTCTTCATAGCAATCATAACAATATAATTTATAAATTTCAGTAATGTTTTCCCAGAAACAATATTCTTTGTGTTTGTATAAGGACCTCTGTAATTTTAGCTGCTCTTCTGTTTTTCAAAATAAAGATAGCTTATTTACAACGCGATAAGTCTAACATTTTTTTATCAAAAAACAGAGTAACATAGTTTGTTTCTTTCAATGGTTTGTGTTAGTGCCAACTATCAGTTTATTCTAAAACATTAAAAATAATGATTAGAAATATTGTTTTAATATTACATTTTAATAAAATAATACTGTGTTCGTTGTTACAGATATGCTGAACTCTGTGATATTAGTGATAAAGTGCATTAGAGTGTAGCCAAAATGACAGCAAAGGATATCAAAGAAAAGGTAAGTCGGTGCCAATATCCAAAATCATAAAAAAACAGTGACATTACATGAAAAATATATAACAACATTTATAGCTACAACAGTAACACAAAAAAGTAAAGGCGATATCTACAATGTAGATGTGAATAGGTGTTTAATGACCTGCACTATATTAAATATTTTATAACCGCTCAAACTAGGATAATTTCCTAATATCAGAGAAAAGAATTATACCTACCTACTTATGACATTTCATTTCATCAAAAAAAAATTCAATCTATCAAAATGCATTTTTTTTGTTAACTGCAACATTTTTGTAGCAGATTTCAACATCATTAAAATGATGGCCATTATTATATATTTAAGCATTCAAAATATTATGTTTTCAACATTCACAACGATTTATGTTTTTTCACATCCGCCTATTGATAAATAACTATCTACTTATAACTAATACGTGTTGCCAACTTTAATAGATTAAAAAAAATATAGTAGATTTTTAATATATTTTTTTGTCTACACATATAACACCTTTTAAGAAATTATAAGTGAAATAAAATAAAACTTTTTTGTCTTTTCGATACTGGAAGTCAATACAAATGATTAACATTTCTAAATTTGAAACGTATTAATGTTAAATTAAAACATATCAATAAATACTAAAAATATCTTGGCAACAATAAACACTGCTAATTTAAATAAAAAATGGTATTTGCTCCTGTTCATTATTTCTCATAAAAATATAATATATTTGTAATATAAAATATTAATTCACATGTTCTGTTTCTTGTACAAAATAGAAAAAAAAAACTATAAGTATATTATAAAGTTTCGTTTGATAACCTTTTATACCCACTTCGCTTAGTCACTCGCGTTTCTATGTTACATAAAAACTGAATTAACTCTACAAATTCTATTATGTATACACAAGACATAACGGCTGTTCAAAACAATGCAGGCACGGAAACAGTGCCAAAAACGCAAATATCAACAAAGATACAATCAAAAAAGGTACAATGCAGACAGTATTTAATGTTAAATGGCTATTTTCCCCATATTGTACAGTTAAATACAACTAATATTTACATAAGTACATTTCATTTCTCGTGTAAACGTAGTTATGAATTTTACCCCTTTAAAAGTGTTAGTTTTTGTCGGATATTAGCCGTAAACACATTGGGTTTATTTTTAATATACAAATAAAGCAAAACTATTCGAGTCAATAGTCATCCCAGCTTCTCCACCAATTTAAGTACTTAGTAATATGAAGAACTATTTAATACTGGACTGACAAGACAACGCCCATACAAAAAAGCATACCCCTGAAATGTATGGGCCTTTTAGGCTTAAAACCAGATGGCGCTGTTCGCAGCTTGGAAGTGGTCAAAATCATGTTTTCCCAAATATTTTTACGTGTTTTTATGTTTTATAAGAACAAATGACATATTTCTTTATTTTAAAATCATGATAATATCACGATTAAAAAAAAAATTGTAGGCATCATCAGCGTAGTTATGATATTATTTAATAGGTGGCGCTAAAAAATCAAGGTACGATTCTTAGAATGAAGTATGAAAATCCTATATAAATAATCCTTGGTAATATAATAAAACTAGCGTTGGTCGTGAAAATATACTCTGTTAACTTTGCAACGTGTCTTTAAAGGTACTACCTAAAATTGTATGCTCTCTCTGTTTCCCTCAAATGGACAAAAAACGAGTGCTAGACAGAAACCAGCACAATCGAAGCACTAGTACTATCGTACAGTATGGCCACTCCCGCTCCCCGCTGAAAGGGCCGCCCACCCCCTCTCGGTTACCTCACAGTTACCGCCTGTCAAAAATGCGAACAGTCGACCTGTCATATCTCACTTATACAAGCATAGTACGCGTTCACCTACACGAGCTTAGACTGTGTGCTAGGAACGCGCCTCTTTCATATATTTGATCGCCAGTGTCCGAGGTGTGATCCAAGCTTACAAAAACCTAGAAGTTTTTTCACTGTAGATATAATTTTAATATATTTTGACGACCGGCCTGGCGCAGTCGGTAGTGACCCTGCCTGCTGCGCCGCGGTCCCGGGTTCGAATCCCGGTAAGGGCATTTATTTGTGTGATGAGCACAGATATTTGTTCCTGTCATGGATGTTTTCTATGTATATAAGTATTTATATATTATATATATCGTTGTCTGAGTACCCACAACACAAGCCTTCTTGAGCTTACCGTGGGCCTCAGTCAATCTGTGTAATAATGTCCTATAATATTTATTATTATTATTTATATTTTCCAGACAGAAGAGCCTACCGAAGGCTTCAACCTCGACGGCATCCTGTGTGAGCTGGGCAGCTTCGGCAAGTACCAACTGCTTCTGCTGCTGCTGCTCTCCTTCCGGGACTCATTCCTCGCCATGTGTAACTTTAACTACGTGTTCGCGGCCGCTGAGGTGCCTTACAGGTAATTTATTATACTAACCAGACGGAGTCGCTTTATAGTTCTAAGTATGATTTCAAAGTCAATAATTTCAGCACCATTTTTCCGATGGTATCTTAGAAATTTTAATAATAAAACTACCGTTAGACACTGATATATTAAACATGTAAAACCGGGTAACTCGCGCGTGCTCAATGAAAATGCTCCTCATTACGGAGCGAAATAATATATGTCGAGCGACCTTCGACAATTTACGTAAGTTACCCGATTTTACATGTTTAATTATTAATAGGTATCGTAGAAATTGATTATGGGATGTTATTTGTGTTGTGCCATGGGCAAGCAGCATTTATCAAGACTCTCCTCGCCATCAACTTTAACTACGTCCTCTCGGCCGCTGAGGTGCCGGACAGGTAATTAATTTTTCTCAAACATGCAATGAAATATTGTCTTTATTACGTTCCTTAAAATGGGCTGGGAAGTATCGCTTTTTGGGCGCAACAACTCGAGAGGACTGTAAAGGGATTTCATATTATTTTTTAGGCCTAGGCCTGCAAAGAAACTTTTTTTTATAAAATATTGTCCTTTAGAGCATTTTTTTTTATTTCATTGTATGTTTGAGAAAATCACTATACATGCCTCGGCGTGAAAACGGATTCCCGGCCTCGTATCCCTATCCGGCCTCGTTCGCACGCTCGCTCGGCCGTATATACTCACTTGGCTGGAAATCCTCATTTTCCCGGACTCTGATGTAATGTACTAATCCTTAATTAAAATCAGAGATGTTTTTTTCACCTATTATATTTGGCTCGGCTACTAGTTCCTCAATTTGAAAGGATGGGTGAAGATCGAGCAGGCAAAAGGGCCTACTAAACTTGGGAATACCGAATGGACGCCGTCCTGCTGGTCAACCAAAATCATATTAATAATATCGTTGGGCGTATAGAGTGGAGGTAGACCTCCGAGTAAAATAACTCATTTCGCGCCATCCAAGTAAGTAAGTAAATTAAAATCTTAATTAGAGCTATAAAAAGATTTCCGTGTAAGAACCGCACCCCTTTTTTCTGATGGTATTGTTGAAGTTGATTATGGGATGTCATTTGTGGCGTGAGAGATGGGCAATCAGCCTGTCACTGCAGTGTCACAATTTCGTTTTCTTTCAACCTCTTACTTGCTAAAACTGGAACTAAAACTCGATCAGTTTCACGAGCTCTGCCTACTCCGGTTGGGAACATACATACATACACTACCTTTGTTGTTCCATCTATAACTAGCATTTCAGCTGATAAAATATTAAAAAGCGAAACATGGTGGAGAAGCTGGGATAATTACTGCTCAAACTATCCCAGCTTCTCCACCATATTTTTTATACCTGTTAGGAGTATTCAATTACGAGTTCCTTAAAGGAAAGGGACAGACATAATACCTCTAAAAATGCCTGTAACTTGTATGTATTAGTGAAGTGTGTGTGAAAGTGTCAACGGATATGGAGTCTCGTGACAGAAGACGTTGTTGCATGTTATGCTTCTTATGCCAACTTCCGACTTTGTATGTGTTGCTATAATTATGCATAATTACGTTTTAAATCGTGTTATAGTTGTTGGATAATACAATTAATGATTGAGTCACATAAGTAATCAATATAATAATTACGCCGCTAGAAAAAGCTACATACAGTATAATATCACATACATAAATATATAGTTGTTTTTTGTGTCTTCTATCCACCACCTAAAGGTTGTCTGGAAGAGATCGCACTTTAGCGATAAGACCGCCTGTTGTCTATCGTAGTTAAAGTTATGTGTTTTTTTTTATGTCATCCTGTTATATTGGTAAGCAATAAAGAATATTTGTATTGTATTGTACATAATAGGGTACATTCGGGTAATAATGGATAGATGGATGGATGGGATGGAAATAATTGTGGTTTTTTATGCGACTTTCGCAATTAGACGACTTTCGAAATTACCTTAATGCACCTTGCGTACATAATATCACGTATGTATTCCAAAACGGGGATAAGAAGAACACATGAAACTTAAAATGAAAAGGGTTACAGAAAATTAAATTCTGATATTCTAGTAACAATTTAAGTACATATGTTTATTTCATTGTTTGGCATCATATAGTACCTATATGAAAGAAAAATTCCAAACATAAATTAAAAGGAATTAAAATCAATAGAATATAAATTAAAATTATGCACGTTCAGCGTAGACAATAAACATTTCAAAACACACTTTTTACACCGTCAGCTAAAAGGTTTAATGCACTCATAGAGGTATATTCCACCTGACTTCACAATGCGCCGTTTAAAAATAAATTAAAGCATCGTATATAATTCTAATTTTAAACGAGTGCATTGTTTTGTTGGATGCGGCGTACGAATAACTGGTCATTATGTAACGGCGGACTCGTGTACAATAACGTCAATAACACGTGCGAGGTCAAGGGTAATTTCGCGTACACAAATGAAAACGCATCTCTTTCTCAGTTACGTTTCAGTGCTTTCAGACTATTTACCATGAGATTTTGACGTTTAAAAATACGTTCTCTCTTCTCAGACGTTTCCTCATGGCTGAGGATCGTGACCAACAGTGATTTCCTTCCACTTGACACGGTCCAGGGCCATATGGACCGCCGTCTGCATGGAACCACTGCTTAAAATACATTACTCGATATTCGATAGAGTAAATGTTATGCCTGGCTATTTACGCTTCTAAATTTATCACGTATTTACGTGGATTAAAGCATCCGTCACGTTCGGCAAATAATTATGTCAGTGTGAAAGTGACAGATGTCTTATCCCCGTTGATAAGTGATAAAATGGAAGCATAATACTCAGGTTGGACTACTTAAATGGAAATTTATTGAATGGAGATAGCAATGAACTGAAGAGAAGTTCTTAAAATTGCGAATGTTCTCATAAGAAGTTCTCGATATTGTTCCTCGCACATTTTTATGGACAAGGTGTGAGGTTAATTTTTATCATAAAAGAATAAGTAAGGGAAGAGTTGTAATTTCATACATCAGTAAATGCGAGTTATTTGTATAGGCATAGTTATAGTGACATCTAGCGACAATCACGCGTCAAATAGTAGTCACGCGTCAGTTGTAGGGACCACTTTAAAAATCTAGGAATTCTGACATCCGTATCAATATATATCTATGAGGTACATATTATTATATGTGAGAAGAAACCAAAGTAAATTTGTATGTACTAAGGATATAAGTGCACGCCCAACAAGATATCCATATGATCTGAGACCAGTAAAATGTAGATTACATATTACAAAAAAATGTCCTAAGATAATGGCTCAGAAATTATATAATAAGCTACCAAAACGAACTAAAGCCGAAACTAAATGTCAACACTTTCAGTCGCCAAGTAAAGAAATTGCTACTAGATAAAACATTGTACAGCATAAAGGAATACTTAAATAATGAATACTAATGCCACTGCAAAAATGTTTAAATTATGTCACATTGATTATATTGTAATTGAAAATAAATGATGTCGATTGTATGTATTAATAATAATAATCTTGTTAATTATCAAATATTTAATACTTCTATATTTCTGACGATCTTAATATGTATTCATTTTTATATTCGTTTGTAATAAAAACTTGTAACACTTATTAAGAAATAAATGAATCTGAAATCTGAAAAAATAGCCTGAAAAGTAACTTCTGTGACATATAAAGCGATGTAAATATGACAGGGTTCTAATATGGCTCAGGATACCAATTGGTTGACTGTACATAGCCCATATTTGGAGGAAAGGCACTTTATAATCTCTTCAATTCAAATACAATTTCTAATTTTCAGATGTGCAGTACCAGAATGCGATTCAATAGACTCAAGCTTCAACGCGTCCTGGTCGGAGTTTGCATTACCCAACGCAACCAATACGTGCTACCGAGCGGCTCCGTTCGCGCTCAACGTTTCCAGCCAGCGATGGAACGCGACCAACTCGTGTAGCCCGGATTACTTCAGCGCCCGGGATACGGTGGCGTGTGAGCGCGTCGTATATGAAAACTACAATAGTGTTGCGGCTGAGGTGAGTTAAACATTACATACTCCTTGGAACTTGTACTCTCCTGAAATAAAACTATGGAAACGGATTAAATCGCGTATAGTGAATTTAAAATTCATCCCGACGTTTCGAACTCTTTACAGCGTTCGTGGTCAACGGGTGACTGAGGAAAAATTACAATGTGCAAAAGCTACCCACATACAAGAAATATTAACGAACCATGACCACAAATAATATAGATTTTTAAGGCAGGTTTACACAAAAAAAAATGTTCGTTAATATTTCTTGTATGTTGGTAGCTTTTGCACCCGTTGACCACGAACGCTGTAAAGAGTTCGAAACGTTGGGATGAATTTTAAATTCATTATACGCGATTTAATCCGTTTCCATAGTTTTATTTCATGAGTAACTATCGCGGTAACTGTACACTCCTTTTTGCTGTGTATTTAACACAGCAAAAGGGAATGTACAAGTTTCTAATGGGTTGGCAACGCGCATGTGACACTCTTTGAGTTGCAGGCGTCCATAGGTTACGGTGACCGCTTTCCATACGCTTGTTTGCCACCGACGTAGTATAAAAAAAAAATACTCGGTTTTGAGAATTCGACCCGATTCAGATTTTAAGCGCGTGAAATATTATTAATAGATACGATATGTATCGGATATTTCAGTATCCAAAATCGAGTTTACAAAACTGCGATTTTCTGCGTTTGTATTGTAACTGCAGTTCACTTATATAAATGATTACAGCCTCACTATATAATCTATAAACTAGTTGACTAAATGTGAGTGTGTTTAGTAAAACGTCACACAATCGACAAAGATGTGACAAATGATCTTTTACAAAATCTTTTTGCAGCAGCAAAATAGTTCATAGTTCATATTAATTCAGGTAGTCATAGTAGTTCAGCAGCAGAGTAGTTCACAGTTCATTATCATTAGCTCGCGTAGGTTAGTAACGCGTCGACACAATGCGCACGCGCTGGGTCATTATCATGGCCGACCAAGTTCAGTGGCTATTCACGAACATGCTGTTATAGTTGTACTCGTACAGTGTGTATAGCGGCAGACCGTGAGATCGCTATCGGGATAGTCTTAGGCAGAAACCCTGATTTTAGTTACATGTTATGGGTTAAGTTTCCGGTTTAGGGTTTAAATAGTTATGCGATTTGTGAGGAGCTGATTTTTGAATGTCGACCATTTTCTATTCGTGAATTTCGTTCATTAATATCTCCACTACTAACGATTTAAATGCTACTAACAGAATCGAAAACGAGTGGCCATTACCACTAGGTTTTAAATTCCTAGCCGTTTTTTTTTCGAAAATAGCACTTCGTCTTTTTAAAAAAACTTTCGAATGGCGAATTCGTGCGTTTGAAATTCAAAAATCAGTCCCCAGAACGTCATTTTCGACAGGTTGCAAATTATAGTTTACCGATTTTTCTTGGATATCATCCACGGTGTAACAAGAGAAACCGTGTTCCTGATGACATTTCAGGACTAACGCCGTGTCTTGCGTGGGCGACGGTCGCGCGACCGTCGCCGTCGCGTCTCATACTTCCATATCGATAAGGTTTGATTTCGTTTGCGTCGCATCGCCGTCGCGCTACCATCGCGCAACCGTCGCCCACGCAAGCCACGGCGTAAGTAAACTCGAATTCATAATTTAAACGTTTTTGTTGTAGTCCCAAGGCACCCCACAGGTGCAAAGTGCCTTCATGAGCTCACACCACGCCTTTCTATCTTCAGCAACCCTCGTGGCTTCACTCTAGCTCAGCCCGGCCTCATAGCTCATTCTCGACAGACCGCTTCCATGAGTGTACAAGGCACCTGGGGCCACGGCTTGCGGTTTCCAGCCGAAAGCAATGCCTGCGTTATATGTTCCCCTCTTCAAATAGTGAATGAAATAGTGAACGTCAGAGTTTATGATCTAACAATTTATGTTTCAGTTCGACCTTGGATGCGAGCCATGGAAGCGCACCATGATCGGTACCGTCCACAACATCGGTCTCATCATCTCCTACATACTCTACGGCTTTGTTTCTGACCGGTACGTGTATAACATCCCTAAGGCACTGGCCCCACCGCGAGCTAGTAAGCTATGAGCTATCGGCTATAAAAACGAACAAAAGATAAGCACTCCCGTGCAAATAAAAGAGACACGGCGATATTGATAGCTCACCGCTGGGCGAGTAGCTATAAACATCGCCGTGTCTCTTTTATTTACACCGGAGTGATCATCTTTTGTTCGTTTTTATAGCCGATAGCTCATAGTTTACTAGCTCGCGGTGGGACCAGTGCCTTATATACATCGCTTAGGCTAACTTGAGACATATACGAGTATGAATAATTTACAGAAGTTATTTTAGATTATTTTTATTTATATCGGTTGGTGTTTATACACCGTGTCTTTTTGTTTTCCGTTAAATTCGACACGTTGTTAGGTTCATTATCAGGAAACACACTGTAATATATCACTATTAGTTAAATTCGCAAAATTTTTTTTTTCATCTTTTTCATACATAATAAATGAATTAGTATGAGAGACCTTTAAGAATAATATTCAAGTCAGTGTCAAGTGATTGACAGCACATGTCAAAACAAATAACATTTGGAAGTGATTAAAGGCTGTCACACACATGTACAATTGTACAGTAATTTTCTTTTTTTTTAATAACTCGATAACCGTAAGAGTTAAGACGCTAGTTTCTTAGAGAAATTAATCATATTTGATCTAAAAAAAAAAACACCTTTTTTTTTTATTATAAATGGGCTTACTCTTGACCACAGACTAGCCAAAGGCAAAGACGTGGCCTACGATGGAGTGAGCTCGCCCAGAAGATGCCTGTTCATTCTTGATTTGAAGGTTGCCGGGTTATATGAGCTCGGAAATATACCCTTACAGTTAACGGAATTCCATAAAATAGGGTATACCTTGTATTAAAATCATGTTCGATATATTGAATTGAAATACAATCTCAAATCGCTAAGTATTATCGCCGTTATATTTATTCACTTCCATACTTACGATAAATAATATTTTCTTTTTCATTATTTTTCTCGATTTTATCTAAGACCCAAGTTTACTCCTTAGCGCCTTAGCAATCGGCAAATTTTCTGTTTCAACTATAAACATATCCTTGCAGCTACGGTCGCAAAGTCATCATCGTCGGCACCCCCATTCTCGTAGGCATCGTGGGATTGGTGAAGTCGTTCTCAGTCAATTACTGGATGCTGCTGGCTCTGGAGTTCATCGAGACAGCCTTTGGATACGGAAACGCTTCTATGGTGCTTTGTGAGTACTATTTATTTAAAATACTTATCCTAAAACTAAGATACAGATGTAGTGCGAACAGGGTTTTCTTCGTATTTCTCCGGAAACGTTCGTATTTGTCATGCTAGTTTAATCAATGTCAGTACATCTTGTACTGAGACTGACTGAAATAGCACGACGCGTTCGTTCGTTTCCGTAACAATACGAAGGCAAATCTTTTCGCACTAATCTGTACTGGATAAATAATGAAAAATGACCGTGCGAATCTACGCCTAAATATCGTGAAGACGTCTACAAAGAAATAAATACATTAAGAGAAGAAGCAACATATACTTACAACTTTGAAACTACTTATTGTAAGCCTATTTGATTGAAGAATATTTTGACTCTTAACTCTTATAAACAACGATGTCGAAAAACGAGGTTACGGCAAAAATACTCTTTTGTGGAGTGGGTTTTGGTACTTACACTCTCCTTAATGGTAGTTTGTGGTGTTTTTCTAGCAGAACAGATAAGCATGTATGACTATATTCTAGTTCCTGAACGCATGAATCGGTAATCCACAAATTTCTTCCGTATTTTAAACAATTATTCTTAACCTTTTCAGCCTTAGAAGCCGTCAGCCAAAACGGCCGCGTCGCTTTCTCCTGCATCTGGGACATCTTTACCAACATCGGCACAGCTTTCTTCGGCCTCATCGCCTGGAAGGTCCCCTACTGGCGCCACCTACTCCGCGCCATCTACGCCCCACTCCTAGTCGTGGTCTTCTACATCTTCTTAATAGATGAGGGGGTACGCTGGCTGCTGGCTCATAACAAGAATGATGAGGCTGTGAGAGTGTTGAATAAGGTCGCGAAGATAAATAATGTGGAGCTCTCTAATAAAGCGAAGCAGATGATGAAGTCGATTGAGCAGGCGAAGAGCGAAGAGGTGAGCACAACATTATTTTTAAAGCTAGTAAGTTTATTTAGAAAAGATGCTAATCAAGTTCATTATCAGGTTTCAGCCTAGTATACCCTTTGTCTAATTTGGGTAGATATAAAAATCACAAAACAGGGATTGTTCACGTCGTTGGCATTATGATTGCTGAGTAGTATAACGTACCTAGTTACAGTCAAATATTGGATTACTTTGGGGGTCAGAATTGGTCAGGCAGCCTTACTAACATACTTCTTTAGGTGACTTGACACTTAAGATTTAGAGAAATAACGAAGAAACAGGCTTCCAAAGTTTGGTCACCCATCAGTAAAAATACGAGCAATCAGTTATCAAGACTTTCACCTGAAAACATTTTGCCATGATCAAAATGTCTAATTTATTAATCTGTATGTTTCAGAACAACAACACGCCCTCCTGCTCCACCAAGCACCTCCTCTCCGTCCTCCGCTCCCGCACCATCCTCCTCCGCCTCACCCTCATCTCTGCCTGCTTCATCTGCCTCTCCTTCGTCTACACTAGCGCCATCATCTACTCGACGGGTATCTTCGGCAACAAGTACCTTAACTACTCCGCGCTGCAGCTAGTGGCTGTGCCCACGCGCATCATCACTGCGCTGACCTTGAACCGCTTTGGGCGGAAAGCGCCGATCTGTGTGGCGTACTGCTTAGCTGGCGTGTGTTTTATTTCCTCTGCGTTTGTGCCGAGCTGTAAGTCTATATCCACATTGTTAAGTAGCTATTAGTTATTTTCCGTTAGTAATACAGCGCTATCATCTACTCGACGGGCATCTTCGGCAACAAGTACCTCAACTACTCCGGGCTGCAGCTAGTGGCCATGCCCACAAGCATCATCACTGCGCTGACCTTGAAGGAAAGCGCCTATTTGTGCGGCGTACTGCTTAGCTGGCGTGTGTTTTATTTCGTCTGCGTTTGTGTCAAGTTGTAAGTTTATTTTCATATTGTTAAGTAACTATTATGTAGTTATTTTCTATAAGTAATATGGAACTATCAGGTTGCTCTTTGGATAAAACTATATGTTATGAATATTAGGATCACGAACTCATTTCCTCCCGTGTCAAAAAATGTTGAAAGATGAAGAACGAATAGCAATTTACTTGGAAAAATGTCTTTCACCACTCCCCACAACTACCCGCGATGGCCTATAGCTAAACCCTTTTCCATACCAGTTACCAGGACAAACCTTGGTCTGCAAGCCCCTGTGGTACGAATACGAATATGCTCGAGCTACAACAGTGTTGCCACTCACAAAAATTTCATTGACATCTTTCATGACAGTCTCCCATTTAAATCAAAACTAAACTATTACTGAAACCAAAATAATATTTACATTAGTCTTTAGTTATACTACTTATATTCTAGTTTTAGGTCTGTATTAAATTAAATTTGTATTTTAAACTTTTAGGATAATAGCAATATTGTAAATCATGTATATACTAGTAGTATTAGTTATTAGCTTTAGATTTTAATATAGGTACCTATTTTTTTATGATCTCGTTCCCATATTTATACTTGGAGAGTGCTATGTACTCCTTAATTGTCATTTTGTATCAGACTGAGAACTTTAAGCTATTAAAACAATTGTGTATGATGTAATACATAATATTATGATATGGATGTACTGTAATAAATAAACAAACGAATACAAAACAACTGACAGTAGGAAAGCCACGCTTTGATAACATCCACCATAATACTTTTGTGGTTATTGGCGTCGCAGACACGACTGACGATGAGCCTTTTAGTAGTCTTGGGCATTCAAATGGTTAATATTTCAATCCGTTCTAAGTCTATCATCCACACATACTATGTTACTTTATTCAGTAGTTAATTACTAATCATCTAATTCCATCTCTTTCTGTCCTCAGCACTCAGCTGGCTGTCCGTAGTCCTCTACCTAGTCGGCAAGATGTGCAACAGCTACGGCATGTTCTCTCTCTACGTCGTCAGTATAGAGATCTTCCCTACCACTGTGAGAAACTCGCTAGCCAATGTGGCGAATACCGTGGGGCGCATTGGTGCCATATTGGCTCCACAAGTTCCTCTACTCGTAAGTTACATTACATATGCTTATTCTTCTTGTAGCTAGAATATAAATCTTCAAAATCACTGCTTGTCAAAGGAGAGCACCGTGGGGCCCATTGGTGCCAGAATAGTACCACAAGTTCCTCCACTGATAAATTACAAATTACCTTATTAGCTCTCTGCAAATAGGAATCTTCCCATCGATTCCACTAGCCAAAGCATCGAATACCGTATACGAAGAATCGGTTCCAAACTGTTCCCGTGATCTGGTAAAAATTACTTTAAATTTTTTGTTTCCCTCTATAGCAAATGCATTCTAAATCTTCCCACTCTTTTAGTAATAAATAACTACCTAATTAATCGTCATATATTATATTATTTGATGATCATAGAATATTCACAACGATCGATACGAGTATAAAAAAATTCTCGCAATGTTTCTTTTAGTTCTCGTCAGCTAACAAACTACTTCTCTTTCAGGAGAAATACATGCACGGCTTGCCCAGCGTGGTGATCGGGCTGGTAGCCTTCGTGCCCGGTCTGTTAGCTCTCCTGCTACCAGAGACAAGCCGGTCACCGCTGCCTGACGACATTCAGCAGGCTGAGAAACTCGATCAGACTGAAGACGATGTTAAAGTTTGAGTGATACTGAAAAAGACATCCTAAGACTAGTGAAAAGTTTGTTGTACGTTTATGGGTGGACATAAATGACGGATAGCTTAATGAAAATGATGTGAAGAAAGACATTTTAAGATTGATTTGTGAAGAATTTGTTGTACATTTGGTGGACATAATGGCTGAATAGTATGCTAAAATTTAAGTGTGTACGACGATAATGAAAAATTCATCGTATAATTCTGCGTGGGCAAAAAAGATTGCTGAAAAAAGCGCTAAAATTTGTTTGTGTGAAAAGACTTCTCTTCTTTCTCGATCGCGAGACACTGCATTCCCATGTATGCAGCGTCTCCACAGCGTGCGGTCATGCGCCATGTGAGTTGCGCGCTGCATGCCGCCGCCAGCTGGTTACATCTGACCATCTCATGGGTGCTACCCTGAGCACGCTCGCTATCTACATACTTGTCCCATAATGATCAGCTTCTCGAGTGTATGCTTATCGGAACGGAATGTCCGAAGAACCTGAACGCGCGTTCTTGGCATATTGTGGAGGAATAGTTCATACTCCCCACCACATACCCTGCCCACCACCAGAGCGTCCACGTGTGGGATTTATTAAATATCTGTCTTGAATACATTTCTGGCTACGTAGCCGAATGGCACAAACGCTCACGAAACGCTCACGAAACGAAAAGCTCGTAGATATCTCTATCGCTCTTGCGTATTGGCGCGATAGAGCCAGACTAACCTTTCGTGGCGTTTTGCTTTCGTTTCGCGTCGCAGAAATGCCATTTGGCTACGGCACCTGGGCCGACCAAAATGGTCCGTCATGACTAGATGTTATTAGAACCGATCATTTATTTCATGACGACAATTTGAAATACGGACATAGATATTGTTCAATCGCAGTGTAATGATGAATGAATGATAGATAGCTAGATTTTTTACGGTGATTAGACTAATAGGAGATCCAAGAAAGGATGGAACAGTGCCTTAGCAATTTAGACTTTAATATTGACTGTGCCAAAATAAAGATATATGATACGTTATGGTGCTCATAAAATGTGTGTAAATAAAACATAGTTATTACTTATTATGTAGCTTGAGATTTGTGATATTAATGTGGTTTACTTGTGAATTTTTTAAATATAAGTAGGTACTGTAATTAACTAGCACCTAAACTTTGGGACGTACAAAGTTATACAAACTTGCCATTATCGCAAAACAAGTTGTGGTCGATTTAGTATTAGAAGTACTACCTATAATAATTAATAAAACACAATCTTTAAATAATATTATTATGGTTTTGACATTACACCAGTCACAATAGAAGCATGGAGTGGATTGGTAAACTACTCTTTCTGAGAGAAATATTGTTTTTACATCTCTCAGCCGCTGATATTTCTAGCAAAAATTGCTAAAGCGAATCCTTTAATATTGAAACATGTCAAAACCAAATAATATTAAATTCCAAAAAGCATCCGACCTTATTTATTTGAAATTCCAACAAACTTGTGATGGAAGTGCTCGTAAAGCATAAGGACATAACTGAAAATTGTGTCACTTAACTTCAAACTTGGGTGGATTAACTTCAATCCATTCAGCTATAAGATTGATTATCTTTCAGATCAATATTATATTTTTTATATACCCGGATTTACCCAAATTTGAAGTTAAGCGACACAATTTATCTATTTTGTATACAGCATGTATTTATTGTACATATTGAGTGTCCAAATTAGAAATAAGTTTAATAATAAGTCGTTATAAAATCGCATTTATACTGGATTGCATCCCATTAAATACATACATACAATCACGCCTGTATCCCATAAAGGGGTAGGCAGAACACATGAAACTACTGCAGTTTCAGTGCCACTCTTAGCAAATAAGGGGTTGAAAGAAAACGAAACTGTGACATTGCAGTGACAGGTTGCCAGCCTCTCGCCTACGCCACAATTTAACCCATATCCCATAATCGCCTTCTACGACATCGACGGGGTTGCATCCCATTATTTTCATTTTTTTACAAATTGAAGTCCTCAAACGTTTAAGTACTCTTTTCTACAATAATTATTTTAAATCGAATTGCTTACTATTAAGTTAAACTTTTGAAAACCTGACATACCAAATAATCCTCTATAATACCTATTATCCATTATGAAATTCACAATATCATTTCATCACCATCGTACCAAAAGTATTGTTATATCTCTAGCAAAGTAAGAAATGTTATGGAACTTGTAAATATAGTTTTCTTTGAATATTTAATACATTGAATATGTAAAACTAAAGTTTGATTTTGTTTTGATTTCAAATCCAGAAATATTTTTATTTCCAATGAAAATTTCCAATATTACGATTGTTCTCGTAATATTTGAAATTTTCATTGCTCTTCGCATATTTGTTGCCCAATTTATATGGCATTTTTGAGTTAATATACACGACAGTATCTCAAACATCAAACGAAGCGATTGTCAACTGCGACACATCTTTGTCTAAAATGTCTGTAATTTTTGGTTCTAGTAGGTACCTAAGTAGGCAGTACCCTACTACCTGAGCATTTACAGAATTTGGGACCCCCCAATTAGCGTAAGTCGTTAACAAAAATTAACTCGCTGTCAGATTTTTGACGACAATTAAGCATAAAATATGTCTAAAAATCTACTTTTTTTACATTCTGAACGTAGATTATCGCTGAAAGTTCATGTAAATAACACAAAAACAGTATTTTTATTGAAATTTCATGCTTAATTATCGTCACAAAACTGACAGTGAGTTAATTTTTGAAAACAACGTACGCTAATTGGGAGTCCCAAATTGTGAAAATGCCCACCTATACTTATACAATAATATACAAGGCATTTATAAATTCTTCATTTGAGACGCAATCTGCGGAATTTCCAACACCTACAATTTAATGATTAATGGAAATCCGTTTTGTTATCTCATAGATTTTACATTTATCGGGCGCTACCTTAATGAGATAATTATTCTTGTTTCATTTATCTGTCTAATTGGTTACTATTACTGACTTATTCTGTTGACAACGTCAAGGAGGCGCTGATTATCAGTATTATCACAAATACACGTATTCTTATGGATGTTAAATATTACATTTAATAACGGACAACAAAAAAAAACTACGGTGTATAAATAAAACTCGTTTCTTTGTTATAAATACCTCTACATTCCTATTACTAAAGAGAGCCAATCTTAGAGAATCAGCTAGTCTGCTTGACCTTGTCCTGCCCTAGGGCCTCGGCCTCCGCCAGGGTGTCGGGCATCTTCGTGCCCAGGGTCTCGGGCTGCGTCAGCACGAGGAGCCCGGAGATCACGCCCATGACCCCGAACATCAGGGACGGGATGCCTTCCCAGTACACCATCTGGAGAAACGAAAATAATGTTTCAGTAAAAATTTAATTTTTGGTCGTACATCTTTGCTCTGGGTTAGCTAAGGATTAAACTTTGAAATACACGTTGTTTGAGGGGCTCAGTGAATCAATGCGACCAATCATAGAAGAGAAAGGACAAGCTACGTGTGGTGTGGACTGTGGATGTAATGTCATGTTACAGTATTACGATGTGGTAATGTAATGTAACGGGTCACGAGAGGGCCGGTCAGTATTTTGCTCATAGAATAAACATCGTCATTCAGCGAGTTGGTGGAGACTTGCAGGAGTTTCAGGTTGTTTGGAGTTGTAAGTTTTTTTTATACTTTTGGGGTCAGTTTATTGACAATGCATGTTGCGGATTTACCATTGTTTTGCTTTTTGATGAAGCTACGTGAAGACTATCTTGCCCGCTAGGAAATCAAGCTGAAAGTCGCTGGGAGAATATTCTAGAACATCACTCACCAAGGCAGGTGTTAGGGGCGCAGTGATGTTGGGTATAGCTCCGATGTGAAGAGGTACAGTGTCGTCAAGGCCGCAGAGATACCGAACTTGCCTACCAGGAAGATCGCTAGAAGAATGTTCTAGAGCAGCACTCACCAGAGCAGGCGTGAGGGGCGCAGTGATGGAGCCAATGCGACCAATCATAGAAGAGAAGGCGAGCAGCGTGTGCCGGAACTGTGTAGGGTACAGCTCCGATGTGAAGAGGTACAGCGTCGTCAAAGCCACGGAGATACCGAACTTGCCTATCAGGAAGAGGACCAGACTGAAGGTCGCCAGTTCTGGAAGCAAATTCAAGGGTTGAGCTACTTTGTTTTGAAATTTACAATGTATATTATATTTATTTATTTCCCATACAGGTATGCAAGATACACTTATGTCCGTCAGGTTTTTCCATACAACTAAAACAACTGTTATTACTTACTAATAACTACTACACTTACTATAGTACACTACTGCCTATTTATTCTAAAGTTACAATTTTGCAATTCACCCAAACAAGTTTGTCCTTCAAATAGTCTGACACATTATAGTAAGATCTTTCAGTTAATCGTGCTTTTACAACTGTTTTGAAAGTTTTGTCTGGTAAGTCTGTAATGTGACTAGGTATCTTATTGTAACAATGTATCGATTGGCCTATAAACGACTTTCTCACTTTGGCCGTATGTACCGTATGCGGCGCACTGCAAGTTTATTTTTGTTTCGTGTATTATAATTATGTATGTCGCTAATTTTTTTATAATTTAAATATTTTTTTCTGGCGTACATGATAACTTCATAAATAAAAAGCGAGGGCAGTGTTATGATGTTGACTTCCCTAAAACGGTCTCTTAGCGAGGTAAGCGGGCTTAGGTTATAATTATACTGCCCTCACTGCTCGCTTCTGAAGAACAAATATACTGTCAAAATCTGCAGACCTTCCCCAAACCAGGACTTCATATGACATGAGACTGTGGAAATAAGTAAGGTTGAACTAATGGTACTTTTTAGGGTTCCGTACCTCAAAAGGAAAAAACGGAACCCTTATAGGATCACTTTGTTGTCCGTCTGTCCGTCCGTCCGTCTGTCAAGACCCTTTTTCTCAGGAACGCGTGGAGGTATGAAGCTGAAATTTATATCAATTACTCAAGTCTACTGTCCCTTGAAGCTGTGAAAAAATCAAACTTCTAAGCCAACGCAATCAAAAGATAGAGCCGCTTATGCCGCAAATTTTCGACACTTGCAAGGGAATCAAAACCTACAGGGTGCTTCCCGTGAACTCAGAATCTTGAAATTTGGTACGAAGCAACGTCTTATAGCATAGATAAAGGAAAAATTACGAAAACCATAAATTTTTAGTTACATCACATAATATATATTTTTTTAATAATTTTAACCTTACTACCCATTTCCTCATAAACGCGTAGAGGTATTAAATTGAAATTCATACCAAATACTCAGGTCTATAATACCTTTAAGCTGTAACAAAATCAAACTTCTATGTCAACGCAATCAAAAGAAACAGCAATTTAAGCTGCATATTTTGAAACTCGCAAGTACTCGCAAGGGAATCAAAACCTAAAGGGTACTTCCAGTCGACCTAGAATCTTGAAATTTGGCATGAAGCAACGTTTTATAGCACACATAAAGGAAAAATTCCGAAAACCTTAAATTTTTAGTTACATTACAAAATATATATTATGACTCGATTGTCGTAATGAACGAACTTTGTAAACCTTGCGGATTTGTACGGAACCCTCGGTGCGCGAGTCCGACTCGCACTTGGCCGGTTTTTTACTCTATGGCACACTTAGTGGATCTTTCGATTTGACGTGTTAACAATAATTGTTAAAAGCAATTTCAGTAGTGCAACACTAATTGCTCTGAGAATTGACAATCACTTGTCAAAAAAAAATGTAACATCTAAATCATGCATTTTGTAAGACTTGATTATTTTATTGTATAATTGGCATCGATTTCTACTAATTCAATGTAATTATTTTGATGCCAATGATAACAAGGTTAATCGTTCACAAATACCTTTTTAACAGAAAATTATCAAATTTAATCGGAAAGCCAATCGCATAGTTGTTAGCGATAACGAAGGTTATGATAATGGACTATATTATTTATATACATACTTACACAAATATGAATGCTACATGATAATGTAAATTTAAACATGGTAGTAACAAAAATATGATTTGGTAGGTACCTAACTACCTACTTTTTAGGTCGGACGACCATGACTTTATAATACTTTCTTATAAAGTAGTATATCCGCCTAGAGACTATCGATGCTAAACAGAAAAATCGTAAAAATTATAACACCGCTTATGACTTAGTCGTAAAAACACTCACCATTATTATCAATAAAAGCAAAAATAATATTGCATACAGCGGCCAAGAAGAAGCCGCAACTGAGAGTGATCTTCCTTCCGACGCGATTGAGCACAAGTGCAGCGGTGTAGTAGCCAGGAATCTCAACGATGCAGACGAGGATGAAGTTGAGGTACATATTGCCGGCCAGGCCAACGGAGTTGATGGACAGGCCGTAGTAGACGAACGTGGAGGTGATCCACCAGATGGGAGTCGTGAGGACACGCCGTAAGAGGATGGGAGACTTGACGATAGTCTTGATGAGACCGTCGGAGCTCCCAGTCTACAAAAGCAGAATAAAGTAAGATATATAAAGAAATGTAAACCAGGAACGTCAAGTTGACTGCTGCATTACGATGGCATTAAATTGTGACTCACTGATTGACATAACTTTAGAATCGTCCTACGATAAGTAGATTTTAACGTAAACGTTTAAGTGTAAACGTCATAAAATCATCAAAGTTTGACAATTAAAATAATATTTATATATTTGCGAGGCTGTGAAAATCCTTGTGTCTATTGTGGATTAAGTACTTGAAGATCACACTGAAGTCTTTTGATTGCACTATCAACATTACTTGCTTTGAATAGTAATGCTCTTTTGCATAATACGAGTATATGCACGGTTGAGAAATGTCCTGTGATAGAACTTGCTATAAAAATACCTGATTAACATCCACAGGCGCAGGCGTCAACAGCGCCTGCATAGACTTCTCACTGATCTGCTTCCTGTTTACTCTCGCCACCCTATCCAGAACCGCTTTAGCTTCCACAAATTTCTCAGTGGCGAGCAGCCACCTCACGCTCTCTTGCAGCAGCCAGTAATAGGCGATGATGAGGAAGCAGGGAATGTGGATGGCCATGATCATGTATCGCCACGGCTGGATCAGCCACGCCACGCCGCCGAGGACGACCTGGCCGACGGCGAACATGGAGGAACAGGTCGCGGATGTTAGCACTCGGTATTTGGGGCCCATCAGTTCAGCAGCTGCAAAAAATGAGTTGTGATTAAAGCAATCTCAGATGTTAGGCGTAAATGTAAGGCTACTTAAAAATTGTCTTTTAATTCTACTACACAAATGCTCGTCACATTAGTTTATACAAATCTATAGGGTGACTTATATTGACCGGGATATAGACCGTGATTACCTTTTTGATTTTTGTCGAGCTCCCGATATTTCGACGCAGTTGCATGCATCATGATCACGGAAAAGGTAATCACGGTCTATATCCCGGTCAATATAAGTCTAATGAAAATAACCGTGAATCATTCAAAACTCTTAAATCTAGGGTGAATATCAGGCATTTTCTGGGCGAGCTCACTCCATTGTACGTAGGCCACGTCTTTGCCTTTGGCTAGTCTGTGGCCAAGAGTAAGCCCATTTACAATAAAAAACAACATCAACAATTTTATTCGGAAAATATTACCTAATAAAATTTCGGGGGCAGCAAATAATTTTGTAGCCCTCCACAATAAAATCAACTTTAATGAGACAGCAGTAGTTTAAAAGTAGCTAGAATAAGTTTTGAAACTGTGCATAAAAATCTTACCAAAGATATAAGAAGAACTGTATGTGCCAGCACCAAAAGTCGTCTGCAGCAGTTGAAAGGCAAGATACATGGGATAGTTGACGGAGAAGGCCCTGATGAGGCCGAACAGAGCCAGGTTGAAGACGCTGATGACGAGGGCCACACGGCGGCCGTACTTGTCGGACACGAAGCCGGTGATGGGAAGGACAAGTAGGGTGCCCACGCTACCAAAAGTACCAGCTAGTGCGCGTAGCCATTCGTTACAACCAAGGTCAAACTGGAAAGATGACAAACAAAGATATAAAAGCTGTACAATCAATCAATCAAAATATTCTTTATTCAAATAGGCTTACAATAAGCACTTTTAAATGGTCAACAATGTACAATTTTCATCTTATTCTAAATATCAGAGCAATTTATTGGTGCAATAAACAATATTGTTTTAAAACTACATAATATAGGCTTACAAATAGGACAATTGCAAAAGTAACTCTATATGTCGATCTGCCTTTAATATGAAATCCATCAATAAAGTGTTCGTTATCTGCTTCGTTTTGCAACAGTTCTTATCACAGAAATCACCTTTCTATAGACAAGGTATTGGATGAAATCAACCAACTTTCAAGGTCAAATGACGTACTTAAAAACATGTAGAAACTTACCTCATACACAACAGAGTTGGTCCTATCGTAAACATAACCGTCGCACTCCTGAACAGCACCCTGGTTAAAGATATTCGCAGGACAGGACTGAGGAGTGCCACTTCCACCTGAGGGTACGTAGCGTTCGCAGCTCTGTGGGTTCCCGTTGCTGTCAGCTGGAACTGCGTTGAGAATCCAGCTGGGACTGTACTCGTGAACTGCTCCTGCCACTTCGCCACATTCTGGGATCACACACCTATGGACAAAATTTTACAGATGTAGTGACCCTGCCTGCTGCGCCGCGGTCCCGGGTTCGAATCCCGGTAAGGGCATTTATTTGTGTGATGAGCACAGATATTTGTTCCTGAGTCATGGATGTTTTCTATGTAAGTATTTATATATTATATATATCGTTTTCTGAGTACCCACAACACAAGCCTTCTTGAGCTTACCGTGGGCCTCAGTCAATCTGTGTAAGAATATATGTCCTATAATATTTATTTATTTATTTATTATTTATTTATAATGGTTTTCCTTCGTATTTTTAACCCCCGACGCAAAAACGACGAGGTGTTATAAGTTTGACGGGTCTGTCCGTCTTTCTGTGGCACCGTAGCTCCCTAAGGGATGAACCGATGAAACTAAATCTAAATAAATAGTCATGACTGCTGAAATTGCATGGAAGTGAATCTATGATAGTAGGTAGTAGGATTTATGGCATAAACATCCAAAAAGTTTATCAGCTGAGTTTATCAGCTCAATAATACTTGTAGTGAAAATGAAAATAAAAATTCAAAACATTATTTAAGAGCCCGTCACGATGGGTAAAAATTCAGTATCTGTCAAATTACCCCATTTACACACACTAACGCACGTCACACCCACCAACATACTTTTCGCACACTACCGCAATTTACTGGAAGAGGTCAGTGACCTAAGTGAGAGGTACTTAAGACAGGTCTATAGTTTCACTGAAGATCAGTTGTAACATTAAAATCCCATCAAAACCAAAAAAGGGAAATATGAGCCAAGTTCAATATTATATATGCCTTGGTTGTTGGCGTCAACGACAAAAGCAGTGAGATCTAAACGGGTGCCAAGTTCAATGGCAGTCCTCAAAATGTTTTATGACAATTGATGACATAAAATATCATTTCTTATAACTTTTATAATAGAATAGAATAGAATTAATTTATTCGTTAACACACACAAAATAAACGTTACAAATAATAAGACATAAACAAGAAGGAGATCCAACGAAATGGTCTAATCTTCCGATCAGACCATCCGGTGAAACAAACACGACAGGCACATAATATGTATGTCACAAATATCAATATAAGAGCCAAATTTAAGACGTTTATGTGAAATAGTTTTTGTTGTGAGGACGCCCATAGAGGCTCCAAATAGTTCGTGTAATATTACACACGATGTTGTCTGCCAGTTCGGTTACTTGAACTTGGCTTGACACGCTGCCGCGTGTTTAGATTGCGGACAGTGTCAATTTAGTGTTACCATCTCACACGAATTGACTCCGATTATTTTTCAAAATAAATTTGTGCAAACACCATATAAAATCAAAACAACTCTGGTGTAAAAAACAGTGCTTCGTTTATTCTAATTATAAATGGTTAAAACCTTTTCCGAATGAATTAAAATAATTCACTGTTCCTGATCGGTTTAGCCATTATAACATCCGTTATAAATGCACTGAGACAAAGGTTGAGGTTACGTATGAACAGAGGTTGACAGTCAGTTTACATGTAAAATTGTTGCCATATATAGAATTCTTCATTAAAATAATAATTTTCAAAATTTAGTTAAAGTTGTCTAAATCTAAGGTTACGTGCCCCGTGTGCAAACACCATTTAAAAATTATATTGAACGTAAGAAGGTAAGTCATACAGAACAATTTTGTGATAAGATAATATATTATTACAATTAATAATTTCGCCATTTACGTAAATAATCGTTTATAGAATATAATTATAATGATTAGTTCTGTTAGTTTTTTCATACGCCACACTGAATGTCTCTTCGCGAAAGAGAATGTTACATACACTGACACACTAAATAATGTGACCAGTATAATGAAAATAAAGTCCAACGAGTTAAAATTAATTTTAAAACTCTTTCATTTTAATAAAGTTTAGAAGACAAAAAATACCTATATTTCTTATCATTGTATTAAAGTTACATATATTTTTTATTTCTCAACAATAATAAGTAGTAAACAACACAAAAAAAAAAACGATTTTAAACTGAGACTCTTTTTGACGTGACGATATTTATTTACCTTATTACTTTTGAATACATTCATAGCACTGGCAATCTTTTTGTATCCGTATATGATTTCCAGTGTCAAAAACAAATGTCATTGGAGCAAATTTGGTGACACGTCTGCTCCGAACGAGCCCGATCGGGCGTCTGACTCAATAGAATCTGTTCGCAGTTTTGACGTTTGTATGGTAAATTTACGAAAGTTTATATTCAACATTGATTTTATTCGTTCTCTTTGTAAGGAAAAATATGAAAAGGTAATAATTCTGTAGTCCAGTTATCTAGCTTATAAAATAACATTATTTTAAAACTAAAACACGGTCGTACATATTCAAATTTATGAAGATGCCGACAGGGGCCGACCGCATTTTAGTTACAACTTTAAGTAAGTATGTATCTAAAATTGGAAGTGTTTCCTGATTTGTATTGCACACTATTTTGCAAACACATACTTAAAGTTTATAATTATTAAGAAAGCCTTTTGTTTGCTTAAAAGGTTTTCGAAGTAATTGCCATTTGATTCGAAGTATTTTTAGACAAATATTGATCTCGTTTAACTTCCATTTACTGTATTTTAGTAGCATGATAACACACATGTAAACTACTGAATTTTAGGATATAAGTAATGCGACAACATCAATTTTAGCAGCCTAAAGTATACAAAATTGAGCTCAGCTCACTCAGACGTGAGCACTATTTGCGGGTTTTCTTAAACTAGCGTCAGGAAAAAAATCATAATTAATTCAGGAAGTAACTTTTCCTTGATGTTAACTACTGATTTTGTAGATAAGAATACGCGCTGTTTAAAACAAGTGCTTTTCTTATCAATAAGTATATACTGAAACTAAAACCGGACGTAGAAAACTAGCAATTTTACGATTTTCTACTTTTTGACATTGACGGCATCTTAACAATCATTAGGTACTAAGAGGGTACTAACAATGAAGCAATTATTTGCTTGATCTTGATCTAATCCCTTGAAATTGTTGTTATTGAAGTTTTGTAGGCCTTAATAATCGCCACGTCAACCAAGGTAGTGATCTAAACCTGTCTAGCTTTCGAGAGTTTCAAGTATCAATGGTGGATCGGGTGAATGCAATTATTCTTTGGGTCTCCCTACTAATTTCAATGTTTAGTAATGAGTTTTACACGAAATCCTTGACAATACCTGTGTGGCACCCGAGCGGCCGAGAAAATATACTCGCTCATGAACGCAGACATGATGATAGGGATGGAGACCAGCAACAGATTGTAGAGCTGGAACCGTCCGAACTGTCCCAGCTCATTGACCAGCACCCAATCCAAGGTTATCACTGGAGGATCAGGCTTACTGGGTCTGGAGTCTGGTTCATCTGGATTCTTAAAGTCTAGACCTGGAACTGCAACTGGAGGTTGAAGGAAGCCTGGTCTGCCTTGTGGTGGAGGTGCGGAGAAATCTGGTGGGCCTTCCGGGCCTTTGTGAGCGTCCGGGCTTGATGGGTCTTCTGGATTCCCATGGTCTACTCTTTCTTGGCTTTCACTGACAGGTCCTGGGCCATTTGAATTGTCTACAACTGTTACTCCGTCCATGTTTGGAAGTTACGTCCGCACCGACGGACTTTAGTGCAATGGTGGCAAGTCCGACAAACCGATAAGAAGTAATTTAGTTATCGCGGCTTTGGGTTTGGTGACGCGAGAAAGGATAGCGTGGAAGGTTTGGTATACTAGTTGGTTTACCACTGTTTGCTCGTGTAAAATGAATATTATTTATTATTAAATACAATAAACGATATGGAGATGAATTCACTAATAAAACTGACCGTAAATGAACGACGTGAACTCGATTCATTCGAATCTTGGCGTCTAATAATAGGAATCCAATGTATTTTTATAAAAACAATGAGTTTCAATATATGTATAAAATACTATAACCCGTAAACAAGCCACAATCTATAGAACAATAGTGCAATAACTTTTATCTACTAATGACCTTCGAGAAATCCTGTTATGAATACTATGGTGGACTAAAGGATATCATAACTTATGGAAGGATAACTCACGCTAGACCGGCCCAGGCACAATGCCACAACTGCCACAAGGGCCAATTTTATTAAGGAACTACAGATGTAGTGCTAATAACCTAACCTAACCACAAAATTAAAATTTTGAAAAAACCCCCGACCGCGACCTAGTGGACCGATTTTCATGAAACATGGCTAAGAACACTCCCGACTAACACAGCTTTCAAATAAATAAAACTAAATCGAAATCGGTTCATCCGTTCGGGAGCAGACAGACACACACACAGACAGACAAACAGACAGACAGACAGACAGACAGACAGACAGACAGACAGACGGACAGACAGACAGACAGACAGACAGACAGACAGACAGACACGTCAAACCTATAACACCCCGTCGTTTTTGCGTCGGGGGTTAAAAAGGGTTTCCTTCGTATTTTTAACCCCCGACGCAAAAACGTCGGGGTGTTATAGGTTTGACGTGTCTGTCTGTCTGTCTATCTGTCTGTCTGTCTATCTGTCTGTCTGTCTGTTTATCTGTCTGTCTGTGTATGTGTGTGTCTGTGGCATCGTAGCTCCCGAACGGATGAACCGATTTGGATTTAGTTTTTTTTGTCTGAAAGCTGAGTAAGTCGGGAGTGTTCTTAGTCATATTTCATGAAAATCGGTCTATTATGACGCGGTCGGGGGTTTTTTCAAAGTTTTAATTTTGTGGTTAGGTTATTCCGGACACGTTCGTATTTGTCATGCTAATTCAGTCAATGTCGATACATCTTGTACTGAGACTGACTGAAATAGCATGACACGTTCGTACGTTTTCGTAACAATACGAGGGCAAATCTTTTCGCACTAGATCTGTAATAGCTTTTAAGTTTTATGCTTAGACTTCAAAGAGCTTAGAAACAAGCTGTCACGTCCAAATGCCTTTAACAGCGTCGATAGAGATGCTCTCTTAGCTTGGAACATAACCTAACCACAAAATTAAAATTTTGAAAAAACCCCCGACCGCGACATAGTGGACCGATTTTCATAAAACATGGCTAAGAACACTCCCGACTAACTCAGCTTTCAAACAAAACAAACTAAATCGAAATCGGTTCATTCGTTCGGCAGCTACGATGCCACAGACAGACACACACACAGACAGACAGACAGACAGACAGACAGACAGACAGACAGACACGTCAAACTTATAACACCCCTTCGTTTTTGCGTCAGGGGTTAAAAATACATATTTGTAAATGTACCGCAAAATAACTTTAGCTGATGGAAACTACAGAAACGCTTCCAAATTACATTAGTTTTAGTTTGTGTAGGTATGATATTAAATAAAACAAACTTTCATATTAGCAACATTTTATACAGTTACATTGCACGTGTCTAAAAACAATTTTATTTATGAAATAAAACTATGGAAACAGATTAAATCGCGTATAATGAATTTAAAATACATCCCGACGTTTCGAACTCTTTACAGCGTTCGTGGTCAACGGGTGACTGAGGAAAAATTAAAATGTGCAAAAGCTACCCACTTACAAGAAATATTAACTTAATAATATTATTAATTATTAATATTATTATTCTTAATATTAGAAATATTAAGAAATATTAATATTATTAATATTATTGGTTAATTATTTTTTAACAGAGTAATGGTAAAATTTTTTGAATATTGTATAACTGGCTTTATTAATAGTGTGTGAACCTGCCTTAGAAATCTATATTATTTGTGGTCATGGTTCGTTAATATTTCTTGTAAGTGGGTAGCTTTTGCACATTTTAATTTTTCCTCAGTCACCCGTTGACCACGAACGCTGTAAAGAGTTCGAAACGTCGGGATGTATTTTAAATTCATTATACGCGATTTATCCGTTTCCATAGTTTTATTTCATGAGTAACTATCGCGGTAACCGAAAACAATTTTATTTACCTAAATTATCATATCAATACTTTATCCTAGTCTGTTAACGATAATTAGGTATATCATAATCATATCGATATCGATAGGTGACAACCAAATTATATGATTTGATAATTAACTGATTAAGTAATATAAAATTCCACCATATCCGACTTTCGGATAATACGAGTATTCTTAGAACAAATTAAATTATCCTCATAGAGAATAATTTAATTCGTATTTTTAGTAGACACATTACTATTTTAACTATAAACTGAAATAAATGTCATATACAAAAAAAATGGCCAGAGATGGCCGGGGGCGCCTTAGCCTTCGGTAATTGTGTCATATACTTGAAAATTTCGACCCTTGCCACCGTGACCGAATGGCCGAGTGGTTGAGGCATCCGTCGCGATAACGGAGGACGCTGGTTCGAATCCAACTTTGGACACTTGGAGGCCTTGGTCATTATTTCTTTGTATATGACATTCATTTCTGTTTATAATACGAGTATTATCAATTCATGCGTATGGAATATACCGAAGAAGGTTATCTGAAAAGATAAATCAATATTAAATTATGGATATGACATCAATAGCAACTTTATTAAATAGACAAAGTTTCAATTGCATAGTTTTCATACTTTAGATTTTATTCATATCTTAATATAAATAGCATAGATGTCATCAGTGACTGGAGTTGTGATTTCATCATGTTTGAATGATGATCATCAAAATATACAAGTAATTAACCTGCTATTAGTAGGTTCATAAACAACAAAAATAAAATTCGAAATTTTGGTATGTATACAGCTTAAAAGCTTTCAATATGAAAATGAAAAAGCGTTATTTATTCACGACTGACAAATTTAATGTGTATTTTTAAACAACAGTGACATTACATAATAATCTTTTTACATAAAGTCTATGGAAATTTCAAAAGGCAGTCAAAGAAAAAATACTAAATTAAATTATCCAGTTAAAGTATCTGATCTTACGAATCGTATATAAAAGGATAATCATTTTGTTAAAAAGTGTTATTAATTATCAAGAGTAATTAATCTTTGAAATCTGGCCCAGCAGCAATGTACACCATCCAATTAATTTGACATGACATAAACGTCATGTCGTAATGATGTTTAGGCAGGTACGCTGAAAATCGATTAATATCATTTAATTAAGGACCACCTAACTCCACAAAATACTTGACATCATACTTAAAAAACAAAAACGCATCTCTACAACAAGAATCACAGTTTAAAATCTAACAAACCTCAAATGGTTAAAAGTCTAACTTAGAGTTAACTTCAGCAGTATCATCTATTCTTTGATTCCTACGTCATCATGGACTAAGAGCCCGGACCCGCCAGACCTTCCTCATTTTCTCAACGATGAAACTTTGGGACAATATAAAGTTCGTATCGACGATTAATGTCTGCATATTACCTAGTTCAGCCCGTCGGCCATTTTTTTGCTATACTTAAGATTTTTTTAAACACTAGTTTTTCTTAAATTATCGAGCCTGTAAGGATTTGATGATCATCATTTCATTTTCCGCCGGCCGTAACTTTTACCAGACGCTTGAAAGTCTCTCTATCTTACCCTAATTTCTCAAGCTACGGCGGAAATGGTCAGGAAATGATGTCCGAACTAGGTAATATGCAGACATTAAACGTCGATATGAAATCTACATTGTCCCAAAGTTTCATCCTTGAGAAAATGAGGAATGTCTGGTGGCTCTGGGCTCTTAGTCCATCATGAAACAAGCCACTTATATGAAATTGGTTGACATTACCGATGTGCAAGATTAGTGACTCTATAACTGGCTTCAGTCAACTTTACACTGCTGAGGTAGATTGTCTACAATGAATTATTAATAACGAAATAAGTTTGATCCATTTTGTAGTATGGACTAATAATTTAACTTTAAGCAGTGATTTAGATTTCAAGCCACCGCATTTTTCAGTAGTCATTGAGAATAGGTGTACATTCATTATGCTTGAAAATTCATTAACAAAAAAACCTAGCTCTTCTACTTACTAATTACCTTATGAATTAAATACCAAGAAGTCAAAGAATTACATTATATTTAAGTAAATCAAAATTTGGTAACCGTTAAAAAAAGATATTTCCTACAATTTCAGAATTCATAGCTTTCTGATTGCATTTTCATAACTAAGAAGACATTTCATATACAAAGTACTGTGAAATTGCTTATTTAAAACACTATATAATCTAACAACAACATGAAACTATAACTTACTGTGTGATAAGTGAATGTATAAATAATAACCTCAAAAACTGTCATGTCTTCTCAAACGATCCCAATGTCTGTGACCGTGAAACCAGCAGAACCAGTAACCTCCATAGGTTCCATGGCGACCTTCGGAAGGTTCCAGCGCTGGCAGTACGCGCTGGCCACTCTGCCCATATTGTTTACTGCGATGAGCAACATCAACTATGTGTTCTCTGCGGCTGCTGAAGAAGCCAGGTTAGTAATACAAGCTCATCACCTTGAAGGTAGCTAAGTAGGGCTACATTATACATACCAGCGGAGCCAGTCACCTCCATAGGTTCCATGGTGACCTTCGGGAGGTTCCAGCGATGGCAGTACGCGCTGGCCACTCTGCCCATATTGTTTACTGCGATGAGCAACATCAACTATGTGTTCTCTGCGGCTGCTGAAGAAGCCAGGTTAGTAATACAAGCTCATCACCTTGAAGGTAGCTAATTAGGGCTACATTATACATACCAGCGGAGCCAGTCACCTCCATAGGTTCCATGGTGACCTTCGGGAGGTTCCAGCGATGGCAGTACGCGCTGGCCACTCTGCCCATATTGTTTACTGCGATGAGCAACATCAACTATGTGTTCTCTGCGGCTGCTGAAGGAGCCAGGTTAGTAACACAAGTTCATCACCTTGAAGGTAGCTAAGTAGGGCTACATTATACAAATCAGCGGAGCCAGTCACGTCCATAGGTTCCATGGCGATCTTCAGGAGATTCCAACGATGGCAGTACGCGCTGGCCACTCTGCCCACATTGTTTACTGCGATGAGCAACACTATGTGTTTTCTGCGGCTGCTGAAGAAGCCAGGTTAGTAATACAAGCTCATCATCTTGAAGTTAGCTAAATAGAACTAGTACTAGTGTAATGACACTAACCAGCAGAACCAGTAACCTCCGTAGGTTCCATGGCGACCTTCGGGAGGTTTCAACGATGGCAGTACGCGCTGGCCACTCTGCCCATATTGTTTACTGCGATGAGCAACATCAACTATGTGTTCTCTGCGGCTGCTGAAGAAGCCAGGTTAGTAATACAAGCTCATCATCTTGAAGTTAGCTAAATAGAACTAGGACTACATTACACTAACCAGCAGAACCAGTAGTCCGTAGGTTCCATGGCGACCTTCGGGAGGTTTCAACGATGGCAGTACGCGCTGGCCACTCTGCTCATATTGTTTACTACGATGAGCAACACTATGTGTTTTCTGCGGCGGCTGAAGAAGCCAGGTTAGTAATATAAACTGAAAAGTTATCATTAAGATATGTATGATCTCAGAAATTTGGAAAAAAAAACAAAAAGGGAGTCAACCATTTAGAGAAAATTATTGAGAGTCAAGTTAGATAAAACTACATTAATACAGAAGCCTACATGTATGCGACCTATATCCCATCACTAACGGCTCCCTCATACTTAAGGAATCGGGCGAAGCCCGATGTACGCGGTCCAAAGCCAGGCGCCATCGGCGCCCTCATACTTAAAGAGTCAGCGAAGTCCGGCGTACGCGATCCAAAGCCGGGTCCCGAAGACACCCTCCTACTTAAAGTCGCGCGAAAGTAGATTTTGTTCAGCATTATGAATTATGACAATGTATTTACCTACTCTACTAGCCTATCAATTTTTATCAATACCTATAGAAGACGTGATCCAATTTTACAAACTTTTTGAGAATTTTCAGTCATTTTTAAAATCGTTTCACGCAATAAATAATTATGCCATAGATATCAACTTCCGTACTTAAAGCTCACGCACATTAGTTTACTCGATTTGCCGATAGAGGTCGCTATACGTTGATCGCTTATTTCCTACATCGCGTTTTTCCTGATATAATGGAGTCGTGTTAGGATCAGGAGCGTCCTGACGACCATGTTGTAACGTAAACTATTGAAGTCGAATTGTCTTGATTTCTTTGGACCTTGTCTAATAATAAAATTGTATAGGTATTAAATATTTATTGTTTTGTGGGAAATTGAGTCTAGAGGGATTTAGTTAAGTCTGTAGAATATTAATAACAATTGATGATTCAACTATTGAAAGATTGTACGGAACCTTCGGTGGGCGAGTCCTACTCACAATCGGCCGGTTTTTTTCATTTTATCTGTCTGAAATTTACATTTTCTATACGAAAGTAATTTTATTCGTCGTTTTTTTTTTGCAGCACTAACATGCTACTTTTTTCAATATCAAGGAATTATCTATTGAGATAATCAAACAATAAAACTGGCAATAAAATCAAAATAATGATGATAGCAATGTGACAAACAACAAACATCACACATTATAAAAACATTAGGCTTCACAGTTGGTAAGAAGACGTAAAGATGTTATTTCAAATAGTTACCTAATGTAGTTTCTAACATGTTGAAAAATATTCCTAGGAATGGATTATAAATTGACGACCGGTCTGGCTCAGTCGGTAGTGACCCTGCCTGCTAAGCCGCGGTCCTGGGTTCGAATCCCGGTAAGGGCATTTATTTGTGTGATGAGCACTGATATTTGTTCCTGAGTCATGGATGTTTTCTATGTATATAAGTATGTATTTATCTATTTAAGTATGTATATCGTCGCTTAGCACCCATAGTACAAGCTTTGCTTAGTTTGGGGCTAAGTTGATCTGTGTAAGGTGTCCCCAATATTTTTTTTTTTTTTTTTATTTAAATAAATAACCGAAGACACACATTAAGAAACTTATTAAATAATCACAGAGCGATTCTAACATTAATAAACTTCAAAAATTAGCTCTCAATACGGTAAGGATCGGATACCTCCATATAAATATAATGTCGGCTTCAAACAAAAACCATCGACATCGTACCTAGTAGTCCTAGTACTATTTTTGATGTCTATCACAGGCTGAATATCACCAATACTTCAAATTACTTCAATCTATTCTTTTTAATGTACACATTAAGCAATAGCTTGATAACATAACCTAGAATAGCCGAGACGAGAATTTTCAATGTAGGTATTCTAATTTAGGACCTTCTACACTGGACATATCACAGAACTAGATTTAGATAGAAGAAACAAGTTCATCTTTTTGTATAGAGGCCGAGCGTGTCAGATTTTGTACTGAAGTTGTTACTTGTCTGTGATTTTAAATATGTCTCAGACCCTTGAGTGTTCATAATTTTTGTGTTGTTGCAACCAAATTTAATATCACTTAACGAGGCATTTTTAATGTTTATGTTGACAACAACTTACAAAAATTGACGCCCGAAAGCTGCAAGCTGCGAGTAAAGACGGACAACTCAGTGGATTTTACTGAGTTCATTTGACACGCTAAGTAGATACGTTTGCTTGATCTATGGTATTATATGACATCTGTGACTGAGATAATCACTAATGAGGAGGCACACTGACATTTTATCCCCCCAGGCGGCGCCTGTGCAAGTGTCTAGGCATGTCACTGTCATTCATATGTGTGAGAAAGAGAAAAAAACATATAATCTTCTCGCCCTCACGTATGGACTAATAGGGTGGCGCCATCTGTCATAACCTTTGAGTGTGCCTCCTTATTAATTTCCGTTCTGCGTTCTCTAAGCTTTTCGCGAAGGTCTACAGCTGCCAGAGCCACAGGTAAGCTATGTGAGTGAGTTTAAGCTTAAGTTTTTCAGTATTGTTATCGCTGACTATAATACAAGTGTCGTCCGCGTAAATTACGTATTCCGCATCTGAGCTAGCAGCGGTTATGTCGTTGACGAGCAATAAAAACAAGTAGTTACCAATCATGGATCCTTGGGGCACGGCACATTCGCCCACCGTCTCCAAGCTGGACTTGGAGTTCAGGACGTGGGTGCGCTGTACTCGGTTTTCTAAGAAGGACGCAACTACCCTGTGAAAGCTACCCCCCACTCCATAGCACCACATTTTTTGCAGAAGGAGCTGGTGATCGACCATCTCGAAGGCGCGCGACAGGTCGCAGAAGACGGCTGCGACCTGCCGCCCGCCGTCACGATGCGCGAGCACCCGCGCCTTCAGGTCGCGCGCTGCGCTCACAGTGGACCGGCCTGCTTGATACGCGTACTGATGTTTGTTGAGGATGTTATTATCTAGAAGGTGATTCATTATCCGGTTACTTAATAGTTTCTCGAAAACTTTGGAGACAATAGGTATCAGCGCGACAGGTCTAAAATTCTTAAGTATATGCATCTCGCCTTGGCCCTTGTAGATAGGCTGAATTTTAATAATTTTGAGAGGATTAGGGTACACTCCCGCGTTGACACAATCATTCAACAACATAAGCAATAATGATACTAAGTTCGGTGGTAGAAATCCTAGTATTCTAGTATTCATATCATTGCTATCTTTCGACGGCTTACATTTTATTTTCTTTAGCGTTAGAATAAACTCATCAAGGGTAAAATGCCTAAATTGAAATTCTATGAGCTCAGTCGGTAGGTATTTCTCTAAATAGGCGAGCGCGTCCGTAGGACATGGTTTCGGGTTGTGGGAATTAGCTGTAGTGTAATACCGGTTTAAGGCATGCGCGGCGGCGGTCGCGCGCGCCTGCGCACAGTCGCCCTCCGACCGAATAATTTACATTATCTATTATTTAAGAAGTTTAATGATTTTTCTTTAAGTTAATTTAATTGTTTATGTAATTGAGAGACTGTTGATCCCACAGACAAACTCGTTCTGTTCCAGAGTTTTGTGGGACTATATGTTAGACATAAGTTTGTCACTGTATATTAATAACAATAAATAAAAAAATAAAAAACTAAGTAGTATATATGGTATATATGACATCAGCAGGCCTAGCACATGATGGCCGCGGGAGTATGTCGCCGCGAGATAGACTACCTGTCCTTATGTCATTAATACAATTAGACAAAGACGTGTCATCTATCTCGCGGCGACATACTCCCGCGGCCATCTGTGCTAGGCCTCCTGTTGGCCATATTTTCTCTGTATTATGTGGCCAACAAACTATTGGCTTCTTTCTCTAACATGTTTGTAAGTGAGGGATACCAGTACTTGCCAGCCACATACATGTATAGGCTACTAGACTCATATCGAATTTGGCACAACAAATCGTCACTACTTTTCAAAAATCTCGTATCTCACGCTGTTCCTCAAAGTTAAAACGCAGTAAGTCTATATGCATTCCATCCATACATACTTACTACAATTTTCTTTTCATTGACAGACGAAGATACAAGTTTTTTTAAAAGTAGTGACGAAATGATTGTCTTCTGTAGATTTTGGGTATTAAAAGTGTATGATGACTACGTATTTTCGATTACAAAATGTGTGTAATTTTTTATTCATTTTGGCCACCGAAAACGCTGTCAGCGATGTAGTGACGTCACCGAATTCGAAACTTACTGCATGTCAAAACAATAACTGACATATTGAACTCTTACTTCAGACATAAAAAATGTTGTTTTCGATTAGAATGACCGGATACCCAGATAATTATATAGATTAACATGAATGTGTTGTTTTCGCCTGATTACGTAAAAGTATACTTTAAAAATATTTTTTGCTAGTTTTCAGTCACAATAAAATAATTATGGTAATATTTTATTTCGGTTAATTGGACAGTACTTTGTCATATAAGACAGACTTTAATAACCTAACCATAAAATTAACATTTTGAAAAAACCCCCGACCGCGACATAGTGGACCGATTTTCCTGAAACATGGCTAAGAACACTCCCGACTAACTCAGCTTTCAGACAAAAAAAAACTAAATCTAAATCGGTTCATCCGTTCGGGAGCTACGATACCACAGACACACGTTACACAGACAGACAAACAGATAGACAGACGGACACACAGACACGTCAAACTTATAACACCCCGTCGTTTTTGCGTCGGGGGTTAAAAAAGGGTCAGGTAACCTATTGCAGTGAAAATATAGGTCCTTCAGAAGCCCCTTATCTTTTGACATTATGTTGTCATTTGTTTGCCTTCATTTTGTTTGCCATGCCATAATGCTTTAACAGGCTCATCATCATGATTGCTTTGATTATTATGATTGCTGCTAACAACAGTAACAACTCCATAGCAATCGGTTCCACTGAAACTAGAATATACAATGATATGAATAATTTTCAGGAGTTGGGTTATTTTTATTATGTAAGTTAGAAGTAGTAAGGTCAATACGGGTAAGAAGTGTGTCCGGCCTTCACATTTGGCCTGTTAGTGTTTGAGGATTTATACGTTTACCACTGATCGTGAGTAACAAGTAACAAAATTACGAGTATGAACTCGCAAAAACACCTGTGACAATTAGTAATAAAAAATAAGTTCAAAAACTAAAACCTGACTACTATAAAATGTGCTCTAAAAAGTATTAAACAAGATAGAATTATTTTATGAAAATTATCATGCATGAAATTCACAGATGTGTATTCTTTTCAATACATAAATTCAATTTATAATAATTTTGTAAATTTTATAAATACTTGCAGAGATTCAGAATATAGCCGTGGTCGTATGCCACGTTATATACTTACCTTAAAGTTTATAATTGTGGCATACGACCACGGTTATCTTCGGAATCTCCGCAAGTATTTATAAAATTTACAAAATTATTATAACATTGAATTTATGTATTGAAAAGAATACACATCTGTGAATTTCATGCATGATAATTTCATAAAATAATTCTATCTTGTTTCATACTTTTTAGAGCACATTTTATAGTAGTCGGGTTTTAGTTTTCGAACTTATTTTTTATTGCTACGAGAGTATGTCGCCGCGAGATAGACTACCCGTCCTCATGTCATTAATACAATTAGAAGAAGACGTGTGATCTATCTCGCGGCGACATACTCTCGCGGCTATCATGTGCTAAGCATGCAGACACGTGTGTGTAGGTACTAAGTCTGCTATAGTACACTTACCCGTAATAACCTTAAGGCTTGGGAAATAAATCGATAAAATTGCTTCGTTGTTTAGTAATGCATTATAGTCAGTGAGCTGACACTATCCCAAAAAATATGAATAAAAATATTGAAGGTACGTAGCCGCACTTTAAGATAGGTTACGCTCTTTTCTTGAAGGTTTGAAGGTCATATCGGTCCAAAAATACCGCAAGCAACAATTTGGTTTTTAATACAAATCCTATCAAAAACATAAATGTGAAATGAGAGCCAAATTCAATGATATATGCCTAGCTTGTTGACTTCGACGACAAAAAAAGTGAGATCTAAATGGTTGCCAAGTTCAATGATCAGTTCTGAGATTTATTTATAACAACATAGAATATCTTGTAACTTTAGTTAAATTGTCTACAGATGTGTCGTGCCAGCATGCGAGTCGGCAAACTCCACACCAGCCTTGCCATCCTGGTGGCCGTCTGTCGAACATCGTTGCACCCGCCCTGTTCTGCCTAGTAGCGTTGTTGGCAACTGTACCGTACATAGCTTCATGAACCAGACTGTGCCTTGTGACAAGTGGGTGTATGGCTCCAGGAACTCTATAGTATCAGAGGTAGATACATGATGATACTAGAAACTTCTCACCACTTATCCTACCCTGGTGCTGTAGTCGAATGGCATTTCTGCGACGCGAAACGAAAACCAAATGCCGTGAAAGGTAGTCTGGCTCTGTCACGCCAAAACGCAAAAGCGATAGAGATATCTACAAGCGTTTCGTTTCGTGAGCGTTTGTGCCATTCGGTTACGTACCCTGGTAGCTTTCTATCTAACATCGCTGCACCTGCCCTGTGCTGGCTAGTAGTATTCTTGGCAACTGTGCCGTTCAAAACTTCATCAACCAGACTGTGCCTTGTGACAAGTGGGTGTATGGCTCCAGGAACTCTATAGTGTCTGAGGTAAGTACAAACGGTACTACGAGTAAAACTTCAAGTTTACCAGCCCCGTAGCCGAATGGCCTTTCTGCGACGCAAAACGCCATCGAAACGCCGCAGAAAGGTAGTCTGGCTCTGTCGTGCCAATACGCAAGAGCGATAGAGATATGCGTGAGCGTTCGTGCATTCGGCTATGCACCCAGGCCCCGTAGCCGAATGGCATTTCTCCGACGCCAAACGAAAGCGATACGCCGCTGGCTCTGTCGCGCCAATACGCAAGCGCGATAGAGATAGATATCTACTAGCGCTTCGTTTCGTGAGCGTTTCGTGAGCGATTGTGCCATTCGGCTAGCCACCCTGTTCTGTCATTCTTCTAGCCCTTCAACCAACTCTAAGTACTTACATGGTGTCTGGGGTACATATTTAAGTAATATATCTCCTCAAGTTGCCACCATGAAAATTATAAGTCGTTTCATGTTCTAATGCTTCTTATCCTGTTTCAATGTCTTATTTGCCTAAAATATTCTCACAGGTGATATGAAAGGCAGTGTTAAATGGTAGTACAGATGTAGTGCGAAAAGGGTTTCCTTTGGAAACGTTCGTATTTGTCATGCTAGTTCAGTCAATGTCAGTACATCTTATACTGACACTGACTGAAATAGCATGACACGTTCGTACCTACGTTTCCGTAACAATACGAAGGCAAATCTTTTCGCACTAAATTCTGTAAAATAATTCCCACTTTGGTCGTTAAGATTGGAATCTTTCACAACAGTAAGGATTCTATTTCAAAGTCAGAACTCAGCTACAGAATCTTTTGGTTCTTTAAGGGTTCAATCTACGCCCTCGTTGCAAATATGTAATTTCGCTCTCTTGTGACACAAACAATTGTTCCTTACGTTTTATGCAGTTCGACTTGGCCTGCCAAGAGTGGAAGAGGACGCTGGTGGGCACGGTTCACAACGTGGGAGTGATGATATCCATGCCTTTGATGGGCTTTGTTTCAGACAGGTCAGTGGTCAGCCATGAATCAATTAAGTATATTGTTATTGCCTTAGATATATAACTTTCCCGTGCGGTGAAGGGTTAAGAACTTCACCATCCCTTTTCCTCTTGTGGGTGTCGTAAAAGAGTGGGATATGGGTTCAATTGGACGTAGTTTACGAAAAAGGATCCAACCGACAAAAAATTGTCTATTTAATAAAGTTTCTGTCAATTTGTACTTCAATATCAATTTTTTGTCGTTGGATTATGCTTGGTTCCTTTTTCCTAAACTACGTCCAATTGTGGTGTGTGGGGTGGGATAGCAATCTCTTACTGAGATATTACAATTTCGTTTTATTTTCCTTGCTGCTTGCATGAGTGGCACTGAAACTTGAGCGGTTTTATGTGCTCTGCCTACCTCTTTTGGGAATAAAGGCATGGCCGAGTTTATTTTTGTATAAAATTAACTTCGACTGAAAATGTATTTATCTATCTCTTGTTAGTTGTTCTTCTCTGTTTGTATACTTTTTAAAATCACACTGATGTGTTTCAGATGGGGTCGAAGGAAATCCATAATAGCCAGCGGGCTAGGTCTGGTAGTAGGGGCTTTCAAGACCCTAACCACGGGTCCGGGCTGGACCGGATATCCCCTTTACTTGCTACTAGAGCTTCTGGAGGCTGCGCTGGTCACTGGAACTTACACCACTTGTTTTGTGCTGAGTAAGGTTTTTTATTTGTATTGAAGTAAGTACTTATATATTACTAAGTTTTAATTTTATTCTAATTCTTACTTCCAGTACCTACTTGATGTCGCACCATATTTTTCTCTTCCTTAGTCATTTCATGTTTTACTTTCTACTACATCTTTTTTTAGTCTAATTAATCTAATTATCGTATGGCATAATTAGAAACCTGAGATTAGGAGACAATTTTACTTATTCTGTTACCTCATACACATGCGAATATAGAAGGCGAATTTCTTTTCATTTATTTTCTTTAAGATTGTTTTTAACTTAAATCCTCCGAGATAAGCTCCAATAATAATTCTGTAATAATTGATATTTCAGTGCTGGAACTAGTTGGCAAGAACAAACGCATAGTCAGCGCCCTAGTCCTCGGAATCATGATTTCCTCTGGCGAACTCCTCTTGACCCTGATCGTCTGGCAAGTCCCTTACTGGAGACACTTCCAGCTCTTCCTCTACTGTCCTGCCTTCATCTTCCTCGCATACATCTTCCTTCTAGAAGAATCCTTGCGCTGGTTGATTGTCAATGAGAAGAATGACAAAGCTGTCATGCTGGTGCAGAAGATTTCGAAATGGAACGGTGTGGCGTTGTCGCGGAAGATGATAGATGCTATTCGGAATTCGAAAGTGGGGTTCGATGCGGATAAAGAAGTGGAGAAGGAGAAATTTCATCCGAAGCTTCTGTTCTCTTCGGCAATGTTGGTTAAAAGGTAAAAGTGCTTTTTACTTCATATTTTTCGGGTTCATCGATTAACAATGTGTTTCATCCATTTTCTAAGTTCTAAAACTTGGACGTGATTTTAGAATTCTTTGGGTAATAGGATTACCTCTAATTCAGTAATAAAATTATTTTTCACCACACCAACTGGTAAAGGCTTACTTTGCTATTCGAAAACAGATAGCAAAATTGCATTTTATCCACAAGAGTGCAAAGTAATTTCATACAAATTTTAACTTGATATCTTGAGCTGGATGGTAGAATTTACCTACAAATGATGATTTTGAATCATAAATATTGAATAAATTAATAGATTTCATTTATTTTCATGTTTTATAGTCTGTATTTTGTTCGTGTTGGTGTGGTGAAAAATATTGTCTTTCACTCGGTGGCAAAGTTTGTTTAACCTTCGTACCTTGAAACCCTCGCAACGCTCAAGATTACACTTTTTGAACCACTCGCTGCGCTCGCGGTTCAATATTGGGATCTTTCGCTCGCTCAGTTATCAATATTGGCACGTGCGGTTAGACAACTCCTTTGCCCCCTTGTAAAACAAATAACTATTAATTATTTGGCAAGTGTAAATCATTCCCGCGTCCAAAAACCTTAGGATATCATGACGAGCACTTAATTTCTTTCGAACGGGACTTACCAATGGACTGAATCCTTCAAATCTTTACAAAACCATCCAGTTTCCTTATAACATGGTCAGCGTATCCTTATCAGGTGCCGTAGCCAAATGGCATTTCTGCGACGCGAAACGAAAACGAAGCGCCGCGAAAGGTAGTCTGGCTCTGTCGCGCCAATACGCAAGAGCGATAGAAATAGATATCTACGAGCGTTTCATTTCGTGAGCGTTTGTGACGTTCGCCTACGTTATCTATAATCTTCCAGATTGGTCGTATGCTCGTGGTGGTGGTTCACCGCAGCGTTCGTCTACTACGGTCTCCTCATCAACTCCGTGGCTCTCCCCGGCAACAGGATAGCCAACTTCGCTCTCTCAGCCGTCTCCACCCTCATCGGAGAGTTCATCGCCTACTTCTTCCTTAATAAGGTCGGGAGGAAGTATACTCTGCTGGGAGGGTTTCTGGTTTGTGGGGTCGCTTGTGTCACGGAAGCTTTTGTGCCGAAAGGTGAGGATAATATTACTTAGGTTATTTATAAGATTCTTCTTTGGGAGCAATCAGGATTACCAACTTATTATTATATAATTTATTAATCAGGCAGGCAGTTATAACAACTGATAGTTGCCTGTATGTGTTCTTTAAATTTGTTAAATAGTTATCTAGTCGGTTCTTAAACTGGTTGACATTCGGTGCTGAAATCACGTCTTCTGGTAATTTGTTCCAGGTTTTGACCACTCTGTTGCTGAGAAAATGTTTGCGAGGGTTGTTTTTAGACAGTTCAGATATTAGTTTGTATTTACTGGTGGCCTCGCAGATGGGTGTTATTATTGCGCTTATACCGGTCTTGAAACTAGTCTATGTAATAGACTTGTACTATATTTTTAAGAATCTATCAAATTATGGTGTCCTATTTAGCTACAACAAAACCATAAGGACTATTATAAATTATTATGGTGTTATCCAGCTACACCTAAATTATGTCTAATCACACAAAAAATATGGCTTGTTCTTAGAATGTACATACATACATACATACAGTCACGCCTGTATCCCATAAAGGGGTAGGCAGAGCACATGAAACTACTAAAGCTTCAGTGCCACTCTTGGCAAATAAGGGGTTGAAAGAAAACGAAACTGTGGCATTGCAGACTTAGAATGTCTTGTATTTATAAGTAGTAATTGTTGTGAAAAAAATATAATTCAACTGTTCCAGCTGCCAAAACCGAATTGATAGTGATATTCCTGATCGGCAAGATGTGCATATCCATCTGCTTCAACGGCATTTATGTGTACACTTCAGAGCTGGTCCCGACCAGCGCTAGAGGATGCTTAGTTGGGGCCTGTTCTATGGTAGCTCGAGTTGGGTCTGTGCTGGCACCCTTGACTCCACTGCTGGTGAGTATATTACCAAACAAACGGGCAGATCGACAGAGCCAGGATGCTTAGTTGGAGCACGTTCCATGGTAGCTACTCTACTGCTGGAGTGTCTTCCAAGCAAACGGACAAACATACATCATGCGAGGATGCTTATTTGGCTCTTGTCCCATGGTAGCTAGAATTGGCTCGGTGGTGGCACCAATAATAGCACTACTAGAGGAGTCTACCAGAAAACGGATTGACATACATCATGCGAAGATACCTAGTTAGGGCTTGTTCTATGGTAGCTAAAGTTCACTACACTGCTGGCGAGTAAAAAAGCGGACAGACAGACACAAAACTGCTTAAATGAGAAATACATAATGGTGGCTATAATTGGTGAAAGCTGGGGCCCATCTCTCAAACCTGAAAGTTACAAGTTACAAGCGGAAGTCTCTTTCCAACTTGTCATATTAGACATTGGTTACTCGTAAATTGTAACTTGTAGCTTCGAGAAATGGGCCCATGGACTTGTGTGTTTATACTCATAGACCAGCCAAACAGCGAGCAAAGATCCTTAGTGCGTATTTAACATGGTGAATTGAGTTACTTCTGTTTTGACCCTATTCAAAGTTTTGGGTCAAATTTTTTGTAAATCATCATCATCCTGTCCCGACCGGTTTCGGCCTCAGCGACTGGGTATTGGCTTATTATTGAGAGCGACGGTCGTGAGCTCTCAGGTGGCTGACGTAGCCTATTTTTGCAGTAAATGTACGACCACACTCACTGCATGTCAGCACCCCTCCGATCAAATTATAGTTGATGGCTGCAGGTGGTCGGGCTTTTATTTTTGTAAATATGAGGTCCTTGTCCTAATCTTAATTGTGTCGAAAGACGGCAGTACATTAAATGTAAGCTCCATTTTCACTTTGACTGTAGTCGATTCCCAGTCTACCTACTGGTAATGTTTCAGGGTACCTGGTGGCAGCCATTTCCAACGCTCCTCTTTGGTGGTTCTGCGTTGATGGCAGCATTGCTGACACTCTCGACGCCCGAGACATTAAAGCGAGATCTACCCGACACCGTCGCGCAAGCTAAAGCGTTTCATAAATAACCTCTCGAGGTTCTTCAATATCCTAGTACTAGTACAAATTACTTGTAATAAAAATTGAATCTCAGTTAAGAGTTGATTTTGTTTTGTTTCGTTTGATTTTCAAACAAAAGAAAATAAACTCTCCTCTTTTGTAACCCTATTCATTCAAATTTGATAGGCAATGCTTTTATGGTGGTAGTGGATCTTAACACCCATACCGTGGTTCTAAAATCCGTGGAGTCGCCATGTAAAAAATTTTAAAAGTCAAAGTCAAAGTCCAACGGTATGATGTCACATTAAATATAAATATTTATACATACTACATACACATCGTCACTGAGTTCATTTTAATCGAACGTAGTTGATTTTATCTTAATAGTATTATCTTAATATTTTATCTTAATAGTATGCTCTAGTGGATTTAACGCCCAACTTTGATCATCGTATTATTATGGGGGATTTCAATACGTGTCTCATAAAAAATGATCACCGGTCTCGCAAGCTTAACTCACTGGCATCCTCCCTAAATTTTGAAATCTTACCCCTCGGCCCCACTCACTTTCCACATAATGGTCCTCCCTCCCAACTTGATTTGATTCTTACTTCTTCCGCCGAAATAGTGGCACGTCATGGACAATTTAATGCACCCGCCTTCTCTAATCACGACCTTATTTTCGCTTCTTTCAAAATTCGTCCCCCCAAAAAGCGTCATAAAATAGTGATGCGCCGAAACCTTCTAGACGTTGACAGACAGGCTCTCCAAGATGACCTGCGCATGTCTGACTGGTCAGCCTTACAGTTGGCTGATGATATTGACGTTAAGCTGGGGACTTTCAACGACGTATTGCTCGCGATCTTTGATAAGCACGCTCCTCTAAAGCCTACTCGAGTCAAGCACTACCCCGCGCCATGGCTTACAGATGAGATTAAGGCACTCATGGCGAAGCGGAATCGTGCTCGCGTCAGACTCCGAAATGATTCTTCATCTGCTAATCAGAGTGCTTACATGACCTTACGCAACCGTTGTAATAAGGCATGTAGAGATGCAAGACGTCGGTATATACACCAGGCAATTGATGACTGTCCCCCCACAAAGCTGTGGAAATTTCTCAAATCTCTTGGGGTGGGCAAAAGTCAGCAAGATCAGGTGGGTGGCCTAGACTTAGATGCCATTAATCGACATTTCAGCTCTTCTCCGGTCGAGCTTGACTCCTCAGTTAAGCAACGAACTCTCTCCCTTCTAGCCAGTGTTCCTCGACCCGATGCGTCTCTGTTCCAGTTCCGCCCTATTGCTCCACAGGAGGTTCTTGCTATTCTGCGAACTATCAAAACTAAAGCCGTCGGTGAAGATGGGTTCAGTTTGGCCATGATCATGTTGGTAGCGGATTTTATCGCACCTGTCCTGGCCGAAATCATCAATTTCTCTTTTGCTTCTGGCTCCTTTCCCTCATCTTGGAAACTTGCTAATGTGATCCCGTTGCCAAAGGTCTCTAGTCCGACTTCATTCTCCCAGTACCGCCCAATCTCTATTCTTCCAATTCTCTCTAAAGTAATTGAACACTATGCCAACAGACTTCTCTCTTCGTTTCTTAACAGACATAATCTCTTTAATCCCTTTCAATCTGGCTTCCGCCCAGGGCATAGTACTGTTTCGGCGTTAGTTAAGGTTACTGACGACTTCCGCCTCAACATAGAAAACAAAGAGGTTACAGCTCTGGTTCTCTTAGATTTCAGCAGTGCCTTTAACTCCGTAGATTTTGATATTCTTCTGGCTATTCTTCGTAATTATAACCTATCTCCTTTAACTCTCTCTTGGTTTCGTGACTACCTACTTGGAAGACGCCAACGGGTCATGGTCGATGACACAGTCTCCTCCTGGTGCGATCTGTCAGCGGGGGTGCCGCAGGGCGCTGTGCTATCCCCTTTACTTTTCTCGTTGTTTATCGATGGGATCACGAAGTCTCTTGCTTCGTCCTATCATCTCTATGCAGATGACCTGCAAATCTACTCAGCGGCAAGCATAGACAATTTAGATTTTTTAATAAGCCGAATCAACCGGGATCTTGACTCTATTTGTTCCTGGGCAGCTTCTTTTGGTCTTATGGTTAATGCGAAGAAGTCGCAAGCGATTCTGATTGGGAGTCCCCATTTCATCTCCAAGTTGTCTGAAGTGACAGTGCCTGAAATCTTCTTCGATGGAACACTCATTCCTTTCTCTTCTACCGTCAGGAACTTAGGCATTGTCATTGATCAGACTCTCTCTTGGGCACCCCATGTGACTGAAATTAGCAGGCGACTCTTTGCCTCTCTTCACTCGCTTCGGCGTCTCCAAAGCTTCCTTCCGTTCCGTACAAAGGTTGTCCTTGCGCAGTCGCTTCTGATTCCACTCCTGGATTATGCGGATATCGCATTTTTGGACCTCACCGAGGAGCTACTTGACAAGCTCGAACGTTTGCAGAATGTCTGCATCAGATACATTTTTAATCTAAGAAAATTTGACCACATCTCTCATTTCCGCTCTCAGCTGGAGTGGCTACCCATCCGTCGCCGTAGAGACTTGCATGTGGTTTCGCTCCTGTATAATGTTTTATTTTCTCCTTCTTCCCCTCCCTATCTTTCAGAACGATTTAAATACTTGGCTGACGGTAGCGGGCACCGGCTCCGTTCCAGTGTGAATCTCACTTTGAGTATCCCGCCCCACAAGCATAGGTCTTATAATAAATCGTTTACAATCTACGCAGTTAAATTGTGGAACTCCTTGCCTTTATCTCTTCGACAGTGTCAGTCGGTCGCGTCGCTGAAGGCTAATCTAAAAAAGCTCTGGCTCTCTGATGAAGACTAAGGTATTGGATGTATGCGGTTTTGTAGTTGTCGTTTTTATTATGTAAATATATATTTAATTTATATATTAAGTATATATGTATATATATTTATATTATTTGCTATTTGTATGGTTATATTATGTATTTATTCGTATATATTGCATGTTAGTATAAGTTATAATTAATTTATTATTACCTAGGATCCGTTTTCTGCGCCGTTTGTACTGTATGCCTACCATCTCCAATTCTCCCTCAATTGCTCAAAGGTTAACTGGAAGAGATCCCTTAAAGGGATAAGTTCGCCTTTGTACTTGTAATAAGCTCTTTTCCTGTGTGTTGTATTATTTTCTGGTACAATAAAGTGTTTTACTACTACTACTACTAGTATTTTTTTGGTATTATTATAATTATAATAACAGGCCTTTGCATCTATAACAGATGATTCAAGCAGCATCCTTGCGACACTTACGTTCGTGGCTGTATAGCCCAATTCGAGAGAGGATCCCTCGTCCGCACACATGGCAGGTGTATGCTCCCCCAGATGGGCGGGGGTTAGAGGCCTGCTCGTGACGCCTCATGCGTTTATCATTCAAGGAGGAGAACCAGGCGTTGTCGTGCTTGGATTGACCGTCATGGACAACACGGCGCCACGTGGGTCGGTCTTCGGCCAGCCGCTGCCACTGGTTGCATGGAATATCAAATGTGACCATGTCACGCTTCACGCAATCTTTAAAGCGCAGCATTGGCCGTCCGACCGGTCTCTTTGCATCTGCAACCTCTCCCAGCAGGATTTGACGTGGTAAACGAGTCTGCTCCATTCGATACACATGCCCGAGCCACCTCAGTCGCCTCTTCTTTAGTATGGCTGTGATAGTAGGAAGCTGTAATATAATTATAGGATTATGATAAAAACTAATAAATAACATTATTAGTTAAAATTAACTACGTTCGATTAAAATTAACTAGGTAACGTTGTGACAATATGTATAAATATTTATATTTAATATGACATCATACTGTTGGACTTTGACTTTGACTTCGAAAATTTTTCATATGTCGATTCCACGGATTTTAGAACCACGGTATGCCACAAAAAGTCCTAAGCCGATTCATTAACGTACAGTCGTACAGTCAAGTGCAAAAATATGTATCGAAAAAATCGTCTCATAAATATGGTACTACGCTCTGAGTACACCGGACTAAGATGCTATAGGACATATTTTTGAGTAAGATGTGTACACCCATATTTTTACACTTGACTGTACACTAAAGTTGATAAAGTACGTTTGTCCCTTTCTATCACACCAATACGTCGGAAAGGGATAGACGCACTTATCGGCTTGATAACTTTAGTAAACGTTTTGGGAACTCCCTAAGGCGCACTTGCATCAATCACTTAACTCAGGGTTAGTGGGTTGTCATCTGTCAAATTCGATATAAAATGGTGGGTTAACCCTCCATTTTCGTTGGTGCAAGTGGGCCTTAGGACCCGAGGTTAACCCTCCATTTTATATGAAATTTGACAGTTGACAGCCCACTAAACCTTGAGTTAAGCGGTTAGAATTTAGAGTCACAAGTGGTGCAAGTGGCCCTTAGAATTTAGAGTCACAGTCAGAATGGTCGTTAAGTAAACATCATAAAATATACATATAATTTCATCGACTTTGACAAGTGTATAAATAGTAGTACATATAAAGTGGTATAAATAAGTAAACAGAATTCTATCAAAGTACTTATTTAATAAATAAAATTCCTAAAAAGTTAAAGATAAAATCACAATTTACATCAATATAACTAATTAGGTATAGTTGCGAACGTTGACAAACCGCAACGAAACTATACTTTTCACTCGTTTATTTAGCTATTTAAATATATTTTAATTATAAAATTAGATTTCATCATTAAATATTAAGACTAACGATTCATAAATAAATAAAATGGTGTAGGTACATGCTATAGCAGCATACCCTGTTGAACAAATGATGTCAACATAATATTATAGTAAAAGTCTTTAAAAGGTATTGTAGACAATAATTATAAGTAATAATAACAGACAATTCATTTGTATATGAATACGACCAGCGCATTTAGGTATATCGTCACTACATTTAAAAAAACTTGTATCTTCGTCTGTAAATGAAAAGAAAATTGTAGTATGTATGGAATGCATATAGACTTACTGCGTTTTAACTTTTAGGAGCAGTGTGAGATACGAGATTTTTTAAAAGTAGTGACGACATAAGTACCTAATTCAAATGGAATAAGCTTCAGTTTTAAAATTTTGACACTGACAGATCAGTAGCGTATCGCAGAGATACGAGATAACAATTGTTCGAATAGGACAGATACTTGTATAATTCGAAATAAGACATTTCTTGCTTTCTTGGACATAGGTAGGTATACCTTATAATTAATCTTAGCTATTAACGTAATGGCACAAAAACAATGTTAATTTAGTAAAATTATAAAAATAAATTACCTACAATATGATAATAGTTATTTGTTTTACAAAGGAGCAAAGTTGTTGTTTAACCGCACGTGCCAATATTGATACCCGAGCAGGCGAAAGATTCCAGTATTTAAAAAGTGGAATCTTGAGCGTTGTGAGGGTATCAAGTCAGGTAAGTTAAACAAACTTTGCCACCGAGTGAATAACAACATTTTTCACCACACCAACACGATCAAAATACTGACTATATAACATCAAAATAAATCAAATCCATCAATTTAAATTCAATATTTATGATTCAAAATCATCATTTATAAGCAGAGATCGGACAGATTTGCGACATTCTTAGTGATTTACGTCATTTTAATGACTTTTAGTATGAGATGACGCACAAAAATCCGATCTCTGTTTATAAGTAAAATCTATCAGTCAGCTTAAGACATCAAGTTACATTTTGTCTGAAATTATTTTACAGTCTCTAATGGATAAAATACAATTTTGCTATCTGTTTTCGAATAGCAAAGAGAGCCTTTACCAGTTGGGTGGTGAAAAAATCTTATTAATAACTGACTGACCAAGTGTAATCACTTTAGGATACTTCTCATAGCTTGGTAGATGTTTATAGGCTTTCTATTTTGGGTTTAAATTAAATAAATACCACAAAAGCCAAATGGGACGACTTTAAGAACTAAGCAAAAAACGAATGGGACGATCCAAAAGATGGAGATGACAGATTCCATCATAAAGATATCAGAAAAATATAAATATAGTACAACCCTAGCTGTAAATTTTACTCCCGAAGTGGGTACTTTTATTGTTTAGTCTAACTTTAGCATTTTGATCCCCATTGTACTTAAATGAATTTAATTTTTAGCTGCCTCCACAGTCAGCGGGATTCAAAAAGTTATGCAACCTTATATGTTTAGTAATAACTAGCGTAGTATCTCTTTCTGCGCTTTCCCTCAATATATAACTACATTACTTAAGAAATTATATATTATTACACATTTATGATGTATTTTCTTTAGAAGTTTCGACATTTATAGAGCATCGAGCGATGATTAAATAAAATTGTACCCTGAGTACAATTGTACTATATTCTACACTACGAGTTCTACACTATGAGGGACTTGTAATGATTCTGTTCGTTTGTATTGGACCGCTCTCTTAAGAAACCTCATTAGACTGGGCGTTGTAACCTTAATTATGTGACCCATCATGGTCAGGTTAGTCCACAATGATATCTGTGCGTTTGGTCGTCCGCGGCGCGACCGCCATAGCTTCCGCCTGAAACCAAAAGATAATTGGATATTATAAAGCATAAAACCAAATATTTACACTTATCAGAGTAAATAGAAATATAATTTACACATATTATAAGATACTATTTAGAAAGATACTTAGATGACTGTGGTGCGGGCGATAAGCTAGCAACCTCTGTCAATGCTAGTTTTTTAACCGCCGCCTCAAATCTCTCAAAAGTAATAATCTAATTTATTCTGTTTTGCTCTTTAAACCTTTTATTCAAATTCAAAATATAAAAAAAAAAATTCTGTATCCCTTTCGCCCTGTAATTATTAAGTACTTACATCGCCTTGGCAGCGATCTATTCGCCAGGTTAGCTAGTAAGCTAGTTATTTAGTTAAGTATTAGATTTAAGACGTGGTAGCGTATATATTAGCGGCAGATATACCAATGTATCTCAGTAATTACACAACCGATTAGAATATTGAATGACAATTTTACTATTGAGGATATTTACTACATTATTGTAATCGTCGTTACACGATTATTTAACTTTCATAGCAGAGATTTTCGGCTCAAAGATGACTCTTTTTTAGGGTTCCGTAGTCAACTAGGAACCCTTATAGTTTCGCCATGTCTGTCTGTCCGTCCGTCCGTCCGTCCGTCCGTCCGCGGATAATCTCGGTAACCGTTAGCACTAGAAAGCTGAAATTTGGTACCAATATGTATATCAATCACGCCAACAAAGTGCAAAAATAAAAAATGGAAAAAAATGTTTTATTAGGGTATCCCCCCTACATGTAAAGTGGGGGCTGATATTTTTTTTCATTCCAACCCCAACGTGTGATATATTGTTGGATAGGTATTTAAAAATGAATAAGGGTTTACTAATATCGTTTTTTGATAATATTAGTATTTTCGGGAATAATCGCTCCTAAAGGAAAAAAAAGTGCGTCCCCCCCCCCCCTCTAACTTTTGAACCATAAGTTTAAAAAATATGAAAAAAATCACAAAAGTAGAACTTTATAAAGACTTTCTAGGAAAATTGTTTTGAACTTGATAGGTTCAGTAGTTTCTGAGAAAAATACGGAAAACTACGGAACCCTACACTGAGCATGGCCCGACACGCTCTTGGCCGGTTTTTTACAAAGATTTGGTTGGTACAGACAAATGGGGCGGATTTAAAGCTTTAAACTTACCATTTAGATTAGTCGCAACACACACTTCAATAATATCACTGTGATTTATCGAATAATTGTTGTTTTCTATACTATAAGCGGTAAAAACCGTTTTTCCGCATACGTCCTTATAGAATAAGCTAGCGCGCAAGCATTTTTGTATGAGATCGCTGCCCCTTCACTCCGCCGTCACCGGCCACAAGCGTAGGACGTTAGTCGTTTTTGCTTCTAAAAACAAACTCCACAAAAAGCTCATCCGTGAGAAAAACACTACATAAAATGGCGAATAAACAAGGTAAAATCAGAAAAAGAAAGGCTATGATGATTGAACGTGCTAAGAATATGGTAAAGAAAAGGTAAATATTATCATTTGACTTACTATTTGTCACATCGTCTAATCAAATGAGTTTTTTTAAAGTATTTGTCAAGATATCTAGACAAAATTTCATCTGATTGAAATAGTTCTAACGTCCTGGAATATGGAGATATAAATAAATAAATAAAATAAAAAACTAACAAGTACCTATACCTTTCTATATAATTAAATTTAACATCATACAACGTATATTTAATAATTAACAGTATTAAAAAGGTTTTATTAAACAAAATTTATTTCAATATTTGGTAATGAACACATATTTCAGAAAATTAGAACAGAGTTTGAAAATCAAACCATTGGAGTCGTCATTGGACCAAATGTCATGTGATTCGGAAGGGTATGTATCTTTTTATGATTTTCTGAAGCATTAAGGTATTGTGACTATTGAGATGCAAACTAATTATTTTATTTTATAGGAAACGCGACAATGCTCCACTGAAATACACCGAATTAGAAAATGTGACTGTTTAGTTTTAATACCAGTTTCGGAACGTTTCTAAATTGTTTACATGTCATGTCTCACTCGCACATCACTTTATCATATATATTTATTTCGTATGGGGAATGGGGCATGCGCAAAAGACGCTACTTATATTTGGAACTAAGTTTAAAAATTTTATGACAAGAGAAAAAAATAATGTCAGTGGAAGAAAGAAAATTGACGTCCACGGCGGTGGTGGACTGCGGATAAAATTAAAGAAAATTTGTGTTTAATATACGGCGAGCGGAAAAGCCGTACCATATTACGCGGCGACCTACAACACGAAGCGCGGGTGAGTGTAGGGCTTATTTATATATATATGTTTCCTTTAAGTTCTCTTCATTTTTGTTTTGCACCCCGAAACGGTGAAAATCTTCCTTAGGTGCCGATTTCCGGACAGAACCAGCGCCCTTTTGTCCAAAGAACCCAAACTCACGCCAATCGGGTGGCGGGGAGGTTCTTTGGTACAGTAACATTCACGTAAGATTAAAAATAACATTCCTAAATATTGCCAGTGGTTATGGTTTGGCACGTAGATTGTAAATATTCACGTGTATCAATATCAATTTTCAGGTATTATGAGGATGGCAAAAACATACCACGTGACGCCGAAGTCACTTCTAAAGCTACAGTAAGAATTTAATGCAATATTTTCAGGAGCTACTTCAAATTAATCAATTTTATTTAATATTAGGGTGAATTTCAACATACTCGAAATTTGCCTAATTTTGGTGGATTTTTTTAGTTTTGTAATTTTTGTTGAAATTATGTACTGATGTTACATAACTAATTATTAGCAATGTTATGTATCAATGACCTTTAATTATAATAAGTAGTTTTAGAGAGATTACGATTTCAATGACATGGTCGCCACCAAAATTGGTCTACCCACAAAAATAAAAAATAAAATGAAAAATAAAGCCTTTTATTCATTTTTATATTATTTTCTACTTGAAATAAAAAACTTTTAACATGTAATAAATACTTTTCAAATACAAACAAAAACGTTACTGCCCTCAATATGTTCACCACCAAAATTTATGCAATTTTGGTGGAAAAAGTATTACGACCCACCAAAATTAGATATTTTTGTGTGGGGCGGACCAATCCAGCAAGGTATGACACTTGTGTCATGTTTAAATGCAGGAACGAACCTGAATGGTCATGTTACGACACGTTTGTTCGTCTTGCTGCGTCTCGTTTAACCATAAAAATTATTTCAATACTTACCACCAAAATTGGTTCTTTCCCCCGGACAACTTTTGGTGCTCAGTTATAAGTGTCAAATTGTATAATAATATTGACTTATGTCATCTTAAAATATACTTAATGTAATAAAGAATGAAGTTATGGCAAGTTATCTTTATAACTGCGGATTTACTGGATTTACCATAGCAATAATCCGCTAAAAACAGGCTCTGGACGCTACACCAAAATTAGAATTTCGATGGAAAATTATTTTTAAATAAATATACATAACACTTGTAACAATTTGCAATGTTGCCGAAGGTAGTATTTTAGGATTGGTTTTCATAAAAAAAAAAACAATTAGCCCACACAATGAATTTTAGCTCCGCCACAAAAAAATCACGCTGAGAAATTCACCTATTAACGCAATTGTAGTCCGTACAGTTACATCAAGTCGATTGTTTGTTGGTCGTTGATTTCTTAGCCAAAAGATGAACGGAGCGTTTTCTATATAATAAGGATTTATTTAAGTTTTAATTTGTATGAAAACGGGTATGTTCAAAATATTGTCTTCGGTTACCGCGATAGTTACTCATGAAATAAAACTATGGAAACGGATTAAATCGCGTATAATGAATTTAAAATACATCCCGACGTTTCGAACTCTTTACAGCGTTCGTGGTCAACGGGTGACTGAGGATAAATTAAAATGTGCAAAAGCTACCCACTTACAAGAAATATTAACGAACCATGACCACACACACACACATTTTAATTTATCCTCAGTCACCCGTTGACTACGAACGCTGTAAAGAGTTCGAAACGTCGGGATGTATTTTAAATTCATTATACGCGATTTAATCCGTTTCCATAGTTTTATTTAATGGGTATGATCAACTAAAGAATCTGTACCCAAAACGTGAACTAGGAAAATTTTCTGGTTCATCTTTTAGGTTGCGTTCTTTTAGGATTCTAGTAAATGAATTTTGCGTCAAATTAGTTCGTTCAATTCATTTATGTTGTGTCCAGAACATGAACCAAATAAATTAATTCGTCCAAGTTTTAGGTAGTGGTTGCAAAAATGAACGCTTTAATCTTCAGAATATTTCTATATTTTTAACTAACGCATGTTGTTTTTAAATATTGTAAGACCATTTTATATTAATACTAATGCATTTACAATAGGCGCAAAGTTAAACTGTTTCCCACAAATGCTACTTTTGCCCCCGTCTGTTCATCTGTTGGAGTTACATCGTTCATATATTGGGCACCTTATTCTGACTTTATCCTGGTTCATCTATCGGGGTCAAATCGTTCAGAGATAGGGCACTTTGTTCAACTACTGGGAATTTTGACCCCTTTTTAGATATAATCATTTTTATAAAATTACTGAATCGTAACACGAGTCCCGAAAGTAGCTTACTCTAAACTCAATTAAATGCGCTATCACATAAAAAAACATATAGAAATAAATTGTCAAAGTTAGGAAATTCGCTTACCTGTTCATCTATTGGTGATTTCACCCTAGTAGGTAATTTTATCTTCTATGCTTGTATGAATTTATTACAATTTCACTACACGTACCTACGTATCTTGAAAGTCTTGAAAACGGGTATCAATGATTTCACTGTTCCTTGTAAAAAAATATTTGGTACATACAAACATAAAATACTGTGTATTTGCTTGAAAGTCCTAACCACAATTATGCGAGTAATATTCACTTCCAATAGGAAGTCTGTAATATCATCCTAATAATTACATACATATGTAGGTATATAATGAACGTGTCGAATTAGCAGGTACAAATTATTTGTAGTCTGTTATGAATACACAAATTTAAAATATAAATTACATTACAGCTCTAAGATGTCTATGTCCTAATGCAACGGGCGGTTGCGATCCACGATGACAGTCATGACATTCATGACGTACACAACCGTGTTAAAAAGCGCGCGCACGGGGAAAGATTGCGGGGGGAGCATAGAGGGGACTGCGTGTTGCGGGGTGCAATCGGCACATTTCAGATTTTATTGTTTACCACTTCCATGCCAGTTTATTGGTCGGGGACTGAAAATCAGCGGTCTCGCTGAGTCTCATCCATTTTACTGCACTCATATCTGTAATTTTACTTACTGAGTTTTTTAAGTCCTTACATGTCCATTTTGTGCTGTGTTGGTAAATAAATATATTTTTATTTATTTTATTTTAAAAGAAGGTGGTTCTCTATTCGTCTATATTTTTTTAAATGTTTGTTCCTCGATATCTCCGTCGTTACTGGACCGGTTTTGAATTTTTTTTTTATTTAATGTATAATAATATGCATACAGATTGGTCCCATTTTTCTCAGAACCCAGTTCTGATGATGGGATCCTGGAGAAATCGAGGGAACTCCTCAAATCTGAAAGGCATACATATGGCGATTTTTGTGTTTTTAAAAGAACAGCATGCATTTACGTACGGAACAGTGACATTTGGTGCAGTGGAACTACTGATGATGGTCAGAACGGAACTCCTCAAATCTGAACGGCACGCTTATAGTGACTTTGGTATTTTTATAAGAACAGCATGCACTTACGTCCAGAACAGTGACATTTGGTGCAGTGGAACTCCTGATGATGGTCAGAACGGAACTCCTCAAATCTGAACGGCACGGCGCTTATAGTGGCTTTGGTATTTTTATAAGAACAGCATGCACTTACGTCCAGAATAGTAGCATTTAGTGCAGTGGAACTGCAGATGATGGTCAGAACCGAACTCCTCAAATCTGAACGGCACACTTACAGTGACTTTGGTATTTTTATAAGAACAGCATGCATGTTCAGAACAGTAACATTTATTTAGTTATATTTGTTAAGCATATTGACTTTTCAAGTCAAATTTTGTCAAGCTTCGATTTCTTATAATCGGATTCATGAGGAATTGAGGAAACTCTTCAAACCTTAACGGTATACGTATATTGATTTCTGTTGCCATCAAATAATTAAAGCATAAAAGCAGTTTAAAAAAATACCTACATTTCTACATAATCCAACATTCGCAAGTAGCTTTCACCAGAACCACAAAGGCGGCGGTTTTTTTTTCTTAAAAATTATTAACCCTTCATTGCTAAAAGTGACGCTTGATATGAGCAGCCTATCATGAGACCGACTACTAGAAACGTTATACAGTCGAGTTCATAAATATATGAGCAAATCTAAGGCTTCAAAAATAATTGCGCATAGAATGGTACAGTTTTAATGAGATGCTCATATATTTATGAACTCGACTGTACAATAATGTGTACATTACCTACCTAGTCAAAGACTTCCTGACGTGATGAGACTGCCAGAAACAAACCATCACGCTTACTCAGGTACGCAAGCGACACCATTATCTATTCTACAACAATTTTAAACATTACCTGTTCGATGATGTCCGGTAACCGGTGGGTAACCGTAATCGAAGAGTTTCTGATGTGATAAACAAAACACCACACCAAAGACCAGGTACCTACGAGAGACACAATTATTTGCTGTAACCGGAGAGTTTCCGGCGTGAGCAGCATGAGGCCCCCGGACACGCCCGCCATCACGCCGAATATCAGGTACGGGAGCGACATCATTATTGCACATGTACAGTAATGTACATTACCTGTTCGATGGTGTCCGGTAACCGTAACCGGAGAGTTTCCGGCGTGAGCAGCATGAGGCCCCCGGACACGCCCGCCATCACGCCGAATATCAGGTACGGGAGCGACACCATTATTTGCATCTGAAAACCAGTAAAATTTCATTTTGAGAATACTTCAAGAAAAAAAACTTTAGAATAGAATAGAATAGAAAAACGTTTATTGCAGAAACCATCATACAGCACTACATACATTTGAAAGGAGAAAAAAGAGATCTTATGAACTAGATACTTAAAACTATACATACATACATATAATCACGCCTGTGTCCCGTAAAGGGATAGGCAGAGCACATGAACTACTAAGTTTCAGTGCCACTCTTGGCAAAAAGGGGTTGAAAGAAATCCAAATTGTGACATTGCAGTGACAGGTTGCCAGCCTCTCGCCTACGCCACAATTTAACCCATCGTTAACTTAAAACTATATTGCTTGTTATTACTTAGCATGCAACAAAAGATGCTGACGCTGCAGATAGAGGCCACAAAAGGACTCCACTCAGCATATGCTCCAGCATATAATGCAACAGCACTGGGGCCCGTTTCTCGAAAGATACAAGCCTTGTAAGTTGTATTACAAGTGCGCGAACTGTCAAATCATATGGGTTGTCATGGAATACAAGTCTTGTACCTTTCGAGAAACGGGCCACTGGTCTCCCGTGAAGCCCACAAGCCTTTAGATTCTGGCGTTCCGTACACATATTTAGTGACACTGACTCGGTCAAACGCGATGCACTACTAACATTGTTATTCCTTTCTTCTGACGTCCTTGCAATTCCTTCAATAAAACATAAGACCTTTCTTTTTAAAATTCACTCTTAATCTTAAACCAATTAAACATTTTATTCAAATAGTTATTCCGTTACGGTGGGGACAGATGCTGTCACGTCACGACTGATTTCAGCCACAGCGACTGCGTATTCTGGATCAGACAGTTTCAAGAAATTCTAAGAGAGTAATAGCTGTTTCACTCTCTGTCTTTTTCTTATTAAAAGATCTACACATTAATATTTTTCTATTTTAAATACATACTCATTAAAGAATAACAAATTCTGATTCACAACACAGGCTAAATTATACACCGTGTGTTTATTGAATTCCGTTAACTTCGGCATATAGTTAGGTCCATTAGAGGAAACAGAATGGCATAGTTAGTTTTCTTAAATTCGTATTTTTTTCTAAAAAAAACCATACACCTGCGGTAGGTGTTACTTCAATTCCTGATTGAGAAAACTATGGCATGTCAATCGCATATCGAACACACAAAGCCAGTTTCTTAACGGCAATTGATGTAACATCTATCGCAGGTGTATGGTGTTTTTCAGGAAAAAGTTACGAATTTAAAAAAAAATGCTATTCTGTTTCAATGGACCTAACTATATGCCGAAGTTAACGGAACATAATAAAATCACGGTGTATACAAAATACTACGTCCATTCATTACAAAGCGATTCTAATAACCCGTAGGAGACAGTTAAATGTTCCAGCAAATTGACTAAAGCACTCCTAAACCTCGTTTGAACATCTGACAGATCCCCTGTCAAAACAAACGAAACAACAAAAGCAGTAGTCTATCTCACAACAGCAACAGTGACAAATAGTCGCCCGTCACTTCGTTGTTAATTGCCTGTTCAACAAGGTACGTTGAATAACAATGTCACTTATCAACCTAGAAATAGGCACAAGGCACAGAATTATCAGTGTCAAGTGTAAACTGTGGTGCAATGGCCCACAAGATGGGATGATATACGTTAGATTCTAAATCTAAAATAGGTAAGCGACAACTAAATATTTCTACAACTTCTACAAACAAAATGACTACTTATACCCTACTACAAACACCAAAATGTAGATGACCACAGGTCTACAAACTGACCAACCAACAAGGGCGTGCTGGGCGCCATGAGGCTCCCGATCCTGCCCATCATGGAGTAGCTCATGCAGGAGGTGCGGCCCTCGGTCGGGAACAGATGTAGATAGACGCGAAGGTCATGCTGTTGCAGAGCTTTGACTGCTCCTGACTTTTTCTCAAAAGATCTACATATTGAGATAGTTCTAGTCTGCAATACCAAATTCTGATTTACTTCAGTATTAACACAAACTGTACCTAAATTATAATAAGTTGGAGGAGGGAAATTGACTCAAACACACCTAAACTTCGTTTCAACATCTGACAGATCCCCTGTCAAAACTAACAAAACAACAAGAGCAGTCTATTTTACAACAGACAATTGCCACCCGATAGTAACACAAGCTTCATTGTTCATTGCCTGTTCAAAAAGGAAATTTACGTTAATAATGTCACTTATCAACCCCGAAATAGATAATATACGTTGGCTTCTAAATCTAAAATAAGCAACTACAACTACAAATTTCTACAACCTCTACAAACAAATGACTACATCTACACCTACAAACACCAAATAGATTACGACAGGTCTACAAACTGACCAACCAACAAGGGCGTGCTGGGCGCCATGAGGCTCCCGATCCTGCCCATCATGGAGCAGAAGCTCATGCAGGAGGCGCGGCCCTCGGTCGGGAACAGCTCGATCGTGTAGATGTAAATGGACGCGAAGGTCATGCTGATGCAGAGCTTCCCCAGCATTGTTAGGCCGATCCGGACCCATTTTAGGTCTGGAATGATGTAAATCTACAATCTATCTATGTATCTGTAGCGGTAGACAACGTGTAAATCGCTATCGGACCTGTTAAGATTCCGAATCTGGGTTTAGATTGGACATCTTGTGATACCATCGAAAATCGATTTCTGGGGAATGGTTGGCATGTTTAAGAGGGGGTCGTACGAAATCCTCGAAAAGAGCATTCGGCGTTTAACAAATGCTGCTCACATTTCTCAATCAAATGAAATAAAATAAATGTAGTTATTATCTTAAAGAGTGTGTCTACAACTTTTGACTATTCAGAATCTCTAATTATTAAGGGTATAATAAATAAACCCACGCAAAGTTGACCCAAAATGAGAAAAACGTATGTCGCCGTTTAGTAAACTTTGTTAAAAAAATTCAATACTTTAGTTATAACATTAAGTGATTCTAAAAGCCAGATAAATGGACTAGAAGTTTTGAGGTTTTTTATATTTTTCCTCTCAAAGGCAACACAGAAATTTTACCTTAAATTTAAACTATCGTAAAATTTCCATACATTCGCCATTGCTGTCAGAATTCTCCTTTCGATTAGACGCCGTGAGCGGCTCATCGGAGGTAGACGTGTCGCCGGTCGCTCCGTGTTGACAATTAAATTTGACAAATATTTTGACAGAAAATAGTGTACGTACACGAAAAACCATACCAGTGTAAAACTGTGCTCAAAATAAATAGGGTAAATCAAATATGTCAGGTGGAGATCCAATCTCATTTAAAGTTTAAAGGTGCATGGCTTGTGCATAAATAATAAATAAAAATATATCACATTATTAAAGAAAATAACGAACACAACCGAATGAGTATAAATGATTTCATTCTAGTTCGGTTAAATTGAAAAAAGTTTCATGTTTTCTTTTACTCATTGGAATACATTTTCATTACGCTGGTATTAACAGTACGTCATTTTAAAAATATATATGACAGCACCTACGTCAAATTTTGTCAACCAAACTTCACAGGTTGTATGTAAACAATTACAATTTAATTTATCCATACATATTTAGATACTTATTAATCGATTCTTACTTAGAATAGAAAAAAAGGGAATGCGAGCGGGTATAGGTATAGTGCTTCTGGTTCAAATTTAATTGTATATATAAAACAATGTCTCAATTTCATTAAAAATTTACTCTGTGCATACCGCGAACACGTAACCGTAAGTTGAAAACAATAATAATTATAAAGTACCTAAATACATCGTTGTTTAGAAAGCGCTTGTTTTAAATGGCACTTCTCCACTCAACTAGACCAAATATTCATGGAATACCAGCTGGTGACCAGCATAAAATGACTATGAACGGCCGTGCAAAAATATCAGATTTTCTATAGGGGGCCATAAGTATATGACATGTTCCCGGCAAAAATTGGTGATGCTCCGTGACCGTCAAAAACATCGTCTCTCTTTCTAGCGTCTCGCGAGCGTAGCGTCGGGCCAACTGTATGGAAAAAGACGCCGCGTCAGCCCGGCTTAGCCATACAGTTGGCCCGACGCTACGATCGCAAGACGGTAGATGTGAGAGGGTCCTTATCCGGATAAATATCTGATCGGGTCGCTTAAAAATTTTTGCTTTGATTCCTTATAAAAACCTAAATTACACTCACTCTCATCCGCATAAATATCTATCCATTGTTTAAGCAAATATATATCTTACGGGATAGAAATCATTAATATGTTATTAAAGTGCAATAACAAACCCTACCTGGTTGCCTTACAGCCGTAAGTTGTATGAGGTGATTTGACAGTTCATGAAAACGGTGTAGACTTGTCATTGGATATGTCTGTCTCATCTGTTCTTAAATTATGACAAGTAAACTTATTGCAAATCTAGTATCAGAAGCCTTTATACAAGTTTTTATTCAACGTGCCTTGTTAGTAGGTATGTTAGTTTGAGTCAAAACGTAGAAGCTAAATTTGACCCACTTTTCGGTTTCCGATTGAGCTGAAATTTTGCACACATGTGTAAATCAAGTGACAATGCAATATTATGGTATCATGGAGCTAATACAAATACAACAGCACAAATAGCAGAATAAGCAACCAAATGTCACCTACCAACTAAGACACTAATGTACCTACTTATTCTTCGCAAATAAACTTACTTACTTACTTTTTACTTACTTACTAATCTGATGATGGAGCAGAAAGGTGATCATAGGAACTCTGTTATGAAACGTCGTATCCCCATTGAGTCAGGGTTTTTTAGAAATGTCTCGGAGAGCAATAGATGATTGTTGAAAGAAAGGTAAAGTCGGCGATAATAGCTTGTGCCAAAAATGAAATTTTTGCAAAAAAAACTTATTATAAATTGGGAGGTGTAATTTTTTATTATCTCTTAAATAGCATTAAGAAGAAAAACCGATCAAGAGCGCGTCAGTGTAGGGTTCCGTAGTTTCCGACATTTTACATAATGACAATTTAATAAATACCGTAATTTGGGGTGAAAAGGGTTCCGGGGGTATATAATGTTATTATATTTCTTGACATATTCCTTCTATTTTCCGCAATCAAAGTAGGAAAGTAATATATTTACAGTTTCATGTCTGTCAAAGTTGACGTTAAAATTTATTGGATTTTTACTTATTTTAATCGTTCATTATCCTTTTGAATGTGTATACACTTCTAAAGTTTATGTATAACAGAAAATCATAAGGCATATTTTCATTTTTATAATGGTTTTCATGAAGAAAGCGATGCAACTGTGTTGGGGAATTTTTACGGGATGAATAAATATCCACGGCCTGAGGGGTGAATGGGATCAGGAATGGGGGGAATCGGGTCGCAAAGGGGGTGAATAGGTTTACGAAGGGGGGATTAGGGTCGGATGAGGGGTGAATTGGGATGTATGGTCAATGCTTGTCACATTGTATAAAAGATATATAACTTGTTACCTAAAGTGATATTTCTATGAATGACCTCTCTGTATATGGACGCAATTTATACGTCAATGTATTGCTTCGTAGTTAGACTAGATACAAGAAATTAACACTTAGAAATATTAATCACACCTCTGTCAACCTCTATGTTTCTACTTAAGTCCGCAAAAATCACCCATGGTTGCTTTAAACGGATTACTTTAAAATAAAAATCATAAGTATGAAACTATACAACTAGGGAAGAAATAAAATTATTTTTAACCGACTTCAAAAAAGGAGGAGGTTCTCAATTCGACTGAATGTTTTTTTTTTGTATGTATGTTACTCGATATCTCCGAGAATTGTGGACCGATTTTCAAAATTTTTTTTTTGATCGTACGGGTATAACCCCGAGATGGTCCCATTGGCACCAAGTCGGAGTCTGATGATGGGATCCTGGAGAAATTGAGGGAACTCTTCAAATGTTATAGGCACATGTAATGTTTTTAGTGTATTTTTCAAAGGTACACCAGTATTTACGCCTGATGATGGAAGGTCAACTCCTCAATGGTTAGGAGTTAAAGGATAATTCTTTCACTAGTGTGCATATATTTGGACTGATACATATAATATCAATAGGAACCACTAAAAATCAACAAATAAATAAACTTTTTAACAAAAAAAATTAAAACCGCCTTCAAAAGTAAGCGCGTTACAAAACACGGAGAAACTAAAAATCCAAAAAAAAAAACCTTTGAATTCAGATTTCTTATCGTATTGCAATAATCTAAACATCCAAATTATAAACAAATCAATTATTTTTGGAGTCGGTACCAGCCTGTGTATGGTTGGGTGGGGCAAACAGGCAATAGCAAGGCGACGAACAGGTCTGGTAGGCAGTTTTTTTTTTTTGTTAAAAAGTTTATTTTATTGAATAATTTTTGATTTGTTCTTTTTCAGGTTCATATAAATAATAAATTTTCAATTCGCTCAAAGGTTGGATGAGATCCCTTATAGGGATAAGATCGCCTTTGTACATCATAACTATACTTTATTTTTATGTCCTAACTTGTCTTATGTACTTGTACAATAAAGTGTCCACATACATACATACATATATTTAAATAGATATCATACACGAAAGAAAAAAACGACAAGGCCCACGGTGGCTGAGCCGGAAATCGAATCCGGGCCTTCAGCTCACGCAGCTAACGTTATTACCACTAGGCCACCAGGCCAGGTTAAAAAAACCGGCCAAATGAGAATCTATTTTCGCACAATTGTAAGACTAAATTATTTTTACTAGTTACCTCCAAAATACCAATTAAAATTGGGCTACATAGTACATCGTTTTCTGAAGATTTTGGGTTCATGGGGTCGGAACGGGTATAAACTAACGTAATTTATAGTGAATAGAGCCAAAACCGACTTTTGAACGTCGATAGCAGTTTTTTTATATGTGCCATGCTAATTTTTTACACAAAAAATCTTCCGACAGTGTGAACTTTGGTTTGTCTTTGAAAATATGACGTTTTATTTAGTAATTTTCGCTCACCCTAACGTTGGGGTGAATAGAGTCGGGAAGGGGGTGAATAGGGAAAAGTGCTAGGGTTGACTCTTTCGGATTGCGAACAAAATATGACCTGTCACGAGCATATTATATTTATTTGACCAAAAAAATAAGGATTTAATATGTTATGAGTAGTCGGTAATGAAATCTACACATATCATAACCCTTAACCAACCTCTATAGTTAGATGGTGCTCTGACGCGGTGAATAAGTAAGTATGGTCGTGGGCAGTGCGGATAACGTGTCAAAATAAAAGCATAGTTTGTTGTTATTTTTCATGTTTAACACGTTCACTGCGGAGCCGGATTTTGTGAACTAATAAACGAGAGAACGAATAAACTTCTAAACTAACGAAGTGGGTATTAAAGAAAAAGGTTCACAGTGAATATTAGCTTGCCAGAAATGTGTTTATCTATACCATTGTATTGAATTTTGTATCATAAAGTCAAACTAGGTATTTACTACTAATGATTTACTCTGTGGGGTGTCTTTGATCACTTGCATGGGGTAACATTGACCATAATGACACATAGTTGATTATTGTCTGATTATGTCACGGTACTTGTTGAGTTGAGGCTGATAATTGGATCTCTTCTTATGATAAATATTGAAACAATTGCAAATAAAGTTGGTTTTTTGAAGATGGTAATTTTTATTCTTGATCAAAGTAACCTCAAAATAGCGTTAAATAGTTGTAATATTTGACTCTGTGAACCATTTTTTTTATCTTTTCTTGAGATAAAATACTTTTGTAAGGGATTACATTCGATTATCATTATAAAAATATAGTGTATCAAAGTAACCCCAATGTCAGTTTAAGTTTGATCACATCATAACAGTTTTGAATGATTCACGGTTATTTTCATTAGACTTATATTGACCGGGATATAGACCGTGATTACCTTTTTGATTTTTGCCGAGCTCCCGATATTTCGACGCAGTTGCATGCATCATGATCACGGAAAACTGACGAAGGCGGGTGGATGTTAAAGTTGCATAGACAGCGCGCGATCTACCCTCCTTCGCGCGCGTCGGCTGCGTTCACTTTCAGCGTTCGTCAGTTTTCCGTGATCATGATGCATGGAACTGCGTCGAAATATCGGGAGCTCGGCAAAAATCAAAAAGGAAATCACGGTTTATATCCCGGTCAATATAAGTTTGATCACATCATTTTTTTTCTGCGTACATTATTTTATTTATTTATTTATTCTTTATTGCACATAAAACACCAAGTACAAATGGTGGACATAATGCCTTAAGGCATTCTCTACCAGTCAACCACTGGGTTAAAAAGAAACATTTGATACGTGCAGGCATCGTGACAGAAAACAATAATCCTGATATCACTTATTTTGTTACCTTTTTAGATTTTTAGCAGGAAAAGACTTAAAAAGTTGATGGTCCCATTTTTTTTCTTTCTTAGTTACGTTACGTTGACCAATTTTGGAATTTATAGTTCTCTTACTCCTACATTTAATGGGTAAAAATACCCATTAAATGTAGAAACTAGAGAAGTTTAAATTCCCAAATCGGTCAATGTAACCCCAGTTTACGGTAGACACCGTCAACCTATTCTAATAATTCTCTTTTTATTTGAAAGAAAATTCGTTTCGATACTAAAATATGCAATCTAAGATAAAAAATGCTTTTCATATAGTTACAAACTTAGTTCAGATTTTTTTGTACAACTTTTAAAAATTGTTCTACATATCAAGTTCAAAATAATGTATGTATGTATGTATAAGCTTTATTGTACATAAAGGAAACAAAAGAGACACAGTTACAGAGTCAGTAATATACAATGTAGGCGGACTTATCCCTAATAATAATAATTTTCCTAGAAAGTCTTTTTAAAGTTCTGCTTTTGAGATTTTTTCATATTTGACACAGTTTCGTTTTCTTTCAACCCCTTATTTGCCAAGAGTGGCACTGAAGCTAAGTAGTTTCATGTGTTCTGCCTACCCCTTTATGGGATACAGGCGTGATTGTATGTATGTATGTTGAGAAAACAGCCCTTATGGCCTGAAATAGGGCATACGGCAGTGATATTGACATTGACATATGCTTTTTCGTATTTTGATGGTATTTTGACTGCACTGTATTTTTTGCCATGCTAATTTAAACCTTATCTTTGAGCGATGTTTTTTAATTTTCAGTTACATCACAGATGTTTATGACATGACATCTAGGTATTTAGCCATTTAAAAGAAACTACAAGGGGCTTTACAGACGTGGCGACTACAACTGGTACAGGGCCTAAGCCATAATTTAAAATTATATTGTGATTTTTATATGTATTTGTGTTTTATTTAATACTAAGTATGAGTTTCAACATTTTCAACTCAAGGAACTGAAATTAAGAGAAGAGACTCGGAAATTGGGTAAGATCAAGAGTCAGATGATGAGAAGATGCAGATGGCGATGGCGGTATCGGTATTGGATAAGATATGCGTCGATATTCCTTGTCTTTCTTTGTGTCTTTGACTTGACTGCTACTAGCTCTGTACTCTATTCATTAGGTTTAATTTTATACACTATGCTTTATTTTTGTATTAAAATAAATGATAAAAAACCTAACGACCAAAAAGAATAAAGAAAATATCTGATAGTCTTTAATACTACCTGTATATACGTAATGCGCAGCACAGGCAGGCAATTATGGTCGCGCGATAAGTGATAAAATAGCAGGCCGTCCCTATCGCACTATTTGTAAGTGCGATAGGGACGGCCTGATATTTTATCGTCTATCGCGCGACCATGCTTCCGTGCAGGCCTCTGAAGACCTGCAGGGCAATCATGGTCGCGCGATAAATGATAAAAACATCGTGCCGTCCCTATCGCACTTACAAATAGTGCGATAGGGACAGCCTGATGTTTTATCATTTATCACGCGACCATAATTGTCTGCCTGGAGGTATCGGCCTTCACACGCGTCTTTGATTAATGTTTTGCAGAGATAGGCAGGCTGACGATTTTTTATCTAAATGTAGAAAAGTAACGCAAAATGAAGTGCAAAGTAATTTGAAATACACCTAGGTAAACAATCAACTGAGTAAGGAACGTTATCTACATATTTAGGTAAGTAAATTAAATTCACATGAGACATGAACAGAGAAGGAAAGCTAGATGACGCGTATTCTTTCTCTGTCTTCTTGTATGTTACCCTTTTTAGAGTTTTAATTTCTCGAAGGAGGTCAGTAGTTGACTACAAACTGAAAATAACACTCTTGAAAAAAATTAAGGGTCACTGACCTTTCACAGTAAATTGAGGTAGTGTGAGTGAAGGGTGTTTGTGTGTGTAATGGGGTAATTTGACAGATTCTGAAAATTCTCCCTGCTCTACCCCCTCTTAACAGAAAAAGATGATGAAAACCTTTAGAACCGAATTCTCACAAAAATCTCTCATCGATATTACCCCACGAATGAAACAAAGAACCTTTTACTTTTATAGAGCACTGTGTGCGTAACCGAATGCACAAACGCTCACATTATCTGCTTTGTATCTAGGTATTGGCGTGACAGGAGTAGACTGCATTTCTGTCGGCATCTACCGTCGACGATTGCCATTCGGCTACGCCGGTTGAAAAGAATGCTTTCGCACTCAGCTGCTATTTGTATACTGACCAACAGCGGTGTCTGAGGAGCCACAATGCTGCCAATCCTTCCAATCATAGAACAGGTACCAAGCATAGAATGCCGCGCCTCAGTTGGGAACAGCTCCGATGTGTAGATGTAAATGGAGCTGAAGGCCATGCTAATGCACAGCTTGCCCAGCATCGTGAGGCAAGTGCCGATCCAAGTTAGGTCTGAAAAGTGGATAGAGGGATATCTAGAAACTACTTTCTACTACAATGTATTGAGTGAAATGGTCATGATAGTTCAAGTGATTATTCAAGGTACTTTTATGTAAGAAATTACCATTACAGATGATTTAATTACAGTATAAACTAAAGATGCATATCTTATGTTTGATTAAATTCAAAAAACGAAATACGGGAAAATAGGCGAAATGTGTCTATCAACTATGCTGAGTACTTCAAGTCAGCAAGATGTTAGTCTAACAAATTATTGGATGATTACTAGATTATGTACAATTGTTTCTAATGATATGTTTCGATTAAAAGCTGATATTGACTATCAAAATTTAAATAAACTTACGTTCAGGAACAAAAGGCAAAGCGATGAGAGCGGACCCACAGACAAAGAAGGCTGTCATGATGGAACTCTTGCGCCCGAAGCGGTCCAGCGTCAGCACACTCAGCGCGTACCCAGGGATCTCCACCAGAGACGTCAACATGAAGTTCACGTACTGATTCCCAGCCAGGGAAACCGAGTTGATCGACAGTCCATAGTAGATGAACGTCACAGTTATCCACCAGAAAGAACAAATGAACAACCGCGACATAAGAATCTTTGACTTCAAAACTTGTTTGAACAGCGATTTCTTCTGCACCACTGCGCTTATAGACTGGTCAGGGGTTGCCACTTCCGTAGGTTCATCAGGAGACTCCAACTGCTTCAGGGATTCTGTAGAAAGTTCTTTCCTATTAATAGCAGCAGCCTTGTAAATGATTCTAGCGGCTTCTTGTTTCCTGCCTTTGCTCAGGAGCCACCTGACGCTTTCTTCGATGAGGAAGTAGTAGAAGATAAAGAGGAAGGACGGGATGTAGAGGACCCGGGTGAGGTGTCTCCAGTAGGGGACGTGCCAGGCGATGAGGGCGAGGATCACTTGGCCGGTGGCGAAGGAGCTGGAGATGATGTTGCCGCCGAGTACTCGCCGTTTTAGGCCCACCATTTCTAGCGCTGAAATGAAGAAATAATATTTTACATCATCAGGTTCTTTGATATGCATTAGCAAGGTGCTGTGAAAGGTATTTTTTACGTTTTTTTTTTCCTTTTCCGATTCAGTAGCGAAGTCTTCTGAAATGCTGGAAAGTTATTTAGATGTACATTTTCGAATGTTTTCAGCATGTTACGAGCATTTAATGTTTTTTTTTTTGCTCGAAAACACGAGCTCTTTCCACCCTTTTAGAAGAAACATTTCATATGTGCGACCATTTTTCAATTTTATTATGGTGGTAACAAACTGAACATAGGGTACTTACTCTCCAATAAAATGTCTGAAATTTTTGGGACACTTTTTACTTTTTATTCTGAGAACTAACAACATAATATCATTTGAAAAAAATATACTCTAGCAAAAATGTGTCGCTTAACCTCAAACTTGGGTAAATCCATTCTGCTATAAGGTAGATTATCTTTCAGATTATATCATATTTTTCAAATATTCAACCTTAAAGCACAATGGATTTAAACAATTTTGAAACTAAGCGACACAAATGCCCTACAACCTACTAAAAAAATGATTGTTTCCATGAGTAGGCCTCATTAGTAACAAAGAATAACCATAAATACCAACCTAGAATAAAGCCAGTACTGTACACGCCGGAGCCAAGCGTGGCGTCCAAGAACTCGAAGACGAGATACATGGCGTAGTTGACGGAGAAAGAGCGGATGAGACCCATCAGTGCTGCCATCACAGCTGTTAGCACGAACGCCGTGCGCCGGCCGAAACTGAAAATACATATTGAAATTAATATACACAATACATAAAATCACACCTATTTTAAGGCGTAGACAGAGCACATAAAACAGCTGAAGTTCTCAGTGTCACTTTTAGCAACTAAGGCACAGGGGGGTTACCATGAAGTGCTAAAGCCGTTCAGTTTAGGTTGAGAGAGAGGGACGGAGCTATGGAACTGTTATAGCTTCGTCCCTTTCTCTCAACCTAAACTGAACGGCTTTAGCACTTCATGGTAACCCCCCTGGTCCCACCAAAAGTAACTAACTATTTAAGTATGATGAGATCGGTGATGGAAACGAACAAAAGATAGAAGGGAGCGACTAAAGAGGTTATAGAGGGTATTAAAGGGGGCAGCGACAGGGATAACCCAACGCCCAAACCACAACTAGACCTATTTCTACAGTCGACACGAAAAGAATAGGGGCGCAACAGAACAGGGGTGGTGAAATTCTTAACCACTGACCACACACTGGGAGTAAGGAGGGGGTGAATATACGTAGTACCTACAATAAATATGTTTCGTCTAAAATAATTTCAACTTCAACTTGGTGCTTGAGGGCCTTTGTAAAGGAAAACCGCATATTTTGTACTAGCTTTTGCCCGCCGCTTCGCTCGCGTTAGAAAGAGACAAAAAGTAGTCTATGTCACTCTCAATTCCTTCAACTATCTCCACTTAAAAAACCTCATCAATTCGTCGCTCCGTTTTGTCGTGAAAGACGAACAAACAAACAGACACACACACTTTCCCATTTATAATATTAGTATGGATAAGACATAAAATCAACGCCTGATAAATTGTATTAGCAATCGTAATCTGTCGTTGCATAAAATGTTACCAAAGACAGGAAAATTTAAATTTTTCTTCAGCTAATATCTACGTCGTTGGATAATTTACAGAATTACAAAAAACAATAAATTAAAGTAATTATCTATACCTTTTTCTAATACCACTAATGGGTTGTGAATTTATGGATAGAAAAATATTCACACAATTAAACACGTTTCCACTTTTTTATATTTTCATTAGCTCGTGTCGTGACGTGACAGGCTAAGAAAGATACCACATTTCCGCCTGACTGAGTGAGAGTATAGGCGATGGGATGTCAACCTGTCACTGAAATATGACAATTTTGTTATCTTTCAATCAAAAGCAGTGAAATTCCAGCAGTGATTTGTCTACCCATTATAGAAACTCGTGCATATATTATGTTCACGAGTACGTAATGTAATATTATGCGCGGATCCAGGGGGGGGGGGGGCAAGGGGGTCTTAACCCCCCCGCAGCCTAGGTTGGCCATACAAATAGACCACGTGACACCCCCCCCCCCCTGCCCTGGGCACGAAGCTGGATCCGCCCTTGTGTAACATGTACCTCTAGTAGGTATGTATGTATTTATTTTATTTACTACGTCGCTGGAACTGCTCTGTTTAGTCAGGTGTTTTTTTTTGTGCCCGTGTTTAACTAGACATAATAACAACTTACATTACATAGACGTAGCGGCTATAACTCCATACTTTTTAGTTTTTTATTTTCAATTTTTCTAAATACTGGGTTATAATATGCAAAACTTCACATGTGCTTTTCACCAATCTTTTAGAACCCGTACGAACTACTTACTGCCTTGAGGAAAATAAATTCATTCACTGTACATAAAGTAGCGAAGGTATTGTAGATGTAATAAAAAAATATTAAAGGCAATTTTCCAAGGTCATAACCTTTTGTACTTAATAAGGATACAATATTTTATGTCCGGCGCATGGCATTGACTTTAGCAACGATAAAATGCAAAGAAATTACAAAATGTCAATACGGTATGGTAATAAACATGACAAACGTGGTATTTATCCCACCTTATCAATATCACCAGTTAATTTAGCGTGAACAACTTTAATAAGTCGTGACATAATATTTTATGGGGTAAATCGATTTTTATGCGTTTATTTTATTTGAAAACCGGTTTTCTAGCGCTGATGTACAGTCACCGGCATAAATAAGTGATGATTTCTGTACCTTGTCGCTTTTAATCGTTTGGCTACTAGACTCATATAGAATTTGGCAGAAGAGATGATTGTTTTTTGTAGTATTTTACATAAAACACCAATATTTATAGATTTTTGTTATTAAAAAAATGATGACTACGTATTTTCGATTAGAAATGTGTATAACATTTTTTTAAACTTTGGCCACCTAAAACGCTGACAGTCACGTAGTGACGTCATAGACCGGTCTGGCTCAGTCGGTAGTGACCCTGCCTGCTAAGCCGCGGTCCTGGGTTCGAATCCCGGTAAAGGCATTTATTTGTGTGATGAGCACTGATATTTGTTCCTGAGTCATGGATGTTTTCTATGTATATAAGTATGTATTTATCTATTTAAGTATGTATATCGTCGCTTAGCACCCATAGTACAAGCGTTGCTTAGTTTGGGGCTAAGTTGATCTGTGTAAGGTGTCCCCAATATTTATTTATTTATAGAACCTAACTTAACTTCATGTCAAGTCAATGAAGTCAATCACTGACATACTGAACTTTATGCCCCATACTTAGGTAATGTCAGAAAGATTTGTGTTTAATTCGATTGACAACATGCAGACAATCTATAGATTAACATGGTTAATGTTGTTTTTGCCTGATTAGGTGAAAGTATACTTTAAAAATGTTTTTTGCGGTTTTCAAGTCGTAATAAAATATGGTAATTTTTTTTTTTGGTTAATTGGACAGTAATTAATAATATAAGATAGACTTTTAAAAAGGGGCAAGTAGCCTATTTCGTATGATATTTCATTCACGTCGCTAAAGTGATAAGGTACAGAAATCATCACTTATTTATGCCGGTGACTTACCATATGCGAGTGTGCACGGGAAAACGTCCCACTTTGTCGATTGCTATAAAGCCACTTTGTCAGTCTATTCATATAAACATACCAGTAAATCTCGCCTTAATGGTTACCGACAAATTGGCACGTTTTACTAAACACACTCATATATTTTTTCAAACTCAGTTTTAAAATCAAATTTTTTTGCAAAACTGTTCAGAGGGCGCCTCTAGTACATGAAAGAATGATTCATTCGCGTTCATTCTCATCCACTTACACCTTATTGAGGACCTACTTTCATGGTTCGCATACACACGCACAGCACAGTCAACCAATTGGAACCCTAGGCCACTGTAGAACTATGTCATAGTGACGTTATAAATCAGATTGTAAGAAATCTCTTACTGCTTGTCATTTTGACATGGTTGTAGAGTGGCCTAGGGTTCCAATTGGTTGACTGTACCTACTGCGTCATGTAAGTTTGTTAGAAAAATTATTTCCGTGGCTTATTTCACCACAGTGACATGACACTTGCCACTGACAATTCTGTGCCTATTTTTGGGTCGACAAGTAACATTGTTATTTCTATATTAAACAGGGAATGAACGACGAAGTGTCACTTTCGATGTCGGGCGACAATAGTCACTTTTTTTTTTTTTTTTTTATTATGGACTGATCGGCGATTGACCCTAGTCACACCTGATGGGAAGTGAAGACAGAGTCTAAGATGGAGCTTACCGATTCAGTAATAGCCTATTCACTCTACGTTTAAAGAGACCGAGGTCGTATTTCTCTGGGAACACCGATGCTGGGAGCGCATTCCACTCCTTTGCAGTCCGCATTACAAAGGATGAGGCAAATCGCTTTGTGCGGATAAATGGAACACTAACCACATACGGGTGCATTCGTTCCCCTCGCCTGGACGTCCGAAGATGGAAAGGAGAAGGAGGAATTAGGTCGTGCAGTTCTTGAGCGCACTCCCCAGAATGTATCCGGTAGAATATCGACAGACAAGCGACTCGACGGCGATGTTCTAGGGTCTGCAATTTTGCCTTAATAGTAGGGTCATCGCCGAAGAGCCTATGTGCCCGACGCTCTATCGCATCCAGGGCCGCCAGCTGATACTTGGCGGAACCGTCCCAAAGGTGACAGCAGTATTCCACGCACGATCGGACCTGTGCTTGGTACAGGGAGATAAGCTGATTCGGCGTAAAATACCGCTTCACCTTAAATAGGACACCAAGTTTTTTGGCAGCATTTTTAGCCCTGGACTCTATGGTCGACCCAAAGTTCAGGTTGGACTTCAAGCTTACACCGAGAAGTTCTAAGTGGTCGGTTAGCGGAAGGGACACATTCTGGAAAGTGGGAGCCAAGGTAAATTGGCTCCGCTTCGCGGTGAATAAACACGCCTGGGTTTTGGTGGCGTTAAATCCAACCAAATTGGCCTCGCCCCAGCTGGATACGGCGTCCAGGGACAAGTTCAGGCGTTCCACCATCGCCTCCCTGAGGGATCTGGTGTCATTCACACTGGCCCTCGCATCGGAAAGATATCTTTCCGTGACCGTGCTGTCATCCGCATACCCAACGATACCGGGCTTAAGCAGGTCATTGATGTGCAGCAAAAAGAGGGTCGCGGAGAGAACTGAGCCCTGAGGGACCTGTGGTTAAACAGGCTACTGGGGGCCGATATTTGAATCTCGGCCATACGATTTCGTGAAATTCGTTCAATAATATCTCCACTACTAGCGATTTAAATTCTACTAACAGAATCGAAAACGAGTGGTCATTACCTGACCACTAGATTTAAAATTACTAGCCGTCCCTTTTCAAAAATAGCATTACGTCGTTTTCCACAGACTTTCAAACGGCAAATTCGTGCGTGCGAAATTCAAAAACCGATCCCCTGGGGCCCGTTTCTCGAAAGGTACCAGTCTTGTCATTACAAGTGCGCGAACTGTCAAATAGTATGGGTTGTCCTGGAAACACACTTGTAATACAAGGCTTGTACCTTTCGAGAAACGGGCCCCAGGTCTTATGATTCTTGTGGTTTGGGCCATTGGGCCAAGTTAGTTGCTTGTTTCGGTGTAACCATAAATTAAATATAACAAGGTCATACCACCCCATACATTAAAAATATTAAAATGCGACCGCCTACGAACGCGCTTATACTCCACAAAAAAATGCCTTGTTGCCACCGATTATTTGTAGATTGGCATTAAGTGTCAATTCAGAGCCGTAAATCTATGTCAAAAGTGACAGTGACATTTTTGTGGCGCCATCTATGTGTGGTGGAGTGTAAGCGCGGTCTTAGGCGGTCGCATTTTAATGTATGGGGTGGTATGATCTTGTTATATTTAATTTATGGTGTAACTCACGTGTCGGAAATGTAGCCAGTGAGCGGTAACGCAGCGAAGAGCCCCGCGCTATGTATGGTGCCCACCAAGGTGCGTTTCCACTCCTGACACGCCAGGTCGAACTGAAACAAAGCGTAGAACATGTAAAGACCGCGCCAATGGTAAGCGTGCGCGTAGTAATGTATGAGGCCTTATACAAGATGTCACACGACATTGAACGCATACGTGTGACGTCTTATTAGATAGTTCTAATAAGACGTCTACTATTTTCAGTACCTACCATACAGGAATGAGTAAGGGGAGAGTTGTAACTCCATACATCAGTAAATGCGAGTTATTTGTATGGGTATAGTTAAGTGACATCTAGCGACAATCACGCGTCAATCGCGCGTCAAATAGTGTGAATTATCAGTACCACTACTCGATACCAGAAGTGGTTTATTTTTTGTCAGGCCTAAACATTAGAGCGTAATTTGTACTTGAAACATCGTACGATACACGTGCGAAAAGGAAATTTGTAACACGTGTCGATTTAAAACACCCCGGTCGTGTTTTAATTTATCGCCACTCGTTTCGAACTTCCTTTTTTCCGCATTTGTATCTTATTGTAATGTTTTATTTTCTATTCGATGGAGGCGGGAAGCGGTAACTTCGTTTAGCGCTGCGGCCTGAAATTTGACGCTTTCCGACCGGAGGACAGCAGAAATAGTTATTTGTTATACAAGGGTGCAAAGTTGTATTTTAACGCCGAGTGTGGAATAGAAAAACGAGCACGTGAAAGGATTCTATAGTTGGAAATAGAATCCTGAACTTGGCGAGTTTTTCAACACATGAGAAGAAAAATACATTTGCACCCGAGTGTAACACAAAACTTTTCCCCTCACTATAGCGAGGAAAGCACAACGCAAAAAACGCGTATATCACTGCTTCCAGTAGTTCCACAGGTGGTAAAACATCTTCATCACTAGATTCACCCACTTCTATCAATTTTAAAGCAGAAAATTTGGCTATATTCAAGTTCAGATTACTTTACCCACTAGTGGATAAAATGGGTTTTTACCCGCTGGTATTAAAGAACAAAACACGTGTTTCCGAGCTAGTGAGGGGAAAAATAAATTATAGTTGCTTCTTTTGTCTATCACTTAATTAGTGAAAACGGACATTTTGTACGTCTAGGTAATAACCTAACCACAAAATTAAAATTTTGAAAAACCCCCGACCGCGACATAGTGGACCGATTTTCATGAAACATGGCTAAGAACACTCCCGACTAACACAGCTTTCAAATAAAAATAACTAAATCGAAATCGGTTCATCCGTTCGGGAGCTACGATGCCACAGACAGACACACACACAGACAGACAAACAGACAGACAGACAGACAGACAGATAGACAGACACGTCAAACTTATAACACCCCGTCGTTTTTGCGTCGGGGGTTAATAAAATATAAGAATGCAAAGTTGCAGACATAGGTTAATAAGAACATTAGTATGTAGCTATGATACACGTGTTTATTGATTTAATTACGGTAGCGTAAGATATTATGTATTTATAATAAAAACCGTACTTATCACACGTGTAATAAATATCTGAGTAGCGTAGACTATTTATTATTTATAAAAATCCTAAGAATCCTGCTACGAACATCACATCGCCGACGCTTCCTAAGCCTATCATAACATTCATAACTATAGATTGCCAACCAAATCTTGGCACAAAGAAATCCGGCAAATATGAAAAATGAAGGGTTCACCGTCCATCTGTCTTCAAAAAGCGCGTGTTGTTCTAAACCTAGACGTTGGTGGAATCATGAACCAAGTATTGGAGCTTCATTATAAGCGTAATAAACGCATCAAACCTCCACAAGGTAAGGAGGAATCCCTTCCCGTAGATTCAATTCAAAGTTATATTTTAAAATAAAGGAAATTGTTAAGTTAAAATTTAAATATTCTTTAACCTCTGCCAAGGACGTGCCATGTGACGTCTTATTGAATGAATGAATGAATGAATGAATGAATGAATGAATAAAGCTTTATTATATTCCATACAGATTTTTTTTTACATAAATAATTTGACTTTTTAATTTTTATTTTTTAACTAACATGCTTTGTTGTACATAACAAAAATTTCGTTAATTAAATTTATTGATAAATATTAATTAATTATTATTATTTTTTTTTTTTTTAGAGAATGTAATTCGAATATAAATTAGTAAGACATTTGAATAACAGCATGCAATATATATATGTTTTATATGTGATATTTCAATTGGGTATGTATTTTGCTATAGATTAACATTTTAATTATGTATATTATTTATTATGTATATGCTAATTACTATTCTTATTAATCTGTGTGGACCCCCTTCGGGTGAAAGCCTCCTCCAAAGACGTCCAGGTTTCTCTATCCTTTGCTACCTCTAACCAGCCTGACGTCTTATTAATATTATCAAAATCATAAAGGTGAAAATGGTCTGTTGGACGTCACATCGCTCACATCGGTGGCAGAGGGTTTATCATGCACGTGTCTTGTCCAGATAGATATCGTCGATATTACATTGCTGATAAAACAAGTAATTTGATGTCTAGACCTCCTCCTCCACCTCTCCCTCATGTTATAAATATTTTTGCATGTTTCTATTCAGTTAACTTATTTATTTGGTTGCCCTGAAAACCAACGCCATGGCTAGTTAGCCACTACTAACTAACTAAGTTTAGTTAGTCATCGGCAAAAGCTGAGTGGCAACCATTTTGGTGTATAAAGTGTTATTAAACTAAGATGTAATAGGTTAAGTTTTCATTTATTTTTATACACCAAATAAACGTTTCTTTCTTTCTTTCTTTTTTATTATAATGAAATGGTTCACCCTTGTCCAGTCTCCAGTTTGGCTAGCGAATGATTGGCGACACATCACGTCATTCTGCCAAAAAACATAGTATAATACACGTGATCATGATGAATTATGTTTTCCCGTGATCATGATGCATGTATCTGCGTCGAGTTATCAGGAGCTCAACAGAAATCAAAGAGGATATCATGATCTAGGGTGCATTGGGATAATTTCGAAGTACATCAGAAATGCTCGGGTAATTTCGAAAGGGGAATCTTGATATGATAGATATAATGGTGTTTTTTATGTGACTTTCGAAATTAGACGACTTTACAATATTCGAAATTATCCCAATGCACCCTATATCCCGGTCAATATAAGTCTAATTAAAATACATGTGATCAATGTCGTGGTGACATACTGAAGCGCAGATCAAATGTTAACCCAGCAGGACTTGGTACAGTCAACCAATTCTACAACCATGTGTCAAAATAACACGCAGTAAGAGATTTCTTACAATCTGATTTATATCGTCACTGTGACATAGTTCTACAGTGGTCTAGGGTTCCAATTGGTTGACTGTACACAGTATAAGTTTAAACCATATCGTCTTAAAATAAATGAAGTTTTCCACTCCACTGAAAGTGAATCTACGTACAGACTTCTTTAGTCCAACCAAACGCGACATGCACTCGACTTTATCTGTCAATAAACTACTGCCACTTAAAGGGATTTAGACAAAATGATTACAAAACAATAATCCCTACTTGACGACACGAGACGATAATCTCCAACATTTTATATTAACATCACTTGTAACTTACAATTTAGGTATGTAATAAAATGTGCTGTTTTCAAACCAAAGTTCGCTTGAACATAAGGACACTCTAATGATACGAACCAATTTTCGTGGTTTATCAATAATCGTATCATACCCTTGAACTTACCTCGGCAAATATAGTATTATGGCTAACGGTAGCCAATGGTTGGCAATGGTGTATGGACACATGCTTTCCTCACAAGTGATATTACGGTTGGCGCTAAAGGCACCCTGGGACCAATGACCCCATTCACCCGTCTCTTACCTCCCTTGAACTTACCTCAGCTACTATAGTATCTCGGCTACCATACACATGTTTATCGCACGTGACATTAAGGTTGGGGCTAAGTCGCCAGTCGCCACTCGTCCGTCATATACAATAGTGTCCCTTGAACTTACCTCAGTGACTATAGTACCTCGGCTGCCATACACATGTTTATCGCACGTGACAGTAACATTGGCGCTAAAGGCACCCTGGGCACAGGCGCCATCGTTGCTGGGCGCCGGCCGCTGGCACTGGGACCCCCGGGCCCAGATGAGAGGCTCCACTCACCTGTCTCTTAGTATCACCTTGAACTTACCGACTATAGTATCTCAGCTGCCATATACATGTTTATCGCACGTGACAGTAAGATTGGGGCTTAGGAGCCACTCCTCCGTCATTTACAATAGTGTCCCTTGAACTTACCTCAGCAACTATAGTGTCTTGGCTGCCATACACATGTTTATCGCTCGTGACAGTAAGATTTGGGCTAAGGCGCCACTCGTCCGTCATTTACAAGTGTCCCTTGAACTTACCTCAGCGACTATAGTATCTTGGCTGCCATACACATGTTTATCGCACGTGACAGTAACGTTGGGACTAAGGACGCCCCGAACCCAAAGGACCCACTCGGCCGTCTCATACAATAGTGCCCCCTGAACTTACCTCAGCTACTATAGTATCTCGGCTGCCATACACATGTTTATCGCACGTGACAGTAACGTTGGCGCTAAAGGCGCCCTGGGCACAGGCGCCATCGTCGCTGGGCGCCGGCCGCTGGCACTGGGACCCCAGGGCCCAGAGGCCCCACTCGCCCGTCTCGAACTTGTAGGGTGGGGACTCGCATTCTGGGACGGCGCATCTGGAGAAGATCAAATTTAGATATAAATTATTTGAAGGATTAATGGAAAGTACATTTTGACCGTTATTCTCTATATAATCTCTTTGGTGTGATAGAAACAAAACAATTTCAGATCATTGCTCTAAAAAAATGCACTGTATTTTAAATATCGGTTGCTTGACAAAATAGGTAATCAACATAGAGGAATAAGTAAGGGAAGAGTTGTAACTCCCTACACCAGTAAATGCGAGTTATTTGTATAGGCATAGTTATAGTGACATCTAGCGACAATCACGCGTCAATCACGCATCAAATAGCGCATCAAATAGTACCACTACCCGATACTAGGCAGCAACTGTGTCTCGTCTGCCAAAAAAATAATATTAGAACAGTTTTAACTTATATTACAAGCAGTATTCCTCTGTGGTAATCAAGGTCTATATCCCAGTTAATATAATTCTAGGCCACTTTAGTATTTTTACGCTTTACTGAGTAATTAAAATAAGTAGGTACTAATTTATTACAACAACACGTTTGAATTATATTCATGGTTTATGTAAAATAAAACTGTGTCAAGATAAAGTGAGCTCTTCCTTATCTAAAGGACTATTTTCCTTCATTAGATTTTCCTGTACCATTAAATATAATTCGTCGTAATTTTCAACTTTATCTTGTTCGTAAAACGTTTTTATTAAACTGCAGAATATACAATTGTCATGTTAGGATTGTTAGGTGTAAAAAAATTATGACAGATAAAAGTTAATGGTCAAAACATGTGCCATAATAATGTCACACATACTCATACCATCACATAGACGACCTCTCATTTTTTAACCCCCGACGCAAAAACGACGGAGTGTTATAAGTTTGACGTGTCTGTCTGTGTGTGTGTGTCTGTCTGTTTGTCTGTCTGTGTGTGTGTGTGTGTGTGTCCGTCTGTGGCATCGTAGCTTCCGAACGGATGAACCGATTTGGATTTTTTTTGTCTGAAAGCTGAGTTAGTCGGAAGTGGTCTAAGCCATGTTTTATGAAAATCGGTCCACTATGTCGCGGTCGGGCGATTTTTAAAAATTTTAATTTTTCGGTTAGGTTATTCAACTGCAAAATATATAGGATTGTCATGTTAGAATTGTTAGGTGTAATAAAATAATGACAGATAAAAGTTAATGGTATGCCATAATAATGTCACACATACTGTGTGACATTATTATGGCATACCATTACTACCGCTGTGCGATACTAGAATGCCAGTAAGGGTTAAAGGAAAAGTCTATAAAACAGCAGTCAGACCAGCGATGACATACGGAGCGGAATGCTGGCCCTTGAAAAAGCAACAGACCGACAAGCTGCACGTTGCTGAAATGAAGATGCTGAGGTGGTCATCAGGGGTCACACTACTAGACAGGGTACCTAACCGGTATATCCGTGGCAGCTTTAAAATAAGGCCAATACCTGACAAGCTGGAAGAAACACGACTACGCTGGTACGGCCATGTCATGAGGAGGCCAGTCAATCACATGACACGAAAAGTGCTGGAACTGGAATCGAAACCAAGACTTCGCGGGGGATCTCGAACTACATGGATGTCTGTCATAAGGAAAGACCTAAAGAATTCCAACACGAACACAGAGACGACCCAGAAAAGACCACTCTGGAGACTTAGGACTAGGAGAGCCGACCCCAAATAGAGATGGGACTAAGGCCTGAAGAAGAAGAAGAATGTCACACATACTCATACATACCATCACATAAACGACCTCTCATTAGAATAATGTGGTGTTTTGTTTTGGCGCCGGGTCCCCCCCCCCCAAATCTATCGACGTGAAATCGGCTCCAGCCGACCAAATTAGTATGAAGACGCTTACCTACGCGTCGTCGTCGCTAAAAGCATGCGTAAGAAGACGGCCCGAGTTCTTAATCTTCCTTACTTTTTTACTTAATTTCGTATGACATTTCAAACAAGACGTTAATGTGACAAGGTTCAAATCATTACAGATTTATGCCGGTGACTGTACCATGTGGTGCCATAAACAACACTGCAGGTCTATATTAAAAAAAAGAATAACAAATCTCCATCTTTGGCGGCGGTTTATTGCTTATAATACTTACCTACTCCAAATAAAGTATTCTTAATAATGCAAATAATCATTTTTTTTTCTATCTATCTAATATCTCTATTAATAATAATCTAGTATTTACTCATAAAGCACCAGATATTTCTTTACTAAACGACTTTTATTTGATCACAATAGCGTTTCCTGTTGATGCTCAAAGTTGCGAAACAGAACGACCGCGACCCACATACCGCAGGTTACCTCGGTCGGTGTAAAGAATCCTTACAACTTATATGGGCATTTCGTGGCGATCAGGTATAAATAACCGGCCAAGTGCGAGTCTGACTCGCGCAAGACAGGTGCCGTACCACTATTTTAAAGGCCGGTAACGCATCTCCAACTCGCTTAACTACTTATCAGGGTACTTATCCGAATGGCACAAACGCTCACGAAACGAAACGCTCGTAGACATCTCTTGAGCTCTTACGTTTTGGCGAGACAGAGCCAGACTACCTTTCGCGGCGTTTCGTTTTCGTTTCGCGTCGCAGAAATGCCATTTGGCTACGGGGCCAGGTCACCCTGTCTACTCGTTTGCCTCTTCAAAGAGGTGAACATTCTTACCGTTGCCTCTCAATACATATACGAAAATATTATGTATGTTCGGAAAAATATCCACGAATTCAAGCTTAACAGTGACATCCATAACTATAACACAAGGAACAAACATAAACTTGCTGTGACCGCCCACCGTCTCCGTAAGGTTGGTACGTCTTTCGTCGGGAACTGTACACGTTTTTATAACAAAGTACCAACCGATATAGTGGATTTGCCATTTGACAAATTTAAGGCATGCATTAAGCGTTTGTTGTTATGTAAGGCGTACTACACTGTGAAGGATTTTATAGATGATAGGGATGCCTTTAAGGTGGTTGCTTGTCAATAGATGAATGAAGTCGTATATATTTTTTCATTTTCTCTGCATTGTGTAATTAAGCATACTAGTGTTCAATTGACGTATGAGAACATATTCTCGTCTGATTATATTGTTTTTATTTAAGTTTAGTTGTGGACACTTGGAGACCTTATACATCTCCAAGATTATGTGTTTAATGTTTATCTTACTTTAATTTTATTGTATAAATCTATATTTCCTTCCTTTGTAACATACGAGCACAGAATATAGTGTCTTACAGCTATGTTTTATTATTTGAATATTTAATTTAGCCTGGCAGCTTGAACATGTCATGCACACTTAAAAGTCTTTGCTGCGGTGGCGTCGTTGATCGGGTCGCCACCTTCCCGAATAAAGGTTGAGGGAGGCGATGGCTGAGATACGCGTCATACTCGTGAACGGGTGCCGTCTGTGAAGACCGGTCTGTTTAAGCTTACTGGGGCTGTTATAACTTAGTAACTTTAATTCTAATTTTTATTAAATTAGGACACTTTGTTCGGTTGTCGTTTGTTTTCTTTCTTTTAGTGAATATTTTAAATATATGATTTTGACTCATGGAGACCATATACATCTCTAAGGAGAATTAGATTAAGTAGATATACATTTTATTTTTAGTTGTGACATTTAGAGTCATTTGCACCTCTAAAGTAATTTTAGACTTTTTTTTTTTGTATTTGTACTTTTTATATTAAAATTTAGTGTAGTTCTTGGTTGTAATTCGACATTTAGAGACCTTCTACATCTCTAATTAATTGTATAGAGTTAACTTTAGTTAGAACTTAGAATTAGTATATAATAGTATCAATTGTAATTTCAACTCAATTTTAAATATTTTTTTAAATACCTATGTACATGTGACGTGTAAAAGTGCCCCTGTGGCCTATTTGCTGAATAAATTATTTTGATTTTGATTTTGATTTTTGATTTCTTATATAACAAAAAAAAACCTGTGTGGTGACGGGTTAAGAATTTCACCACCCCCTTTCTTCCCGTGGGTATCGTAGAAGGCGACTGTGGGACATGGATTAAATTGTGGCGTAGGCGAGAGGCTGGCAACCTGTCGTCACTGCAATGTCACAGTTTCGTTTTCTTTCAACCCCTTATTTGCCAAGAGTGGCACTGAAGCTTTATTAGTTTCATGTGCTCTTCCTACCCCTTTATGGGATACAGGCGTGATTGTATATATGTACGTTAACAAAAAAAAACTATAAAAACGGCAATCCACTTTTTTTAATTCAGTTGTATATTCGTTTTTTGTTTCATGTTGTGTTGATGATAAATTCCACGTAAGATAGTAATATTACCAAATTATTGAAATTAAATTAATGAAATGTAATGTTTATTACAACTAGGGAACAAATCAAATTATCTTATTGAATATTTTTTGATTTGTTATTTTTTCAAGTAGTCACACTACTATATATAAATTATAAATTGAAATAGATAACATACACGAAAGAAATAGCGTAAGCTGAAGACCCGGGTTCGATTCCCGGCTCGGCCACCAGTGGGCCTTGCCATTTTTTCTTTCGTGTATGATATCTATTTCAATTTGTAATGTTTATTGTCATATTGTGTTTTTGAGTGTTGGTTTTTTATCAATGGCGAAAAAGTTAATATCTATTAAATTTATCTAATGATTAAAAGTTTATCAAGAGATAAAACTAACATTTCAATTTACATCATAAATAAATAAACATGCAATAAAGTGCTCTTGTGCTTTGGTGACGGAACCCTAAAAACTATTTTATGGATAAGTCACGGTCAAGGTTAAGATTGCAGGAACGGAATGCAGCTGTTTTCTGAAAGATATTTTACTGATTGTAGAAGAAACGTACTTACCTAGAATTTGGAGCATTCTACAAGAAGAAAAATCGAGACGTGGAATAGCTAGCTAGCTACCTTAATCATAGAATATATAAATATTAGGGTCACTTGCACCACCGAAAATGGAGGGTTAACCCATGGCTAACCCACCACTTTATATAGAATTTAACAGTTGACAGCCCACTAACCTTGAGTTAAGCGGGTGGTGCATAACCTACTCGTATTAACATCTTAATAAGAGTAGGTACCTAAGAAAATGTAACAACGTCAAGAGCTAAAACCGAAATAAATTACACATATGAAAGAAAAAGTGACCAAGTCCTCTGGTGCCTGAGGCTGGAGGCCTCTGGTTCCAGCCTCAGGCACCAGAGGACTTGGTCACTTTTTCTTTCATATGTGTAATTTATTTTGGTTTTAATTTATATACATAGTAGTGTGACTATACTTTAAGACAGCACAAGTTGAAATATTTTCAATAGATTATAATTTAACTTGTGTTCATTAGAACGTCAAGAGCAGTCATTTCATAGGTCACGTTTAGTTCCGACGGTTTTGTAACCAATGGCATCTCGAGACTGCTACATTCTTTTAAGTACCTATAATTACATTATGAGCATGGCATGCATATTTAAAAGTAATAACAGTCAAGTTTAAACATAATGGGTGTACACATCTTACTCAAAGATATGTCCCATAGCATCTTAGTCCGGTGTAATAAGAGCGTAGTACCATATTTATGAGACGATTTTTTCGATACGTATTTTTACACTTGACTGTACGTAAATTCGTGAGAGTACACGGGAAAACGTCCCACTTTGTCGATTGCTATAATGCCGTTTTGTCAGTTTATTCATATAAAGTCACAATACAAGTCTCGCCTTAATGGTAACCGACAAAGTGGGACGTTTTACTAAACACACTCACATATTATTATTTACGACTGGTGCTGCCCTCACTTTGTGACAATCAGTGCCAGCTAATTGCTAATAGCACAGAATATATATTAGTACTCCAATAGTAAGATTGTAACCTTAAAAAATAAACTTTTTAACAAAAAATAAAACCGCCTTCAAAAATAATAGTGGTTCCTATTGATATTATATGTATCAGTCCGAATATATGTACACTAGTGAAAGAATTATCCTTTAACTCCTAACCATTGAGGAGTTGACCTTCCATCATCAGCTCAGCCACATAAAATTATTACCATCAGGCGTAAATACTGGTATACCTTTAAAAAATACACTAAAAACATTACATGTGCCTATAACATTTGAAGAGTTCCCTCGATTTCTCCAGGATCCCATCATCAGACCCCGACTTGGTGCCAATGGGACCATCTCGGGGTTATACCTGATTAACCTGATCGATTAAAAAAAAATTTTTGAAAATCGGTCCATGATTCTCGGAGATATCGAGTAACATACATACAAAAAAGAATCAGTCGAATTGAGAACCTCCTCCTTTTTTTGAAGTCGGTTAAAAAAGTATCATTCACTAACATTACTTTACTATCATTCACCAGTCTACCTCTGATCTGCCCCTGAATTACCTTACCTACACGGCCTTTTTGAAGGAAAATGTAGTTTTAATTGCAACTTACAGTTACCATTACTAATTACTAGATACTATAGTTTTCCTCATCTAATTCTAATTAATAGGAAGTGTTACAAGATCTGTGTATGATTTACCCCCATTTTCCTGTCCTAGACACGCACGGCCTTGCCTTTCTTCCGGTGTAGACAAACTTACGAGACAGACTAAATCTGCATTCAAATTGAGGATGACTCATGAGTCGTGTCACACGACAATATTGGTCTTCCCACAGACCACCTCAACTGTAAGATTAGACGGAGCATTGAAGCCAACTCATAGTCGCATAATTATTTCTCATAGTTATTAATTTAGTATGGGAACGCAATCCCTTGATATAGTTGTGTCAACGTTCACAACCAGGGTACGTAGCCGAATGGCACAAACGCTCACGAAACGAAACGCTAGTAGATTTCTATCTCTATCGCTCGTGCGTATTGGCGCGACAGAGCCAGACTACCTTTCACGGCGTTTAGTTTTCGTTTAGCGTCGCAGAAATGCCATTCGGCTACGGGGCCAGTGCTCGTGTAATTTAGGAATAGGTTGACTGGTAGAGAATGCCATCTGGCATTAAGTCCGCCATTTGTACTTTTTTGTATTGTGCAATAAAGTTTAAATAAATAAATAAATAAATAGGTATTTATAAAAAAATATTTTAGGTTTGAACCTGCATTGTTGAAATTGTGGTATTTAACAGTATTTGTCATAATTATGTCTAATGGCCCCGCGCTCTTTGAAAACGCTTCATAACACGGCGTCCATATATCCCATTACACAGTGAGTATGCTGTTTGTGTTGTTTCTTAGGCATATTTCTGCGCGCCCCGGCCAATCAGATATATCAGTGGCCTATTTCACAAATAATGACAGTTGCCCGACAGTGACTTCGCCGTTCATTGCATGTTCAACAAGGAAATATTGACGCTGAGTAACAATGTTACTTATCAACCCAGAAATAGGCACAGACTTTTCAGTATCAAGTGTCATGTAGCTGTGTTGAAATAGTCCACTGTACGGCCGAATAAAAATACGCGACAGCATAATAAACAAATTGATCCACTTTAACTGAGTTGGTAAGATTATTGCACAATGGAATCATTCGCTCATTATTTCATAAGCGTATCTTACAAGAAACCCTAACGATGTATTTCCTACCGCCAATTTAAATTAAATAAACAACGACCAGGAGCTAGATCGGGAATTTTTCTTGAAAATAATTCTTTAATTTTTTCAAAAATTTTAAATCCCCATTTTCTTCTCCTACCTATTTCATTTCATTTATTCAGTCACATAATAAACTTATACATAGTAATATCACCAAGTCGTTTACATGCTAAATGTCAATTCTAATATACAACTGTTAAAACTGTAAACTGTAAGAGTGGCACTGAAGCTTTAGTAGTTTCATGTGTTCTGCCTACCCCTTTATGGGATACAGGCGTGATTGTATGTATGTATGTAAAACTGTAAACTCTTACCTAAATACTTGTTTACTCGATACTCAATGTCAATTTATTGATATATTTGTTCCATTTAGGCATTTTCGTGAAAAAAGAATCGAAAGGGCTCGTGATTCTGAGTAGGAAAAACGTAATATTGACCTACCTTACAAAACATTTTTTTGATGATTCTTCTCGCGAAAATGCCCATTTACTAAAAGTTTACGCAGTGGCGGCAAACAACTTTAGATTACACGCTAGCCGTGTCATAGTATTACTAAAACTGGCGTATTACACAATAATGACACAGCTCCCGTGTCATACCTACGCACAGAAACGGTTAAAATTTCAAGACTTACAACTCCTACAAATTTCTCCTCTGAGATTACTGATGAAATGCCCAAACTCGATCTGCACACATAACCCTTTATAGTGGTTACTGTTAATCAAACAGGATGTGTGCTTGTTAGCCACCGTGGGGATAAAACTGGCAAACAGTACCACAGAATGTTGTAGATTAGTTCACAATAGGGTCTTCCCATCTGATTGCAGAAAACGTGATTATATACACTTGAGAGCAAATAAACTGTGTAGGTATTTTGAATCAGAAGTCCGACAATAGTTTCAAAATTTATAATTTCAACGCTGAATCTTGAACTTTCAATTTCAACGACTTGTTTAGGGTTGTGTTTAATACAATGAATTCATAAAATAAAATTACTCCATTAACCGACTTCGAAGAAGGAGGTTCTCAATTCGTTGGAAACTTTTTTTTTATTTACTTTACAAATTTCTGTATTTTTAAGAAGGTATTTCATCCCTATGCTTATGCTTACTTAGGCTTCTATTCATTCTATTCTCATCATCTCTCTTCATACCACAAGTCACAGAATTATTTATTTTTTTAAGAAATAAATAGTTTAATTATACATCCATACGAAATGACCTGTATAGTTAGTCGTCAGTGTACTATGACCACTATGACATTGCAGTAATTGTCATTTACCGGCATGCGACGATGATGGCAACCAGCGTATTCATTACCAGTTAAAAAGAAAATTATACAAACAAGTCCTACCATGAGTGTTGTCGTAGAAGTCGACCGTGGGGGGTTCAACTCTGGTGTGGGCGATAAATGAACAAAAGATAGGTGGGGGCCGATTTTTGAGTCTCACGCGTTCGAATTCAGAAAATTGTTACTGAAAATAATAAGCAAGTCACCGTTTTCAACCGGTATTGTAGTGACAAAATCCCGTATGCGAGATTCAAAAATCGCCCCCCAGGATGTAGACGTGAATTCATCAAAATCGCTTCAGCTACTATTGGTTACCCATGCAAACCTTACTTGGCAATAACCTAACCACAAAATTTAAATTTTGAAAAAACCCCCGACCGCGAAATAGTAGACCGATTTTCATGAAACATGATACACCGTTTTAAATTGTATCTTGTTATTTAATGCATGTTAATTATAAGATGTATGTTTTGAAACGAAGTGGCCCGCCGAGTTTCTTGCCGGTCCCACAGTGGATACTCCCTCCCAATTGAGGGGGACTGAAATCTTCTCGAGGCTGAGGCGTAGGGTTAGAGCCGGCGTAGCTTTATTCAACGTTCATATGCGCATTGTTATATGCCTACTTGAAAAATAAATATTACATTTTAATTTTTTCATTTTCATGGCTAAGTACACTGCCGACTAACTCAGCTTTCAGACAAAAAAAACCGTTCGGGAGCTACGATGTCACAGACAGACACACACACACAGATAGACAGACAGACAAGTCAAACTTATAACACCCCGTCGTTTTTGCGCCTCATCGTTAATTTCTCTTTAGCAACAGTTGCTGTTCTCATACAAAAGTGACTCAGTAGTTGCCACATGCAAAACGGTTTATTTGCGCCCTTATTATTGTCTACTCTTTTTGCCAGGTTGTATAGAGAGATAAGAGAGAGACAACTACTATATCCCATGGAGCGTGAACTACGGCTTTTATTTAGGTCTTAGTTATAAGATAACATATCGTCACTACTTTAAAAAAAAACTTGTATCTTCGTCTGTCAATGAAAAGAAAATTGTAGTAAGTATGTATGGAATACATATAGACTTACTGCGTTTTAACTTTGAGGAACAGCGTGAGATATGAGATTTTTTCAAAGTAGTGACGATTATGTATGTCAATGGAGTACATTATTATGAGGTGTGTAATAAAAGACGAGCCCTCCACGTCAGACATTATTCCACACAACAAACAGCCATTAAAAACTCCATTTTAAAAACGAATCGGTCATTAAATCAATATTAAAACAAAGCATGACGCAACAAATATGTTCGGTATTCCATGCCCATAATCGTTTCTCCGTACCTACTGTGATGTCGAGAAATGGATTAAACTCACTGTGACCTATTTCAGAGTGACAATTGTCGCCTGACAGTGATTTCGCCGTTCATTGCCTGTTCAACAAGGAAATATTGACACGGAGTAGCAATTTAACTTTTTTTAAATAAATGGCTTCAGTCCATCATTGGGACTATTTCCAGGGGCGGCTCACTCCGCGAGTCTATCGCCGCGCTACAAGTACATGCCAGCGGCCGCGAGTTCGCGGCCCATTCATTGGCGACGACCTTCGCGCGGCGCAATAAAATTCAATGTTAGCTGCTCGCGTGCGGTCCGTTTGTTAATGTAGGTACGAATTTAGAATGGCGGCATTTTGTGAACATCAAAGGAGTGAGCCTTCTGTACTTGTACTATTATATAATATCTGGGCGACCGAGCTTCGCTCGGTTCTGTTTCGTATCCTTGACATGTGTCGCCATCTAGTTCAAAAATGAATAGTACCTACATCGAGCGAAAGAATTCTCAGCCTTAACAACACAACTACTCCACACGAGATGGCGCGCGATTCGCCACAAAAACTCAGTGTATTTTTCTATTCATTTTAGCCTTGACCTGTGTCGCCATCTAGTGTTTGCAATAAATAGTACTTACATCGACCGAAAGAATTCTGTCTTAACAGTACATCAACTACTGCACACGAGATGGCGCGCGAAGAAAAACACATGAAAACTCGAAAAGTCGCGTTTTCCGGGACCTAAGGATAAGTTAGACCGATTTTTCACCCCCAAAAACCCCCACATAACAAATTTCAGCGAAATCGTTAGAGCGGTTAATTTCCGAGATCGTCAGTATAAATAAATATATAAATAAATAAATATACAAGAATTGCTCGTTTAAAGATATAAGATTCTGTGCTATTTCGCCAGTGTCAAGGTGATATCAGCTAATATTAATTAGTGATTTTGGTACGGTAAGTACGACAGTGTACGGTGAGTTAGCACTTGTAAATTGATAGCTAGATTTTACAAGAGCACGTGGACTACCGGCCGTTGACGACAAAAAAGAGGCTAAACGCGTTTCGAGATTAATTCTTCATCAGCTTCTCACTACAAAATTAGTTTACTGCGTAATAAGATTAAAACTTAAGCTATCGATATTACACTTTAAACAACATTAATGAGCAAAAAAAAAAAATTATCCAAGACACGAGACCGCTAAGATGGCGCTCGGCTCGAACCGTCAGCATTTTTAGGGTTCCGTACCAAAAAGGTACAACAGGAACCCTTATGGTGCGACTCTGTCCGTCTGTCTGTCCGTCTGTCACATTCCTAAATATCTCGAGAACTACTAATGCTATCAACTTGAAATTTGGAATAGTTGTGAACATTGTGAACCTCTACAAATAGAATGTATAATTTTTTTTAATTTATTCATTTTAATTGTAGAAAATGGCCAAAATGAAAGGGGGGCAAACTGTAAATTTCAAGTTACTAGGTCAAGTGGGGTATCGTTAGAAAGAGCTTAAATTGAACGTAAATAAACTATTTTTTATAATTTTTTTGTTGTGGAAAAAAAAAGAATTTTGAAGGAAAATGTAAAAAAAAAAATACCGTCCCCCCCCCCCCTTATCTCCGAAGTTTACCAACGAAAAATTATGAAAATTTTAGAAAACATTGGTTTTATACTAAATATTACAGGAAAAATATAATCGTGTTTGTATCTTGAATACTTTTTTTTTAATTCACAAAAAACTTTTCACATTTTTACTTTTAATTTACCCACCTTTGCGGATGTATATAGTACTTCAAATTAATACGAGATGTTATGTAAATCATCTTCTTTCCAATAAAGTAAAAATTGTTTAACTCGGTTAACATTATAAAGAATAATCCCTGAAAAACCAACATACTATGGTCGCGCAAATTAGTTAGCGAATTCACCGAGAGATGGCGCTATACACAATAATGCTCATTAGTACCTATACTTTTGTCTTCTAGTCAAGTCGTTAGAGTTATGTGAAAACATGAGATTATTTTAACTGGGGAGTTTGAAAGTTTGTACGGAACCCTCGGTTGGCGAGTCCAACTCGCACTTGACCGGTTTTTTTTTTATTTATTTATTATAAATGGGCTTACTCTTGGCCACAGACTAGCCATTTAAGGCAAAGACGTGGCCTACGATGGAGTGAGCTCGAAATTTAAAATTTTATTTATCAACCCAGAAATAGGCACAAAATTGTCAGTGTCAAGAGTCACTATGGTGGAATAGCCCACAGATGAGCGAAGTTAAAACATACATAAAGTCACGCCTGCATTCCCAAACGGGGTATGAAACTGCTCAAGTTTCAGCGACACTCTTCAAGAAAAGCACTACGATTTTACAGCGGTGATCGCTGACCATTAGGAGACATGTATGTATACTTACAAAATTACAGATAAATAATAACTGGATGAGACTAGCTCAGGCCCCGTAGCCGAATGGCATTTCTCCGACGCCAAACGAAAGCGATACGCCGCTGGCTCTGTCGCGCCAATACGCAAGCGCGATAGAGATAGATATCTACTAGCGCTTCGTTTCGTGAGCGTTTCGTGAGCGATTGTGCCATTCGGCTAGCCACCCAGGTTACATAGCCGAATGGCACAAACGCTCACGAAACGAAACGCTCGTAGATATCTTATCTACCTCTATCGCACTTGCGTATTGGCGCGACAGAGCCAGGTTACCTTTCGCAGCAAACCTGGCGTTTTGCGTCGCAGAAATGCCATTCGGCTACGGCACGAGGACCGGGACAAGTGGCGTAGAAAAGAGGTCTATGCTCAGCAGTGGGCGATAAAGGATTGATGGTGTTGATTTTTAACCCCCGACGCCAACGACGGGGTGTTATATGTTTGACGTGTCTGTCTGTCTGTATGTCTGTCTGGGTCGAACCGAATTAGATTTAGTTTTTTATCTAAAAGCTGAGTTAGTCGGGAGTGTTCTTAGACATGTTTCATGAAAATCGGTCTACTCGGTCGGGGGTTTTTTCAAAATTTTAATTTTGTGGTCTTAATATAAAATAAAATAAAAAGAAGAGTACCTGTGAGGCGTTTTACCAGCATTGAAGACATACTGAGACTTCCAGAAAGCACTAAACATAATAGGAAACACAATGAAACAGTAGGTTCTCCTCTGATAGGTCCCGCATTCGCCGAGCTCTCTAAGGATCTTGTCCAAAGAAAATAGGACATTGCTGGACATTGCCACCGCATTATTGTACACTAAATAGTCTGTTTGGAGGGATGCGTCGCCACGGTTTTGCATTATTTAAACGTCATTTTATTAAGTTTTGCAACAAAAGTATTTATTCCCGCGTAAGTACAAGGTACGAAGTATTTTGAACACATTAAATGATAAATTGAAATTATATTCGTCTAAATGGACATTAAAATCATCTAAAGTAGAAACGCGTATGTAAACTTAGAAATTTTGATTATATTTTGACTGTTGACAGAAGATTTTAGGATTTGACATTTGTGATCTTAGTATTTATGAAGGTTTGATAGTTATAATTTGGTTGTAAGCAAAGGTTGTAAGTCAATTGTAAGTGGGTTCATGGGTTGTAATAATTAAACTGTCTTTTTGAAGTTTTGATAGTAAACCATTGCAATCATTGCAATTTTGATTATTTGTAGAAATATTATTAAAAGTGTTAATTACATCAATTACTTACTTCACTGGCTCAGCGACCCATAAAGGATCTTGGCCTCCGACACAAGAGATCGCCACTCTGCCCTATCCTGCGCCACTTCACGCCAGTTGGGTCCACCGAGTGCGGATAGGTCTTTCAGGGCTTCCTCGCACCAGCGATATCTGGGACGCCCATGCGGTCGGTTTCCACCCGGGAGTCCCACATATGCTCTCATTTTAGGTACTTGGGGTGCAATGTAACTGATACCAATCGAAGGGAGGAGGAGAATCACATCAATTATAAACTTTTTATTATGTGAGTGTGTGGTGTGGTGGTGTATGGTTGTAGAATGGCCTAGGGTTAGGGTATGGTTGTAGAATTGGAAAATTGGTTGACTGTACCAAGTCCTGCTGGGCTAGCATTTGATCTGCGCTTCAGTATGTCACCACGACATTGATCACATGTATTTTCATTAGACTTATATTGACCGGGATATAGGGTGCGTTGGGGTAATTTCGAAAGTCGTCTAATTTCGAAAGTCACATAAAAACACCATTATATGTGAGTGTGTTTAGTAAAACGTCCCACTTTGTCGGTTACCATTTAGATTTACTTGTACCTTTATTATGAATAAGCTGACAAAACGGCTTCATAGTAATCGACAAAGTGGAACGTTTTCATTGCGGAATGTAAGGTACTTTTACGTCATTATAGATCTACAATACAATAAGGAAACGCTGTACAATCCCAGGTGCGCAGACTGCGGGCTTGTTCCAGCAGCATCTTGAGGGCGTTGGCGGAGAGGTTTGACTGCCAGTATCTGAACCATTGTCTTTTTTTTTTTATACTACGTCGGTGGCAAACAAGTATACGGTCCGCCTGATGTAAAGCGGTCACCGTAACCTATGGACGCCTGCAACTCAAACAGTGTCACATGATTCACATGCTGGTAGCAAAGTCCTCTGGACTATTATAAATTTAATTAAGTTAATTTTTAAGTATGATAATTATAATTTAGCTCTAGTGTATTTTAATTTAATTAATTTACATACATACATACAATCATATAGGGGTAGGCAGAACACATGAAACTACTAAAGTTTCAGTGCCACTCTTGGCAAATAAGGGGTTGAAAGAAAACGAAACTGTGACATTGCAGTGACAGGTTGCCAGCCTCTCGCCTACGCCACAATTTAACCCATATCCCAATATTTTAATTAATTAAATTATATTTTATTAATATTATATTTTAATTAATTTAATGTATTATAATTTTAATAATATAATTATGAGCCTATGTTGATAGCAGAATAAATAAATAAATGAAATAAAATGAAAATGAAAATGAAATAGACTGATACGAGACTGATACCTTTGTACATGTACATTATCAATTAGAAGGTATTTCTTTTTATCTTAGCATTAACTTATCAGCATTTTTTGCAATATCATTGATATTGCTGATGCAAAGCAATAAAATAATGCGTAGTAACGCCTTCTGTATGCTCACAATTCCGCCTTCATTTGGGCAAAGGTCAATAACCCTTACTATTATTATTACAATGATATAGATACCTACCTGTCTATTAGCCAGAATATAATCATAATCTCGCGGCGACGCTTGTGGTCATAGAGGCATTACTAGGATTTAATAGTTATTTGTTATACAAGGGTGCAAAGTTGTATTTTAACGCCGAGTGTGGAATTGAAAAACGAGCAAGTGAAAGGATTCTATAGTTGAACCACGAGCGAAGCGAGTCACAATTTGGTTTTCTTTCAGCCCCTTTTTGCCAAGAGTGGCACAGACACTTAGTAGTTCATGTGCTCTGCCTACCCCTTTATGGGATACAGGCGTGATTATATGTATGTATGTAACAATATGACGAACAATACGAGATAACCGATTTGTTAGTGACAAATAGTTTTAAATAATGAGGTATAAGTAATGCATCAGTGATTTCAGTCAATTGGACTTAGATAATCCATTGAAGCATTCGATTGAACGAATTGGTCTAGTTACTTACTTGATTGCTTTTTTATATAAAGTACTTGTTTACTTGTTTGTCTGAACTGCTTCGTTTTCTTTTTGCCACGAAGTATCATACAGTGTGTAAGCCTCATACGGGCGATAGATTAAACCAGACATTTATTAGTGTTATGAATTTATGATTATTCAAGAGGTGTTTTAAGTTAGATACTCTTAATTTTCTCCACATATATATTTTTGGAAATTTTCTCAACAGCAATGTAATCATGGTTGCAATGCTCGTAGAAACTCCTAGCACCCGTAGGTATAGTTATTTTAATTTGGCTGCCACGTGACAGGCTAAGCCTAGTGTGGGGCCATAGACAAAATGTAATTGAAATTATTTATTACTAGCTTTTGCCCGCGGCTTCGCTCGCGTTAGAAAGAGAAAAAAATAGCCTATGTCACTCTCCATCCCTTCAACTACCTCCACTCAAAAAATCACGTCAATTCGTCGCTCCGTTTTGCCGTGAAAGACGGACAAACAAAGAGACACACACTTTCCCATTTATAATATTAGTATGGATTAATAATAAACTATTCTTATTCTGCTATTCTATTCTAATAAATAAGTCCAAAGGTTTTTTCTTATAAATGGGCTTACTCTTGGCCACAGACTAGCCAAAGGCAAAGACGTGGCCTACGATGGAGTGAGCTCGCCCAGAAGATGCCTGTTCACTCTTGATTTGAACGCTAATTAAGGTAACGCTTATTTTGTAAAACCGTGCAGGTTGTATTTGGAGTTTAATAACAATTTTGTTTCTTTTCAAAATGCATGTCACGAAATTGCTATTGTCTTCAAAATCTTTTGTTTTTCGTACTTTTGTCCTGATGTGTGTCAAGAGACCGACTGCCGGTCGTTTCAACTATATCTGTTTACATACATACACACAAAATCTCACGTCTATGAAAATCAGCACATGAAAATTCTCAAGTATCAGTGCCACTCTTAGCAATTAGGATATTGAAAGAAAACGAAATTGTGCGACTTTTACCGTGACGGGTTGCTAGCATATCGCCCACACCAGAATTGAACCCAATGTTCTTCTCACAGTCGACTTCTATGACACACATGGGAGGAAAGAGGGTGGTAAAATTAGCCCGATACGTCATAGTCATTAAAACAGTATTGGCACTTGATTCAGTGTTGGTCACGCAAGCCATATGTGTAGTGTGGTGCATCAGAAAAGAATTGAACTACCCCAAATCATCCAGTAGCCCCTGTAGGTGTCTTATAAGGCGCCAAGGGAAAACTGATGGCGGCTGGTATGGACGTACCCTTCGCAGGGTCCTTGCTCACGAGACCTGTGCTCGTCGCCACCACAAAAATATACTAAGGTACAGCGGAGCAAATCTCGACTGGGGGGCAAATGTAACTAGTCCATTTTTTTCCATGTTTTACAATGTTTGCATTATTAAATAGAGTGTCCACATGTATGGTAGGCGTGTACAGTGGATACATGTAGAACTCAACATCATAGTGTAATAACAGAAAAAAATTGATCAGTTACAATTGCCCCCAAGTCGAGATTTGCCCCGCTGTACCTTATAGTATAGGTTATAATTTAATAGACTGCATAAGTATAAAATACAAACCTGTGATCGACCAAGCCAGCATTGAAGACATATTGCGCATTATATACCGCGCTGAACATAATAGGGACCACCACTAGGCAATAGTTCAGGATCTGGTATCTCCCGAACTGGCCTAACTCCGCTAAAATAGCGTCACAGTTCACATCTTTCCCCATTTTAGCAATTCACACAATAAAGTCAGATAAAATTATTGTTCTTTAAAACACTTTAATTTTTCCCTTCAAAAACTTATCCAGATTTACGATTAAGAAAGTGCACTATTGTAGGTAGTTATTTGGCCCGTAAAAGCTGCCCAAAAACAGAAAATTTCCAAAAAAACTATAAAGTCAATAAAAACACTGTTTTAAGCTTAAATCACTTGTTTGAATACAGAGAAAAAGCACTGTTGTAGTTGGCATATATGGTACAAAAAATCAATTCAAAACACAAGGCGTTAGTCGTAACTTTTCCTACTGGTCAAGTTAAATCAATCAAAAAAAATCGACCGAATTGTTAACCCAAAAAAAATAAAATTTGGTCGCGAATTCTGTACCTACACACGAAAGTAAACTTTGGTCACGTATTCCGTACACGTTTTGTTCGATACACGTGTGTGTCGGACGACGCGCCGCGGACGTCTGATAGCGGGTGATAAGCGCGCGCGCAGGTGTGGCAGGACCTTTAAGGTCTGCGAGATTCACTTCCGAATGCCCTGAATGTCGATATCGCAATGAAATGGAACGTATGCCCGAGAGGACGAATACTATAGAAACATGTTATAGTTAACGAAATCCCAAACGACGAGACGTTTATGATTTAAGTACCTAACTTTTGCCCGCGGCTTCGCTCGTGTAAAATTCTAAAATTGCGGAATGCTCCATAGAAATTTCCACTCCCCCCTTTTCAGGGAAGTGGGGAGGGGAGTTTAGAAAAAGACGAAAAGTAGCCTATCACTCTCCATTCCTTCAACTATCTCCGCTTAAAAAAAACACGTCAATTCGTCCGTTTTGCCTTGAACGACGGACGAACAAACATGCAGTTTCCCATTTATAATATTACATTAGTACGGATAAAATGATGAATTTGCTTATGAACATCGGTCGCTAAACTTTTGTACAACTGTGGATACATCCGGAGTTATTCTAGGTATTGTATTATATTTGACAACTTACGATTTTCTCCCCATCAACAGTGAAATGACAAACATGAAACGTGAGTAATAAATATCAACAAGTGGTTTAGCAAGACTTTTTAACCGCCGCCCCAAATCTCAAGGAAGGTGGTTCTCAATTCGTCGGTCGTTACTGGACCGATTTTGAAGATTGGTCCCATTTTTATCAGAACCCATCTGATGACGGGATCCTGGAGAAGTCGAGGGAACTCCTCAAATCTGAAAGGCATACATATATGGTGATTTTATTTTTGTGTTTTTATAAGAACAACATGGCAGTGGCACTTCTGATGATGGTCAGAACGGAACTCCTCAAATCTTAACGGCACACTTATTAGTCACTTTGGTATTTTTATAAGAACAGCATTGCAGCATGCACTTACGTCCAGAACAGTGACATTTATTTGTTAGGAGATTTGTTATGTTTGTTAAGCATATTGACTTTTCAAGTCAAATTCTGTCAAGCTTCGATTTCTTATAATCGGATTCATGAGGAATTGAGGAAACTCCTCAAACCTTAACAGTATACATATTATTCATTTTTGTATCCATCAATAATTAATGATTTACATTAAAAGCAGTTCTAAAAAAATACCTACACATTTCTACATAATCCAACATTCGCAAGTACCTTTCACCAGAACCCCAAAGGCGGCGGTTTTTTTTTCTTAAAAATTATTGTTCGTCGCGACATCTATTGACAAGTAGCAGTAGTGATAATTTACGCTATTTGACGCGTGATTGACGTGTGATTGTCGCTAGATGTCACTACAAATAACTTGCATTTACAGATGTATGGAGTTACTACTTTTCCCTTGCTTGTTGCTCTATGGTTTTGGTCTAGGTAATGAAACAAATGAAACACTAGAAAGCTAGTTTATTGTCAGAACTCAGCAGTCTGGCGCCGGCGCAGGTTCGACGGGCGGGGACTCGCAATCTTTTGGGATACCAACATTCTTCTTGGTGTGCACCAGCTTGGACGAGGAACGGTCTTTCTCCTTCTTTTTTTTCTTCTCCTTCTTTTTCTCGTTCGTTGTGTCCGATACTATGTTGCCGTTTTTGTCTGTGGGAAATATGGAGAATATTTTGAAATATTTGAAGGTTACGAATATAAATTTTATTACTGGATAGTAATGAGAGATTATTAAAAAGTGATACACGAATTACTGTAAAATGCTCCAAATAAAAATACCTATACATATAAGTTAAAAAAAAAATATTGGGGACACCTTACACAGATCAACTTAGCCCCAAACTAAGTATAGCTTGTACTATGGGTGCTAAGCGACGATATACAAACTTAAATAGATACATACATACTTATATACATATCTGACTTAGTTGATTTTTATACCAAGTTTGTTTTCTACTCTTTCTAGCCTTTGCTGATGAATCTGGATGAACTCAGTATGGCCTTTTGTAGCTAACTATCCCTATCGATAGCTCTTCTGTTAGCGTAACCATATCCAGACTGAGCTTCGATCGCCGAATGGCGTTTCTGCGACGCGAAACGCCGGAGAAACGCTGCAGGAATGTAGTCTGGCTCTGTCGCGCCAATACGCAAGAGCGATAGAGATAGATAGCTACGAAAGAGAAGTTATCGTGAGCGTTTCGTGAGCGTTTGTGCATTCGGCTACGCACAGTGAGCTTCGATCGCCACGCAGCGTCAACGATTGTCACTTTGGCTAGGCCGCAAGCACTCATGCCTCAGTCTCTGTGTGACTCGAAACATCGGTAGATGTTATATTTATTTATATTTATATTTATTAATTTCGAGATCCAACAGCTATGACATAAGTATATAAGAGACAGTAGATACGGGAAGCCAATTACAGGAACTCACTGGTAGTGACAATTTATATAAAATACTAGCTTTTGCCCGCGGCTTCGCTCGCGTTAGAAAGAGACAGAAAGTAGCCTATGTCACTCTCCATCCCTTCAGCTATCTACACTTAAAAAATCACGTCAATACGTTGCTCCCTTTTGCCGTGAAAGACGAACAAACAAACAGACACACACACTTTCCCATTTATAATATTAGTATGGATATAGTGACAATTTTTTTTTTCTAGCCTGCGTTAGTGTCCCACTGCTGGGCAAAGGCCCCCCCTCTCTTCCTCCACTCGACCCTATCACTCGCATTTCCCCACCAGTTGGGATAAAAATTTTCCAGGTCGTCGCACCATCTCCTTTTTGGTCTGCCTGTACCTCTACCTACACCATCTATCGTAGTCCGTGGGTGGGACCCACGGACTACGATAGTGACAATTTATATAAAATATATAGATGTTGTTGTTGTTGTAGTCCTAAAGCACCCCAGAGGTGCAAAGGGCCTTCACAAGCTCGCGCCACGACTTCCTATCTTCAGCGACCCTTGTGGCCTCGCTCCAGCTCAAACCAGCCGCTCGTAGCTAATTTTTTTAATTTTAGCTCATTTTTTTTAGCTCATCTGTAGATATAATATCTAAAATATCTAAATGTTCGTATTTACCTGTTATAATGATGTGGGTCTTTTTATCCTTCAGAGAATCCGTCTCCTTCATCACATGCTTATGCTTGTTAGTCAGACTGTCAGCGTCTTCAACCCCGTCTACATTCAGAGTATGGTTCGTCTGGTTGTAGTCGTCTTCTACAGAAGACTTCTTAGTTTTGATACTGGTGTTGTCCACTATAATGGTCTTTGTTAGACCGCCTTTGAGGTGCTTCACTTTTACCTTCTCTTTCGTTTTGGTCTTGGTATTTGCTGGAATACATAATTTATCGATAAAAAAAATATACGATAAAGTGGACCGATTTCGATCAAACATAGCTAAGAACATTCCCGGCTAATTCAGCCTTCAAACAAAAAAAAAAACGCAATCTAAATTAGGAGCTACGTTACGACGTCAAACTTAATAACACCCCGTCGTTTTTGCGTCGGGGATTAAAAACTAGTCTTAATTCAAAATTAGTTCAGTGTTAGATTAAAATCGAAATAAAAGAAAACTTTCTTAAGGACGTCATAAATATGAAATCAATCTGAATAATGCCTATCCTTAATAACCATTAAGGATAGTTCAGATTGATTTCATTCAAAAATGTTTCAATAACGACTTATAAACGATGTCTAATCATGAAATAAAACTATGGAAACGGACTATATCGCGTATAATTAATTTACAATTCATCCCGACGATTCCCGATGGCTATCATGCTATATGTAGAAGGCCCATCAAGTTCGCCGGACGATAACCGTCTGTCAGTTACTCTGCACAGTTTCATTTTACCTGACAGACCAATATCGTGCGACGAACTGGGGCCCGCTCGAAAGGTACAAGCCTTGTATTACAAGTGCGCGAACTGTCAAATCGTATGGGTTTCCATGGAAACACACTTGTAATACAAGGGTTGTACCTTTCGAGAAATGGGGCCCTGCGGCCCGTTTCTCGAAAGGTACAAGCCTTGTATTACAAGTGCGCGAACTGTCAAATCGTATGGGTTGTCATGGAAACACACTTGTAATACAAGGCTTGTACCTTTCGAGAAACGGGCCACTGGTAGTCAGGTACGCGGTTAACTTATATTATGCTGTACTAAACGTTTTTTGCCAAAAACAATTGAAAATACTTACATGTGTCTTTGGACGAACTCTTGCTTACTGTAATTAGAAAAAGTACGATTGTTATATACAATCCAACACAAGTTAGTATAATAATTATGCCTATTGCCTATTACTTCAAAATTTACACGTATTATATATATTACACTATTTCCTACTAGATAGGTACTTAAAAAATACTATTTAGGTACGTAATTAAAAATCAAGGGCTTAGATAAAAGAAAGCAAGAACTATATGTATACTTCAAAAGGAAGAATAAAATTGGCAAAAAAAACTACACACTAAACATACTTGTAATAAAATAAATACTAACCTGTATCCAGCGTCTCCTGCCTATAGTGAACTGAAAGGTCAAAAAATATGGTCAGTCGAATCCAATAATAAAAATCATATATTAAAATCGTCACTTTCAGCCGAAAGTTTTCTATTGCTACATTCCAAGAATATCCATAAAAACTACTTTTTCAGTACAGATGGTGTTTTTTTTACGCACTAGTGCGAGAAGTGGTTCATTATATGCCAGGTCGAAACTTCGGAGGCTCATCTGTACTGAAAAAAGTCGTACGATACACGTGCGAAAAGGAAATTCGTAACTCGTGTCGATTTAAAACACTCCCTTCGGTCGTGTTTTAATTTATCGCCACTCGTTTCGAACTTCCTTTTTTACGCACTTGTATCGTAATGTACTATATTCCTTTTTGCTGTGTACTTAACACAGCAAAAGGGAGTGTACAAGTTTCTAATATGGTGGCAACGCGCATGTGACACGGTTTGAGTTGCAGGCGTCCATAGGTTACGGTGACCGCTTTACATCAGGCGGGCCGTATGCTTGTTTGCCACCGAGGTAGTATAAAAAAAAATATTGATTGATAATTATTTAGCTTTTCCATGCCTTTCCTTATTCAAAACTACAAATCGTCACCCTAGTTCACAATCCAACTATAGTACATTACGATACAAGTGCGTAAAAAAGGAAGTTCGAAACGAGTGGCGATAAATCGAGAGACACGAGTTATGAATTTCCTTTTCGCACGTGTATCGTACGACGTTTTTCAGTACAGATGAGCCTCCGAAGTTTCGACCTGGCATATAATGAACCACTTCTCGCACTAGTGCGTAAAAAGAACACCATCTGTACTGAAAAATATCTTAATGTGGATGCACTATGTAGGTACTAATTAATTACAAGCATCATCATTTTCGTCATAATTAGTACAACTGTGAACGACGGTATCGAAATATTGACCTCCAGCAAGACTCAAACTTGCGACCATTGAACACCGGTTCAATCGCTGCTGCCGAGCTTACTATATATATACCTACGAGTCAACATAATAAATAATCCATACTGGGAAAGTGTGTGTGTCTGTTTGTTTGTCCGTCTTTCACGGCAAAACGGACCGACGAATTGACGTGATTTTTTAAGTGGAGATAGTTGGAGGGACGGAGAGTGACATAGGCTACTTTTTGTATCTTTCTAACCCCCTACTTCCCTAAAATGGAGGGTGGAAGTTTGTATGGAGCATTCCGGAATTTTCGAATTTAACGCGAGGAAGCCGCGGGCAGAAGCTAGTTAATAGATAAATTAATGCCTGTATTCAAAGGCAGAACACATGCAAACGCTGTTTCATTAACACGTTAGCAATAAAAGGGTGGAAAGAAACCGAACTTAATATTTCAGAGGCAGGTTATGAGGTTACTAATTAGTAATTAGTAATTACTAACCTATAACCCCCTTATTCATAAACTTATTCTAAAGTTATCAAGCCGATAAAGTTCGTTGTCCCTTTCCGACGTACTGGCGTGATAGAAAAGGACAAACGAACTTTACCGACTAACTTTAGAGTACGTTTATCCAACTATAGTACATTACGATACAAGTGCGTAAAAAAGGAAGTTCGAAACGAGTGGCGATAAATTAAAACACGACCGAAGGGAGTGTTTTAAATCGACACGAGTTATGAATTTCCTTTTCGCACGTGTATCGTACGACGTTTTTCAGTACAGATGAGCCTCCGAAGTTTCGACCTGGCATATAATGAACCACTTCTCGCACTAGTGCGTAAAAAGAACACCATCTGTACTGAAAAATATCTTAATGTGGATGCACTATGTAGGTACTAATTAATTACAAGCATCATCATTTTCGTCATAATTAGTACAACTGTGAACGACGGTATCGAAATATTGACCTCCAGCAAGACTCAAACTTGCGACCATTGAACACCGGTTCAATCGCTGCTGCCGAGCTTACTGTATATATACCTACGAGTCAACATAATAAATAATCCATACTGGGAAAGTGTGTGTGTCTGTTTGTTTGTCCGTCTTTCACGGCAAAACGGACCGACGAATTGACGTGATTTTTTAAGTGGAGATAGTTGGAGGGACGGAGAGTGACATAGGCTACTTTTTGTATCTTTCTAACCCCCCTACTTCCCTAAAATGGAGGGTGGAAGTTTGTATGGAGCATTCCGGAATTTTCGAATTTAACGCGAGGGAAGCCGCGGGCAGAAGCTAGTTAATAGATAAATTAATGCCTGTATTCAAAGGCAGAACACATGCAAACGCTGTTTCATTAACACGTTAGCAATAAAAGGGTGGAAAGAAACCGAACTTAATATTTCAGAGGCAGGTTATGAGGTTACTAATTAGTAATTAGTAATTACTAACCTATAACCCCCTTATTCATAAACTTATTCTAAAGTTATCAAGCCGATAAAGTTCGTTGTCCCTTTCCGACGTATTGGCGTGATAGAAAAGGACAAACGAACTTTATCGGCTTGATAACTTTAGAGTACCTACGTTTATAAGGGGATAAGTACATATATACAGTCCACACTACTATAAAACTAAAAATATATAATATAAAAAAGTCACAAACCTTCTGGTGCTGGGCTATCGCAATCTTCTGATGGCACCTGAGAGAAAAAAAGACTTAACAAAAAAGGAAGGATACAACTTCGTAATGAAATATATTTCACAGCTTTCATTTGCTCTAGGTAAACCAATAGCGAGTCGTTCAGTATTGCACTGATCCCTCTCTATTATAGTTCACCCATATTAGTGCTACACAGATAATTACAATTAGTTACATAGTTATTATCGAAAGCGCTGGTAGCCTAGCGGTAAGTACGTGCGACTTTCGTTCCGGAGGTCGCGGGTTCGAACCCCGGTTCGCACCAATGAGTTTTTTGGAATTTATGTCTGGAAGTCACCAGCAACACGCTGAGATGAGGCCATTTGGTGGCACTTCATTACTTTCTGTCTTGTTGTTATTATTATGTGTTCTTTGTCTTGTCTGTGTTCACGAATAAATGTTTATTCTATTCTATTCTATTCTAAATGTCATTTGATATATGCCAGTCGCTTTTCGGTGAAGGAAAACATCGTGAGGAAAGGACTAATTCCAATAAGGTCTAGTTTACCCTTCGGGTTGGAAGGTCAGATGGCAGTCGCTTTCGTAAAGACTGTGCCTACGCCAAATCTTGGGATTAGTTGTTAAAGCGAACTCCAGGCTCCCATGAGCCGTGGCAAATGCCGGGATAACGCAAGGAGGATGATGAGGTACATGTCATGTGGCTAGCTACAATACAATTTGGAGCGTGAACTCGCCACTTGACTTCAGGCCCAGACTTACCTTAAATACAGACTTCCTTACTTTAAATCAATATAATTATATAGACTTACTTCGTCAGTGGGGGCTGCGCCGGCAAAGATCACCTGAAACATGTCATAGAAAATAAGAATTTGCAACATCAATAAATTGGGAAGCAGAATACATCACCACTATCACCAGTGAAGGTAAAGTTGAATACAATAAACATAAGCTTGCACCACAGATCAATACAACAAGATGGCCCTTACAGGGCGACTCGCGGTCACCAAGCATACGACAAATCAGGTTTATAAAAGTTTGAACGCGTGCGACACCGATCAGTAGCGCCCAAGTATACGACCCGCTAACAGTGTCCGTGTCCGCTCGGGAAAAAATCTTAAATAATCAATTTTGGTTGCAAACAATGGTCTCTTACAGCATAAAGTGGTGTGGCAAGTCTTCTAACACTTCTACATGTAAAAAAGATGGAACAACATTCCACAGTTAAGTCAAATTAATTATTTTGTTGAATATTGTTTATTGTCCGCGGAGTTCATTTATACTGGTCAATATGGTTGTGCTGAGCGGCGCCGAGGCGCGTCCATCCTTCTTTACCGAGTTAGCAATGTGATATGCTATCCCTTTCACGTAAACGACTAGACATGGGGCCATGTTAGTTTATGTCTGTTGCGGGAACTTCGTACTGCCGTTCGTACCATGTGCTACCATTTTATGAAATATAAAAGAAAGCAGATTTGTAATAGTGAATAATTATCTAGAATCTGTAGAGTCTGTAGTGGTATTTAGTTCATTGATTAGTTTAGAATATTTAGTTGGTTATTTAACTTAGTAAACGTAAGTAAAAATGCAAAGTTTAGTTATTAGTTACTAGAATGATTTTTATTGAGATGCTATCACAATTATCATCCTCCTTGCGTTATCCCGGCATCGGCATTCGCCACGGCTCATGGGAGCCTGGGGTCCGCTTTGGAAACTACTACCAAGATTTGGCGTAGGCACTAGTTTTATGAAAGCGACTGCCATCTGACCTTCCAACCTTCTAACTAGGCCTTATTATAATTTAATTATAATATTATAATTTGTTGCAAAACAAATTCACCACAGTACTGGTACCGGTACCATTGTCTATAATAGACATGTCCCATTCCCATCCCTACTGCTAATCATAAAGGCGCGCCATTATTTGAAACGACCAATGGCAGCACCGTGCGCGCCCGCCTCACCCCGCAAGGATTGGTGATTTGCGTCTCGAACAATATCGCTTGCATTTGGCTTCTAGTGGGGTGTTCTGTGGCTTGCACACTCCTTTTTGCTGTGTACTTAACACAGCAAAAGGGAATGTACAAGTTTCACTGACACTGTTTGAGTTGCAGGCGTCCATAGGTTACGGTGACCGATTTACATCAGGCGGACCGTATGCTTGTTTGCCACCGACGTAGTATAAAAAAAAATAAAGCGTGATGATTATTTTTTTAGGATTTTAAAGTAACTCACCGACAATATCAGCCCCGTGCCCAGTATCACACAAAGCCTCATTTTCTGGTCCGACTACCAATACAGACTGTCAACCACCCATCAACCCACTTTATACTACCGCTAATATATTCATGGCAAATATTATCAACCACGACCACCATACAATACACCACCATACCTTTAATTACCCAGGTGATCAAACAGAGACAGTGTTATTCAAGAAGTCGCGTGCTTTTACTCATAATGTCATATTATTAAAGGTAATTTAACAAGTCTACGCGACAACCTGGATGACACGAAATCGACACGAGAATGCGATCTTTTGATGTTACAAAGTATCAAGAATTTGAATTTTGAACTGTATCGTAAATGTTTAAGGTTGCCAATTGAAAATGGATCAAGATTCTTTTATGAAGTTGTCATGGTTGATGAACTAATTGATGAAAAGCGTCATTGTAATTTGTCTCACATTTTGTTTATTTATTAAAAACGTCGGTTTAAGTAGTAATTAATGTACAATTGTACATGATAAGAGTACATGATGCGTTGAAAATTCGCATGAAACGTTAACTACCTGTTGAGTCATTTACTACACTACCGAGATTTCAAAACCAACATGTCAAAATATGCCTACACATCACTAAGACAAACACAACAATGTCGTATGTTATATTTGGAATGGAAGCCGAATGGCATTTCTACGACGCAAACCGAAAACGAAACGCCGCGAAAGGTAGTCTGGCTCTGTCGTGTTAATACGTAAGAGCGATAGGGATAAATAGATATCTACGAGCTTTTCGTCTCATGAGCGTTTGTGCATTCAGAATTTCAGATAAGCATGCGGGCCATCTGACGTGCGTCCGTCACAGGTACCTATGAGTTCGCTGGGCGATATTGACCTGTCAGGTACTTAAAAGCGAAATAGTATTTTATACATACATACATACATATAATCACGCCTGTATCCCATAAAGGGGTAGGCAGATCAAATGAAACTAAAGCTTCAGGGCCACTCTTGGCAAATAAGGGGTTAAAAGAAAATTTTATACAATCGTGATATAATACAAAGCTTTTCAGTCGAGTGTACCATGTTTAGGCCACGAAGCTTGTTGAGTGGCCTAATAGTACGGTACGAGAGTGAAAAGCTTAATTATATCACTATTGTATACAATACTTTTTCTATGAGTCATCATCTTCATCATCAATGGACGGAAATATCATCATTCATGCAAGTTAAAATTAATGTTAAGACGCTACGATACCCCTCATTTCTCCATACAAACGCTCTCGCCTGTTTCCTCTCTGGTTTTTGAAGCTAGATCAATGGTTTTTTCAACATAGACTTTTATTATCAATATCTGTGTCGGACCGTTTTGCTTTTTTTGATATTTTTGTTTTAAAAGGAATTAGAGCCTCTCAAAGTTGGCCAAAACGGCTTAATTGAATTTGCCAGAAAGAAAGGCGTGGTATTCAAAACTGAGATCAATTATCCAAAAAAACGAAACGGTCCGACACAGATAATTTCCTTGTCATTCTGATTTCCAAATTTCGTAACGATTGGTTAAGTTTTGGAGGAGGAAACAGTCGAGAGCGGAACCTCGATTTTTGCAGTTTTTACGCGGGATTTCGCGCCTGAGCTGCAGTTGTCCCTATCGCACCAAATTTAGGGGCGGGGCTAAGTTTTTATATACGTACACTGAAATAAAGTGATGGGAAATACTCGACATCTAATGTCGATAATCTAGTGATGTGAAAAGTTATCGATATACTTCGTCGAAATATCGACATACCGTGTTTGACGAACTTTTTAGTTAGAAATACGTACTATTATATGTTCATATTTAAAATTGGTGGTCCAAAAAGACCAGTCTGCTCCGAGACCACGGGGACAATGCCGTCCTTGAAACGTCGGAGGTTAGTGTTTAAAACATAGTAAATACGCGATTAAGTCCCGTTTGCAATTTTAAATATGTGTAAAAATCGTGAAAGTTTGAATCTGTTTATATATTCTGTGGAAATACTAAGTCCATATTTTTATAAGTATAGGTACGTAACAATTGCATACAGGTATAGGTTTATTTTATACATGCATAACTTTTCTCGTCATTGGTTTACTAGTAACAATTATAAAGTTATGCTGTATTTTACGATAGATTCCACGAATATTAGGCAACTATTTGGTATTCGGTCTTTTCAGCCATTTTGCCGAAAATTTGGTATTCGGTCATCATTGTTTATTTATTACTATTCTGCCGAACACCAATTAGGTAAGTAGTTATATTAGTCATATTATATGTACTTATTTACACACAATAAAAACAGACATAATATTAATAATTTAAGTCATGTTTTAAAATATTTAAAAAAACGATGGGCCTTATTTAGTAATACATAGTTTGTTCAGGTTGGTACCAGTACCTGCCCTTAATAAGGCCCAGTGCTTATATTTCTTCTAAGTTTTATCAATCATGCCGTTTTGTATATTTTCTTCGCAGACATAGAATCAAAAAATGCCCTAAATAGTTACTTCTCTAAATAAGGCCCATCGCTCGCTTCTTAAGTTTTATAACTTTGTGTAAACATTGTGTTCATGAATTCAATCATCAATTTTTGTGATAGTATTTATACTACGGTCTGTCGTCTAAAACACATTTATTCAGGACTATGCATTTAGGATATGGCACTCTAAATTAGAGGGGTTCAAGTCTTAACAAGCAGTGCGTCAAGGTCAATGTGGTCAAGATAGGCAGACTTTATTTCATATTAAGTTTAAAGGGACAAAATTAGGTACTTAATTAAAGTAGTGTGGGGTAGCCTGCTGTCCTACGGGGCAATAAATATTATAATGTATTGTGTTTATGTGTATTTTGTATCATAAGTACTGGGCGTTTGCGGGGTCGCCTTCCACTCTGAGGCCACCACTCAAATATTGGCGCTGTTGATAGCTCATCTTTGAAGATTATATCCGATCCATCTCTATTTCCGCAGCGCTACTTCTTGGGTATCGAAGGTTGTGAACATGTAGACACATGGGCGGAATGGGCCTTATTTCATACCTGCATCAAATAAGACCCATAGTTTTTCTGTTTAATAATACTTACTTTTTACTTTTTTACTTACTGCACGAAATTTTTGAACCATTTACACTTATCAAGTTATAAAATGTACATAACATTTCGAAACTTAATAGCCGGGCCTTGTTTGCATTGACATTACATATTCCCTTAGTAGGTAGATGAAATGAGTATTACCAACGTTTTAATTCTGCGGTAACAAAAATGCTTTGCCGAAAAGTATAAATAAGATCTAAATAATAAAAGTATATAAAGTATCTATACGTTTAAATAGCCTAGGTTTAAATATAGCTGGAAAATTAGTTAAGCATTTTTATGGTTGGTATGCATGTTGGTAACCACGAAAAAATGCACATTTTATTACATTATGATTATGGTAAGTAATTAAATAATTATATAAATATTGGGGACACCTTACACAGATCAACTTAGCCCCAAACTAAGCAAAGCTTATACTATGGGTGCTAGGCGACGATATAGCGCAGGACACCATCGCGAGCGCAGACTTCTGGCAAACGATGCAACGGAGCCACGCTGTTACGTCATCGCCCAAATAAATTGTTTAGTTTTAAACTTTATTGTTTGTTTTTTTTTTTCATGTTCTTACTTACTGTTTTTTTTTTCTTTTTTGTTATCTAAGTTTCGTGACGCATTGGTTTTACTGTAATGTCATGTAAACATGTTTTTACTAATAAATAAATAAATAATACATACTTAAATAGATAACATACATACATACAATCACGCCTGTATCCCATAAAGGGGTAGGCAGAACACATGAAACTACTAAAGCTTCAGTGCCACTCTTGGCAAATAAGGGGTTGAAAGAAAACGAAACTGTGACATTGCAGTAACAGGTTGCCAGCCTCTCGCCTACGCCTCAATTTAACCCATATCCCGTAGATAAATACAAAATCATACTTAAATAGATAAATACATACTTATATACATAGAAAACATCCATGACTCAGGAACAAATATCTGTGCTCATTACACAAATAAATACCCTTACCGGGATTCGACGAACGACGACGGGAATCGAAGACAACATTAAAATTAGGTAGTTAATTAAAGTACTTTGAAGTAACCTGCTGTCCTACGGGATAATAGTACATTACGATATAAGTGCGTAAAAAAGGAAGTTCGAAACGAGTGGCGATAAATTAAAACACGACCGAAGGGAGTGTTTTAAATAGACACGAGTTACGAATTTCCTTTTCGCACGTGTATCGTACGACGTTTTTCAGTACAGATGAGCCTCCGAAATTTCGACCTGCCATATAATGAACCACTTCTCGCACTAGTGCGTAAAAAAACACCATCTGTACTGAAAATATTATAATATATATAGGTATCCATATATTTTTATTCTTTTCCTTCTGGCGACCGTCCTTTGTCACCCATGTTTCACAACTAAAGAGTAAGACGAAATTGACGAGTGAAGATGAGCATCTTCACTCGTCAATTGACTGAAACAATTACTTTTCATATTATTAATGTTTACCATTACACATAGAGCACAATCTCATCGGTAAATATTGTCAATTTTACTTTATTTCGACGTGCGTTTATCATAGCGCTCTTGAATAATACGATTTTGTAAAGAAAATATCTCCTAGATACATACTATCAAGTGTGTCGCTTAGTTTCAAACTTGGGTACTTAAATCCATTCTGCTTTAAGATTGAATATATTAAAAATATATATTAACCTTGTAGCAGAATGGATTTATCCAGGTTTGAAGTTAAGCGACACAATTACGCTTAATTCGGTATGTAAGAAATACCTTATTTTTTGTTAAGTTACTGATGGGCCTTATTTCATACATGCAGCAATTTGGGAAAAGTGCACCTACTTAATGCACAATTGCACATGGACCCAATTTTTTGACCCATTTACACTTATCTAATTATAAAATGTACATAACATTTCGAGACTTTTAACCGGGCCTTATTTGTATGTAGATTACAGATGCCCTTAGTTAGTAGATGAAATGAGTGTTATATACGTTTTAATTCTATGGTAACAGAAATGCTAATATGTAAGTATAAATAAGTTTTAAATAATAAAAATATCAAAAGTATCTATACGTTTAAGTACCGATACCTAGGTTTAAATTTAAGTAGCTGGCAAATTAGTTAAGCATTTTTATGGTTGGTCTTGTTCTGTGCTAAGCCTTGTATTTCTAATGCTAGGTAGGTAATATGTATACACAACCCTAGAAAATTAGAAATATAAGATGCATATGTAGCTTTCCATCTGAAAAAGGTCCTTATGCTTCATATGCAATAAGATTTTGTTTGGCAGATTTTTTGTTAGAATTCTGCTAAAAAGTTCTAATTACCTTGGAACATAATCCGGTGTCTGGTAATATAATAGGTACCAAATTGTTACCTAGTTAAATTTTCCTACGCTGTCACTTCTGTCAAACATGTGCAAAAAAAAGAATAAGATTCACATACATTTTTGGTAGGTAGATACTGTCAACCAATTATGTAGAATCCTAGGCCACTCTAGAACCCTGTCGTATTGACACCGTCATTTATTTGCTACAGAAGTCAGTTTTACTTTTACTGTGAAAGGGTCTAGATTGGCCAATGACCTAGGATTCAGATTAATTGGTTGATTGTACGTACCTACTCCTATAATATGGCTTCTCTTTGAAATCGAAAAGGTTTTAGCTTTTTACATACCGAATAACTTTATTTCGCTAACAATGTGACTCTTAAAAGAAATCATCTTTTAAGATAATCACATTATGTATAAGATTAGGAATTGTTTCTACCATTCCTTAAAACATTACAAATTTGCATTTTAGTCAAATCAGTACACTTAATATCTTCACGGAGTCCAAAACATTTTGCATCAGAAGTCCGAAACTAGACAAATATAGAGAGCGCTTGAGCGCGAGTAAGTACTTGTGCCGGCTGTGGACGCGGGTGTGTGCGTGCGCCACGCGCACGCACACAGGGCCTCTCTGTGGGTGCCGCCCCCGTCAGCGCGACGGCGATAAAGACCTAAAAATCTCAAATTTGAATTCGTGCTTCGGTATCGTATCCTCTTAATAGAGTCGTGCACCGTTGTATCAACATCGAATTACCCACAAATTACCCAGCAACCAATTGTTTGTAATAACCGTCTCTGATTGGCCGATAACGCGACAGACGCTAGCCAGACCGGTCGTCAATGGAATGGAGAAGGAGCTATATTTTAAGTCATATTTTTATGGTAAATGAGGCAAACGAGGCGACGGGTTGCCTGTTGGTAAGCGACAACTACCGCCCATGGACACCCACAACAACAGAGGAGAGTGCGTTGGAGTCATAATACGCACTAAACGTTTCGCTTCAACATTTATTTTGCGAACCGCCAAGGAGTGGAATGCCCTGCCTGAGTCTGTGTTCCCACATGAGTACAATCCAGGTATCTTTAAAGCAAGAGTAAATAGGTATCTCATAGGTAAGCGTGATCCACCGTAGACCGCATCATCACTTACCAACAGGTGTGATCGTGGTCAAACGTCTACCTATTCATACAAAAAAAAAAAGAACACGGCAGTAAGCTAGGGAGATATTTTGTTTCCAAATCTGAATAAAGCATTATAAATCGAGGCTCATTCTGCGGATTAATTCTAGTCGCATTCTACAGGCTGCTTTAAGGTATCTTAACTCGTGGAGCGTCACATATTTTTAAGACATGTTTACTATAAGTACATACTCCTAAACTTATATTCTGCTCGACCGTTATAGGGAATCCGCACCGGATCCGGTAATCCGGTACTTCATCAGAGTTACCGGACCAGGTGATTTTAGCCGTGTTTATATACCTTACCTACCTAATATGTACACCAAAACCGCGACCGTCGGATTATTACAGTAAAATCACAGTTAACACTTTCAGTGCTTCGTTATATACCTACTTAAATATAAATGGGTTGTGTTCTGAAGAACTGTTTGACATGATGCTAACGGCCGCTTTTCATCATCGCACCGCTCGCCATCGACAGGGCGCTCATCCACACACCTTGCAACCTAAATGGTCGCGCACCGTGCGGTTTCAGAGGAATTTCCTCCCACGAACGCTCCGGCTGTCGAATGAGCGCCCTGCCGAGGTGTTCCCGATGAACTACTACAGTATGGGGTTAAAACCGAAATAAATTACACATATGAAAGAAAAAACCGGCCAAGAGCGTGTCGGGCCACGCTCAGTTTAGGGTTCCGTAGTTTTTCGTATTTTTGTCAAAAACTACTGAACCTACTTATCAAGTTCAAAACAATTTTCCTAGAAAGTCTTTACAAAGTTCTACTTTGGTGATTTTTTTCATATTTTTTAAACATATGGTTCAAAAGTTAGAGGGGGGGGACGCACTTTTTTTTCCTTTAAGAGCGATTATTTCCGAAACTATTAATATTATCAAAAAATGATCTTAGTAAACCCTTATTCATTTTTAAATACCTATCCAACAATATATCACACGTTGGGGTTGAAATGAAAAAAACTATCAGCCCCCACTTTGCATGTAGGGGGGGGGTACCCTAATGAAACATTTTTTCCCATTTTTTATTTTTGCACTTTGTTGGCGTGATTGATATACATATTGGTACCAAATTTCAGCTTTCTAGTGCTTACGGTTACTGAGATTATCCGCGGACGGACGGACGGACGGACGGACGGACGGACAGACAGACATGGCGAAACTATAAGGGTTCCTAGTTGACTACGGAACCCTAAAAAGTGACCAAGTCCTCTGGTGCCTGAGGCTGGAATCGAACCAGCGTACTCTCCAATCGCGGGAAATGCCTCTTTATCCGCTCGGCCACCCAGGTCACAGCTGTCGAGGTCGAAATTATCTCTCATATGAGTAATCTATACAAGGACTCGTAGCGCCCTCGACAGCTGTGACCTGGGTGGCCGAGCGGATAAAGAGGCATTTCCCGCGATTGGAGAGTACGCTGGCTCGATTCCAGCCTCAGGCACCAGAGAACTTGGTCACTTTTTCTTTCATATGTGTAATTTATTTCGGTTTTAATTTATATACATAGTAGTGTGACTACTTTAAGACAGCACAGGTTGAAATATTTTCAATAGATTATAATTTAACTTGTGTTCATTAGAACAGTATGGGGTTATTCAAAAAAGGAGTAGGTATACAAGTTTCTAATGGGTCGGCAACGTGCATGTGACACCCCTTGAGTTGCAGGCGTCCATAGGTTACGGTGACCGCTTTCCATCAGGCGGGCCGTATACCTGTTTGCCACCGACGTGGTATAAAATAAAAATAACCTTCCTTAAATTGTGGTTAAAGATTTTTTTATTAATCTCAAAAGAAATTTACACTACCAATTCTACTAATTTTCTTGTAATATCAGCATTTCATTATCGTAAATCTTTTTGCGTCATTAAAAGCTTTTTCTACTCCCGTGTTGTTATTCGTCATTTACAGTGTCGTGCATAAATCGTTAAAACCCTACATAAAAGATGCCCGCCCCCGCCCGGCGCCCCGCGCACCCACGCATACGATATAGCTCTTAAAGTATTGTTAGGTAGCCTTTAAGGGATATAGCGTGGGTGCGCGGGGCGCCGGGGGCTGGCGGCGGGCCGGGGGGAGCGCGGGCGACAGGGTGAGTGCAGGAACAGAGGGGAGGCCGACAAGACAAAATACAGGAAATAGTGCGAATTTCACGAAAGTTATGTCGCAGTCGCAGTAGTGCATGGTCGTAGAAAAAGTATTGTATGCAACGGTGTTTAACTGAGTAAAAAACTACCTACTCGTGGCATCTTTATTAACAATTTTCGGCTTCGCCTCAAATTGTTACTCACGCCACTCGTCTTTTTTGACCTCACTTAAACGCCAGTTGCATAAAATACTATTCTCTTACGGTGCTGTTACACGGGCAACACAATTGGCAGCAATTGACATACCATTGCCACGTTTGTTCAATACGCACCAACTAACTATGGAGCAAACACGACAATGGTACTCGTATGTGAATTGCTGGCAATAGGCTAGTTTCCTACGAGTCAAATCTTCTTTTTGAGAACTGTCAAAACGATTTTATAATATGAAATACTGAGAAGTGACGGGAGCTTGGCCTTTGTGATGAAAGTCCCTACACTACCTACTGCAGACGACAGTTTATTCAGAAATATATGCGTAAGCTTTTGAATGCACCCACCCATAGAATGAATTAAATTCCTTACTTTTTAACCGCCGCCCCAAATCTCAAGGAAGGGGGTTCTCAATTCGTCTGGGTTTTTTTATGTTTGTTTCACGATAATTATCTCCGTCGTTACTGGACCGATTTTTATTATTTTATTTTTGACACTTAGTAGTTCATATGCTCTGCCTACCCCTTTATGGGATACAGGCGTGATTATATGTTTGTTTGTTTTATGTTATTTTTTAATTGAATGTATGTGTATTCAGATTGGTCTCATTTTTATCAGAACCCACTTCTGATGATGGGATCCTGGACAAATCGAGGGAACTCCTCAAATCTGAAAGGCATATATATGGTGACTTTTGTGTTTTTATAAGAACAGCATGCATTTACATACGGAACAGTGACCTTTGGTGCAGTGGAACTGCTGATGAAGATCAGAACGGAACTCCTTAAATCTGAACGCCACGCTTATGATGACTTTGTTATTTTTATAAGAACAGCTTGCATTCAGAACAGTGACATTTGGTGCAGTGGAACTTCTGATGATGATCAGGACGGAACTCCTCAAATCTGAACGGCAGACTTCTATTGACTTTGGTATTTTTATAAGAACAGCATGCACTTACATCCAGAACAGTGACATTTGGTGCAGTGGAACTGCTGATGAAGATCAGAACGGAACTCCTTAAATCTGAACGACACGCTTATAATGACTTTGCTGTTTTTATAAGAACAGCTTGCATTCAGAACAGTGACATTTGGTGCAGTGGAACTTCTGATGATGATCAGGACGGAACTCCTCAAATCTGAACGGCGCACTTATAGTGACTTTGGTAAGAACAGCGTGCGTTTAAGTTCAGAACATTGACATGTATTTATACTGGAAACTCCTTAAACTTTAACGGTATACGTATATTCATTTGTATTTCCATCAAATAATCAAAGATTTACATTAAAAAATACCTACACATTTCTACATAATCCAACATTCGCAAGTACCTTTCACCAGAACCCAGAACACCAAAAGCGGCGGGTTTTTTTTTTCTTAAAAATTATATTTCTTATAAAAGCTGTTTTTGAATGAAAACCAGAAAACAGGTTGTTTTTTTTTATGGGATAGGAGGCAAACGAGCAGACAGGTCGCCTGATGGTAAGCGATCACCGCCGCCCATGGACACCCGAAACACCAGAGGTGTTGGAGGTGCGTTGCCGGCCTTTAAGATGGGTGTACGCTCTTTTCTTGAAGATTTGAAGGTCGTATCGGTCCGGAAATACCGCAGGCGACAATTCATTCCACAGTTTAGCTGTGCGGGGCAGGAAGTTTCTGGAGAAACGCACAGTTGAGGACTGCCAGCCATCTAAATGATGACGATGGAAATGTTGTCGCGTAGGGCGATGGCGGAAAGAAGTTTCAATGAACGTAAACATTCTGTATAACAATATTCTTGGATAGGTACTGCATTGTATAAAACTTGATGGTCTTCTTAAATAGGTTATCAGCTAGAAGGATAGGTATATCAAGTACAATGCTTTAGACATTAGACAAAATTAAATCACAATAAATAAACCATGAGATTTAAATGCATTTATTTAACTTCACAATATTAGATCACGAATTCACAATAGATAGGTTAGGTATTTATTTTATCTAATCAAAGTTACTATTTTCAATGAATATTATAAGTAGTAAGCAATTAAACAAGAGTGAACGTCTATTTGCTTCTTTTCATGAAAATCATTCACATGATCTCTGCGACAGTCAATAAGGAGTCATCGTAAATTTTCTAGACATTTCGGCGCAGTATTGTCGTATTAAGGCATATTTATGTTCTACTAGCTTTTGCCAACAGCTTCGCTCGCGCTAGAAAGAGACAAAAAGTAGCCTATGTCATGTCACTCTCCATCCCTTCAACTATCTCCACTTAAAAAATCACGTCAATTCGTCGCTCCGTTTTGCCGTAAAAGGCAGACAAAGAAACAGACACACACACTTTCCCATTTATAATATTAGTATGGATTGTAGATAGAATTGTTATTTAGGGTTTATAACAATAATATAAACCTTTATTGATCATCTACCACGAAAATGTTAAAAATGTTGAGTAAATGTTGAAAATGTAAATCAAATACAAGTACCCAAGCGAAAGCTACGTGCTATCGGCGATAGAATAGTTATTTGTTATACAAGGGGGCAAAGTTTTATTTTAACGCCGAGTGTGGAATTGAGAAACGAGCAAGTGAAAGGATTCAATCCTGAACTTGCGAGTTTTTTAACACACGAGAAGTAAAATACATTTGCACCCGAGTGTAACACAAAACTTTTCCCCTCACTAAAGCGAGGAAACTACAACGCAAAAAATGCGTTTATCACTGCTTCCAGTAGTTCCACAGGTGGTAAATCATCTTTATTACTAGATTCACCTACTTTTATCAATTTTAAAGCAGTTAATTTGACTTTATTCAAGGTCAAATTACTTTACCCACTAGTGGATAAAATGCGTTTTTACCCGCTGGTATTAAAGGACAAAACACGTGTTTCCGAGTTAGTGAGGGGAAAATTAACAAATGATAGTCGCTCATCACAGTGCAAATAAAAAAGAGACCGAGTGATATAGTTCATCGCTCAGCGACTCGCTCTTTCTACCATGCTGCACCGAAATTGCTAGAAAACATATCGATATCTGGTCAAGTGGTGATTAGTCTTCCGTCGGCTTGGGGTGACCACACGGCCACGTCTCCGGTTTATCAGTTGTCGTCGTCGTTCGGAGACATCCGCACGGCAGCCGCGGCGGCTCTGTTGTTGTTGTTGTCGGCGGCTCTGTTGTTGATGTTGTCGTTGACTCGCACGGCGGTGGCGTCGGCGGGACGGTCACGGTCACACACGGCTCTTCAGTACTTCCAGTAGTCATTGTCTTCTTCGTACGCACTAAAGATTCCGATTCCTTACTCCTCACCGACTTTTTGTCTTTCGCTGAAGTTTTCGATTTTACCTTTTCGTATCTTATAGTTCCGTCAGGATTTCTAACGATTATTTGTTTAGTTATATTCTTTGCTACGCTTACTTCTCTAACTCTTTGCTGTTTTTCTTTAGTTAAACTGTCTTGTTCTTCCACCCCTCCTTCTATGAGCGTATGGTTGGTTTGGTCGAAGGAATCTGAGATGCCTTTCGTTTTGTTCTTCGTCTTGGATTTATCGATGATGATAGTGACGGTGCTGCCATCTTTCTTTTTCTTTATTTTTACTTTTTCGGAGCTTTTGGTCTTCGATGAGGCTGCAAAAAAATTGTTCTTTGTTAACGAGTCCATTCCGAATCAATTTCCAAGGTCATTAAAATTAAAAAGTAACCAATAGTACAAAATAATTATGACTTACATTTGAGTTGTGAGGAATTTCTAGAAACTGTGAACAAAACAATCAAGGTTAAAATCATAAATTTAAATACATATCATACACGAAAGAAAAAACGACAAGGCCCACTGGTGGCCGAGCCGGGAAACGAACCCGGGTCTTCAGCTTAAGCGGCTAACGTCTTCACCACTAGACCACCCGCCCGCCGTGGTACCCGACGAAATTTCTCTAGTGTATGTTATCTCTGATAAAACTAGGTGCCTTTGACCAACTCTAAGGGCGAGCAATTAGTGCTTGCACCTCCTATACGAATCCTTTGCAGGATTACGATATAGCGAGAAACATATTCAATAAAATAATTTGATTTGTTCCCTACTTGTAAGGATAAAATCATTATTTAGTGAGATATTTTATTCGTTGTTAGAAAGTAACTAGCGGTTCTTACCGTGGGATAAAATTTCGGTTCGAGTTCCATCTGTAATAACAAAATAGAATAGAATAAAAGGAAATTTGTCACGAATAATCAGCACGAACACCAACCATCTGTTAAAATAATGAATTCGATATTGTTTGGTTAGCGACAGAAGATACAATTTGTGAAGCCATTGCTGTTACCAGAAAAAACCGGCTAATTTAAAAAATGTGGGTGCCAATGTATAACGTCCTATAGAAAAATTTAATTCGGCTAAAATAGTTATTTGTTATACAAGGGGGCAAAGTTGTATTTTAACGCCGAGTGTGGAATTGAAAAAGAGCAAGTGAAAGGATTCTATAGTTGAACCACGAGCGAAGCGAGTGGTTCGAGAATAGAATCCTAAACTTGCGAGTTTTTTACGACACGAGAAGTAAATACATTTGCACCCGAGTGTAACACAAAACTTTTCCCCTCACTATAGCGAGGAAACTACAATGCAAAAAATTCGTTTATCACTGCTTCCAGTAGTTCCACAGGTGGTAAATCATCTTTATTACTAGATTCACCTACTTTTATCAATTTTAAAGCAGTTAATTTGACTTTATTCAAGGTCAAATTACTTTACCCACTAGTGGATAAAATGCGTTTTTACCCGCTGGTATTAAAGGACAAGCCAAAGCCAACACGTAGAGGCCTATTAATAATCTTATTATATTAATAAATTAAAACATACCAGGATATTTGTCAGTGGGAGGCTGGACTACAGGCGGCTCGTCTTTTGGGTTAACTGGGCCCTGACAAACATTGAAAAAAATGTAAATAAATATGGGTACCTACTCTACTACATGATTTGAATATCATCGGACTGAATAGGTAAGTATTTATTACCTACCTCATGTAGGGCCCAAGGCCTTACGAGGATAGATAGACCATCTAAATCATTACTTTTTGTAATAATTACACATTACCTTAAGTATTTTGTTAAAACACGTTTAAGTATAATTATATTCAGTTGCAAGTATTCCTAGGATTTCAGACGGGGAAGGTCTTTACAAAAAGGATTAAAAAAAAAATCTTACCGGTTCTGGCTCTCTTTCACATTCACATGGCGATGGCAAACAGTAGGTTGCCTGATAAAAACACAAACATTACATATATAGTAACATGAAAAACGTTATAGTAAAATACAGGTACTGCGTCATTTATTAACATTTATGAAAATTTCTGTCGCGAGAAATTGTATGCAATATTCGATACATTGTTAAATACAGGATCTGTAGCCAAGAGTATAATAATTCTGAGCCTCTAGTGTAAAAGGGTACAGTCAACTGAGGGGGGACTGAAATCTTCACGAGGCTGAGGCGTAGGGTTAGAGCCGACGTAGCTTTATTTGACGTTCATAAGCGCATTGTAATATGCCTACTTGGAAAATAAATATTTCATTTCATTTCAAGTGAAAAAGGGTGTATGTCACATATATGACTTATGACCCTTGAGACTTGTACCCTGTTTAACTAGAGCAACAGAATTGTATTAGTACTACAGCGACAGAGCCATTTGCGTATTCTCAGCATCAAGCCCAGGTTACTTAGGTACCTACATTCAAAACAACTGATCAGGCTAATGCACAGGTGCAACCTGGCAAAAAAGATTAGAAATTAATAACCACAAAATTAAAATTTTGAAAAAAACCCCGACCGCGACATAGTAGACCGATTTTCATGAAACATGGCTAAGAACACTCCCGACTTACTCAGCTTTCAGACAAAAAAAACTAAATCCAAATCGGTTCATCCGTTCGGGAGCTACGATGCTACAGACAGAAACACACACAGACAGACAGACAAACAGACAGACAGACACGTCAAACTTATAACACCCCGTCGTTTTTGCGTCGGGGGTTAAAAAGTGGCAACATCGTTTCGTTTTCTCACACATGTTGGTAAGAAAGGGATGACAAGACGATGTAGCCACTTTTTTTTTAAATTGCTGCTCTTTTTAATCCCCGACGCAAAAACGACGGGGTGTTATAAGTTGGACGTGTCTGTCTCTCTGTCTGTTTGTCTGTTTGTCTGTCTGTCTGTCTGTGTGTGTATCTGTCCGTGGCATCTAAGCTCCCGGATGAACCGATTCAGATTTAGTTTTTTGTCTAAAAGCTGAGTTAGTCGGGAGTGTTCTTAGCCATGTTTCATGAAAATCGCTCCACTATGTCGCGGTCGGGGTTTTTTTTTCAAAATTTTAATTTTGTGGTTAGGTTATATTTCATAATTTAATTCGTCGTGCTGTAACGTCATAGATTGTTTTCAGCACGAAGCTAGATAAACTAGTTCCTTGTTCGATTCCATCAATAATATTATTGGTCTGTTTTCAGGGCTGATTTAAGTGTGGAAATGTTATTTATCGCTTTCTTCCTTTATTTCTTCTGATTTAATAAGTTTCCTTGTTGTATTTATTATGATTTATCTTTTATGACATTTCGCAATGTTTGTCAGATGTTTCATTTGTCTGAACGGTTTATATAAAATGCATTTTTGAAAAAAATCCTGAAAGCCATTGGGTAGACTGGCGATCCTTATAAAAATTCAACAATTCAAGCTTGAAAAACCGCGTTCAGTTACAAGAAAATTCTAACATATTTTTTAGTACAGATGGTGTTTTTTTACGCACTAAACGTTTTATAAATGGTAAACTTACCGATATTATGAACAAAGACCCAAATATCAATAGACACCGCATGTCGTCCAAGTCGTCTCCGGCCACAGACTATACCGCCACGTTTTTATACTGTGCAACTGTCGCTAATTTATGCAACGCAAATATTAATTCATATGCAGCTTTAATAGTTTTGTTACTTTAATAAGGGTGAAAATGAAAAGACATAACATTCTATCAACTTGTGGTAATAAAAAATGAATAACAAATATTGTTTGTTTATCATTTACGTATAGTAGTTGGCTTTTAATGAATACCTAATTAACTACGCGTAAAGTGATAGGTAAACAATTAATAATCCTATAGAAAATTGTATTAACATCATAATTAGGTACGATCAATGACACTTCGTTGGTTTATAGAAACCTGCCGGCTGTGTGGATAAAGTATCCGTCACGCTTTGGCAAGTATGTCAGTGAGAGAGTGACAGATATCTTATCCACGTGGATAAGTGATAAAATTCGAAGCATAATACGCCGGCTGTATCCGACAAAATATGTCGAACTTACAAATAGTGCGATAGGGACGGCCTGCTGTTTTATGATTTATCGCGCGACCATGCTTGCCTGCCTGGTTTCATTTGTACTCATAAAATTGCATATGCCCCGAGAACAAGACACACGGGGACAACATCGAAACGTCAGAGGAAATTTGAAAACTGTAGTTTACCCAATTATTTTGTCCATTTCCCTGACTGTGGTCATCTTACAGCTTAACATACCTACAATATTTTAAAAGCGCCAAATGCTGCAACTTTGCCTCCTTGCCTTGTCTGGGTCTAAATCGGTAGGTAGTTCTATAGTTCTAATAAAAATAGGTGTCTAAATCGAACTCTTGGGAGATAGAACAGTGACCGCCATTATAAATAGCTTATTATAAACGGCTTTTCGGCAATAAATCACTATTTTTCGAGCCAGGCGATGTTAGGCAGGGCCCAGGGTAGGCAATGGTTGCAGCATTTGACGGAACTCCTTTGCTGGTCTGATACTTTCCACTGATGAACCGCCAATGATCGGGTGTGGTAATTAGAATAGTGGAAACGAATAAAGGAATTTCGTTGCTTTCCAATTTTATTCCGAGCACTTCAAATGTTACACACTTACTGCCTAGTTTTTAACCCCCGACGGGGTGTTATAAGTTTGACTTGTCTGTTTATTTATCTGTCTGTCTACCTGTGGCGTAGCTTTCGAACGGATGAACCGATTTAGATTTCGTTTTTTTTGTTTCAGATTCAGATGGTTTATTAATAAATGTACTTACATGTCATCAACTATAAACTATAATAAATTAGAATTTAAAACTAATTAATAAATATAACAAAATCAAATACATTATAGATTAGTTTGAAAGCTGATTTAGTCGGGGGTGTTCTTATGTTTAATAAAAATCTGTCCAATATCTCGGGGATTTTGTCAAAATCTAAATTTTGTATTGTGGTTATTTTCCTGTTTAATCAAGTTTAATTTATGTTTTCTATATTCGTAATTGCGCAGTGGGACTTCAAGGGAAGGAAAACTTTTCTAGGTCAAGTAGTTCAAGTGCTCTTGAGCGTTACGCACTTTTTAATTTCTGATAACCTGCTTCCAATCAAGGGTATCTTATCTGATGAATGAATGGGGACAAGTTAGCCTTGATTTTAGTTCGGACGGCTATCCTCCCGTAGAAAAATAGAAATAAACAAAATCATATTAAAGTATTTCTATTTAGCAGTAAGCCTAGCACATGGTGCCGCGAGAGTATGTCGCCGCGAGATAGACTACTCGTCCTTATGTCATTGATACAATTGGAAGACGAGTGATCTATCTCCCGGCGACATACTCTCGCCGCCATCATGTGCTAGGCCTAAAGGGGCATATAGGTAGGTGTCTCGGCGAGAATTTCCGAAGACTTTTCTTGTCAGTCACCTGTCATATGTCACTCACACAAGCATGGTACGCGTTCACCTACACGAGCTTAGAATGTGTGCTAAGAACGCACCTATTTCATATATTTGATCGCCAGTGTCCGAGATGTGCTAGTGTAGGCTCTCTCCAGGATACCTAACAGAGGTCGAATTAAAACACAGTATTTGTAACAATTAATATTATAATATCCTTAACCGTCTTATTTACATAAACATCAAATGCGCGTACAACACCTACTACATACAGTTATATATTATATAGCGTACAACAGGTACATAAATATCTGCCCAGTAGAAATAGTTATACGTAGGTTATGAAGGTATATAAAACCTGTCACAGATTACACTACACAGACACCGCATCAAGAAGCATTTACAATGGCTAATAACACTAAATCACTGCAGTGTAATTATTATACTAAAATCGCTGTCAATAGAAATTATCAACAATGTAGACAAACCATTATATAAAATATAAACATTTTAGCACAATTTTATTACTTTAAAGGTTGAAGAATTGAAGATCATAATGTGAGATGAATTGATTAAATAACACATGGATTTAGCCAGTATTTGATGAGTTAGAATGGAAATTAAATACATTTTGACTAAAAGGTTTGTTTACATTGTTCACAAATTCTCTTGACGGCGACTTTACTTATTTTACCTAGGACCCATTATGCAAAACAATAGTTAGATAGATTTTATTTTAATATAAAACTAAATAAAATAAATACTACGTTCCCGCAATTTTAATTATAATCAGAGATCGAACAACTGCGCGTGATTCTAACAACATAAGGTTCATTATTCCGAAAACGTCATACAAATGACGCCCAACTGTCCAATCTCTGATTATAACGAAGTAAACATAGATAATGCAAAGAGCATTGGACCTCACGAGGCAAACAGCGTATGTCATCCCTAAAATTATTAGTCAACACAATTGTAATGGTCGCGAATACAGTCAAAATAAATACCGTAAAACAGCGAGCGAGTTATACTTCGTCGCCAAAAGAGAGAGTGAGCAATTTATAATTCATTGCTCGAATCATAAATAGCACACGGGATAGAAAATAACAAAAGATAGTCGCATCTTTTGTTCTTTTCTATCGCTGATAGCTCATCGCTTTTGGTGTGACTGTGAGACCAGTGCCTAAGTTTTATGTTACGGTATATCTTGTGGAAGTGATCTGTGTAGTGATTGGGTGCTTCAAAAGTGCTATTTTTCTAGACTTAATTCTAGTCTTAACTATCTTGAATCTAATTGGAATATGCACTTTTGAAAACTTGGTATTTTGAGTTTCAGAACATTTTGTATATTGCTGTTAACTTTATATATTAAATTAATAAATATTTTTACATAATAAACAGTAGTAATTGTCTTTGATAATATTTGACGTTTCGTTTGTTTACATGATAGTACAAGTAAAGATGAACCCACTGTAATTAGAGTATCCACTGGTTATATATGGCAAGCGTGTTCAGTGGATATACATATGTGGAACTCAACTTAATAGTGTAATAATGGAAAAAAATAGATCAGTTACAATTGGCCCCCAGTCGGGATTTGCCCCGCTGTACCTTAAACCGAGTTTTACCTGTTTTATACGAACAAGATTGAAGATAAATCTGATAAAACATATATTTGTTATTGTAATAGTTACGTATTATAAACCTATTAACCTACATATTGTCAATCGAATCCATCTAGATCTCAGTGACCACTACTAGCCCTTATCTCAATAGCATAAAAAATCAATTGAGATACGCTATTCTTTGTTTGACAACATAAGATAGCAATATTGGAAAAGTACTTCAACAAGACGTTTCCCTTTCTCTATTGCCTGCTCCAAATATTTTCATCACACTCGCACACTAAATGTGCTATTGCACGCAGGCGGAGCGTGAGTTATAGAAAAATCGTTCTCCCTAGGGAGTTAAGAAATTTCTAGTACTGTATTAAACTCTTTTTCACCTTTTTGCATATTTTTTTATAATGCAAGTGTAATGAAAAACATTGTGTGTAACTCGGGAAGTATGAATATTAGTAACTCGAGTATTTAAATCGCTCCGGCAAGCCGTCGCGATTTAACTTACTCTCGTTAGTAATATTCAACTTCCTCCCCTTGTTGCACAATGTACTATTGTTGATGTTAGATTTGTAACTGTACTGATGTCCGTATCAAACAGCAATATCAAAATGAACTGAAGGGTAATGGTAGCAAACATTAAACCCGGCTTACACATAACTAGTAACATTTACACCTGCATGGGTTTATATTGCATTTCATAAATAAACTGGAATTTGGTTTGTCTCCTGTTATAACAGAGTGCGCAAATAGGCCATTTTTAGGGTTCCGTAGTCAACTAGGAACCCTTATAGTTTCGCCATGTCTGTCTGTCTGTCCGTCCGTCCGTCCGTCCGTCCGTCCGTCCGTCCGTCCGTCCGTCCGCGCATAATCTCAGTAACCGTTAGCACTAGAAAGCTGAAATTTGGTACCGATATGTATATCAATCACGCCAACAAAGTGCAAAAATAAAAAATGGAAAAAAATGTTTTATTAGGGTACCCCCCCTACATGTAAAGTGGGGGCTGATATTTTTTTTCATTCCAACCCCAACGTGTGATATATTGTTGGATAGGTATTTAAAAATGAATAAGGGTTTACTAAGATCGTTTTTTGATAATATTAATATTTTCGGAAATAATCGCTCCTAAAGGAAAAAAAGTGCGTCCCCCCCCCCTCTAACTTTTGAACCATAAGTTTAAAAAATATGAAAAAAATCACAAAAGTAGAACTTTATAAAGACTTTCTAGGAAAATTGTTTTGAACTTGATAGGTTGAGTAGTTTTTGAGAAAAATACGGAAAACTACGGAACCCTACACTGAGCGTGGCCCGACACGCTCTTGGCCGGTTTTTTTTTTCCAAGTTGTCCACCCCACTTTTTTTGGATTTGGAAATTTTTATGTGATTTCCACTCAGAATCGCGAACTCTTTCAATCCTAATAGGAGAAAAAAAGTGTCCCAAGGTAATTCCCATTCCGTTACCATGTTTTCGTACGTTTTGTATGGCGGTAACGGAATGGAAGGTCTGAAAAATGTATGGAAATCTTGGGACATTTTTTTTTTCTCTTATCAGGATCAAAGATCTCGCGATTCTGATTATGAATAGCGTAAAAAATACCCATGGGGATCATCCACATATTACGTCACACCAAATTTCAGGTTTTTGGACCCCTCCCCCCCCTGTGTCACGCTTTTTTGTATCCCTTTAACAGGGATTGTCACATTTAGTATGACCCCCCCCCCCCTTACACTGTGACGTAATATATGGATGACGCCATTGTTATAAAAAAGTGGGGTGGACAACTTTGGAAAAATGGCCCAAATGTCGGTTGAAATTTGAGTGACACCGAGGACAAAATTTTGTTAACAAATCCTTTTGTTTTCTAATGTAACCCTAGTTAAAAGGTTAACACAAGCACAAGTATCTGTTCCTGTCCATCCACGCACACTTGAGGACGCTCCTTATTCCCGATTATTTTCGACCTTAGATGAGTTACTTGTCAAGTGTAAACCGGGCTTTAGAAATACAATTATAATTAAATAGTCTAGGGTGTTTCGACTAGACTGTGGTTCTGTGACCTAATTATTACGGACAATACCTTATATTATACAACATATTCTATAAAATCAAATTCCGATTTAATGGAAAGACAAGTACATATTGAAACTCCAGACAAATAGAAACAGGTCATTTTGTATGAATCCACAGTTTTTATTAACCCCCGATGCAAAAACGACGGGGTGTTATAAGTTTGACGTATCTGTCTCTCTGTCTGTTTGTCTGTCTGTCTGTCTGTCTGTGTGTGTGTCTGTCTGTGGCATCTAAGCTCCCGGATGAACCGATTCAGATTTAGTTTTTTTTTGTCTGAAAGCTGAGTTAGTCGGGAGTGTTCTTAGTCATGTTTCATGAAAATCAGTTCTCTATGTCGCGGTCGGGGGTTTTTCAAAATTTTAATTTTGTGGTTAGGTTATTTATCTGGAGTGTATGATACTTACTTCATTTGAAATCTACAAAGATACAGGACACATAATACATATTTTTAGCTCATCCATTGGACTTTATTATCAAAAAGATATTTAAATATGTCTTAATAATAAATAAATACCTACATAAAATGTTCCTAGTAGTCTTCAAATGTAGATATTCGTATAATTTTATAATACAAATTATGTTATTGCATGAGTTAAACATGGTAATTTTAATGGAAGATAATTTTGAAATTTACATGACTTTTACATACACAATAAGAACCAATCTCCATCAAAATGCTGTATGATTTTGACATCTGCATACATCACATACCGTAATATGTGAGTGTTCACGGTAAAACGTCCCACTTTGTCGATTGCTATAAAGTCTCTTTGTCAGTTTATTCATATAAAGATACAAGCAAATATCGCCTTAATGGTAACCGACAAAGTGGGACGTTTTACTAAGCACACTCACATATAATTTACATCTTTGTAAGAATTTTACTAAGCAACTTCAGTAATAGTTAGGAGGAGGTAGGGCATAGCGAATGATATTCCGCTTTGTGTGGTAGGGCACAGCACAGCGGATATCGTCTCGTTCGAATCTAGAGCAGAGCCCAACTGGGGTAGTACCTCCGCCTTACAGAAGACCGCAGCCAAATAGCACTAGACCCTACTCATAGTGTTGTGTTCCTGTCGGTGAGTAAGGTTGCCAGAGCTCAACGAGGGTGCGGTGTGCTGATGACGGGAGGACTTACGGAACTACCTTGTTCCGTTTATTGTCCTTTGAGTCGTCGGCAACCCGAACCCTCCTTGGAACTTGTACACTCCTTTTTGCTGTGTACTTAACGCAGCAAAAGGGAATGTACAAGTTTCTAATGGGGTGGCAACGCGCATGTGACACTGTTTGAGTTGCAGGCGTCCATAGGTTACGGTGACCGCTTTACATCAGGCGGGCCGTATACTTGTTTACCACCGACGTAGTATAAAAAAAAAAAATAGTATTTTTTAAATACGCAACGTATGTGGGCAAAAGGTTAAAACAGTTTAACAGCGTAGGTAATATGTACAATTGTACACACAAAACGCATAATGGCTCTCTATGAGGCTAAGTGCGGAAATCGGAGCCCATAACCATATACACACAAAACGCAAACAACATATATCACTTGTTCGTAAGAGATTGAACGCTTGCAATTCCGTTTTTATTTGATTATGCAAATGTCAATACAATACAGCTATTTAAAGACTTTTTTAAAAAGACATATGTATTACAATTTAATTATATATTATGTAATAAATATATTAAATATGTACATGATATAGAATGGAACACGAATGTGATAACATGTAAGTATACAAATTGAATGGATTGGTCAATAGTGCACAGTCCGCGTTACATATATCACTTTAAGAGGGTTTTCACACTATCCGATATCGGATATAGGAAGAATTTCAAAGGCAAAAATCAAAGATGGCGACGTTAATATATAGGATATTGGTCCTACGTTCGATATCGAAAATACACTTACGTGAAGGTATATGCAACATCTCTCTACTCTCTGCACATTAACAAAGATCACGAGATTCTAGAGTTCCTTCCCATGAATTTTCTTTTATAATGTTTTTTATTCTATGAAAGAGATACGTTAAATTATTAAAAAAACGCATCATTAAATAGGAGAATACTCTATCTGCCGTTAATAATGAAAATAATGACACAAAGGTGTCACTAGTGACCTTTAACCTTTTAACCACTTAATTTTATCAAGCGTGTTCCAAGCTGATTTCGCCGGTAGGTACGAAGTTGTACGAAAATTTGTCTCCCTTATCAGATTTCGGCGAAATCAGCTAAATTATATATTTTCACTTATTTAGTGTAGATATTTGTGACGCTGACTGTACAAAAGTTTCTACTAACAACAGTTATATATTTCTCGAACAATTCATAAACACTTTTTTTGACATTTTTTTAATTACAAGGGTAACTAATGAACACTAAGAAGTTCTATACAGTAACAGGTTTTTATTTATTTATGATAATATTAAATACATATGTTACAAGAAAACAATTGTGGGGAGAAATAACTAGGTCATCATTCTCCTGCCCTTATCCCAGTCACTTGGGGTCGGCGCAGCATGTCTTTCTCTTCCATACATCTCTGTCACTCGTCATCTCATCATTAACTTGTTTTAGTTCCATATCATGTCTCACACAGTCCATCCACCTCTTCTTCGGTTTTCCCCTCCCGTTACTTCCACCACCTTCCACATTCATTCGTAATACCTTTCTCGTCACATGCCTTTCATCCCTCCGCAAGGATACTAAACGGGTTTCTTTATGGGCAACTCGCCATACAAAGTAACCCGTTTTCAATGTTACACTTTATAATCCTAGTTTAAGTTAAATTAACTTGGTCAGATACACTGTTATTTATCCCTCACAAGTAACTAATCGATACATTATACAGTAGTTCTCTAAAACGTACACGTTATGAATAAGCCAATGTTCCAAAGAAAATTGGCACATTTGATCATACGGCGATCACTTTGATGCAGTGTGTGAGTGAGACGGCGCTATAATATCTATATATCTGTCTCAGTCGCACACATCAGGTAACTGACCTGCGCAACAAATGTGAAAGCCAAAGTTTAACCTTTTGACCATTTCCACACTAATACGTCTAGCCGCGGTAGATATTACTTTTAAAATATTTTTTCAAAATCGTCGCTGTTCGAATAACAACCTTGTTTACATTACGTTAAGATTCACATTTGAATACAGTCAAGGTATCTTTTTTTATTCATATTAAATAGGTATTCTATTTTTTAAATTTAGATATTGACAGATGATCTCAAAAACACAGATAATTTTGAACGACAGTAATATTCTTTTTTACATGTAATATTTACAGGAAAATATAAAAATATGACAGGTAACACACCCAGAGGTCGTTGATACGTATAAACCTTTACCACAGATAAATGAACTAACAAAGCATTGGCGGCATGTGGCAGGATTCATGGTGTGTTGATTAAGTAAAACGATTTTTATACATTACTTATGTTTAAACACTATCGTTTACATTTGGGTCAATAGTTTAAATGTTGTTTTACGAATAGGTCCCGATACAATTAAAAAATTAAAATCCTTTTGATGTTTTCATAAAATTTTGAAGTATGTGAGGGCGAAAATGTTAAAGTTAGCTGTCAAATTCGATATAAAAAGATGTCTAAGACAGACAAAACCCCAGTTATATTTTAAGTAAATCGTTTATTTAATTAAAGCCCTTTTAGATAATGCCAATGTATTTTGACAACCGTAACGATCAAACACCGATACCCGCAAACCATTAAACTATGCCCAATAAAATAATGCCCAAAACAGCAAACGAATTTGTTTTTAAAAAAACAGTAGTATATTGATCGATAACAGATCAAAAAAAGGACAATTTCCTTTATTATTAATAATCGACTGTGGGATATGGGTGAAATTGTGGCGTAGGCGAGAGGCTGACAACCTGTCACTGCAATGTCACAATTTGGATTTCTTTCAACCCTTTTTTGCCAAGAATGGCACTGAAACTTAGTAGTTCATGTGCTCTGCCTACCCCTTTATGGGATACAGGCGTGATTATATGTATGTATATGTAAGTAAGTGTATTAATAATATTTTAAAATTATTATCTTGTGAATTATAAACATATAATTTATATTCAATCCATTTTTGTAGAAAGTATATAACCTTTTAACCACCACGACACAAACACCACTAGCCGTTTTGCTCCTTTCATTTATTATCACTATCTATACTTTAATGTCGCGGTCAAAAGGTTATATACTTATTTACATTACCTACATCTCAATATTTAAATATTTAATATAGCACGTTAGACTGTGTAAGGTACAGCGGGGCAAATCTCGACTGGGAGGCAATTGTAACCGATCCATTTTTTCCATTATTACACTATGATGTTGAGTTCTACATGTATCCACTGAACACGCCTACCATATATAACCGGTGGACACTCTATTTAATAATGCAAACATCGTAAAACATAGAAAAAATTTACCAGTTACATTTGCACCCCAGTCGAAATTTGTCCCGCTGTACCTTATTTAGTATTGAAAATTATTATTCAAACTCTTAGTAAGAATAAACAGTATAATAAAACTTAACAAGGAATTGGCAATGCATAGACTAGGCCCAAACCCAACAACACAGTACAGTCAACCAATTAGAACCACTGTAGAACTATGTCATAGTGACGTTATAAATCAAATTGTAATAAATCTCTTACTGCCTGTCATTTTGACATGGTTGTAGAGTGGCCCAGGGTTGGTTGTACGCTAAATGTAACTAGAAAATATTCAATTACGTTTTTCACTTCGTCAAGGTTATCTTCAGTATTGAAGTTTCAAGCGAAATAAAATATTAAACGTAATACTAGTAGAGATAACACGTAATCTGTTTATTATCTGCATTCGATGAAATAATTGCAACGCATTTGATTAACTTTAAAGATAGGTATATCTAGATGCGTAGTAATATCGTAGTTCAGTATTTTTTACAGTAGGCTAGTTTCCTAGTAGTCAAATCAGTTTCTTTTTATGAACTGTCAAAACGATTTGCTAATATGGAATTAATATGAAATACTGAGGAGTGACGTCACGGTCAATTCATTTACTTTATATATTTCTATTTGACTAATTAAATAGAAGTTATGTTGAAACATAACTAGTGTCCATATTTTTCTTCCAGTTTGTTGATGCTTTATTTCGTGCACAGCTTAAAATATTTTATTTTAAGTATAGGAAACTAGCCTGTTGAAATATTGCGCGTCTTGGTCGTCACTGTTTATGGCTTTTAACCCCCAACGCAAAAACGTGTCTGTCTGTCTGTCTGTGTGTGTGTCTGTCTGTGGCACCGTAGCTCCCGAACGGATGATCCGATTTCGATTTAGTTTTTTTTTTGTTTGAAAGCTGAGTTAGTCGGGAGTGTTCTTAGCCATGTTTCATGAAAATAGGTCCACTATGTCGCGGTCGAGGGTTTTTTCAAAATTTTAATTTTGTGGTTAGGTTGTTATGAGCATCCGATGTCATTATGATAGTTAAAGTCAAAATTGGATTATTGCTGCAATAAGTCGCTATTAAAATCGAACCAGAACAGTAACTAATTTAGTTACTGAAGTTTTTTTGCATGCTTTGTTAGTATCTGGGCATTTTCAGATTTTGTTAACAAAAAAATAACTCACTTTCAGTTTTGTGACAATAATTAAGCATGAAATTTCTTTCAAAATATTGTTTTTGTGTTAATTACATAAACTTTGAGCGATAATCTACATTCAGAATGTGAAAAAACTAATTTTTTTAGACAGATTTTATGCTTAATTGTCGTCATAAAACTGAGAGCAACAACTTACGCTAATTGGGGTGTCCCAAATTCTGAAAATGCTCATTTATCAATGTGATTGTTAAAAATCAAATTAGCATTTTCGCAGTATTTAATAAAACCGAGCTAATATGGTAACCAGTTGAGTTACTGAAGTTTTATACACGATTTTTTAGTATCCGACGTCAATATAATGGTAAACAGTCAAATTTAAATTATTGCTGTAATAAGTCGCTTTTGAAATCGAACTAGAATAATAATTTACTGAGTAGCTACAGCACTAAATTATTTCGTCAGTTGATATACAGCGTGTGTATTCCATACGGGCGAATATTTGAATAACGATTAGTATTGGACCTAAGGAGCCTAACTACATGGTTTTTTTATTGAATAGATGAGATATTTTTTTTCATACATAATAATTCAGCACGCAATGTATTACGTCCACATCAATTAGCGTACCTACCTAAACGTCATTACGACATGACGTTTATGTCATGTCAAGTTAATATGGACGGCGTACATTGCTGCTTGGTCAGATTAAAAAAAAATAATTACTCTTAATTAATAACACCTTTTAATAAAATGATTGTCCTATATGATTCGTATGATTAGATACTATAACTGGATACATTATTCGCCCGTATGGAATCCACACGCTGTATATTTGTTAAGTGTCTTGGTAGCTAATTTTAAACAAAATTGACAATTAAACGTTGTAAGATTAGAATCTTGGTCGTCTAAAGAAGTTGTCTAAGAAAATAGATTTATAAGCCAAATGATTTGTAAAAGTCAAACCGGTCAAAGAACTGACGAATCCGTTCAGTAAATTTTCAGTGGAATGCTAAGAGATACACAATGATGGGTAGGTATAGTACTCTCACTCGAAGTGTCTCATAGCTCGCGCAGCGGGTGTAATGTGAGCTAGATAGTTACATATATGTTCATATATGTTCGTGGTCTTAAAAATCACTGTATCTAAATCAAAGTTACAGTTGAACGTTTTAAAATAAGAATTTAGGTCGTCTATTATATTTCATGGTCTAAAAGGTCATTAAAAGTCGGATTAGGATCGAACAGTCGAACGCTAAAAGATACATAATGGTTAGCTACAGTACTGGCAGTCCTCAGTGAAGATTTACTTAGCTTAGCTAAAACGTAAACAATGATCGGTAACAGTAACGATAATGATTAGAGTACCGGTATCCCTCATAGCGGCAGATGGGCCAGTGGGTGCAGCGCGAGCGCAACGGCTAATGTTACAGTCGAACTTAGATATAGTTAGTGTAGGTTGATAACTACAGTACGCACCGGCCCTATCTCTCATAGCGGCAGATGCGTTCAATCGTGGCCATCTATAACAGTCGTATATTGTATTTATAAGCCAAATCCTGCTGGGAGAGGTCGTAGACGCAAAGAGATCGGTCGGACGGCCAATGCTTCGCTTTAAAGATCGCGTGAAGCGTGACATGGTCACATTTGATATTCCATGCAACCAGTGGCAGTGACTGGCCGAAGACCGACCCACGTGGCGTCGTGTTGTCCAGGACGGTCAATCCGAGCACGACAATGCCTGTTTCTCCTCCTCGAATGATAAACGTATGAGGCCTCACGAGCCTCTCGCCCATCTGGGGGAGTATACACCTGTCATGTGTGCGGACGAGGGATCATCTCTTGAATCGGGCTATACAGCCACGAACGTGTCGGAAGGAGGCCGCTTAAATCATCTGTTATTAAAAGTCCGATTAGGATTAAAGATGGGCCGAATATTCGGTAAATATTCGGTATATTCGGCAAGTTTTTGAATGTTTCGTATTCGGCCGAATAATTCGGTTGCATTGCCGAATATTTATCGAATAAACAAAGTAAATAACTAATGAAGATTTTACGTATTCCATTGAATAATAAGCTCCTATTTTAGTAGCTTTTAAGGAACTGCTAAAAAGAGAGAAACCTATGCGTAAAAATATAAATACAACTGTTTTGTAAAAAAGTTAAAAAAAAACCGTAGGTAGTTTGAGACCTGAGGAGATTTCAGAGTCGTTTTAACCGTTTTAGTTATCCACTAAATCATAAAAACATAGTTGTAGTAACATATGTAACCGTTATCAATCATTTAACGGTTTTAATCTTAATATCCACTTTAAAAATATGGCGTAACCGAATGTTCGTATTCTTCAAAGTCCATATTCGGCCTATCCGTAATTAGGATCGTAGTATGCCTCGCTCAATAAACGTTCAGCGGAGCGCTAGAAGATACACAATGATGGGTAAGGACAGTGGTCTCACTGGCAGGACCTCATAGCGGTAGATGAGCTAGCGGGTGCAGCGCGAGCGCGGCGGCGGCGGTGTCGGCGGCGGCGGCGTGGTCGCCGAGCGCGGCCAGCACGAGCGCGAGGCGGCGCCACGTGTCGGCGCGCAGAGGCTCCAGCGCGCCCGCCTCGCGGAGCGTCTTCTCCGCGAGCCGCAGCCAACCTAGGTTGTAGTACGCTGCACCTGAAAATACACCGTGTTTCACTTAACACTAAAAACCTGAAAACCGTTCGTTTAGAATCGAGAGTATAATCGTTTTTTTTTTATACTACGTCGGTGGCAAACAAGCATACGGCCCGCCTGATGTAAAGCGGTCACCGTAACCTATGGACGCCTGCGACTCAAACAGTGGCACATACGCGTTGCCACCCCATTAGAAACTTGTACATTCCCTTTTGCTGTGTTAAGTACACAGCAAAAAGGATTGAGCTATATCTTGATGGGGTTAATATTTTTTGTTTTGATTTGTATTATTAGTTATTTTTTACATGCCCATCCTACAAATTCGTAATACGAAACTATGCATGTCACATTGCTAGAGGTCGTATACCTTTTTTAGTATTTAGGGGTATTAATAATGGCTGGTTACTTAGACGATTATTTTTTCCGCTACAAGTTTCACGTTGTTTGTCAATTCCATTTTAAAGTTTATCATAAGTCATAACAAGTTGAACTCGTACCTAATTACAACCTTGTCATTTTGAATATTGGGTTTAAATAGTCTGTTTACTGCGTCACCTGTTCAATTTGAAGTTTACTGTGACAAAGCTTTAAAATGCTTTACAGTGACATAGCTATCTATTGGTAAACCTTATGTCGTTGCAGTAACGTACACAAATAAATAGTTTTAAGGTTTATGATGGTAGCTAGCAATTATTTTATTGAGTGTAGAGTTAAAAATCGAGTAGAGCTGTACAGAAATTAAAAATTCAATTAAAAAAAATATCATCAGATTAAAAAATAGTTATCCTAGATACGTTTAGAAAAATAAAAATCAGTTGGGGTGTCTGAGGTTTTGAGTGATACCGGAAATACGGTGTATACTGTTTTTACAAGCAGCGATTGAGAGCAGTTGATTGTAATTTAACTCCAATGGAATAAAAAAATATAGTCTATTAATCTCATTTGAAGTGGTTTAATGAATGCCCTTCACCGATAGGCCATCTCTCTTACAATAGTTACAATACACCGTTCTGATTATACACATACAGTGTGGAAAAATCGAATGCCACATCAATGGCAACTACCTTAAATATTGTAAATAGCACATTTTGTGTAGGGGAGACATTCCTTTGTTTTTAAAAACAATAAATTCTGCATTTAAGGATTTATGAAAAATCGCTTGCCTCAGTCGGGACTCGAACCGGTCAAATGTGACAAAAAATAACGTGCCCTATTTTATAATGCAGATAGAAAGGGTTACTGATAAGGTTCATTTTTCTCTAAATAACAAATACAATCAGAATAACGGAAGACCATGAAAATTTGGCACATTACTTGGCACGTTATTTTTTGTCACATTTGACCGGTTCGAGTCCCAACTGAGGCAAGCGATTTTTCATAAATCCTTAAATGCAGAATTTATTGTTTTTAAAAACAGAGGAAAGTCTCCCTTACACAAAATGTGGTATTTACAATATTTAAGGTAGTTGCCATCCATGTGGCATTCGATTTTTCCACCCTGTATATAGGAAAGTACTATCAAAGTAAAATGTGTAGTCACAGTCTGTGACTACACATTTTACAGTCTTCTGTGACTCACAGAAGACTTGTAGAAGCGCCACAACTGTGTGACTATAACGGAGGACACTGGTACGAATCCAGCTTTGGACATTTGAAGGCCTTTGTATTTTTTTTTCTTTATATATGACATTTATTTATTACAATTACAATGTATAAACTTCTATCTCTCGACACAGGATTAAAACTTTGAACCTCTGTTTTGATAATTTGGCTAATACAGTAGAACCCGCTTAAAACGATTCTGAGGGGACCCAGCCAAAAAAGCGTATTATACGGGAAATCGTATTAAACGAGAAAAAATTGTGATTTTTCATCGTAAACTTTTAATATGGTTACTTTTTCTTGGAGCATTAATGTTTTTCTTCTTATTTTTGACATCACTGAACCAAAGATGGGACAAAGAATTCAGAGACTCAACACCGACACTCAACACCGCAGCAGTGATAATGAGCGAAGTGTATGTAGGTAGGTACGAACTATCGCACTAACCGCTGAGTTAGGACGACAAATTACAAATTAATCTTTACGGGTGGCGGTGTCGCCAGAATCTCGTAATTAGTACAGTACAGTTAGTTCCGATTATTGTCACCCGCATAAATAAAGTTGTAAAGTAATGCAAGGTGAGTGGTTTTAGATGGTGTATTAAGCGGGGACGCGAGTCGTATTAACCGTGAAAAAATGTCTGAAAACAAGTCTCAAATTGTAGGGACCGGCGTAAAATGGCGTATAATGCGGGAAATCGTATTAAACGTGATCGTTTTAACCGGGTTCTACTGTATTCTTATTAGCGCCAACTAGCGGAGTATCAACCAAAACTGTAGCGCCATCTAGACGACGAAGACGACCATACTTGACGGTTCTGAGGTACGTTTTCCTAGACTTTTATCTGTCTATGCCTATGCGAAATTAAATATGTTTTTGGACTTACCTAAATGCACAATACTGTCGAGATGTGTGGGATGCAAGGCTAAAGCGTTCTGGAAACACTGCCTGGCTTCTTCCCACTCTTGGTTTGCTTCGTGGACCAAGCCGCGCTGTAAACACAATTACTTTACAGTCATATTTGTACAGGTTGTCATTTTCTTAACCGGCAATTTTTGAAAATATATGCTACAATGTTACCATTTATAATGTATTTGTTCATTATCTTTATTGAATCGTTTGTTTTCCCCTACACCAATAGTGTTTCTGTTTGGCCCTATGTTGGACTGCTAGAGAATGCAAGTGATCATATAGCTGATTGAACCTTAGTTTTGCCCAATTTTTTACAAATTTTCGTAAATCCATCAAGCGCACGGCGGTGCAAATCAACTGACTACACAATGTTTTTAAGATGAAATGAGGGGTAAAGTCTAGGTAGCATTTAACAAAATAATGATATTTCTTTACATAGCAAGCCTATGTTATAAAGGATTGCCAGTTATAAAGATAACACTCTGTTTTAGTCATATATGGTTAGTGCAAATGTTACGTAATTTACTTTACAATTTTTCGAATATCCTAAAACAGGCATTTAGCCAGTTTTTATTGATTAATGAATACGTATATATTTTATTATTTATCAACTAACTTGACAAAATCGAAATTTCAAGCTTGATTTAAAAAAAAATCTAAAAGGGTCCTGAATACCTAGAACTCTTTTGTTCTGTACAGTCTAGGGCCACAGGTATCATTTAAGACCTAGTTCTCTCCTGGAACTCGTGAAAATCTTTCAGCAGATCACACCTGTAACTTGACAAAATCGAAATTTCAAACTTGATTTAAAAAAATTCTAAAAGGGTCCTGAATACCTAGAACTCTTTTGTTCTGTACAGTCTAGGGCCACAGCTATCATTTAAGACCTAATTACGGCCTGGAACTCCATGAAATATTTGAGCATAGCACTGTATTATGTTTGAAAAATTATATATTATTAATGTTTTGTTTTTTTTTGGATTTGTTACTTGAGTAAGAGCCTAGAACTCGTGAGTTCTGTAAACGATGGAGCTAGATCTTTTATTTGGGTCCAAAATTACGTTTGTGTGTTTATAAATTACACCAGCAGAGCATGTGTGAAGTTAGCATATCAATTTATTTGAAAATAACTGCCAAATCCTGGTGATGGTCAGTGCTTTGGTTTATTTTTGTCAGGAACTCCTGGTTTTCGTGTGGTGGAGCTGTCTACTAAATTTTAATCCATTCGGGAACAAATGATATGCTGGAGTGGGAAGTTAGCATATCAATTTGTCAAAATCCATAGTAACGATTTTTTGTATAAATATGCCAGAACTATTGTTATAAAGTATCAGGAACTCTAGAACTATTGTGCATGCTAATAGAACTCCAATAAAAACTTGATTTGCTAGACTTTGATATGCCAACTTCACAGACATTCATAATACGGCCAATATTATCGTTCCACTTATGAGCGAAGGCCTCCCTCAAATTATTCTTATCCCCTGTCCCGTATCCTTATCCCCTGAAGTCTCCAGTCTTTTTCAAAGGCGTCAAGCTCGCACGCCACCTCTGGCGAGGTTTGAATGAATACTGACCGTGTACAGGACCTCGTGGCTGGCGGGCGCCAGCGCCGCCGCCTCCGCCACGCAGCCCGCCGCCGCCGCCGCGCGCCCGAGCCTGCGACAGAACATCCCGTTAGGGCCGCACTATACTCCAGGTTCGTTTACAATAGACCGAGAGCCAGAGCCTTTAACTTCCTTCTTCTTATCGTGTCGAGGTTCCTTTCTTATACAGTAGATGCCCGATAGGCAGCAATAGTGGCAACACTGAGCAAAAAGAAACCTACCTTAACAAATAGGTACTTTACTAGTAATCGATTAAATATTATAGGACATTCTTATCACACGTTTGAAAGTATTTTTTTAGACTACGTCGGTGGCAAACGAGCATACCGTCCACCTGATAAAAAGCGGTCACTGTAACCTGCAACTCAAGAAGTGTCACATGCGCGTTGCCAATCCATTACAAACTTGTACACTCCTTTTTGCTGTGTTAAGTACACCGCAAAAAGGAGTGTTTGCAGACGACTCAAAGGACAATAGACGGGTGGAACATATTAGTTCCGAAAGTCCTTCCGTCGCCAGCGCACCGGACCCTCGTTGAGCTCTGACAGCCTTACTCACCGGCAAGAACATAGCACTGTGGCTAAAGTCTCCCTAACACACCTTAATTTCTCAAGCTACGGCCGGCGAAAATAGTCAGGAAGTGATAATTATCAATTCCTAATAGTATTTTCTAACATTAACGTACACACACAAAAACAACAAATTAGGGAGTAGAGTAACCCTACTAAACAGTAAGCGGTAAACATTTAAGCTATCATCACCCCATTTTACTCCAAACCTACATTGCAAAAGGATTTATTTATTTTATTATTTATTTACTTATTATTTATTTATAGGGTTACCGTATCGAAGTGATTAATCAAACGAATGGGTTTTCCAATATTGATATAGGTGTTACACAAACAATCAAAGTTCTATCACTGTTGTACGTATATTTTCATTTTTGTAAATTCGATATTATTACAAATGTTATGTACCTATCAATAATCTTTATAAAGAGTATTTGTAAAATGCTGTGAATCAGACATTATTATTACAAAATTAAACCACATGAATAAACAAATAGTTAAGAATTAGTCGATTAAAGGTGTGATGTGGGGACTAAAACTCCCGGCCACCAGTGCAGCATGAGGCCGCACTGGCAGGGTCGCCATGTGACGTGGAGACTGTTACTGAATACAAGTTTATTGTGCCGCAACTTATATAGTATGGTTAGGAGTAGTACAATAACATTATAATCCAATATCCATACTATAATATTATAATGGGAAAGTGTGTGTGTCTGTTTGTTTGTCCGTCTTTCACGGCAAAACAGAGCAAGGGGGAGATAGTTGAAGGGATAGAGAGTGACATAAGCTACTTTTTGTCTCTTGTAACCCCCCACTTTCCTAATATGGGTGGAAGTTTGTATGGAGTATTCCGCAATTTTTGAATTTACCGCGAACGAAGTCGCGGGCGTTAGATAGTTATACAGCGCGTAAACCTAATAAGGGCGATAAATGAAACCAGGCATATAATTCAATATTGTTATCATTAATTAAGAGGTGTTTTTTAGTTACTTTTAATTTTCACCTCATAATGAATTTTTGAAAAATTTCCCAGCAGCAATGTACTGTAAACGTGGTTGCGATGACAATCAATGACAACTGTCAACGAGCGGTTAACGCGAGTGTGTTTGCATTACGTTGCGGGCCGAATTATTTTGTATGGATAAAAAAAATATTTCAATTTTAAGTAAAAGTCCAATAATTCCATTTTTTATGTCCTATAATCACCACCGTTAAGAGGTTCGCCCGTATTAGGTTTACACCCTGTATATAATTGCAAGAGTTACCGGAGACACAGGTCGGCCAGCAGCAGCCACGCCTGCGCGCGGTGCGTGGCGAGCGGGGGCCGCTTGCCGCGCGCGGCCGACGCGGACGACGAGAGACAGAGCGACTAGCCGCGATACTAGACTAGTACTGTGTACAAGACATCACGTCACCTGAGACACAGGTCGGCCAGCAGCAGCCACGCCTGCGCGCGGTGCGTGGCGAGCGGGGGCCGCTTGCCGCGCGCGGCCGACGCGGACGACGAGAGACAGAGCGACTAGCCGCGATACTAGACTAGTACTGTGTACAAGACATCACGTCACCTGAGACACAGGTCGGCCAGCAGCAGCCACGCCTGCGCGCGGTGCGTGGCGAGCGGGGGCCGCTTGCCGCGCGCGGCCGACGCGGACGACGAGAGACAGAGCGACTAGCCGCGATACTAGACTAGTACTGTGTACAAGACATCACGTCACCTGAGACACAGGTCGGCCAGCAGCAGCCACGCCTGCGCGCGGTGCGTGGCGAGCGGGGGCCGCTTGCCGCGCGCGGCCGACGCGGACGACGAGAGACAGAGCGACTAGCCGCGATACTAGACTAGTACTGTGTACAAGACATCACGTCACCTGAGACACAGGTCGGCCAGCAGCAGCCACGCCTGCGCGCGGTGCGTGGCGAGCGGGGGCCGCTTGCCGCGCGCGGCCGACGCGGACGACGAGAGACAGAGCGACTAGCCGCGATACTAGACTAGTACTGTGTACAAGACATCACGTCACCTGAGACACAGGTCGGCCAGCAGCAGCCACGCCTGCGCGCGGTGCGTGGCGAGCGGGGGCCGCTTGCCGCGCGCGGCCGACGCGGACGACGAGAGACAGAGCGACTAGCCGCGATACTAGACTAGTACTGTGTACAAGACATCACGTCACCTGAGACACAGGTCGGCCAGCAGCAGCCACGCCTGCGCGCGGTGCGTGGCGAGCGGGGGCCGCTTGCCGCGCGCGGCCGACGCGGACGACGAGAGACAGAGCGACTAGCCGCGATACTAGACTAGTACTGTGTACAAGACATCACGTCACCTGAGACACAGGTCGGCCAGCAGCAGCCACGCCTGCGCGCGGTGCGTGGCGAGCGGGGGCCGCTTGCCGCGCGCGGCCGACGCGGACGACGAGAGACAGAGCGACTAGCCGCGATACTAGACTAGTACTGTGTACAAGACATCACGTCACCTGAGACACAGGTCGGCCAGCAGCAGCCACGCCTGCGCGCGGTGCGTGGCGAGCGGGGGCCGCTTGCCGCGCGCGGCCGACGCGGACGACGAGAGACAGAGCGACTAGCCGCGATACTAGACTAGTACTGTGTACAAGACATCACGTCACCTGAGACACAGGTCGGCCAGCAGCAGCCACGCCTGCGCGCGGTGCGTGGCGAGCGGGGGCCGCTTGCCGCGCGCGGCCGACGCGGACGACGAGAGACAGAGCGACTAGCCGCGATACTAGACTAGTACTGTGTACAAGACATCACGTCACCTGAGACACAGGTCGGCCAGCAGCAGCCACGCCTGCGCGCGGTGCGTGGCGAGCGGGGGCCGCTTGCCGCGCGCGGCCGACGCGGACGACGAGAGACAGAGCGACTAGCCGCGATACTAGACTAGTACTGTGTACAAGACATCACGTCACCTGAGACACAGGTCGGCCAGCAGCAGCCACGCCTGCGCGCGGTGCGTGGCGAGCGGGGGCCGCTTGCCGCGCGCGGCCGACGCGGACGACGAGAGACAGAGCGACTAGCCGCGATACTAGACTAGTACTGTGTACAAGACATCACGTCACCTGAGACACAGGTCGGCCAGCAGCAGCCACGCCTGCGCGCGGTGCGTGGCGAGCGGGGGCCGCTTGCCGCGCGCGGCCGACGCGGACGACGAGAGACAGAGCGACTAGCCGCGATACTAGACTAGTACTGTGTACAAGACATCACGTCACCTGAGACACAGGTCGGCCAGCAGCAGCCACGCCTGCGCGCGGTGCGTGGCGAGCGGGGGCCGCTTGCCGCGCGCGGCCGACGCGGACGACGAGAGACAGAGCGACTAGCCGCGATACTAGACTAGTACTGTGTACAAGACATCACGTCACCTGAGACACAGGTCGGCCAGCAGCAGCCACGCCTGCGCGCGGTGCGTGGCGAGCGGGGGCCGCTTGCCGCGCGCGGCCGACGCGGACGACGAGAGACAGAGCGACTAGCCGCGATACTAGACTAGTACTGTGTACAAGACATCACGTCACCTGAGACACAGGTCGGCCAGCAGCAGCCACGCCTGCGCGCGGTGCGTGGCGAGCGGGGGCCGCTTGCCGCGCGCGGCCGACGCGGACGACGAGAGACAGAGCGACTAGCCGCGATACTAGACTAGTACTGTGTACAAGACATCACGTCACCTGAGACACAGGTCGGCCAGCAGCAGCCACGCCTGCGCGCGGTGCGTGGCGAGCGGGGGCCGCTTGCCGCGCGCGGCCGACGCGGACGACGAGAGACAGAGCGACTAGCCGCGATACTAGACTAGTACTGTGTACAAGACATCACGTCACCTGAGACACAGGTCGGCCAGCAGCAGCCACGCCTGCGCGCGGTGCGTGGCGAGCGGGGGCCGCTTGCCGCGCGCGGCCGACGCGGACGACGAGAGACAGAGCGACTAGCCGCGATACTAGACTAGTACTGTGTACAAGACATCACGTCACCTGAGACACAGGTCGGCCAGCAGCAGCCACGCCTGCGCGCGGTGCGTGGCGAGCGGGGGCCGCTTGCCGCGCGCGGCCGACGCGGACGACGAGAGACAGAGCGACTAGCCGCGATACTAGACTAGTACTGTGTACAAGACATCACGTCACCTGAGACACAGGTCGGCCAGCAGCAGCCACGCCTGCGCGCGGTGCGTGGCGAGCGGGGGCCGCTTGCCGCGCGCGGCCGACGCGGACGACGAGAGACAGAGCGACTAGCCGCGATACTAGACTAGTACTGTGTACAAGACATCACGTCACCTGAGACACAGGTCGGCCAGCAGCAGCCACGCCTGCGCGCGGTGCGTGGCGAGCGGGGGCCGCTTGCCGCGCGCGGCCGACGCGGACGACGAGAGACAGAGCGACTAGCCGCGATACTAGACTAGTACTGTGTACAAGACATCACGTCACCTGAGACACAGGTCGGCCAGCAGCAGCCACGCCTGCGCGCGGTGCGTGGCGAGCGGGGGCCGCTTGCCGCGCGCGGCCGACGCGGACGACGAGAGACAGAGCGACTAGCCGCGATACTAGACTAGTACTGTGTACAAGACATCACGTCACCTGAGACACAGGTCGGCCAGCAGCAGCCACGCCTGCGCGCGGTGCGTGGCGAGCGGGGGCCGCTTGCCGCGCGCGGCCGACGCGGACGACGAGAGACAGAGCGACTAGCCGCGATACTAGACTAGTACTGTGTACAAGACATCACGTCACCTGAGACACAGGTCGGCCAGCAGCAGCCACGCCTGCGCGCGGTGCGTGGCGAGCGGGGGCCGCTTGCCGCGCGCGGCCGACGCGGACGACGAGAGACAGAGCGACTAGCCGCGATACTAGACTAGTACTGTGTACAAGACATCACGTCACCTGAGACACAGGTCGGCCAGCAGCAGCCACGCCTGCGCGCGGTGCGTGGCGAGCGGGGGCCGCTTGCCGCGCGCGGCCGACGCGGACGACGAGAGACAGAGCGACTAGCCGCGATACTAGACTAGTACTGTGTACAAGACATCACGTCACCTGAGACACAGGTCGGCCAGCAGCAGCCACGCCTGCGCGCGGTGCGTGGCGAGCGGGGGCCGCTTGCCGCGCGCGGCCGACGCGGACGACGAGAGACAGAGCGACTAATAGCCGCGATACTAGACTAGTACTGTGTACAAGACATCACGTCACCTGAGACACAGGTCGGCCAGCAGCAGCCACGCCTGCGCGCGGTGCGTGGCGAGCGGGGGCCGCTTGCCGCGCGCGGCCGACGCGGACGACGAGAGACAGAGCGACTAATAGCCGCGATACTAGACTAGTACTGTGTACAAGACATCACGTCACCTGAGACACAGGTCGGCCAGCAGCAGCCACGCCTGCGCGCGGTGCGTGGCGAGCGGGGGCCGCTTGCCGCGCGCGGCCGACGCGGACGACGAGAGACAGAGCGACTAATAGCCGCGATACTAGACTAGTACTGTGTACAAGACATCACGTCACCTGAGACACAGGTCGGCCAGCAGCAGCCACGCCTGCGCGCGGTGCGTGGCGAGCGGGGGCCGCTTGCCGCGCGCGGCCGACGCGGACGACGAGAGACAGAGCGACTAATAGCCGCGATACTAGACTAGTACTGTGTACAAGACATCACGTCACCTGAGACACAGGTCGGCCAGCAGCAGCCACGCCTGCGCGCGGTGCGTGGCGAGCGGGGGCCGCTTGCCGCGCGCGGCCGACGCGGACGACGAGAGACAGAGCGACTAATAGCCGCGATACTAGACTAGTACTGTGTACAAGACATCACGTCACCTGAGACACAGGTCGGCCAGCAGCAGCCACGCCTGCGCGCGGTGCGTGGCGAGCGGGGGCCGCTTGCCGCGCGCGGCCGACGCGGACGACGAGAGACAGAGCGACTAATAGCCGCGATACTAGACTAGTACTGTGTACAAGACATCACGTCACCTGAGACACAGGTCGGCCAGCAGCAGCCACGCCTGCGCGCGGTGCGTGGCGAGCGGGGGCCGCTTGCCGCGCGCGGCCGACGCGGACGACGAGAGACAGAGCGACTAATAGCCGCGATACTAGACTAGTACTGTGTACAAGACATCACGTCACCTGAGACACAGGTCGGCCAGCAGCAGCCACGCCTGCGCGCGGTGCGTGGCGAGCGGGGGCCGCTTGCCGCGCGCGGCCGACGCGGACGACGAGAGACAGAGCGACTAATAGCCGCGATACTAGACTAGTACTGTGTACAAGACATCACGTCACCTGAGACACAGGTCGGCCAGCAGCAGCCACGCCTGCGCGCGGTGCGTGGCGAGCGGGGGCCGCTTGCCGCGCGCGGCCGACGCGGACGACGAGAGACAGAGCGACTAATAGCCGCGATACTAGACTAGTACTGTGTACAAGACATCACGTCACCTGAGACACAGGTCGGCCAGCAGCAGCCACGCCTGCGCGCGGTGCGTGGCGAGCGGGGGCCGCTTGCCGCGCGCGGCCGACGCGGACGACGAGAGACAGAGCGACTAGCCGCGATACTAGACTAGTACTGTGTACAAGACATCACGTCACCTGAGACACAGGTCGGCCAGCAGCAGCCACGCCTGCGCGCGGTGCGTGGCGAGCGGGGGCCGCTTGCCGCGCGCGGCCGACGCGGACGACGAGAGACAGAGCGACTAGCCGCGATACTAGACTAGTACTGTGTACAAGACATCACGTCACCTGAGACACAGGTCGGCCAGCAGCAGCCACGCCTGCGCGCGGTGCGTGGCGAGCGGGGGCCGCTTGCCGCGCGCGGCCGACGCGGACGACGAGAGACAGAGCGACTAGCCGCGATACTAGACTAGTACTGTGTACAAGACATCACGTCACCTGAGACACAGGTCGGCCAGCAGCAGCCACGCCTGCGCGCGGTGCGTGGCGAGCGGGGGCCGCTTGCCGCGCGCGGCCGACGCGGACGACGAGAGACAGAGCGACTAGCCGCGATACTAGACTAGTACTGTGTACAAGACATCACGTCACCTGAGACACAGGTCGGCCAGCAGCAGCCACGCCTGCGCGCGGTGCGTGGCGAGCGGGGGCCGCTTGCCGCGCGCGGCCGACGCGGACGACGAGAGACAGAGCGACTAGCCGCGATACTAGACTAGTACTGTGTACAAGACATCACGTCACCTGAGACACAGGTCGGCCAGCAGCAGCCACGCCTGCGCGCGGTGCGTGGCGAGCGGGGGCCGCTTGCCGCGCGCGGCCGACGCGGACGACGAGAGACAGAGCGACTAGCCGCGATACTAGACTAGTACTGTGTACAAGACATCACGTCACCTGAGACACAGGTCGGCCAGCAGCAGCCACGCCTGCGCGCGGTGCGTGGCGAGCGGGGGCCGCTTGCCGCGCGCGGCCGACGCGGACGACGAGAGACAGAGCGACTAGCCGCGATACTAGACTAGTACTGTGTACAAGACATCACGTCACCTGAGACACAGGTCGGCCAGCAGCAGCCACGCCTGCGCGCGGTGCGTGGCGAGCGGGGCCGCTTGCCGCGCGCGGCCGACGCGGACGACGAGAGACAGAGCGACTAGCCGCGATACTAGACTAGTACTGTGTACAAGACATCACGTCACCTGAGACACAGGTCGGCCAGCAGCAGCCACGCCTGCGCGCGGTGCGTGGCGAGCGGGGGCCGCTTGCCGCGCGCGGCCGACGCGGACGACGAGAGACAGAGCGACTAGCCGCGATACTAGACTAGTACTGTGTACAAGACATCACGTCACCTGAGACACAGGTCGGCCAGCAGCAGCCACGCCTGCGCGCGGTGCGTGGCGAGCGGGGGCCGCTTGCCGCGCGCGGCCGACGCGGACGACGAGAGACAGAGCGACTAGCCGCGATACTAGACTAGTACTGTGTACAAGACATCACGTCACCTGAGACACAGGTCGGCCAGCAGCAGCCACGCCTGCGCGCGGTGCGTGGCGAGCGGGGGCCGCTTGCCGCGCGCGGCCGACGCGGACGACGAGAGACAGAGCGACTAGCCGCGATACTAGACTAGTACTGTGTACAAGACATCACGTCACCTGAGACACAGGTCGGCCAGCAGCAGCCACGCCTGCGCGCGGTGCGTGGCGAGCGGGGGCCGCTTGCCGCGCGCGGCCGACGCGGACGACGAGAGACAGAGCGACTAGCCGCGATACTAGACTAGTACTGTGTACAAGACATCACGTCACCTGAGACACAGGTCGGCCAGCAGCAGCCACGCCTGCGCGCGGTGCGTGGCGAGCGGGGGCCGCTTGCCGCGCGCGGCCGACGCGGACGACGAGAGACAGAGCGACTAGCCGCGATACTAGACTAGTACTGTGTACAAGACATCACGTCACCTGAGACACAGGTCGGCCAGCAGCAGCCACGCCTGCGCGCGGTGCGTGGCGAGCGGGGGCCGCTTGCCGCGCGCGGCCGACGCGGACGACGAGAGACAGAGCGACTAGCCGCGATACTAGACTAGTACTGTGTACAAGACATCACGTCACCTGAGACACAGGTCGGCCAGCAGCAGCCACGCCTGCGCGCGGTGCGTGGCGAGCGGGGGCCGCTTGCCGCGCGCGGCCGACGCGGACGACGAGAGACAGAGCGACTAGCCGCGATACTAGACTAGTACTGTGTACAAGACATCACGTCACCTGAGACACAGGTCGGCCAGCAGCAGCCACGCCTGCGCGCGGTGCGTGGCGAGCGGGGCCGCTTGCCGCGCGCGGCCGACGCGGACGACGAGAGACAGAGCGACTAGCCGCGATACTAGACTAGTACTGTGTACAAGACATCACGTCACCTGAGACACAGGTCGGCCAGCAGCAGCCACGCCTGCGCGCGGTGCGTGGCGAGCGGGGGCCGCTTTGCGCGCGCGGCCGACGCGGACGACGAGAGACAGAGCGACTAGCCGCGATACTAGACTAGTACTGTGTACAAGACATCACGTCACCTGAGACACAGGTCGGCCAGCAGCAGCCACGCCTGCGCGCGGTGCGTGGCGAGCGGGGGCCGCTTGCCGCGCGCGGCCGACGCGGACGACGAGAGACAGAGCGACTAGCCGCGATACTAGACTAGTACTGTGTACAAGACATCACGTCACCTGAGACACAGGTCGGCCAGCAGCAGCCACGCCTGCGCGCGGTGCGTGGCGAGCGGGGGCCGCTTGCCGCGCGCGGCCGACGCGGACGACGAGAGACAGAGCGACTAGCCGCGATACTAGACTAGTACTGTGTACAAGACATCACGTCACCTGAGACACAGGTCGGCCAGCAGCAGCCACGCCTGCGCGCGGTGCGTGGCGAGCGGGGGCCGCTTGCCGCGCGCGGCCGACGCGGACGACGAGAGACAGAGCGACTAGCCGCGATACTAGACTAGTACTGTGTACAAGACATCACGTCACCTGAGACACAGGTCGGCCAGCAGCAGCCACGCCTGCGCGCGGTGCGTGGCGAGCGGGGGCCGCTTGCCGCGCGCGGCCGACGCGGACGACGAGAGACAGAGCGACTAGCCGCGATACTAGACTAGTACTGTGTACAAGACATCACGTCACCTGAGACACAGGTCGGCCAGCAGCAGCCACGCCTGCGCGCGGTGCGTGGCGAGCGGGGCCGCTTGCCGCGCGCGGCCGACGCGGACGACGAGAGACAGAGCGACTAGCCGCGATACTAGACTAGTACTGTGTACAAGACATCACGTCACCTGAGACACAGGTCGGCCAGCAGCAGCCACGCCTGCGCGCGGTGCGTGGCGAGCGGGGGCCGCTTGCCGCGCGCGGCCGACGCGGACGACGAGAGACAGAGCGACTAGCCGCGATACTAGACTAGTACTGTGTACAAGACATCACGTCACCTGAGACACAGGTCGGCCAGCAGCAGCCACGCCTGCGCGCGGTGCGTGGCGAGCGGGGGCCGCTTGCCGCGCGCGGCCGACGCGGACGACGAGAGACAGAGCGACTAGCCGCGATACTAGACTAGTACTGTGTACAAGACATCACGTCACCTGAGACACAGGTCGGCCAGCAGCAGCCACGCCTGCGCGCGGTGCGTGGCGAGCGGGGGCCGCTTGCCGCGCGCGGCCGACGCGGACGACGAGAGACAGAGCGACTAGCCGCGATACTAGACTAGTACTGTGTACAAGACATCACGTCACCTGAGACACAGGTCGGCCAGCAGCAGCCACGCCTGCGCGCGGTGCGTGGCGAGCGGGGGCCGCTTGCCGCGCGCGGCCGACGCGGACGACGAGAGACAGAGCGACTAGCCGCGATACTAGACTAGTACTGTGTACAAGACATCACGTCACCTGAGACACAGGTCGGCCAGCAGCAGCCACGCCTGCGCGCGGTGCGTGGCGAGCGGGGGCCGCTTGCCGCGCGCGGCCGACGCGGACGACGAGAGACAGAGCGACTAGCCGCGATACTAGACTAGTACTGTGTACAAGACATCACGTCACCTGAGACACAGGTCGGCCAGCAGCAGCCACGCCTGCGCGCGGTGCGTGGCGAGCGGGGGCCGCTTGCCGCGCGCGGCCGACGCGGACGACGAGAGACAGAGCGACTAGCCGCGATACTAGACTAGTACTGTGTACAAGACATCACGTCACCTGAGACACAGGTCGGCCAGCAGCAGCCACGCCTGCGCGCGGTGCGTGGCGAGCGGGGGCCGCTTGCCGCGCGCGGCCGACGCGGACGACGAGAGACAGAGCGACTAGCCGCGATACTAGACTAGTACTGTGTACAAGACATCACGTCACCTGAGACACAGGTCGGCCAGCAGCAGCCACGCCTGCGCGCGGTGCGTGGCGAGCGGGGGCCGCTTGCCGCGCGCGGCCGACGCGGACGACGAGAGACAGAGCGACTAGCCGCGATACTAGACTAGTACTGTGTACAAGACATCACGTCACCTGAGACACAGGTCGGCCAGCAGCAGCCACGCCTGCGCGCGGTGCGTGGCGAGCGGGGGCCGCTTGCCGCGCGCGGCCGACGCGGACGACGAGAGACAGAGCGACTAGCCGCGATACTAGACTAGTACTGTGTACAAGACATCACGTCACCTGAGACACAGGTCGGCCAGCAGCAGCCACGCCTGCGCGCGGTGCGTGGCGAGCGGGGGCCGCTTGCCGCGCGCGGCCGACGCGGACGACGAGAGACAGAGCGACTAGCCGCGATACTAGACTAGTACTGTGTACAAGACATCACGTCACCTGAGACACAGGTCGGCCAGCAGCAGCCACGCCTGCGCGCGGTGCGTGGCGAGCGGGGCCGCTTGCCGCGCGCGGCCGACGCGGACGACGAGAGACAGAGCGACTAGCCGCGATACTAGACTAGTACTGTGTACAAGACATCACGTCACCTGAGACACAGGTCGGCCAGCAGCAGCCACGCCTGCGCGCGGTGCGTGGCGAGCGGGGGCCGCTTGCCGCGCGCGGCCGACGCGGACGACGAGAGACAGAGCGACTAGCCGCGATACTAGACTAGTACTGTGTACAAGACATCACGTCACCTGAGACACAGGTCGGCCAGCAGCAGCCACGCCTGCGCGCGGTGCGTGGCGAGCGGGGGCCGCTTGCCGCGCGCGGCCGACGCGGACGACGAGAGACAGAGCGACTAGCCGCGATACTAGACTAGTACTGTGTACAAGACATCACGTCACCTGAGACACAGGTCGGCCAGCAGCAGCCACGCCTGCGCGCGGTGCGTGGCGAGCGGGGGCCGCTTGCCGCGCGCGGCCGACGCGGACGACGAGAGACAGAGCGACTAGCCGCGATACTAGACTAGTACTGTGTACAAGACATCACGTCACCTGAGACACAGGTCGGCCAGCAGCAGCCACGCCTGCGCGCGGTGCGTGGCGAGCGGGGGCCGCTTGCCGCGCGCGGCCGACGCGGACGACGAGAGACAGAGCGACTAGCCGCGATACTAGACTAGTACTGTGTACAAGACATCACGTCACCTGAGACACAGGTCGGCCAGCAGCAGCCACGCCTGCGCGCGGTGCGTGGCGAGCGGGGGCCGCTTGCCGCGCGCGGCCGACGCGGACGACGAGAGACAGAGCGACTAGCCGCGATACTAGACTAGTACTGTGTACAAGACATCACGTCACCTGAGACACAGGTCGGCCAGCAGCAGCCACGCCTGCGCGCGGTGCGTGGCGAGCGGGGGCCGCTTGCCGCGCGCGGCCGACGCGGACGACGAGAGACAGAGCGACTAGCCGCGATACTAGACTAGTACTGTGTACAAGACATCACGTCACCTGAGACACAGGTCGGCCAGCAGCAGCCACGCCTGCGCGCGGTGCGTGGCGAGCGGGGGCCGCTTGCCGCGCGCGGCCGACGCGGACGACGAGAGACAGAGCGACTAGCCGCGATACTAGACTAGTACTGTGTACAAGACATCACGTCACCTGAGACACAGGTCGGCCAGCAGCAGCCACGCCTGCGCGCGGTGCGTGGCGAGCGGGGGCCGCTTGCCGCGCGCGGCCGACGCGGACGACGAGAGACAGAGCGACTAGCCGCGATACTAGACTAGTACTGTGTACAAGACATCACGTCACCTGAGACACAGGTCGGCCAGCAGCAGCCACGCCTGCGCGCGGTGCGTGGCGAGCGGGGGCCGCTTGCCGCGCGCGGCCGACGCGGACGACGAGAGACAGAGCGACTAGCCGCGATACTAGACTAGTACTGTGTACAAGACATCACGTCACCTGAGACACAGGTCGGCCAGCAGCAGCCACGCCTGCGCGCGGTGCGTGGCGAGCGGGGGCCGCTTGCCGCGCGCGGCCGACGCGGACGACGAGAGACAGAGCGACTAGCCGCGATACTAGACTAGTACTGTGTACAAGACATCACGTCACCTGAGACACAGGTCGGCCAGCAGCAGCCACGCCTGCGCGCGGTGCGTGGCGAGCGGGGGCCGCTTGCCGCGCGCGGCCGACGCGGACGACGAGAGACAGAGCGACTAGCCGCGATACTAGACTAGTACTGTGTACAAGACATCACGTCACCTGAGACACAGGTCGGCCAGCAGCAGCCACGCCTGCGCGCGGTGCGTGGCGAGCGGGGGCCGCTTGCCGCGCGCGGCCGACGCGGACGACGAGAGACAGAGCGACTAGCCGCGATACTAGACTAGTACTGTGTACAAGACATCACGTCACCTGAGACACAGGTCGGCCAGCAGCAGCCACGCCTGCGCGCGGTGCGTGGCGAGCGGGGGCCGCTTGCCGCGCGCGGCCGACGCGGACGACGAGAGACAGAGCGACTAGCCGCGATACTAGACTAGTACTGTGTACAAGACATCACGTCACCTGAGACACAGGTCGGCCAGCAGCAGCCACGCCTGCGCGCGGTGCGTGGCGAGCGGGGGCCGCTTGCCGCGCGCGGCCGACGCGGACGACGAGAGACAGAGCGACTAGCCGCGATACTAGACTAGTACTGTGTACAAGACATCACGTCACCTGAGACACAGGTCGGCCAGCAGCAGCCACGCCTGCGCGCGGTGCGTGGCGAGCGGGGGCCGCTTGCCGCGCGCGGCCGACGCGGACGACGAGAGACAGAGCGACTAGCCGCGATACTAGACTAGTACTGTGTACAAGACATCACGTCACCTGAGACACAGGTCGGCCAGCAGCAGCCACGCCTGCGCGCGGTGCGTGGCGAGCGGGGGCCGCTTGCCGCGCGCGGCCGACGCGGACGACGAGAGACAGAGCGACTAGCCGCGATACTAGACTAGTACTGTGTACAAGACATCACGTCACCTGAGACACAGGTCGGCCAGCAGCAGCCACGCCTGCGCGCGGTGCGTGGCGAGCGGGGGCCGCTTGCCGCGCGCGGCCGACGCGGACGACGAGAGACAGAGCGACTAGCCGCGATACTAGACTAGTACTGTGTACAAGACATCACGTCACCTGAGACACAGGTCGGCCAGCAGCAGCCACGCCTGCGCGCGGTGCGTGGCGAGCGGGGGCCGCTTGCCGCGCGCGGCCGACGCGGACGACGAGAGACAGAGCGACTAGCCGCGATACTAGACTAGTACTGTGTACAAGACATCACGTCACCTGAGACACAGGTCGGCCAGCAGCAGCCACGCCTGCGCGCGGTGCGTGGCGAGCGGGGGCCGCTTGCCGCGCGCGGCCGACGCGGACGACGAGAGACAGAGCGACTAGCCGCGATACTAGACTAGTACTGTGTACAAGACATCACGTCACCTGAGACACAGGTCGGCCAGCAGCAGCCACGCCTGCGCGCGGTGCGTGGCGAGCGGGGGCCGCTTGCCGCGCGCGGCCGACGCGGACGACGAGAGACAGAGCGACTAGCCGCGATACTAGACTAGTACTGTGTACAAGACATCACGTCACCTGAGACACAGGTCGGCCAGCAGCAGCCACGCCTGCGCGCGGTGCGTGGCGAGCGGGGGCCGCTTGCCGCGCGCGGCCGACGCGGACGACGAGAGACAGAGCGACTAGCCGCGATACTAGACTAGTACTGTGTACAAGACATCACGTCACCTGAGACACAGGTCGGCCAGCAGCAGCCACGCCTGCGCGCGGTGCGTGGCGAGCGGGGGCCGCTTGCCGCGCGCGGCCGACGCGGACGACGAGAGACAGAGCGACTAGCCGCGATACTAGACTAGTACTGTGTACAAGACATCACGTCACCTGAGACACAGGTCGGCCAGCAGCAGCCACGCCTGCGCGCGGTGCGTGGCGAGCGGGGGCCGCTTGCCGCGCGCGGCCGACGCGGACGACGAGAGACAGAGCGACTAGCCGCGATACTAGACTAGTACTGTGTACAAGACATCACGTCACCTGAGACACAGGTCGGCCAGCAGCAGCCACGCCTGCGCGCGGTGCGTGGCGAGCGGGGGCCGCTTGCCGCGCGCGGCCGACGCGGACGACGAGAGACAGAGCGACTAGCCGCGATACTAGACTAGTACTGTGTACAAGACATCACGTCACCTGAGACACAGGTCGGCCAGCAGCAGCCACGCCTGCGCGCGGTGCGTGGCGAGCGGGGGCCGCTTGCCGCGCGCGGCCGACGCGGACGACGAGAGACAGAGCGACTAGCCGCGATACTAGACTAGTACTGTGTACAAGACATCACGTCACCTGAGACACAGGTCGGCCAGCAGCAGCCACGCCTGCGCGCGGTGCGTGGCGAGCGGGGCCGCTTGCCGCGCGCGGCCGACGCGGACGACGAGAGACAGAGCGACTAGCCGCGATACTAGACTAGTACTGTGTACAAGACATCACGTCACCTGAGACACAGGTCGGCCAGCAGCAGCCACGCCTGCGCGCGGTGCGTGGCGAGCGGGGGCCGCTTGCCGCGCGCGGCCGACGCGGACGACGAGAGACAGAGCGACTAGCCGCGATACTAGACTAGTACTGTGTACAAGTGATATGTATGCGGGTAGGTATATAAGTAAAACGACCGAATGTGGCTGTTGCTGATTTAATACTAAATAAGAGTGGTTTGACAAGGCACACAGCGAGCGCGTTGGTTATGCATCTATAGCTATAGATAGGTACATACGATGTAGGTACATGTATACACAACATCCCTCCCACACTAGTCTTGAACCCTGTCAACAATTAAAATAATTAAATTAACCTTAATGTTACTAACAATCACCTTATCTTATAATCTACTGGTTGTCTCGGGCGCAACTGGTGCCGTGGCACGGGTTGCGCGGCCGCCGGCGACTGCACGGCCGCAGGCGCCGCCGGCTGCGGCTCCGGCGCCTGCGCCTGCGCACCGTCCGCGGCGGCGTCCGCCGGCGCTCGGGCCCCGGCCCCTTGCTCGCCGACGTCGCCGTCGCATTCCGACCACACCTCATCCCCCCCCAAGACTACATTCCTCTCTCCTTCGGAACCATTGGACTCTGAACCACTAGGAGTAGGTAGTGAGGCTACCTGGCACTCGTCAGTTGTAAACGGTGGAGATGGAAATGTTGGTCCCCGGGACGGTATATTAAATTTAACATTTCCTTTATACTTAACTAATTGATCCGTATGTCTTACACAATAAGAATCAAAATCGAACATATAAACGTTATACATTTTATTTCCTATTTTACTTTTAATAATACCATGTTCCCATGTTTCCTTCCTGGCACTGTACCACCGAGCTAAAACAACGTCACCAATTTCAAAACATCTCCGATGCGGCGGAGGCTCAGAACGATTTGGTTTTACAGGTGGCGAAATTAAATCAAGTCTCGTTCTTAAATTCCTCCCGAACATTAGCTTGGCCGGTGTTTCGCCCGTGGTGCAGTGAACGCTGTTCCTATACTCAAATAAATAGCCCAATAATTTTTCGTGTACTATATCTAATTTCAAATTTTCTCTTAAAATACATTTTAGCATATTCTTGGAATTTTTAACCCCCATTTCCGCTAATCCGTTACTGTTTGGATGATAGACAGGTGATGTAATATATTGAATATTATTACTGGAACAAAACGTAATAAATTCCTTGCAATTTATTTTAGCGTCATTATCCGAAACCAATGCATTTGGCAGCCCAAAGGTGGCAAATAAACGTTTGAGTTTGGAAATTAATTCTTGCGTTGCTGTACCGTTATTCATATAGATACATTCCAGCCATTTACTGTACGCGTCCACCACTACCAGGTATACTCTTTGCCCTATTGCCATGTAGTCGATGTGAATACGATGGTAGGGGCCGGGCGGCCGCGGCCAGGGCGCCGGCTGCTCGCGCGGCGGCGCCGGGCGCAGCGCGCCGCACGTGGCGCACGAGGCGGCCCACTGCTCGATATCGGCATCGATGCCCGGCCACCACATCCGAGCGCGCGCATTGGATTTCATTTTTATTATGCCTAAATGTGAGCTATGCAATTGCGATAACATTTTTTGCCGTAAGGTACTAGGAATAACAACCCTATGCCCGCGCAGTAAGGTCCCATTTTCAAACTGCAGGTCTGTTTTACATTGGAAATAAGGACTTATTAATTTACAACTTACCTTGCGTGGCCAACCTTTTTTAACATAATTAAGCACCGTCTTTAAGACAGGGTCAATTTCTGTAGCCTGCTCGATATCACTCGCGGTGACCGCCGGTAAAACCGAATCTAAGAACTTTAAAGAACTAAATTTATCAAATTCCTTATCCGCAGCGGTTACCGTCTCCGCTAACGGAGCTCGTGAGAAATAGTCGGCTACTACATTACTTTTACCCGTCGTATACTGCACAATATAATTATATGCTGATAATATAATTGCATACCTTTGAAGACGAAGCGCCGTGGTTACAGAAATACCTGTATTATTGTTAAAAATGGAAACCAATGGTCGGTGATCCGTCTTAAGTATAAAGGCTCGCTACGGCCATAAAGATATTGATGGAACTTTTTCACACCAAATATCAGGCTCGTAGCTTCTTTTTGTATCTGACTGTAGTTACGTTCACTTGCAGTCAGTGACCTCGACGCAAAGGCCAAAGGTCGCTCGTTGCCCGCCTGATCCTTCAGGGAGAGCACGGCTCCGAGCCCCGCGGGGCCGGCGTCGCACGCCAGCGTCAGCTGCGCCGAGGGCTCGAAGTGCGCCAGCGTGCGCTCGGAGGCCAGCTCCCGCTTCACCTGCTGCACGGCGCCGCGCTGGCGCTCGCCCCACTGCCACGCCGCGCCCGCTCGCAACAACTCGTGTAATGGGTTCATGATGCTGGAAGCGTTAGGAATAAAAACCCTGTAGTAGTTCACTACACCTATAAAACTCTGGAGCTCTGTAACATTTTTTGGTTCTGGCGCGTCGAGTATAGCCCTAACCTTATCAGGACTCGTATGCAGTCCCTCCTTATTTATTACGTACCCTAAATATGTGACACTCGGTTTTAAAAATTCACATTTTTCTTGTTGTAACCTAAGACCCGCGTCGCTCAGCCTAGTTAACACTTCGCGTAACCTACTGAGATGAATTGTTTTGTTAGGACCTGTTATGCATATATCGTCAAGCCAACAACTTACACCTTCGATTCCAGAAAGAAGTGTTTCCATTGATTTTTGGAAAATAGCTGGCGCTGGCGCTAAACCATAGACTAATCGAGTGTATTTAAAGAGACCCTTAGAGGTATTTATTGTTGTAAGTTCTTGAGACGAATCACATAACAAAAATTGATTATACGCATTTTTCAAATCAATCTTACTGTAACATTCCCCCCCTCCAATTTTGGCAAATACCTCTTCAATTCGAGGTAATGGGTATTTGTCGATTATTAAATCCTTATTTAATGTGACTGAATAATCGCCAGCTATCCTTACTTTGCCGTTTTCTTTTAAAACCGGGACTATAGGGGTTGCGTACAGTGAATGGTTAACTGGTACTAAAATACCTAATTTTACCAAGCGGTTTAATTCTTCTTCTACTTTATCTTTTAATGCAAAGGGTACTGAACGGGGTTTAAAAAATTTAGGAAATGCATTATCTTTCAATTTCAATGACACCTTAAATTTATTAAAAGATCCAAGCTCATCACGCCACAAATCAGAGTATTGTTCCAATAACCTGTTTACGTCATCGTCGTCACAGTGACTGATTTTATTTATCTTTGTACGTAATTCTAAATTAAACGCTGCCATAAAGTCTCGCCCAAGAAGGGGCGGGCCGTCATTTTTAAATACAAATATACTAATGGGCTTAACTTGGCCGTTATATTTAATATCTATAGTAAACCCACCCAGAGGAGAGATTTTATGGTCATCGTATAAACACATTGTAATATTACACTCTTCCAATTTGTATTTGGAAAACAATCGCTTGTACAATTTGTAAGACATCACAGTCGCTCCTGATCCACAATCTAATTCCATAACTACGGGCATATCTCCTAAAATAACATTTAATTCAATCGGTTTGGTGCGTACGTACCTTAAATTATACATATGGCACTCCTCGCAAGTGTTTTGCTCGACCGAATTATCATCACACTCCATATTATTGAGGCGCACATTTTTACACACTTTCTTCAAGTGTCCTACGACTCCACACTTTTGGCAACGATAGGTCTTGTAACGGCACCTGTCACCCTCGTGACTCTTCATGCCGCATACGGAGCACCGGGAAACCGCTCGCTGGTCGTCGCGGTCCGCCGCCGGAGCCCGCGCGCCGCCGCGGCCGCCGCCGCCGCCGCCGCCGCGCCTAGCTCCGCCGCTGCCGCCTGCCGCGTACCGCCCCTCGCTACTCATCCGATTCAGGGGCTCCTCCTTGATGGTGCTGGTACCGGTCATCACAGCCTTCGCTTCCCTTGCAGATTCTGCTTTCTCCGCTATTTCCAAGGCCTGGCCAATCTTAATTGACGACGCATCTTGCTCGAATAACTTGTCACGTTCAGAGCCTGAACCTAGGCCTAGGACAAAACGATCTGCTAAAACCGTTTCTAAAGCGGAGCCGAACTCGCAGTAACTAGCTAGTCCTCTCAATCGCGCCGCCCATTCTCCCAAGGTTTCGCCTACGTTCCTTGTCGCTCCATAGAAACGTGCCTTATCTGCATATGTGCACTTCTTCTGCTTAAAATGATCGTCCAGGTATTTAATCAGCTGATCATAAGTAAGGTCATCTACTTCCGTAGGATATGCGAGGTTTCGCAACAAACGGAATGACTCATCTGTGAGATGAGTTATTAGAATCCCACTTTTATTTCCATCCTTCACATCGTTTATTTTAATAAATTGTGTCAAGCGTCCTTTAAAAATCTGCCACTCGCTGGTTTTATGATCAAAATCAGTCAAATTTCCCAAAAACGACATAACTAATTATTTTTTTACACACGCGCGGTAGGTAGATCCTCGTTCGACACTGATATGTATGCGGGTAGGTATATAAGTAAAACGACCGAATGTGGCTGTTGCTGATTTAATACTAAATAAGAGTGGTTTGACAAGGCACACAGCGAGCGCGTTGGTTATGCATCTATAGCTATAGATAGGTACATACGATGTAGGTACATGTATACACAACATCAAGACATCACGTCACCTGAGACACAGGTCGGCCAGCAGCAGCCACGCCTGCGCGCGGTGCGTGGCGAGCGGGGGCCGCTTGCCGCGCGCGGCCGACGCGGACGACGAGAGACAGAGCGACTAGCCGCGATACTAGACTAGTACTGTGTACAAGACATCACGTCACCTGAGACACAGGTCGGCCAGCAGCAGCCACGCCTGCGCGCGGTGCGTGGCGAGCGGGGGCCGCTTGCCGCGCGCGGCCGACGCGGACGACGAGAGACAGAGCGACTAGCCGCGATACTAGACTAGTACTGTGTACAAGACATCACGTCACCTGAGACACAGGTCGGCCAGCAGCAGCCACGCCTGCGCGCGGTGCGTGGCGAGCGGGGGCCGCTTGCCGCGCGCGGCCGACGCGGACGACGAGAGACAGAGCGACTAGCCGCGATACTAGACTAGTACTGTGTACAAGACATCACGTCACCTGAGACACAGGTCGGCCAGCAGCAGCCACGCCTGCGCGCGGTGCGTGGCGAGCGGGGGCCGCTTGCCGCGCGCGGCCGACGCGGACGACGAGAGACAGAGCGACTAGCCGCGATACTAGACTAGTACTGTGTACAAGACATCACGTCACCTGAGACACAGGTCGGCCAGCAGCAGCCACGCCTGCGCGCGGTGCGTGGCGAGCGGGGGCCGCTTGCCGCGCGCGGCCGACGCGGACGACGAGAGACAGAGCGACTAGCCGCGATACTAGACTAGTACTGTGTACAAGACATCACGTCACCTGAGACACAGGTCGGCCAGCAGCAGCCACGCCTGCGCGCGGTGCGTGGCGAGCGGGGGCCGCTTGCCGCGCGCGGCCGACGCGGACGACGAGAGACAGAGCGACTAGCCGCGATACTAGACTAGTACTGTGTACAAGACATCACGTCACCTGAGACACAGGTCGGCCAGCAGCAGCCACGCCTGCGCGCGGTGCGTGGCGAGCGGGGGCCGCTTGCCGCGCGCGGCCGACGCGGACGACGAGAGACAGAGCGACTAGCCGCGATACTAGACTAGTACTGTGTACAAGACATCACGTCACCTGAGACACAGGTCGGCCAGCAGCAGCCACGCCTGCGCGCGGTGCGTGGCGAGCGGGGGCCGCTTGCCGCGCGCGGCCGACGCGGACGACGAGAGACAGAGCGACTAGCCGCGATACTAGACTAGTACTGTGTACAAGACATCACGTCACCTGAGACACAGGTCGGCCAGCAGCAGCCACGCCTGCGCGCGGTGCGTGGCGAGCGGGGGCCGCTTGCCGCGCGCGGCCGACGCGGACGACGAGAGACAGAGCGACTAGCCGCGATACTAGACTAGTACTGTGTACAAGACATCACGTCACCTGAGACACAGGTCGGCCAGCAGCAGCCACGCCTGCGCGCGGTGCGTGGCGAGCGGGGGCCGCTTGCCGCGCGCGGCCGACGCGGACGACGAGAGACAGAGCGACTAGCCGCGATACTAGACTAGTACTGTGTACAAGACATCACGTCACCTGAGACACAGGTCGGCCAGCAGCAGCCACGCCTGCGCGCGGTGCGTGGCGAGCGGGGGCCGCTTGCCGCGCGCGGCCGACGCGGACGACGAGAGACAGAGCGACTAGCCGCGATACTAGACTAGTACTGTGTACAAGACATCACGTCACCTGAGACACAGGTCGGCCAGCAGCAGCCACGCCTGCGCGCGGTGCGTGGCGAGCGGGGGCCGCTTGCCGCGCGCGGCCGACGCGGACGACGAGAGACAGAGCGACTAGCCGCGATACTAGACTAGTACTGTGTACAAGACATCACGTCACCTGAGACACAGGTCGGCCAGCAGCAGCCACGCCTGCGCGCGGTGCGTGGCGAGCGGGGGCCGCTTGCCGCGCGCGGCCGACGCGGACGACGAGAGACAGAGCGACTAGCCGCGATACTAGACTAGTACTGTGTACAAGACATCACGTCACCTGAGACACAGGTCGGCCAGCAGCAGCCACGCCTGCGCGCGGTGCGTGGCGAGCGGGGCCGCTTGCCGCGCGCGGCCGACGCGGACGACGAGAGACAGAGCGACTAGCCGCGATACTAGACTAGTACTGTGTACAAGACATCACGTCACCTGAGACACAGGTCGGCCAGCAGCAGCCACGCCTGCGCGCGGTGCGTGGCGAGCGGGGGCCGCTTGCCGCGCGCGGCCGACGCGGACGACGAGAGACAGAGCGACTAGCCGCGATACTAGACTAGTACTGTGTACAAGACATCACGTCACCTGAGACACAGGTCGGCCAGCAGCAGCCACGCCTGCGCGCGGTGCGTGGCGAGCGGGGGCCGCTTGCCGCGCGCGGCCGACGCGGACGACGAGAGACAGAGCGACTAGCCGCGATACTAGACTAGTACTGTGTACAAGACATCACGTCACCTGAGACACAGGTCGGCCAGCAGCAGCCACGCCTGCGCGCGGTGCGTGGCGAGCGGGGGCCGCTTGCCGCGCGCGGCCGACGCGGACGACGAGAGACAGAGCGACTAGCCGCGATACTAGACTAGTACTGTGTACAAGACATCACGTCACCTGAGACACAGGTCGGCCAGCAGCAGCCACGCCTGCGCGCGGTGCGTGGCGAGCGGGGGCCGCTTGCCGCGCGCGGCCGACGCGGACGACGAGAGACAGAGCGACTAGCCGCGATACTAGACTAGTACTGTGTACAAGACATCACGTCACCTGAGACACAGGTCGGCCAGCAGCAGCCACGCCTGCGCGCGGTGCGTGGCGAGCGGGGGCCGCTTGCCGCGCGCGGCCGACGCGGACGACGAGAGACAGAGCGACTAGCCGCGATACTAGACTAGTACTGTGTACAAGACATCACGTCACCTGAGACACAGGTCGGCCAGCAGCAGCCACGCCTGCGCGCGGTGCGTGGCGAGCGGGGGCCGCTTGCCGCGCGCGGCCGACGCGGACGACGAGAGACAGAGCGACTAGCCGCGATACTAGACTAGTACTGTGTACAAGACATCACGTCACCTGAGACACAGGTCGGCCAGCAGCAGCCACGCCTGCGCGCGGTGCGTGGCGAGCGGGGGCCGCTTGCCGCGCGCGGCCGACGCGGACGACGAGAGACAGAGCGACTAGCCGCGATACTAGACTAGTACTGTGTACAAGACATCACGTCACCTGAGACACAGGTCGGCCAGCAGCAGCCACGCCTGCGCGCGGTGCGTGGCGAGCGGGGGCCGCTTGCCGCGCGCGGCCGACGCGGACGACGAGAGACAGAGCGACTAGCCGCGATACTAGACTAGTACTGTGTACAAGACATCACGTCACCTGAGACACAGGTCGGCCAGCAGCAGCCACGCCTGCGCGCGGTGCGTGGCGAGCGGGGGCCGCTTGCCGCGCGCGGCCGACGCGGACGACGAGAGACAGAGCGACTAGCCGCGATACTAGACTAGTACTGTGTACAAGACATCACGTCACCTGAGACACAGGTCGGCCAGCAGCAGCCACGCCTGCGCGCGGTGCGTGGCGAGCGGGGCCGCTTGCCGCGCGCGGCCGACGCGGACGACGAGAGACAGAGCGACTAGCCGCGATACTAGACTAGTACTGTGTACAAGACATCACGTCACCTGAGACACAGGTCGGCCAGCAGCAGCCACGCCTGCGCGCGGTGCGTGGCGAGCGGGGGCCGCTTGCCGCGCGCGGCCGACGCGGACGACGAGAGACAGAGCGACTAGCCGCGATACTAGACTAGTACTGTGTACAAGACATCACGTCACCTGAGACACAGGTCGGCCAGCAGCAGCCACGCCTGCGCGCGGTGCGTGGCGAGCGGGGGCCGCTTGCCGCGCGCGGCCGACGCGGACGACGAGAGACAGAGCGACTAGCCGCGATACTAGACTAGTACTGTGTACAAGACATCACGTCACCTGAGACACAGGTCGGCCAGCAGCAGCCACGCCTGCGCGCGGTGCGTGGCGAGCGGGGGCCGCTTGCCGCGCGCGGCCGACGCGGACGACGAGAGACAGAGCGACTAGCCGCGATACTAGACTAGTACTGTGTACAAGACATCACGTCACCTGAGACACAGGTCGGCCAGCAGCAGCCACGCCTGCGCGCGGTGCGTGGCGAGCGGGGGCCGCTTGCCGCGCGCGGCCGACGCGGACGACGAGAGACAGAGCGACTAGCCGCGATACTAGACTAGTACTGTGTACAAGACATCACGTCACCTGAGACACAGGTCGGCCAGCAGCAGCCACGCCTGCGCGCGGTGCGTGGCGAGCGGGGGCCGCTTGCCGCGCGCGGCCGACGCGGACGACGAGAGACAGAGCGACTAGCCGCGATACTAGACTAGTACTGTGTACAAGACATCACGTCACCTGAGACACAGGTCGGCCAGCAGCAGCCACGCCTGCGCGCGGTGCGTGGCGAGCGGGGGCCGCTTGCCGCGCGCGGCCGACGCGGACGACGAGAGACAGAGCGACTAGCCGCGATACTAGACTAGTACTGTGTACAAGACATCACGTCACCTGAGACACAGGTCGGCCAGCAGCAGCCACGCCTGCGCGCGGTGCGTGGCGAGCGGGGGCCGCTTGCCGCGCGCGGCCGACGCGGACGACGAGAGACAGAGCGACTAGCCGCGATACTAGACTAGTACTGTGTACAAGACATCACGTCACCTGAGACACAGGTCGGCCAGCAGCAGCCACGCCTGCGCGCGGTGCGTGGCGAGCGGGGGCCGCTTGCCGCGCGCGGCCGACGCGGACGACGAGAGACAGAGCGACTAGCCGCGATACTAGACTAGTACTGTGTACAAGACATCACGTCACCTGAGACACAGGTCGGCCAGCAGCAGCCACGCCTGCGCGCGGTGCGTGGCGAGCGGGGGCCGCTTGCCGCGCGCGGCCGACGCGGACGACGAGAGACAGAGCGACTAGCCGCGATACTAGACTAGTACTGTGTACAAGACATCACGTCACCTGAGACACAGGTCGGCCAGCAGCAGCCACGCCTGCGCGCGGTGCGTGGCGAGCGGGGGCCGCTTGCCGCGCGCGGCCGACGCGGACGACGAGAGACAGAGCGACTAGCCGCGATACTAGACTAGTACTGTGTACAAGACATCACGTCACCTGAGACACAGGTCGGCCAGCAGCAGCCACGCCTGCGCGCGGTGCGTGGCGAGCGGGGGCCGCTTGCCGCGCGCGGCCGACGCGGACGACGAGAGACAGAGCGACTAGCCGCGATACTAGACTAGTACTGTGTACAAGACATCACGTCACCTGAGACACAGGTCGGCCAGCAGCAGCCACGCCTGCGCGCGGTGCGTGGCGAGCGGGGGCCGCTTGCCGCGCGCGGCCGACGCGGACGACGAGAGACAGAGCGACTAGCCGCGATACTAGACTAGTACTGTGTACAAGACATCACGTCACCTGAGACACAGGTCGGCCAGCAGCAGCCACGCCTGCGCGCGGTGCGTGGCGAGCGGGGGCCGCTTGCCGCGCGCGGCCGACGCGGACGACGAGAGACAGAGCGACTAGCCGCGATACTAGACTAGTACTGTGTACAAGACATCACGTCACCTGAGACACAGGTCGGCCAGCAGCAGCCACGCCTGCGCGCGGTGCGTGGCGAGCGGGGGCCGCTTGCCGCGCGCGGCCGACGCGGACGACGAGAGACAGAGCGACTAGCCGCGATACTAGACTAGTACTGTGTACAAGACATCACGTCACCTGAGACACAGGTCGGCCAGCAGCAGCCACGCCTGCGCGCGGTGCGTGGCGAGCGGGGGCCGCTTGCCGCGCGCGGCCGACGCGGACGACGAGAGACAGAGCGACTAGCCGCGATACTAGACTAGTACTGTGTACAAGACATCACGTCACCTGAGACACAGGTCGGCCAGCAGCAGCCACGCCTGCGCGCGGTGCGTGGCGAGCGGGGGCCGCTTGCCGCGCGCGGCCGACGCGGACGACGAGAGACAGAGCGACTAGCCGCGATACTAGACTAGTACTGTGTACAAGACATCACGTCACCTGAGACACAGGTCGGCCAGCAGCAGCCACGCCTGCGCGCGGTGCGTGGCGAGCGGGGGCCGCTTGCCGCGCGCGGCCGACGCGGACGACGAGAGACAGAGCGACTAGCCGCGATACTAGACTAGTACTGTGTACAAGACATCACGTCACCTGAGACACAGGTCGGCCAGCAGCAGCCACGCCTGCGCGCGGTGCGTGGCGAGCGGGGGCCGCTTGCCGCGCGCGGCCGACGCGGACGACGAGAGACAGAGCGACTAGCCGCGATACTAGACTAGTACTGTGTACAAGACATCACGTCACCTGAGACACAGGTCGGCCAGCAGCAGCCACGCCTGCGCGCGGTGCGTGGCGAGCGGGGGCCGCTTGCCGCGCGCGGCCGACGCGGACGACGAGAGACAGAGCGACTAGCCGCGATACTAGACTAGTACTGTGTACAAGACATCACGTCACCTGAGACACAGGTCGGCCAGCAGCAGCCACGCCTGCGCGCGGTGCGTGGCGAGCGGGGGCCGCTTGCCGCGCGCGGCCGACGCGGACGACGCGCCCTCCGACAGCGCGCGCTCCACGCGGTACGCGCCCGCAGACTCTGCCCTCACCGACGCTGGAAAATATACGCACGGTCCGGTTACAAGTCCTCAAAAAGGAAAAAGGATGTGTCAACTATTAGAGGTTGTATATCGTCACGTTTAGCACGAAATATTGTATGTATTATTATATATGTATATGTAGGTATATAGGCATATACATTGTATATGTATGTGTAGGTATTATATGTATTATGTAGGTATATGCTTTTTAGCTACTATTAATTACTTTTAATTTAGTTTTTTTGCACCTCCTAATTAGTTAAAGTTATGAATACCATTTTTCCACTACCCAAAGGTTGCCTGGAAGAGATCGCTCTTTAGCGATAAGGCCGCCTGTTGTTTACCTCTTTAATAAAATTTATTGTAATGTGTGTGTTCCTATGTACATCTCTGAGGTTATGCAATAAAGTGGATTTGTATTGTATTGTATTGTCACTACTTTGAAAAAATCTCGTATCTCACGCTGCTCCTCAAACTTAAAACGCAGTAAGTCTATATGTATTCTATACATACTTACTACAATTTTCTTTTCATTGACAGACGAAGATACAAGTTTTTTTAAAAGTAGTGACGATATGTATGTATTATGCTGGCATAAAGTAAAACCATTACTTATGTGACAGCAGTTTGAATATTTCTGTTTTTAGGGTTCCGTAGCCAAAATGGCAAAAACGGAACCCTTATAGTTTCGTCATGTCCGTCTGTCCGTCTGTCCGTCTGTCCGTCTGTCCGTCTGTCACAGCCGATTTACTCGGAAACTATAAGTACTACAGTGATGAAATTTGATGGGAATATGTGTTGTATGAACCGCTACAAAATTATGACACTAAATAGTAAAAAAGAATTGGGGGTGGGGCCCCCATACATGTAACTGAGGGATGAAAATTTTTTTTTTCGATGTACATACCCGTGTGGGGTATCAATGGAAAGGTCTTTTAAAATGATATAAAGTTTTCTAAAAAACATTTTTCTTAAAGTGAACGGTTTTTGAGATATCAGCTCTCAAAGTCGTAAAAAGTATGTCCCCCCCCTCTATTTTTATAACTACGGGGTATAAAATTCTAAAAAAAATAGAGGTGATGCATGCTAATTAACTCTTTCAACGATTTTTGGTTTGATCAAAGTATCTCTTATAGTTTTTGAGATAGGTTGATTTAACTGTAATTTTGGCAGGTGTATAAATTGACATAATAAGTTTATTATATTTGCTGCTACGGAACCCTTTGTGCGCGAGCCCGACTCGCACTTGGCCGGTTTTTTACGTTTGTGTTTGTAAATATGTCACTCTGAATATATTGCTCGCCACGTCAACAACTAGTTTCCATTAGTATCCACAATCTGCCTAACCCTGAATCAATATTGTTATTACCTGGTTGGTAATAACAATATTGACTACGGGGTGTTAAGTATGACGTATCTGTGTTTGTGTCTGTCTGTGGCATCTTAGCATTCGTCTTTTTTTTGTTCGAAAGCTGAATTCGTCGGAAGTGCTCTTAACCATGTTTCATGAAAATCGGTCCACTATGTCGGGTTTTTAGGGTTCCGTAGTCAACTAGGAACCCTTATAGTTTCGCCATGTCTGTCTGTCCGTCCGTCCGTCCGTCCGTCCGTCCGCGGATAATCTCAGTAACCGTTAGCACTAGAAAGCTGAAATTTGGTACCAATATGTATATCAATCACGCCAACAAAGTGCAAAAATAAAAAATGGAAAAAAATGTTTTATTAGGGTACCCCCCCTACATGTAAAGTGGGGGCTGATATTTTTTTTCATTCCAACCCCAACGTGTGATATATTGTTGGATAGGTATTTAAAAATTAATAAGGGTTTACTAAGATCGTTTTTTGATACTATTAATATGGGATCATCCACATATTACGTCACACCAAATTTCAGGTTTTTGGACCCCTCCCCCCTCCTATGTCACGCTTTTTTGTATCCCTTTAACAGGGATTGTCACATTTAGTATGACCCCCCACCCCCCTTACACTGTGACGTAATATATGGATGACGCCTATTTTCGGAAATAATCGCTCCTAAAGGAAAAAAAAAGTGCGTCCCCCCCCTCTAACTTTTGAACCATATGTTTAAAAAATATGAAAAAAATCACAAAAGTAGAACTTTATAAAGACTTTCTAGGAAAATTATTTTGAACTTGATAGGTTCAGTAGTTTTTGAGAAAAATACGGAAAACTACGGAACCCTACACTGAGCGTGGCCCGACACGCTCTTGGCCGGTTTTTTTTAGAATTATATCGACAACTAATAAGTAGATAAGTTGATCTGTGTAAGGTGTCCCCAATATTTATATTTATTTTATTTTTATTTTATTTTATTAAATACTAAATTCATATTGTTCTCAAAATCAACTTATAATAATTTGGATATTATACTTACGTGCGTGCGTGTTGCTATGCAGGTCCGTCTGTCCGGAGTCTGACAGAGCGTCGAGCTCCGCGTACCCGTTCCGCTCCTCCGCTTCCGCTTCCGCCTCCGCTTCCGCGCAGTGCAGTGTGAACAGCTCCTTACCAGTCGCTTACATACAACATATAACACAACTTACGCGCATGCGTGTTGCTATGCAGGTCCGTCTGTCCCGAGTCGGACAGAGCGTCGAGCTCCGCGTACCCGTTCCGCTCCTCCGCTTCCGCTTCCGCCTCCGCTTCCGCGCTGTGCAGTGTGCAGAGTGAACAGCTCCTTACCAGTCGCTTACATACAACATATAACACAACTTACGCGCATGCGTGTTGCTATGCAGGTCCGTCTGTCCCGAGTCGGACAGAGCGTCGAGCTCCGCGTACCCGTTCCGCTCCTCCGCTTCCGCTTCCGCCTCCGCTTCCGCGCTGTACAGTGTGCAGTGTGAACAGCGCCTTACCGGTCGCTTACATACAACTCATAACACAACTTACGCGCATGCGTGTTGCTATGCAGGTCCGTCTGTCCTGAGTCTGACAGAGCGTCGAGCTCCGCGTACCCGTTCCGCTCCTCCGCTTCCGCTTCCGCCTCCGCTTCCGCGCAGTTCAGCAGCGTGAGCAACTCCTTCCCGGTCGCTAACGCGGCCTAGAAGACATTTTGTGTGATTATTTTAGTATAAAATAAAAAAAATAAAAATTATAGGACATTCTTATTCTTACACAGATTGACTGAGGCCCACGGTAAGCTCAAGAAGGCTTGTGTTGTGGGCACTCAGACAACGATATATATAATATACAAATACTTATATACATAGAAAACATCCATGACTCAGGAACAAATATCTATGCTCATCACACAAATAAATGCCCTTACCGGGATTAGAACCCGGGACCGCGGCGTAGCAGGCAGGGTAACTACCGACTGCGCCAGACCGGTCGTCAAAAGTATAAGCTTAAGCTATCCATACTAATATTATAAATGGGAAAGTGAGTGTGTCTGTTTGTTTGTCCGTCCTTCACGGCCAAACGAAGCTACGAATTGACGTGATTTTTTAAGTGGAGATAGTTAAAGGGATGGAGAGTGACATAGGCTACTTTTTGTCTCTTTCTAACGCGAGCGAAGCCGCGGGCAAAAGCTAGTACTATATAAGCTTAAGCTATATTTTATAAGCTTTAGTAGTTTCATGTGTTCTGCCTACCCCTTTATGGGATACAGGCGTGATTGTATGTATGTATGTATGTATTTTAGTATATTTAACCTAACCACAAAATTAAAATTTTTAAAAAAACCCCCGACCGCGACATAGTGGACCGATTTTCATGAAACATGGCTAAGAATACTTCCGACTAACTCAGCTTTCAAACAAAAAAAAATCGAAATCGGTTCATCCGTTCGGGAGCTACGATGCCACAGACAGACACGTCAAACTTATAACACCCCGTCGTTTTTGCGTCGGGGGTTAAAAATGGGAAGCAAAACTGGATTGTATAGTTCTCTAAATTAATTTTCATCGCTTCATTTCGCAATTATTCCGATTAGCATAGATGCATTTCGCCGAATCACGAAATGGCAGTAAACACAATAACTTATATTATTTGAAAATGGTTAACTGGCGAAATTACATGGTATAAGAGACTGCAATTTAATTCCTGTAAGCCGAGAAAGAATTGTAATGTGTACTATATTTAATAATTTGGTTTAGTTTTATTGGGTTAATATAGTTTGTTGTTATTTTATTTTTAGCTTAACCCGCCACTTGCAGTGTTTAAACTGTCAGCGATGAGTGATACAAGAGGTACCTACCTCTCCACTCTCCCAAACTAACTGCAAGGCACACAGCGCCCACAAAGGCCAGAGCGCGCTAGGGTATCGGGCTCTAGCCAACCTGGCGGCCGCTAGCGCTCTGGCGCCGCGCGGGCCGGCGGCCGCGCACGACCACAGAGCAGTGGCTAGACGGAGGCCGCCACCGCTTTCGGAATGCGCGTTTAAACACGCTCGAGTCGCGTCCTGGAAATATTATAAAATGTTAGCGTAGGGCCTGAAAAGCGCTGGTGGCCTAGCGTGCTTATTATGTGACCCAACACATGCTTATTATATCACATGGATTCGAATTCAGAACCGCGGCTTAGCAGGCAGGGTCACTACGCGCCACTTGAGCCTGCCCTGCTGCATATGGGCATTTTCAGAATTTGGGTCCCCCCAATTAGCATAAGTCGTTAACAAAAATTAACTCGCTGTCAGTTTTGTGACGACAATTAAGCATAAAATATGTCTAAAAATTTACTTTTTTCACATTGTGAATGTAGATTATCGCTTAAAGTTTATGTAACTAACACAAACACAATATTTTTATTGAAATTTCATGCTTAATTATCGTCACAAAACTGACAGTGAGTTAATTTTTGTTAACAACTTACGCTAATTGGGGTGTCCCAAATTTTGAAAATGCCCGTATACGCGACAGCTAGATGGTAGAACACCAAGTGTCACTAGTAACTAAAGATGCACCGAATATTCGGTATCCGGCCTATTCGGCCCTTATTTGAATATTCGGCCGGATACCGGATAGTGACGTACCTACTATCCGGCCGGATACCGGATGTGCTATTTTTGATTGAATGATTTTGGAGTAAACAAATTAAATGTAAAAAAAAACAGTTGCGGTTATAATACTTATAATCATACCCTTTATTATTAAAAAAAATAAACATTTAAACAAAAACGGACTCCGCGCGAAGTTCACTACGAAACAAGTCAAAACCTGCACGACGCGCCCGCTCCCTGCTTAGATTGTAGGTATTGTAGGTAAAATTCTGCTGTCCGAATATTCGGCGGCCGGATACCGAATATTCAGCCGATGGTTAGGCCGAATATTCGGTATCCGGCCAAACAACTATTCGTTGCATCTCTACTAGTCACTACCGACTAGACCAAACCGGTCCACTCACCATGGCATCGTTGAGCCTGCCCTGCTGCATGTACGCGACCGCCAGATGGTAGAACGCCAAGTGGTCGTTGTCGTCCAACGTCACCGACCGGAGTAGCAGTTTTAGGCATTTCTCGTTCGCCGCGTCTTTGTCCACGCGAGAATTCGTTCTCTGAAAATTAAATAGTGTTATTGTCCCGGATCTGTAAGTTCACAATTTTGACACATTTGTTTTGAAGTATGTTGCGATGTGGCTAAGACGTATCGTTTGCCAAATCTAACGATTAATTTCGAATTGGTTGAATCGATTAGGCCCTATGTACAAGGAGGCGCTTAAACAAATATACGATTTCTGTCAACTTACTGAAATGTCATTTGAATCGAAATGACAGACTCTGCCACAGTACTAGTTTAAAAATAAAAATGAATGATAAATGACATATGTAAATCCTGCGTGATAAATTAATATCGTAAAATACTCACTAACGAAGATCCGCAAAAATGTAACATGTGTTAGATTATGTTTAAAGTAAGCGAAATATTGTTTTTAAGTGCTTGATTTTTTAAAATATTATTACAGGATTTTATTTAAAATTTCATTAGGTTGCGCGAGTTTACGTTTTGTGGACGCTGTCATGTGTCAAAAAGAGGTTCTTACAGCTCTGGGATAATAGTAACTTCAAAGAGGATCGAGAATATAGAAAATTAGTGCATTTTTACATTATCCGATCCGATATCGGATGAAGGGCTGATATCCCATACATTTAAGCCGCCATTTTTGATTTTTGGTTTGAAATCCTTCCGACATCCGATATCGGAACGGATAGTGTGAAAATGCACTTACTGTTAAAGTAAAATGTGTAGTAACAGTGCATTTACGCGTGATACTCTGCAGCCGGACCACCACGCTTTATTGTGCTCAGATTACCATGGTGGAATGTACCTCTGACATACCCCTTGTACCTCGTCGGAAATTGCATGTACCTCAGTAGTTTGCCAGAAATATGCATTTAAAAGGGGTCCGGCTGGGGAGTAGTACTCCCCAGCCGGACCACGGCTGTACCCGCTCATATCACTGACTTCAAGATATAATTTAACTATCACAAGAATGTACCTGTTACATACCCGTGAATAAGTTGTTTATTCCTTTTAAAAAGTGGCCTTATACATTATTTTTCACACATTAAAATTTTTGGTTATCGCGGTTAGTACGCGATTTCGTTAGCGCCTGAAATATGTGAATAGCAATGTTTTGCGTTTATACGAAATTGCGGAAAAATCTCATAAGGTATTACATCGACTTAAATTCAATTGTATATTTAGTATACATAATATGTATATGTAATATTTATTACAGTATAATCTTTGTGTTATAACTTTCACATCATAAATATGTATATTATAATTCCGAAAAACTCATCGGTACGAGCCGGGGTTTGAACCCGAGACCTCCGTATTGAAAGTCTCTTACCGCTAGGCCACCGTTAGGTATCTTTATTTATTTTTTTCAAGTTTAAAGATGATACAGATGTAGTGCGAAAAGGTTTTCCTTCGTATTTTTCCGGAAACGTTCGTAAGGTGCATTAGGGTAATTCCGAATGATAGAAATGCTCGGATAATTCCGAAAGGGAAATGTAGATATGATGGAAATAATGGCGATTTTTATGCGACTTTCGTAATTAGATGACTTTCGGAATTACCCTAATGCACCTTACCTACGTTAGTACGTTTTATCACTCCTCGGACTATGGCGATTAAATATATGAAAGAGGCGTGTTCCTAACATCCATCGTGAGTTCAAACCTCATCGCCATCCTGTAGTACTAAAAATTCTGTACAAGAAAAAAATACAAAAAGATAGTCATACAGGGTGGTCTTTTTTGAGACCGGTGCCCTATAAAGGGAACGGTGGCCTAGCGGTAAGAGCGTGCGACTTTCAATACGGAGGTCTCGGGTTCAAACCCCGGCTCGTACCGATGAGTTTTTCGGAATTATAATATACATATTTATGATGTGAAAGTTATAACACAAAGATTATACTGTAATAAATATTACATATACATATTATGTATACTAAATATACAATTGAATTTAAGTCGATGTAATACCTTATGAGATTTTTCCGCAATTTCATATAAACGCAAAACATTGCTATTCACATATTTCAGGCGCTAACGAAATCGCGTACTAACCGCGATAACCAAAAATTTTAATGTGTGAAAAATAATGTATAAGGCCACTTTTTAAAAGGAATAAACAACTTATTCACGGGTATGTAACAGGTACATTCTTGTGATAGTTAAATTATATCTTGAAGTCAGTGATATGAGCGGGTACAGCCGTGGTCCGGCTGGGGAGTACTACTCCCCAGCCGGACCCCTTTTAAATGCATATTTCTGGCAAACTACTGAGGTACATGCAATTTCCGACGAGGTACAAGGGGTATGTCAGAGGTACATTCCACCATGGTAATCTGAGCACAATAAAGCGTGGTGGTCCGGCTGCAGAGTATCACGCTGCATTTACAACATTTGTTAGTCGTATACCTCGAAATCAAAAAATCCTTGTAGCTTTTCACCTATTCGCGTTTCGCCGCGATCTCAAAATCTCTGAACAGGATTTTTTTCTTGTAGTATGATTTTTGATCGCCAATTACAATGGTGTATAAAATTCATAGTATATTTATTTTCTTGCCTTTCTTCACCGTAGTCGCTTTTCACCTCAATAGATATTTGTTTGTAATGCGTTATTTGATATCGTGATATTTCCTTCAAGCACTTTACCTCTATAGTTTTGTTTTGTAAATGCATTTCGCATTTGTAGTTTTTCTCCTGGTTATATAACCTCGTTGTGCATATCACTGATATTACCAAAATATATTACTAATGCAACTGTGGATGTTGATATATGTCCATTTGACCACGTATTATATCCCAGTAATATAGCCTTTTTTTAAACCATTAATACAATATGCGACCCAGGTAAAACGCGACTACAAATATTAGCGGCTAACTGAATAGGCTATTAGTGATAAACGCTACATTAAAATCCGCTATTGTTATAAAAATCTATTGAAAATAAATGCGGTTAACTAAATAGGCTATTGATAATAATGCTACATCAAAATTTGCTACCGTTGTAAAAATCTATTAAAAATATATGCGAGTGCCAAAATGATCGATATTACACGCTACAACAAAACACGCTACCGCGGCAAAACGCGAATAGGTGAAAAGCTACAAGGATTTTTTTGATTTGGAGGTATACGACTAACAAATGATTTACAATTTGGCTCAAATTCTCTCTCTCGCCATCCAACCAAAGGTAGCACCGTCTAGACGAACATACATTTTTAGGGTTCCGTATTCAACTAGGAACCCTTATACATAGTTTCGCCATGTCTGTCTGTCCGTCCGTCCGTCCGTCCGCGAATAATCTCAGTGACCGATGATAGCACTAGAAAGCTGAAATTTGGTACCAATATGTATATCAATCACGCCTACAAAGTGGTAAAATAAAAAGTGGAAAAAAAATGTTTTGTTAGGGTACCCCCCCTACATGTAAAGTAGGGACTGATTTTTTAGGGTTCCGTAGTCAACTAGGAACCCTTATAGTTTCGCCATGTCTGTCTGTCCGTCCGTCCGTCCGCGGATAATCTCAGAGACCGTTAGCACTAGAAAACTGAAATTTTATATATAAATTGTATATCAATCAAGCCGACAAAGTGGTGAAATAAAAAGCGACAAAAAATGTTTTATTAGGGTCCCCTACACGTAAAGTGGGGAGTGTTTTTTTTTTGTCATTTCAACCCCAACATGTGATATATTGTTGGATAGGTATTTAAAAATGAATAGGGGTTTACTAAAACCGTTTTTTGATAATATTAATATTTTCGGAAATAATCGCTCCTAAATGAAAAAAAGGTGTGTGTGCGTCCCCCTTTAACTTTTGAACCATATGCTTAAAAAATATGAAAAAAATCACAAAATTAGAACTTTATAAAGACTTTCTAGGAAAATCGTTTTGAACTTGATAGGTTTAGTAGTTTTTGAGAAAAATACGGAACCCTACACTGAGCGTGGCCCGACACGCTCTTGGCCGGTTTTTTTTTTTCATTCCAATATGTTTAAAAAATAAGAAAAATATCACAAAAGTAGAACTTTATAAATACTTTTTAAGAAAATTATTTTGAACTTGATAGGCTCAGCAGTTTTTGAGAAAAATACGGAAAACTACGGAACCCTGCACTGAGCGTGGCCCGACACGCTCTTGGCCGGTTTTTATTGATGGTTCTAATGGAGCTACCTTGTTTTCTTAGACTATCTGTCTATACGGATGTCGTTGGTAAAATGATAAAACGGTCAAGTGCGAGTCGAACTCGAGACTACAAGCGGCATACCTACAAAATTTAAGGACAAAGAAAACATTAAAATCAATGCCTACGCAAAATACTTATGTGAGTAAAAGGGTTTTGAAAGTGTAATGGGTTACTGACTAACCAAATGGGTTACTGCTTATGGGCTTGAAAAGTAAAATGAAATGGTTTTTTTCGTATCCATCTATTCTTGAAAGGGATAGCAGACCGGTCTATGGGTTTACTATCTGTGTGTATGTATGTAGAGTCACCTGGGCCATCATTTGGTAGCCGATGCCGCAGTAGAGACAGCAGCGCGCTAACAATGGGCCGTTCTGTTCCTGCTCTATCGCTAGCGCCTGCTCCGCTAACTCTATTCCGTCTTCTATCTAAAAGTAAGAAAAATATATGATTAAAATTAGACAAAATTATAAATAAATTCTAAATTACAAAGTGGCAATCATTGAGTTTTGTTTGGTCACCAATGCGAACTTCCGTTTCGAATTGTCACTTTTTTCATTGGTATAATTTTTGATGTTTAATTACCACCGAAAATCTAAATATGTGTGTAGGTGTATTCAAATTTTCAATACGATATCGACGTCATATAAAAAAAACGAAATTATATGACTCCGATTTCGTATTAAAAATATTAAAATATCGATTTAGTCCAGTTTTAGTTCTATAAATTTTAAATATCAAGCATAACATTTCAGAAAACGTTACTAAACAAACTGTATTGCTGGCCTCGTTAATATTTTCACCAAGTGGCTATTTAACAGGCGCCAAAAATAGACCAGAGAAAAAATCTAATATTATCAGTTACTTTGAAGAGAAAGGTCTGACTCATCCGCTTCTATAACACGTATCTGCTCATCTTGAGGAACAAGTGGCGCTGGACGTTTCATCATGAGCTCAAACGCCCGCCCGCCGTCCACGCCGTGACACAAGTTTAGGTTCACTTTGGGTTACTAACCCATGCAAGGGTTACTTGACTCACCCATCCGCTTCCGTAACACATGTCTGCACCGAGTAGCCTCAAAGCCGCAACTTGATGAAGAAGCGGCGCTGCACGCTTCATCACCGCGTGAGCTCGCACGCCCGCCATCCACGCCGAGACACAAGTTTAGGTTCACTTTGGGTTACTAACCCATGCAAGAAGGGTTACTTGGCGTTTGACGTACCCATCCACTCCTATAGCATAGCACGTATAGCTCGCACGCCCGCTATCAACGCCGTGTCACAAGTTTAGGTTCACTTTGGGTTACTAACTCATGCAAGGGTTACTTGACTCACCCATCCGCTTCTGTAACACGTATCCGCACCGAGTAGCCTCAAAGCCGCATCTTGAGGAACAAGCGGCGCTGCACGCTTCATCACCGCGTGAGCTCGCACGCCCGCTGTCCACGCCGTGCTGCCTGCGAGATAACAGCGTTAAAAACATTAAAATTCAAATGATTTATTTATAATCATAGGTAACAATGTTAGTACAATATTATGTGAGACCGCTATGTTTCGTCGATAGGCATACAAAATACATATTGAAATTGGGTATACACATATTTTATTGTCCTAAATACCTACAATTCCTCAACTTGAATCATATTACGAACCAATTTTACTCCTTCTTCGCAAAAAATCCTTAAGGGTTACCGCTAAAATGGAGGGCTATCCCCTTTCGAATACACACCTCTCGAAGGGGATAGTCCCTAGTCAATATCAAAACGTACTAAAAACTCATAGCTTCAGGGACTAAGGACAGGGACTGGTGGCTAAACTTAGTCTGGTGTGTAGAGCACTCGGAAAAGGAGAAAGTGTAGGGTACTCTATAGTCTAGGTCTAGGGTAACTGTAATCTGTGCAATTCCCTTTTAGTTTGTAGGTACATTTGGATCACGTCTCCGAATTGGATAAAAATTGGTAGGCTGATAGAGTCCATGATGCTGAGCGAGATCCACTAGGTTTCCCAAAATGTCCTATGTAGTTTGTATGAAACCTTCCTTTTTTGTTACCAGATTTCTATACATTTTCGGTAACAAAAAAGGAAAGTTTCATACAATCAACCTAGGACATTTTGGGAACCCTAGTGGATCTCGCTCAGCATCATGGACTCTATCAGTCTACGAATTTTTATCCAAATCGGAGACGTGATCCAAATGTACAAACTAAATGGGAATTGCTGATCTGTCACCGCTAAAATAAAAGAGTATCCCCTTTCAAATTTAAAACCCTCAAAGGGGATCGGACCGTTCCTTGGGTCAGGTTTCTCCATCACCTATGTGTATACTCACCCGGTGAGATGTGTTGCGGCGCGTGGCACAGCTGCACGGGCGGCGTGGGCGCGGCGGCCGCCGTGGCGAGCGCGCGCTGTCTCCACACATGCGCCATGCCGAAGGAAAACTTCATCGCTCGCTCTAGGGACTGCAAGTAACAATTACTTACCAACAAAGAGGATCGAGTATTATAAAGAGTTACTGTCACACTAAAATGTGTAATCATGGGGGCCTGGGGTCTGCTTTGACAACTAATCCCAAGATTTGGCGTAGGCACCAGTTTTTACGAAAGCGACTGCCATCTGAACTTCTAACCCGAAGGGTAAACTAGACCTTATATACATAGAAAACATCCACGACTCTAGAACAAACATCTGTGCTCATCACACAAATAAATGCCCTTACCGGGCTTCGAACCCCGGACCGCGGCAGAAAATGAAATGAAAATGTGAGATATTTCTTGTTCAGACCATACTAAGAGCATAATTATTAAGAATGTTCGGTATAGTTACCTCTAAGACGAGACACAGCTGCCCCCACCTCGTGCCGGCGAGCGCGAGTAGGTCGGCGACGGCGACGGCGTTGGCGAGCGCGTGCGTGCGCGCCGCCTCGAACTCCGCGCTCTGCGACAGCACGGCGTCGCGCACCGCCATCGCCTCGCCCACCAGCAGCAGGAGGATTATCTCCTCGTACTCGTTACGAGGGACGAACTGAAACAAAATAAAATATAATTTTCCCCTCACTAACTCGGAAACGCGTATTCGATTTCGAGCAGTTCCCGTCAACTTTGTACATAGTCACGTCAGCAAATTTTAATTGATCCTATTTTGTTACCAACGTTTAGTAATACAAGTCGATTTCGTAATATATATACAGGATAATTGTTATAATTAAAAAAATATAGATACTAGAGAACCTTAATGACGAAATAAAACTTACTAAAATCTCAATTCATCAAAAAAATCTTGGTAACAAAATAGGAATAATAAAAACAAATCTAACTTTTTCCTTAATTTTTGTACAAACTTTTCGAGAACTGCTGATTCTGTCCTTTAATACCAGCAAGTAAAAACGCATTTTATCCACTAGTGGGTAAAGTAATTTGACCTTGAATAAAGTCAAATTAACTGCTTTAAAATTCATGAATTAAAACTATGGAAACGGATAATCGCGTAGGTATAATTCTTTATACGCGATTTAATCCGTTTCCATAGTTTTATTTCATGAGTAACTATCGTGCTTTAAAATTGACAAAAATGGGTTAATCTAGTGATGAAGATGTTTTACCACCTGTGGAACTACTGAAAGCAGTGATAAACGCGTTTTTGCGTTGTAGTTTCCTCGCTATAGTGAGAGGAAAAGTTTTGTGTTACACTCGGGTGCAAATGTATTTTACTTCTCGTGTGTTAAAAAACTCGCAAGTTCAGAACTCGCTTCGCTCGTGGTTCAACTATAGAATCCTTTCACTTGCTCGTTTTTCAATTTCACACTCGGCGTTAAAATACCTACAACTTTGCCCCCTTGTATAACAAATAACTATTGCAGTGATCGGGGATTTGGATGGCACATGGGGTAAATGACCTCAATCATTATGCCAGTATGGATATGCCGCGGGATTCCAGGATTTATGTGGTTAGATAAATGATAGCTTTTTATCATGATACGAGTATTTAGTAAAGAAAATCTAATCTAATCCAATCTATTAATCAATTTCGGTCCTTGTCATGAAGTTTGTGACAGATTTACCTCTATCGTATCGTAGCGGTTGATTTGACCATAGAGTAAACCCGTCCATGCAGTTTTACCTGATTGATTGCAGCGTATCTCTTGGGTTTCCACGGGCCTTCACTGACGTAGTCCTCTCTTCTCCGTAACGTCCCTCCCGTACCACTGCCAGGCGTGGGCGCAGGCTCGGGCGCACGATACTCCTGCAAAAAAATTACAAATTCTAATTTTAGGTTTTTTTTTTGGGTAATATTTGTTCAAATGGCGCATGATGTTCGACGGACGCAAAATCCACGACAATGCTTGGTTTGCGACACTGGCAAGTAAGCGCGCCAAGCGTCCAGCGCGATACGTATTCGCCGAGTGCACACTTCACCTGCCCGAGTTGTGGTCGTGTTTGTCGCTCGACTTTGAGGCCAATAATGATGATGATGATTCTGTTTATAAAATGAAATGAAATGAAATTGAAATGAAATATTTATTTTTCCAAGTAGGCATATTACAATGCGCTTATGAACGTCAAATAAAGCTACGCCGGCTCTAACCCTACGCCTCAGCCTCGAGAAGATTTCAGTCCCCCCTCAGTTGGGAGGGGGGTATCCACTATGGGACCGGCAAGAAACTCGGCGGGCCACTTCTTTTCAAAACATTACATCTTATAATTAACATGCATTAAAAAACGAGATACAATTTAATCAGCAAAAGTATTCATCAAAAAAAAGAAATATTAAATTAACAGACTACATAGGTACCTACTCTATGGAAATTCATTTCAATAAATTATACAAAGTACAAAGCTACTATGATTAATAAGAGAATTTGGAGATGTCAGGGGCGGCTCACTCCGCGATCCTTTTGCCGCACTACAAGTATATGCCGGCGGCCGCGAGTTCGCGGCCCATTCAGCGGCGACGACCTTTGAGCGGCGCAATAGAATTCAATGTCGTCTGCACGCGTGCGGTCCGTTTGTTAATGTAGGTAAGAATTAAGACTGGCGGCGTTTTGTGAACATTAAAGGAGTGAGCCTTCTGTACTTGTACTATTATATATTCTGTGGAGATGTATAGTCTCTAAGTGTTAAAGTACATTAAAAAAAAAGAAAAAATATACATGATGAAAACATATAAAAGACATGTGACTATGTGACTTTCAAGCTGGCAGGTAAGCACTAAGGAGCACAGGTAAGCACTTTGTAAGTGCGATAGAGACGGCCAGATGTTTTATCATTTATCGCGCGACCATACATTTGCCTGCCTGCATGGCATTAGATCGCTCAGGACAGGAGCGCTTTATATAAAAGTACTTATAATTTACACGAATAGCTATTTATTTTATTTATAGCAGAAAAGTTTTTATTCCACTGGTATTATTCCCGGTATTTTTTTTTTTTTTTTTGCTTTGGCTTTTACTCCCTGCCAATTTGCACAGGGTGAATTTGCCAATGTCAGTGTTGGCTTGGTGTTATCGTAGCTTTGACTTTCACACGTGAGGAGAATGTTCGGTATTTTTTTTTATTTTTTATGAAGGATGTGAAGGGAAAACCTAAAACAAAACATTTGTTATGAACGTCACTGACAAACACATGACAACACTTACACAAATTGATTAGCGAAGAAGCGGGAAGCGGATGACAGAATGTTAGTAATGCCAACATGAGGGAAATGAAAGAAAAGAAAACCATATTACATGTATAATAGGAATAAATGAAGTAATAGAATATTATAGACGAGAGTGAGAATGAATTTACGTTATTTATAGTTTAATGTTATTTGTTTGTAAATATTTAATTAGGATAGAAGTTAAGGTCGAATCCATGTAACAAAGTAGCGAGCTAAAGCATATAGGTCGTGGTACACTTTCGGGCAATACATCGTACAGTGAGTAGCTACACATTGAACACGAAAAGAAGATGTGATCCAAGTTACCCTCCTCTTGCCCGCATTGGCATAATGAGTTCGCGCGGACACCAATCATAGCCAGAAATAACGGAGTGCATACTTTTCCCAATCGCAACCGGCAAATTGTGGATATAACCCATTTAGGAGAATTACGAAAACGATAGATCCACGGCTTCCGAGTGAGACGAGGTTGCACACATCCATAGTGCTTGCCCGTCTGCAATTTCGAGATATCCCATTGCTCCTGCCATGTGGCAAACATGTCTGCGAGTACGCCACTCAAAAGGTCAGTACTGTAAATTACCGATTTCACTGAACCAATGTCGATAGCTTGCCTTGCCCATGTATCAACCATCTCATTGCCATTAATGCCACAGTGGCTAGGAATCCAACTCAGAACTATGGTTAGACCCTTTGACTCACACCTGCGAAGTACGGTTTTGATTTCTAAAATCAAAGGGAACTTTATTTTCATTTTAAATTGGTTGCCAATAATAGCCTGCAGGCAACTTTTACTATCAGTAAAAATAATAGCTTTACTAATGTTGTGTGTCTCTGCATATTTGACAGCCTCAAGGATAGCAACTGCTTCGCCTGTAAAAATTGAAGATTGTGGAGGACATTTAAATGGGAGAGCTATATTGTATCGAGGAATCCACACTGCTGCTCCCACGCAACTGGTCGCATCCATCTTGGAAGCGTCAGTAAACATCGGTAAGTAATTTGACCATTTTTCTAAAAATTTATTGAATTTATTGTTTGCTCCTGGATCATTTTTGAAAATGCCTATATCTAATATTACTTTAGGAGTATATATAAGGGTTTCAAATGCTACTTCAAATATGGGATTAGTACCGGATTTATATAAATTGGGGTAGATATTAATTAATTTGGAAAAAGATATTACTGTTCTTGGGAAAACTTTAAAAGTCCAATATCTGTTTTCAGTGACCTCCAGCGCCAGCGGCCACAAGCGTGGAAGCATCAAGTGGCTATAGTATGAGCTGCTCTTGATTAAGAATCTGTCCGCAAGATACTGTCTGCGGAGAGCCAGTGGAGGGTCAACACTTTCTACCTGCATGCCATTCTTCGGAGAACACCTCATAGCGCCAAGTATAATCCTCAAGCATTTTGCCTGGATGAGGTCTAGTTTGTCAAGGCCATCCTTATTGCAAGGTTCCATTAAAAGTGACCCATAATCTATATGACTGCGTATGATGGCATTATATAGTAACTTCTGGTAATAAGGATGAGAACCCCACCACACCCCGGACAGTGCTCGTAGTATGTTAATATTTTTTTCACATTTACCTATTATGTATTTGTGGTGCAGAGTGCCAGACATTTTATGGTCCAAAATAACACCTAGAAACTTTACAGACTCCTTACTCGGAATTCTGACACCGTCATAGTATACATCAGTTGTTGGCATGTTCCTTCTGCGGCTAAATGTAACAGTACAACTCTTTGTCGGAGATAGAGTAAGCCCATGGTCACCGAGCCAATCCCCAAGGTAACCCAGAGCCGTGTTCAGACTAGCAGTTGCTTTATCCATTGACTTTGCCCCGGTATTCCCGGTATTAACAACAATGACATTGGCAAGTGTCAATGTGACATTCGGCCATCTTAGATTTTTATTTATTTAATCATATCATATTGATATGTATATAAATGAAACACACACGTCCGGTCAGTTAGATATTTAATGTGAGACCAAATGGCCTGCAGAGGGCGCATCCGAATGCACCGCAACATTACAACAGCAAGTACCTATGTATAAGTAATACATTAGGTACACATATTTTCTAGTGAAGTGAGCGTACCTGACCGGCTAACCCCCTCATGAGTAGCTCCGCAAGCTGCCTGGCGACACCGTACAGCACCGGCCTAGTGGGTAGTGACAAGGTCCCGGGTTCGAGTCCCGGTGGAAGCATACCTGTCCAGCCAAGCCCCGCATGAGTAGCTCCGCAAGCTGCCTGGCGACACCGTACAACACCGGCCTAGTGGGTAGTGACAAGGTCCCGGGTTCGAGTCCCGGTGGAAGCATACCTGTCCAGCCAAGCCCCGCATGAGTAGCTCCGCAAGCTGCCTGGCGACACCGTACAGCACCGGCCTAGTGGGTAGTGACAAGGTCCCGGGTTCGAGTCCCGGTGGAAGCATACCTGTCCAGCCAAGCCCCGCATGAGTAGCTCCGCAAGCTGCCTGGCGACACCGTACAACACCGGCCTAGTGGGTAGTGACAAGGTCCCGGGTTCGAGTCCCGGTGGAAGCATACCTGTCCAGCCAAGCCCCGCATGAGTAGCTCCGCAAGCTGCCTGGCGACACCGTACAGCACCGGCCTAGTGGGTAGTGACAAGGTCCCGGGTTCGAGTCCCGGTGGAAGCATACCTGTCCAGCCAAGCCCCGCATGAGTAGCTCCGCAAGCTGCCTGGCGAGCGCTAACCGCAACGCTTGCGTTGACGCCGCCTCCACCGCTGTCAGCATTACTCGATACCTGTTGATGGATAATAGGTTATTATCAAAGATAATAGAGCATATACAGTGTGTAAAGCTAACAAGAGCGAATCTCTTTAATGGTGACACAGTATAATAGAGTTGACGGTGGTTAGCAATGGACGGATTCTAGATTTGTGTGAGTGGTACATCGCTCATCGGCATCGTTGTCATCACGGATCGACAACAACGTTAGCTGTACATTTGTAATCCTTATTATGAAATGAAATGAAATTCTTATTCGTAACATACAGTTATAAGTCAGGAAATATGTTAATTATTTTATATTTGTTACAATTTGTATTGAATTTGCTAATTTATATAATATCACATTAGCGATAAATTGAAAAAATCTTGATAATTATAAAAATTATTTTCTTCGAGCCACGACTTTAGTCTATTTTTAAAAATTTGGGTGGATGCCGCATTTCTCACAGTGCCTGGCAATCGATTGTACACGGAAGGCCCTATGACATACGGATCTTTCCGTCTTCGCAAGTTTGTGCGAGATTGAACTTAGCCTATCCTCATACTTATTACTACGTAAGCTGTATTACAAGGGCATAATGTCTACCGATGGTTAGCTAAGAGTGTTGTTGTTAGTATATATCTATGTGTGTACTGACCTGTCTCGTGCGCTGGGCCCGTATGTGTTAGAGCGGGACGCGCTGTAACGCTGTCCCGGTCGCACTGACGGTTGTCGCTGGAGTGCAGCAGTGTGAGTGATGTGTATATCTGTGTGTGTCACTGACCTGTCTCTTGCGCTGTGTAACCGCTGGGCCCGTATGTGTAAGAGCGGGACGCGCTGTAGCGCTGTCTCGGTCGCACTGACGGTTGTCGCTGGAGTGCAGCAGTGTGACTGATGTATATCTGTGTGTGTACTGACCTGTCTCGTGCGCTGTGTAAGCGCTGGGCTCGTATGTGTAGAAGCGGGACGCGCTGTAGCGCTGTCTCGAGTGTCGCCCCCGCGCTGACGGTTGTCGTGCCTCGTTGGAGGTATAACAATGTCAGCTCTGATGCTAACTCGAAACTCCGAATCTGGAAAGAGTAATAATGGTATTGGAAATATGCTAGCCAAATTATACACAATCAATAAGTACCAAACTATGGCATCAGGTCAACTCGGCCCGATTCATGTAAGATTGTTTACGATATTAACGAACTGTATACCCCATTCAGGGTACGATTTTTCTTTGCGACCCTTCGTTACAAATTAATCGAAACTACCGATCAAGAGTATATTTCAATATACATAACATACATACAATCACGCCTGTTTCCCTTATAGGGGTAGGCAGAGCACATGCAACTGCTAAAGTTACAGTGCCACTCTTGGCAAATAAGGGGTTGAAAGAAAACGAAACTGTGACATTGCAGTGACAGATTGCCAGCCTCTCGCCTACGCCACAATTTACACCATATCCCACAGTCGCCTTCTACGACACCCACGGGAAGAAAGGGGGTTACAAATTAATCGAAACTACCGATCGACAGTATATTTCAATATCATTAACGATTCACTTGATCGAATACGATATCGGAAATGGCAACAAAATCCCGTGCAATCTCAATTGTTGGGATATTCATATATCCCAATGGATCGAAAGTGTGTGGCCCCATACGACCAACGATTCTATTTTTATCTCATATTTACCTACTGGCTTCATTATTAAATTTCGTTCGAGTAAACAGTGTATGGCTCAATCGTAATTGTCAATGCAACTTATGTGGGAGAGTGTACCTGCGCAACTTATGCAGCCTGCCGTACACATATCGCATCTTCGGGAGCCAATCAGCGCCCATATCACGTCATGTACGCGCCCTGTGATTGGTCCAGGGTGTTGCTACGAAGAGGAGATAAGAGATCGGACCCCACGCCAGGCATTCGCTATTGACCTCACATTGAGATGCACGCATACGTGCCTTTTTTATTCTACTTTTTTTTTAATATATTTTTCTGTACCTAATGTACTTAGTTGAGATTAAACTCATATAAAATCATAAAAGGCGTCGTCTACATTATTTGCTGCTGATCCCGTTCCTGAGGCTACGAGCTGAACCCTGAGCCATATCCACGCGCAACATATTTTGGACCTTCGACCTCGGATGCAACCAGCGACGTGGCATACCTACTCCAGGATACTTGGCCAGAGTAACGCAATCGGCAAGATAGCCATCGGCAGCTACACAGTGCTCTGGTGAGGCGAATCAATCAAGATTAGCGGCCCTGTCTCATTATAGTTGTGATACACGTGTTCGTATTTCAATTCCAGTGCCTAAACGCGAACGTCTTTGTGATCTGCCTACACACGCAAAGGTCGCCAGGCTGGTAGCTGCATCGTTGGCAGCTGCGGCGAGAATACCTAACCCGGATAACTGTAAGTACCTAGCTTCTTACATTCTACCGACATGGCGGAAGATAAGGTGTTAAAAGATCTTATTAAAAAGAGAGGTTCTGTTAAAGGTAGACTCACTAAATTTATAAAATATATAGAAACGTTCGACAAAGGTTTATCCGTTAATCAAATGGCCGAAGTTAGGCTACGCACTCAAGGCGCGACGGGCTTATATACGGAATTTAATAATATTCAATCTAAAATCGAAGATGTTCTTCCCGAAACCGATCTAGACGCTCAACTCGACGCGCGAGACGAGTTTGAAGCCGAGTATTATAGTATAATGGCCCAAGCTGAAAAGTTAGTGAAAGACGAGGTTAAAATCGATTCCGATAAATCCTCAAACGCATTAAAATCGGTAAAATTACCTACAATTTCATTGCCTAGCTTTGACGGTTCACATGAGCACTGGATCGCCTTTCGAGATACATTTTCGTCATTAGTACATAATTCGCAAGAAATTTCAGATATTCAAAAATTTCATTATCTTAAATCGTCACTTACTGGAAGCGCGCAATTAGTTATAGACTCAATTGAATTTTCAACCGACAATTACAATATCGCATGGGAGTTATTGTTGAATAGGTATAATAATAACCGCTTGCTTATTCATAATCACGTAAAGGCTTTATTCTCAATGCAAACGTTGCAAAAGGAATCACCGGTGTTGCTACGGAAACTTATAGATAACGTGTTGAAAAACATTCGCGCTCTTAAAGCCCTAAAGGAGCCTGTAGACTCGTGGGACACTTTATTAATTTATATGATCGTTTCCAAACTAGATTCCACCACTGAGCGAGAGTGGGAGCAACATAAAGGTTCCTTGTCCGCCGATTCAATTGAGTCAAAATTAACTATCGACGATTTATTATCATTTTTAAGAGGCAGGGCAGACATGCTTGAAACTTTAATCGTAACGCACAGTAAGACCAATTCGCAAGACTCAAAAAAGTATACAAATAGCAATTATACTCCAAAGGTGCACTGCAACGTCGCGACGGAAAAACCGCAGGTGAAAACACCATTTAAAAAACAATTTAAATTATGTCCGATGTGTAGTGAGAAACATCCTTTATATTCATGTCAGTCGTTTCTGGATCTGAATATGAAAGATCGTTTGCAATTAGTAAGTGATAAAAATCTTTGCGAAAATTGCTTGCGAACTGGTCATACAGCTGATTTGTGTAGGTATGGGCCGTGCAGGAAATGCGACAAAAAACATAACTCAATTATTCATCGCGACGAAGTTAATGTTATCAATACGAACAGCTGTCCTGGCACGTCTAAGGCAAGCCAAAATAAGCCTAATGAGCCCCATACCTCCACAGGTAAATCGAGTAGTTATTCCATAACTAATCACGCACACATTGACAGCGGTCATGTATCTTTAAACACAGATGTCCAATGCGCACAGGCATCAGTCGATGATTTCGATGAACCGGTTTTGTTGACAACCGCTCTCATTGAAATAGTCGACGATTTAGGTATAATTACGAAGGCATGCGCGCTTCTCGATAATGGAAGCGAACGGTGCATTATATCTCAATCATTATGCGATAAATTAAATACGCGCGTTATACAGTCCACTCGAAGCTTGTATGGGGTCGGGGTGGTGCCGATATCACAGCACACGCGATTCTGTGATATTAGCATCAAATCTTTAACTAGCACTTTTTCTACGCGCGTTAAGTGTTTGGTATTACCACGCGTAACCCCCCCGCGGCCATACGTTAATATGCGCAAAGAACAATTCGATATACCGGACGGAATCGTACTCGCGGATCCCAATTTCCATGAAAAGAAACCGATAGACCTAATCATAGGTGCAGATAGGTATTGGGACGTGGTTCAAGAAGGTATTATTCGCCTAGGTAACGGCGCGGTCATGCAAAATTCGCATTTTGGCTGGTTCGTATCCGGGCGTACGCACAATCCTTGCAATACGCGCAAAAATACAAATAACACTCACGTTGTATGTAATTTTTTGCAAACTATAGACAGTCCGCAAGTTTCTATAGATGAGCAGTTACGTAAGTTTTGGGAACTCGAAGACGCGCCGATAAGTCAACGGGTTAACAAACCGCGCAGTGAGGAAGAACGTATCTGTGAGGAATTATTCACGCAAACCACCAAACGACTCGACGATGGTAGGTTCTGTGTATGCATTCCCTTTAAAAAATCACCTGATATTTTAGGCGATTCGCGCAAACAAGCCGAAAATAGATTTTACGCATTAGAGAAACGGTTAGAACGTTATCCGAATTATAAAAAGATGTATAGTGACTTTATCAAGGAATATTGCGACTTGGGTCACATGGCGCCAATAGATTCGTATGGGACGCCACACTACTTTACGCCACATTTTGGCGTGTTTCGTGAACACGCCACCACTACACGTCTGAGAGTGGTTTTTGACTGTAGTTGTGTTTCCACATCGGGATTTTCACTAAATGATTTGCAATGTGTAGGCGCTCCGATACAGGGTGATTTGTTATCCATACTTATGCGCTTTAGGGAAAACAAGTACGTGGCGTGCGCGGACATTGAAAAAATGTACCGCCAGGTATTAATCGATGAAAAGCAACGCGACTTGCAATTAATTCTTTGGCGAGAAAATCCGTCTGACCCCCTACAAGTATATCAATTAAAAACTGTAACTTACGGCACGAATTCCGCCCCGTTTTTAAGTTGTAGGTGCCTTAAGCAGTTAGGGTCAGAGTGTGGTGACCCTGAAATAACCCGCGTCATTAATGAAGATTTTTACGTTGACGACCTTATTTGTGGCAACCCTAATAAAGATACATTAAAACAAATCTGCACAAAGGTCGTCAAGGTGTTGCAGTCGGGTTGTTTTCCATTGCGTAAATGGATTTTCAATTTCGATTTTGATGAATTTTCCGAATCGATAGACTCGTCGAAAGAGCTATCGTTAGGTGATAACGTTCAAAATAAAACGTTAGGGTTAGGATGGTATAACCGCTCTGATGAATTATTTTATCACACTAGAATCGAAACAAATTCAAAGCCGATAACAAAGCGCATTATCTTATCGGTTTCGTCTCAAGTCTATGACCCGCTCGGCTTGCTCAGCCCTACTATTATGATCGCGAAAATGCTTTTACAAAAATTGTGGCTTTTGAAGGTCGAATGGGACACCCCGGTCCCAAGCGACATCGCTAAAAAATGGACACGGTTTGTCGCCGATCTTTCGAATTTAAAATCAATTCGTATTCCGCGTTACGTATTAAGCGACAACCCTATGCATTTAGAGTTACATATATTTTGCGATAGTTCCATAACCGCGTACGGTGCTTGCGCATATGTTCGCACTATTGATAACGACAACAGTGTCACAGTCAGGTTATTATGCGCGAAGGGGAAAGTTACTCCAATCAAACCCGTGACCTTGCCAAAATTAGAATTATGTGCAGCCCTAGTTGGAGCACGACTTTATTCAAAAATAGATAGCTCACTTCGCAGTCGGTTTAATAAAGTCATATTTTGGTCCGATTCGACAATCGTGTTAGGTTGGTTACGCACTCCACCTAACTTACTTAAAACGTTTGTGCAAAATAGGGTGGTCGAAATACAAGAATTAACGCAAAATCATCCCTGGCACCACGTGAGAAGTGAGGATAACCCCGCGGACTTGATTTCACGATCTCGGCCATTAAATTCGCTGTGGTCTTCTACATTTTGGGGACAGGGCCCAGATTTTCTTCACGATATTAATTTTGTACCTAACTCTGATTCACTAAGTGATCAAAATAATGACGATTTACCGGAGTTGAAGGCTAATGTCACACTTTTTTGTGTACAAAATAATGAGAATGAGGGATGTTTTCCTTTCCATAGATTTTCTCAATTCAATCGTTTACAGCGCACCGCGGCGTACGTTTTGAGATTCATTTATAATGCGCGAAATAAAGTTGACAAAAAAACTGGGTCATTAAGTATCGATGAATTGAATGAATCCGTTCTGTTGCTAGCCAGGCTGGCGCAGTATGAGTCATACCGGGACGTGTTTACTTGCTTATTACGTGAACAGATGTTAACTAATAAACACGGTGCAAGCCTAACTAAATTAAATTTATTTCTTGACAAAAGGAATGTGCTAAGAGTAGGCGGCCGTTTAGATAATGCTAGCCTGTTTACCTATCAGAAAAAACACCCCATTTTAATTTCATGTAAACATTATTTAGCCGTGTTATTATTTCGTTATGAACACAAGCGACTGTTGCACGCGCCGCCTCAGCTGTTGTTGTTTAACATAAAGGAAACCTGGTGGCCAGTAGGTGCTAGAAACTTAGCTCGGAAGATTGTTCACGATTGCGTCACGTGCAAGCGCATGCAAGGTCAAACGTTGACGCCTATCATGGGCAATCTGCCTCGCGAGCGTTTGGAACCAGGGTATCCGTTCATATACTGCGGCGTGGACTACGGTGGTCCAGTGCTTATTTTGAATCGCAAAGGTAGGGGCGCAAAATTAATAAAATCATATATTTGTTTATTTGTATGTTTAGTGACGCGCGCGATTCACATTGAACTGGTCAGTGACCTCACGTCTGATGGTTACTTATTAGCATTGAAGCGTTTTATATCTCGTAGAGGTAAACCTATTGAAATAATAAGCGATAACGGAAAAAACTTTGTCGGACTAATGAATGATTTTGAAAAATTTCTTTCAAGTATATCTGGCGATATAAAAGAGTACGCCATATCTCAGAAAATTAAATTTCGCATGAATCCTCCATATGCCAGTCATTTTGGTGGAATGTACGAAGCAGGTATTAAAAGTTGTAAATACCATTTGCGACGCGTTGTAGGCAACGCACATTTGACCTTCGAATATTTAAGCACGACCTTGATCGAAATCGAGGCCTTGCTTAATTCCAGGCCACTTACTCCTATGTCATCGGATCCCAACGATTTTTTACCGCTTAGTCCAGGGCATTTCTTGATTGGTCGTCCGCTAACCGCACCTGTGTGCGCTAGCCTGAGCGACGTTCCTGAGCATCGGCTAACGCGTTACCAGAGAGTCGAGCAGCTTCGCCAGCATTTCTGGAGTCGTTGGTCCCGAGAGTACGTGACGGAGTTACAAACCCGATCGAAATGGAGGTTCCAGTCTGATGACCTCAAAGAAAACACGCTCGTCATCATAAAAGAAGACAACACTCCCCGCTTAAATGGAGTTTAGGCCGCATCGCCAAAACGTATCCGGGCAAGGACGGCGTCTCGAGAGTGGCCGACGTAAGGGTGCCCTCAGGAGGAACTGTAAGGCGCGCTTTCTCCAAATTGTGTCCGCTTCTTCAGCCAGACTCTTAGCCACGCTGCGCCATCTATTCAAGACGTTTTGTAAACCACCAGTTTCCAAGGCCGGGAGTATGTCAATGCAACTTATGTGGGAGAGTGTACCTGCGCAACTTATGCAGCCTACCGTACACATATCGCATCATCGGGAGCCAATCAGCGCCCATATCACGTCATGTACGCGCCCTGTGATTGGTCCAGGGTGTTGCTACGAAGAGGAGATAAGAGATCGGATCCCACGCCAGGCATTCGCTACTGACCTCACATTGAGATGCACGCATACGTGCCTTTTTTATTCTACTTTTTTTTAATATATTTTTCTGTACCTAATGTACTTAGTTGAGATTAAACTCATATAAAATCATAAAAGGCGTCGTCTACATTATTTGCTGCTGATCCCGTTCCTGAGGCTACGAGCTGAACCCTGAGCCATATCCACGCGCAACAATTGTTTTACAGAACATTACTTTGGTCGATTTTGGTTTAGCATAATTGTATGTACCATAATAATCTTATAGCATCATATTACATTAGCAGAATTATTACTCGCTATCAGAAAAGAAAAACTGCCCCAGAGTCACCGTTAGGTACGACGACGAGCGAAGCGAGGAGGAGTGTTAGGTATCTTGCATCCCCAACACATCCAACTCGCTATGAAATAGCAAATTACAACTTTATGCCGCCTAAATATTATGCACAAATATTATCTGCAAATGTATTGTTCGACTAGAAGACTATTATGCTCATCAACATTATGACAACAGACGATTCGGTATTACAAAAATCTGCGAAATGATTTGTGCCAAAGCATATTCTGCGTAAGGTGTTTCTGCCAAACTTGACTTCTGCCAAGAACAATATACGAATCAAATATATGCGTAAAAAGTTTCTGCCAGATAATAGTGAACCTTAAAAGACACTCCTCATCTGCCCGATCGATCGAAGCGATGAATATAGTACCGTGAGTCCCATTCCTTATTGCATTTTCATACCAATTACTATGTTTAAGACCTTACCATTTCGCTCTCTCGCTCTGCCTGCTTATACCGACTGCTGCCCGGTAGCGCTGTTTGCTCTAAACAGAGCCCCTTGATGGCGTACGACTCGGCGACTATTCGTAAACTCCGACTGCGAAAGAAGAAATACATATTTACTAATATTACTATACACATTTCACGGTGTAAATAAATAAATATGATATCAGAATCGTTTCCAGTGCAAACGCTGGCCATAGTGATTCAACGGGGTAGTGCCGCGAGCGTTATGGGCACTTTTGCACCGGAAGCGGTGCGGAGCGGTATTGACTGATTACTTTTTGTAATTATTTCTAGTTAAGGTGCTTTTTTTGAAAAGTAATAAATTCTAAGATTATTGTAATATTTTGAAAATAATTAAATACAAAATAAAGTTTTTGCTAAATAAATAAATAAATATTATAGGACATTGTTACACAGATTGACTAAGTCCCACGATAAGCTCAAGAAGGCTTGGGTTGTGGGTACTCAGACAACGATATACATAATATACAAATACTTATATTCATAGAAAACAAGATTTTTAGCAGCGTATTCCTAATTACATTTAAATACTAAAATGTCCTAGTTGACAACGGAACCTTAAATACGCGCTTGGCAATTTGTTTCCTAGCCTATTCCTAGTGTCCTACCACTTCTTCGTGTAAAGGGATTAAACTTCAAGCCCTCGAGGTAGCCCTTAAAAGATCTTCTTCAGTACACGTTATTGAGCACCGGGGACACTGACTCATGTGTTGTTGTTTGGGGGACGCCACAATCGAGTATGTCCCCATGTCGCACAATCCCCTATTTCTGGAGATCATTTTTTATTTATAAATGGGCTTACTCTTGGCCACAGACCAGCTAAAGGCAAAGACGTGGCCTACGATGGAGTGAGTTCGCCCAGAAGATGCCTGTTCACTCTTGATTTGAAGTTTTGAAGGTTGCCGGGTTATATGAGCTCGGAAATCCTCCTTTGATTGACTGCGTTCTACTACTGAATCTAGGTCTGCTAAATAAGTCCGTTTTCACATTATCCGATCCAATATCGGATGTCGGAAGGATTACAATGGAAAAAATCCAAGATGGCGCCTGTAATGTACGGAATATCGGTAATGTGAAAACTCACTAAGAGTGGCATTGAACGTACAGTCAACTAACTAGAATCCTAGGTCACTCTAGAACCCTGTCGTAATGACACCGTGCTTTATTTTCTATAGCAGTTACATTGACTTTTACTGTGAAAGGGTTCTACAGTGGCCTAGGATTCAGATTGGTTGACTGTACCACAGTATAATGAAGAGTACTATCGTACAGTATGGCCACTTCCGCTCCCCGCTGTAAGCGCGGCCCACCCCCTCTCGGTTACCACACCGCCTGTCAACCACGCGAACAGTCGACCTGTCATATTTCACTCATACAAGCATACGCGTTCACCTACACGAGCTTAGACTGTGTGCGAGGAACGCGCCTCTTTCATATATTTGATCGCCAGTGTCCGAGGTGTGACGTAACGTAAAGTACAGGTAGTATTTACGCACGATTCGTCCTTCGCGTAAACAATTTCTAATTTATGCTATTTCAAACTTGTTACACAAGTTACAGCCATGGCGGATGACCTTCCGTATCCGGTTTAAAACAATTGTAAATTACCTACTTAGATGTTTATTTTCTGTAAGTATTTTTATAAAATAACTAACTTTTTCCTGCGGCTTCGCTCGCGTTAAATTCTAAAATGGCAGATTGCTCCATACAAACGTCAAAAACATAGCCTATGTCACTTTCCAGTCTCCATCCCTTCAACTATCTCCACTTAAAAAATTACGTCAATTCGTCGCTCCGTTTTGCCGTGAAAGACGGACAAACAAACAGACACACGCAATTTTCCATTTGTAATATTACTTAGTATGTGACTTTCCAGCTCAGAAGGGACTAAGTTATTCTTCAGGTGTATTAAGTCGAGGAGAGTCTTTTAGCAAGATCATAGAGGACTAAGTAAGGGAAGAGTTGTAACCCTATACATCAGTAATGCAAGTTATTTGTAGGCTTAGGACTTTTTATGGCATACCGTGGTTCGAAAATCCGTGGAGTCGCCATATGAAAAATTTTCAAAGTCAAAGTCTAAGTCCAAAAGTATGATGTCCAGGCCTCGGATTATTTTTCGCATGGTAAGATGAAAGAAAACTATGGAGTCGATATTAAAACTAAACTTTAATTCATATTCATACTCATACTCACTAATTTTCTTAGTCCCGTAATACTTTTGTCCCTTGTGCAGGTTGACAGATCGAAAATGTTAATCGAAAATTAATCTTACTGAATGTAATTAAAATTAGTTGTGGTGTGATTTGGGAAGCCTTTTGCTTGGTAAAGGGTTATATTTACCCTGTAACTATATCAAATTAGTTACTATTTTGTTTGGTTCAGACTACTTTGTTGCGGTAAACGTAATGCTAAGTACTAGTAACACATTTCTCATGATCGTATTTTAGATCTTTGTAAGGTTCTATCCAGTATAAAATTGCAGAAACTTCCGGAACAGACATAATTGTTTACGTAATTATTGCACGCACCGATTGCAATAAATAATTAAGTGACACATCGCGTCGTGAATGATTGACATGACATTGACATGCAAATGATTTTTGATAAATCAGCTAGTACTTAGCATTACGTTTACCGCAACAAAGTAGTCTGAACCAAACAAAATAGTAACTAATTTGATATAGTTACAGGGTAAATGTAACCCTTTACCAAGCAAAAGGCTTCCCAAATCACACCACATAAATAATTTTAATTACATTCAGTAAGATTAATTTTCGATTAACATTTTCGATCTGTCAACCTGCACAAGGGACAAAAGTATTACGGGACTAAGAAAATTAGTGAGTATGAGTATGAATTAAAGTTTAGTTTTAATATCGACTCCATAGTTTCCTTTCATCTTACCATGCGAAAAATAATCCGAGGCCTGATGATGTCACATTAAATATAAATATTTATACATACTGTCACATCGTCACTGAGTTCATTTTAATCGAACGTAGCTGATTTTATATAGTAATTTTTTGGTATTATTATATAGGATTATGATAAAATTTACTAATAAATAACATTATTAGTTAAAATTAACTACGTTCGATTAAAATGAACTAGGTAACGTTGTGATAGTATGTATAAATATTTATATTTAATATGACATCATACTGTTGCACTTTGACTTTGACTTCGAAAATTTTTCATATGTCGACTCCACGGATTTTAGAACCATGCACGGTATGCCATAAAAAGTCCTAAGCCTAGTTATTTGTATAGGCACAGTTAAGTGTCATCTAGCGACAATCACGCGTCAATCACACGTCAAATAGGGTGAATTATCAGTACACTACTAGATATTAGGTGTCACAGTGTCTCGTCTGCCAAAAAAAATATATTAGAACAGTTACAACTTATATTACAAGCAGAAGGAATTGAAAACAGAATGCTGATTAATACTATTGTTATATTAGCTAAAATTGGTGAGCATTAGACTTTTCGTTCGTCGCGACATCTATTTACAAGTAGCAGTACTGATAATTTACGCTAGTTGACGCGTGATTTTCGCTTGCCCATGGTGGAGGAAAATAAAGAACTCCATAAATATGGTTATTTAAAAAAAAAAAAAAAAACATTCAGTCGAATTGAGAACCTCCTCCTTTTTTGAAGTCGGTTAACAAAGAACGTTACATAGGTCAAACCGAGGTGAATCGATTTCAGATAAAAAATCCAATGATATAAATACCGCATTTATATGAGCGCAAAACCAATCATATATGTATTAATACCTACCTACAACCTACCACAGATTTCCCCGTCCATTTTCAATATATTATTATACTATTAATTTGCGAAGAGTGGTTCTGAAACTTACAGTTTCATGTACTCTGCCTAGATGCCTACCCCGTTTGAAAATATTATATATGTATAGGTGAAAAACTTAATAAAGTCACCTGTTGTATGTGTGAGTGACGTGTTCGAATAGGCGTTTGTTTTGTTTGTATTACTAATTTTAAATATGTGTTCTCTATTCGAACACGTTACTCACACATACAAGAGGTGACTTTCTTAAATTTTTCACCTATACTATTGTTGTTAGGCTTGTGTCGTTCACGAACTATGAACTGTTAGGAATAAAATCCCACCAATGACCGAAATGAACTGAATCTTTCCGTGCTCTGAGAATCGGTCTTTGCTCATTTAGTTCAGTATAGGATCGGCGAGCGCGAGCGGTTTGGATCGAGAACGAGCGTGTGACTGCGCCGACCGAGAGCGAGAGCTACTTAGCAGAGCAACAAAAAAAGTCAAGTTTTCATATTGAACTTCGGTTACTTACAACCTTTCGGCCCGAAATGTTACTATCTGTGGACTATTCGTATCATTTTGACACTATTCGGTCCCATTCATTCTGATCTTTCCGACCGTAGTGGTCGCTGGTCTGGCTGAACTAAATGAGCAAAAGACCTAAAAGAGCGAACTATTTCGTGGGAGCGATTGAACGAGATCGGAGCGCTCCGATCAACGAACGAAATGGCACAAGCCTAATTGTTGTGGTCCAAGACAGTCACTCGTTGGGTACCACAGTACCACACATAGTATGGCGGAACGACCATCACGCCTTCGACAGGGGCTGGTGGGAGACTTCAGGGGATAGGGATACGTGGAGGAATTTGATGGAGGCCTTTGCCCAGCAGTGGGACAGTGTGGGCTCTGATTGTCTACTTTAGCCACTTTTTATGTGCATGTATAACGTCATAACTTCTATATTCTGTATTTTTAAATTAAAGGAAAAATGGAAAAATTCGCACACATCCAGCAGGCCTCAGTGGCGCAGTTGGAAGCGCGATGGCCCTGGCAAGGCCAAAAGTCACAGATTCGAGTCCTGCCGGAGGAGTGATTTTTTTCCATTTTTCCTTTAATTTAAAAATATCGTCACTACTTTTTTTAAAACTTGTATCTTCGTCTGTCAATGAAAAGAAAATTGCAGTAAGTATGTATGGAATGCATATAGACTTACTGCGTTTTAACTATGAGAAGCAGCGTGACATACGAGATTTTTTTAAAGTAGTGACGATATGTAATATCGCTCGCAGACGTTTCTGCATGATAAAAAACAAATTCTATATTCTGATTTTTACAATTTTTAGGGTTCCGTAGTCAACTAGGAACCCTTATAGTTTCGCCATGTCTGTCTGTCCGTCCGTCCGTCCGTCCGTCCGTCCGTCCGTCCGTCCGTCCGTCCGTCCGTCCGTCCGTCCGTCCGTCCGTCCGCGGATAATCTCAGTAACCGTTAGCACTAGAAAGCTGAAATTTGGTACCAATATGTATATCAATCACGCCAACAAAGTGCAAAAATAAAAAATGGAAAAAAATGTTTTATTAGGGTACCCCCCTACATGTAAAGTGGGGGCTGATATTTTTTTTTCATTCCAACCCCAACGTGTGATATATTGTTGGATAGGTATTTAAAAATGAATAAGGGTTTACAAAGATCGTTTTTTGATAATATTAATATTTTCGGAAATAATCGCTCCTAAAGGAAAAAAAAGTGCGTCCCCCCCCTCTAACTTTTGAACCATATGTTTAAAAAATATGAAAAAAATCACAAAAGTAGAACTCTATAAAGACTTTCTAGGAAAATTATTTTGAACTTGATAGGTTCAGTAATCTTTGAGAAAAATACGGAAAACTACGGAACCCTACACTGAGCGTGGCCCGACACGCTCTTGGCCGGTTTTTTTACAAATTGTCTCTCTCGCATAACCACCCTAATTATTAAGGTAGCTACAAGTAATAAATGCGTGTACCGGCCATACAAATACCCATTAGGCTGTGGTCGTATCATTACAGCGAGGTTAGGTTATGAGGTTAATTACACTCTTACAGTGATAATTAGTATAATTATCTCTTATCTGGGCATTTTTCTCAGTTAATGGAGGCGGACCACGCTAAATTTTCATACTGATACAAGTAATGCGCTCTTATTTGCTGGCTACACGACTAGTAGGTATATCCACGTATAGCCATCATCCTCCTTGCGTTATCCCAGCATTTTCCACCGCTCATTGGGGTCCGCTTTGACATCTAATACTAAGATTTGGCGTAGGTAGGCACTAGTTTTACGAAAGCGACTACCATCTGACCTTCCAACCCGAAGGCAAAGAGGATCGAGTAGTATATGAATGAATGAATGAAATGAATGAATGAATGAAATATAGAGAGTTACTGTCGAAGTAAAATGTGTAATCACAGTGCATAGACTGCCATCTCTTGACACAGGCTTAAAACTTTTGAACCTCAGTTTTGACAATTTGACCCATATTCTTAGCTTGATATGTTTTAAAATGTCCAATATAATATTAGCGCCATCTAGCTGAGCGTAGCCCAAAGGTGTAATGCCATCTAGGCCACCGTACCTTTTTCTGTATGGTACTGAGGTACGTTTTTTTCTTAGACTTTATCTGTCTATACGGAGTTATATATGTCTTCGCCGAAGGGTAACTACTGTTACTACTGTAACTAGGCCTTATTGGAATTAGTCCGGTTTCCTCACGATGTTTTCCTTCACCGAAAGGCGACTTAGAATGTACCAATTTCCTATTTACAAGTAGCATTCTAAAACCCTCGACTAAAAAAATTAAAACATTTAGACCTAGCTACCTACATTGTTATAATCAGACATCGCAACTTTTCCAGCAATTTCGGTGCTGCATGGTAGAAATAAAGGAATTCATACACGTGTTTTCTAGGTAGATGATTAATCAAGGCTCAATTTACTTTTATTCATCCTAATTAACTATTCCAGTAGGCCTAGCACATGATTGCCGCGAGAGTATGTCGCCGCGAGATAAATGATACGTCTTCTTCTAACTGTATTACTGACATAAGGAAGGGTAGTCCATCTCGCGGCGACATACTCTCGCGGCAATCATGTGCAGGGTTTCGGACATAGGTATTACATTCAAGCGACAATGCTGCACCAAAATTGCTGGAAGTTATGATATCTGGTGATATTGCTCGTATCTAAATATAATTGTTTACATATAATGCGGTTTTATGGTGACTCACGCAGACAACAGACTCAGAGTTTAAACAGTCTGTTATTAAAAGCTATGTAATCAGTGATCTCATGATTTGTAAATATACTACGTAAACACTGTAAATATGCACACACTAGTGCTCACAGAAATAAAGTTTCACAAGACAGTTTTAAATACCTAACTAAGATACCAACTTTTACAAACATTGACATGGTTCATGGAGGTCACAGTGTCAAATGTATCTAGTTTTTTTGTCGTATGGAGGTCGCATTGTAAAACTCTAACGCCGTGGTTTCATGGTTTGCGTGGAGGACGGTCGCGCGACGGCGATGTGACGCGACGAAATCAACCTTCGATTCGATCTCTATGGAAGAGTCTTTCTAGTAATAGTAAAATTTTTCATATAAAATTTACTAATAATTATATATTTGTATTAATAATATGATTTAGTCTATTTAACTTCTAACACTGATTTAGTATTAAGACCGATGTTAAATTTTTTTTTAATTATTTTTCCCCATAGTCAGAAAACCATTGTCTATCACATATATTAATTTCGCGTTAAAAGAAAAAAATCATGCATTTAAAGGTTAAATGTGCGACGTCGATGAACTTTTGATAAGCCGGGTCCACACAGAGTGAGTTACGCCGCGACTTGCTCACGCGGCTAACAAACAATGTAGACGTGCCTTGACTGAGGCAGGTTGCTCGGCCGAGCAAAACGCGCGCAATGAATGAATGAATGAATATTTTTATTTCGTGCAACCATGGACACATATGTTATTAGTAGGACTTACAAACTAAGGGGTTAGTGCAGGTGCAAACTACGGGGGCAATGCCTCGGCCGAGGCACATCTACATAGCAGGTTTGCCTCGCGAGGAAATTGCCTCGCGACGTGCCTCGCTCTGTGTGGACGGGCTATAGGCGATGCGGTGCGACGCGACGGCGATGGTACCTACTCCCTAAATATACTATCTATACCTACGACCCGGATGACGGTATTATGACAAAAGGAAGAAGACGTTGATTTTGTACAATCATTAGACAATGGAGAAATGGACTCTTTCTACATCTATTTATTTCAGTTTGTTATTGTAGTTTTGTACCCGGCAACCTTCAAATCAAGGGTGAACAGGCATCTTCTGGGTGAGCTCACTCCATCGTAGGCCACGTCTTTGCCTTTGGCTAGCCTGAGGCCAAGAGTAAACCCATTTATATAAAAAAAAAACAATTTTAATCCCAACACGACTCTCTAGATATGACCTTGTAACCCCTTATCAATAATTAATGCATTGTTTCCGGAAAGCGGTATTATCTTTTAGCTTCAATAATAAATAATTACTATCAGCAGACCGGATGGCAACATATCCATAACTATTATTATTTTATTGTAACAGTATAAGTTTGACGTGTCTGTCTGTGTGTGTGTGTCTGTCTGTCCGTCTGTCTGTCTGCCTGTTTGCCTGTCTGTCTGTCTGTGTGTGTGTCTGGCTGTGGCATCGTAGCTCCCGAATGGATGAACCGATTTAGATTTAGTTTTTTTTGTCTGAAAGCTGAGTTATATCTAACGAATTCATCGTGAAATATGAGCAGTATCCTGTGCTCTGCTTACCCCTTTAGAGAATATAGCAGTCGCGATTGCGCGTGCGATTTTGGTTCCTTCGCGTTAATGTAATGAAACTCGCAAGCGACTTCTCGCACCGCGTAAAAGCGCCCTAATTTGCTCGATATCGCTGTCGACGAATCAAAGAAAACCCAACGCGTGTATTCAGCGAAAATTAATGACTTCGGAGAAACCAGCGTTTCGTGCCCTTAATGAAGGTGCTAACTTTACTTTGATTAATTGAATGTTTCAGAAAGTATGTATAAAATGCCTGTGCCTGTTGCCTGTGTGGTGACGGGTTAAGAATTTCACCACCCCCTTTCTTCCCGTGGGTGTCGTAGAAGGCGACTATGGGATATGGGTTAAATTGTGGCGTAGGCGAGAGGCTGGCAACCTGTCACTGCAATGCCACAGTTTCGTTTTCTTTTAACCCCTTATTTGCCAAGAGTGGCCCTGAAGCTTTAGTAGTTTCATGTGCTCTGCCTACCCCTTTATGGGATACAGGCGTGATTGTATGTTGTTGTTGTATGTTGTATGTATAAAATGTATAGTCTTCTGCAATAATATGTTACACAAAATATCTGGCACGCACGCTTAATTGGAAAGCCACGAGAGTATCTAACTATCTTCTGACTTTGCCTCCTAAAACTCCGTATAGACAGATAAAGTCTAAGAAAAAAACGTACCACAGTACCATACAGAAAAAGGTACGGTGGCCTAGATGGCATTACACCTTTGGGGTACGCTCAGCTAGATGGCGCTAATATTAATATTTGACATTTTAACACATATCAAGCTAAGAATATGGGTCAAATTGTCAAAATTGAGGTTCAAAAGTTTTAAGCCTGTGTTAAGAGATGGCAGTCTATGCACTGTGATTAACATTACACACGGCGAGCACATTTTACTTCGACAGTAACTCTCTATAATACTCGATCCTCTTTGGCGAAGAATACTGAAGTGGCACTCCCCTAGTCTGTAGATTTGGCTGATGAACACAGCGGAAGATTACATCGCTAATAAGTGGTAGTACTACATATTACGCAACAGCGTAAAGGGGACACAAAAATAAAAATTTTGCGTAACGTAATATGTGGACGGCCCCTATGATACAAGCTAAAACAAATTTTGAGAGATATGGAGTAAAACTAAAGATAAACTTACATAGGTAGCTCCTTCTCTGTCAGCGTATTCAACTCTGCCATTTTATAGTTTTTCAACGCCTCATCGTACGCCCCGCAGGCATAGTTCAGCTTCCCAAGCAACAGGTACGCATCGAGAGCCACTCCGGCCTTCCGGCCCGCCTCATCGGTGGCCAGTGTCAGGTAGCCCCGAGCTTCGGAGAGTTCCCGTTGGGCTCGCTCGATGTTCTCCTTGTTTGGAGGCCATTCGTCCAGGTACGCTTCCAGCTTGCCTTCCCCGATGAGGAAGTGTGCGAGGCTTTCTGTAAATTTTTGTGGTTTTAGGAACGCTTGTTCTAATGTCAAGAATTGTTGTTTTTTTTTTGCACAAAAAAGGGAGTACAAATAGCATTCAACTCTTTCACACACACTTATAGCATTATCTACCAGTCAATCATAGGCACAGAGAACCTCCTATAGAGTGCCAATATTGTAAATTTTGTGCGCGCTACAAATCACCAGTGCTTGGGGCGCAAGGAGCGGGAGGGGAATGTGTTTAGCGCGCTGCGATTGGTCGTTTCAAGGACGGCAGGCAGTCGCGCCAGATGAAAAGGGATTCGCGTATATAGCCAGTGTAAGTTGACCTATGCCGGCTCTGAATAAATTATAAATATGACTTATTTGTGGAATGTAATACCGTCTGTTTTTAAATTTGATCTTCTTGTTACCTTTCCACACCATTTCACACTATAGGTGGACATCTTTAAGGCATCAAAATACATTGCGATAAATACGAGCTGCTTTCGGGTCGGTTACTTGGTCGTTACTGATCGGGCACGGCGAGCGCCCGCGCTTATATCATGGCAAATACAAGTAAGGCTGGTGACCGCGAGTCGTCTTGTAATGGATGTCTATAGGGGTTGGTCTGTGATCATAGGGCAGTCAATAACAGTTTGTTTTCTCTTAGACACTCATAAATAAGTGCTCAATGGAAAAAAAATTGCATTAAATAATTGATATAAATTATTTTGTAGTGACGTCTGGGTTTTAGGAAGGGCACAGATAATTCTTGAGCTTACTGTGTGGTAAATCAATTGTAATTTCAATTCAATTTTTAATATTTTCTAAATATGTACATGTGACTGACATGTAGAAGTGCCCCTGTGGCCTATTTGCTGAATAAATCTACTTGTGGCAGAACATTTAACAATTATTTATTTTATTTTATTTGTAAGGAAAACTTACAGCTAAAGTTACAATAAGGCTTATAACATAGAAACAATGAGCCAATAACAAGTTTCCACAGATAGAAACTAGGTAAAGTACATGCATCATTAATTTATTTATTCATATTAATTTCTAAAAACAAGTGTTACTATTTATGAGGGTTTTAATAAAGGCTTTGAAGGAGTAAAGGTTTGGTTTCTACTTGATTATTCAACATTGTAGAACTGAAACGTAAAGTTCATTCCCATTTGACATGGTTGGCACCCGGCCAACGGAATAATAGTAGTAGTATTGAACTGTTTGTAGGACATGTACATATCTAAAAAGGTACTGTTGCAAACAGGGACTGATTAGCAGTGTTTGTTTCATACAAATTTACCAGTATTTTATATAGGTATAAAGAAAATTTGAAACAGAGAAGATGCTTAAACTATATATCTTTTGTTTCTAAATATTTTTTTCATTTTGGAAGACTATAAGAGATCCTGAAATTCCTGATTTTTTAATCGTTGGAACTATTTTTTGTCTTTTTGTACAGTCCAAAATGACAAGAAATTACCTACTTCTGTGGGTGGCAGTTTTTGTCCAGTCCAAATCTATCCAATATTTTTTTTATTATAAGTGTTAGCCAATAAAACTCACAATTTCAGGAGCTAAATATCTTACCAATAGCAATTATCTTACAACAAATATTATGGGTAACATGTGCAATTAATATATTTTCCATTAAGAAAGTAACAAAATAAAGTAACTATGAGCGACTGCAAAAAGTATAACTGGATTCAAAACTAAGCTTGCATACAATCATCCATTATAGACTTGTTTTTTTTTAAGTAATCTTGCTAGAAAACTGAAACCTGCTTGACAAGTTTTTAAACTATAAAAAATCATAAAATAAAAAAATATTGACTATAATAATTGGCTATTACTGTCCCTAATCATGCGTTCAAGCGTCACGGCAATATGCTGCCGCAATATGAGTATGTCATAACTCTACCTATAAACAGTTCTGTGAGTAATTAACTGATAAGATCAGCACCAATCTTGTTAGAATAATCCAATCTTATCAACTGCCCTGACCCTAAACTACCAGTCAATAGTCGGAATAAGTGTTAAACAGGCCACTGACCATGCTGAGGAGACCTGGACTTCAGCTGCTGAGCTAAATCCACAGCCTTCTTCCAGTTGGATTCCTCACGGCTCTTCTCGATCTCTGTTTCGTAACTGCGCACCGCATTCTTGCTCCTCGATGTCATTTTAGCTCACGCACTATCATCCAGACGTCACACCATTGACTTTAATTCGAGTTTCACTCAATCATTGCAAGAAACAGGAAAAAATCCTCCGAAATCGCATGAAACCCCAGCAATTGAAGGCCAATTCTGACAGATGACAACATCCTCCCGTAAACGTGTTTCGTTACACGACTTATGCAATCATTACACATTTCATTTTACTCCTTTGTAATTTTTTTGAAAAATTAATGAATAAAGTGTGATTAAATAAATAAGTAAATATCACTTTAAAATATAAATAAAACCGGAGCCGGCCTTTCAAGGGAATGTGCAAAATTATTTTCTGGCAAATATTTATTTTTTACATGTTGCAACACTAAACGCCAAGTTTGATTGATTTTACTACTCACCACTAGATGGCGCCATAACCTTCCTTTTTACCATAGAAGTAGGATGAGCGAAAGCGAAATGATAGGTCTGTGCTTTTTACAGTCATCGTTATCGACTCTTTTGACAATCTTTCGACGAAGGAACGACAAAAAATGTCAGAAAGATAATTCTACAATTTCCCCGAAAACTTACTTTTCATAACGTTGTTTAAATCGTTGTAAGTAAGGGGTAAAAGTAAAACGTTTCCCTCTACTTTGTACAATGGTGCCCCCCAAACTGGATGTTATTAAATGTTAATTAAACATTGTGTGACAGGCCGGACAGCGTTGTCCATGCCATCAAAATTATACAAAATATGGAGATTTATAGAGGTATATACAGTCCATAATACAAAATAAACATGTGTTACTATCGCAATTTCCAGACCTTCCAGACAAAGCACACACCAAGATATTTGAACAATTGAACATTGCAGTAAGTGAATTAGCAGTCTTGACCTCAGGGGTGTCAGCCTTCGGCGGTAAGCCTGCTGCCGAGGCCGACTAAGCCGCTTATCTATTCTTGGCCGCTGTATCGCCGAGTACAGCTGTTAGCAATTGTACTTTAGCAATGTAAGTATTAGCTTCAATATACATACGTATAAAGACTTACACCTGTATGTGTATACATAATTATGCAAAAGGGAGTATAAGCATCGGAGCACGAGAAGCTGCTCAAGTTTCAATGCCATCACTCTTAGCGAGTTGAAAGAAACTAAAATTGTAATATTGCAATTTGCAGTGACAGGTCTCCAAGTCAGACCCATCTTCCACGCCACAATTGAACCAAAATCCACAGTCTGCATCTACTAGGTAAACACAGGGGAGAAAAGGGGGTGGTCAATTTTTTTTTGCCCTAGCATAATCTTTTAACTCTGTCACGGGTGGTTTGGTGCAACCCTTAGTCTGTTTTGACATTATCCGATCCGATATCGGATGACGGAAGGATTTCAATGGATAAAATCCAAGATGGCGCCTGTAATGTATAGGATATCAGTCCTACATCCGATATCGGATCGGATAATGTGAAAACGCACTTAGTGTGCTTTCCACTTTTAATCAAAATATTATTATGTGATTTTAGTTACATTGCGGGCTGTTAAGGTCACATACAATTTTGCACAGCCATCAAATAGGGTGGACCCCATAATGGACGGTGATGCCATTATGGACAAAAAAACACAAATCCTTAAAAATAAGTATCTAAAATTAGTTTCTAAAAACTGACGGCTATGTACCATAAACTAGAGTTGTAGAGCTGTTTCATTTTGAAGTTTCAATTAATTCGGTTATTTCTGAGGGATTTGCCGACAAGATAAAATTCATCAGTATACTGAAAAAAATATCAAGACGAATTCTTAGTAATGTTGCTAAGAGAGTTGAGTTCATGTATAAAATATTAAAAAAATAATACTCGGTGTAAACGTGAATGCGTTTTACTTACTGCATTAAGCATGAGATAAGGTATAAAACATACTAGTTTGTTGCTCCAAAAATATAAAGAAATGGCGTTATTTTGCGAGTGTCCATTACTGGAACTGAAAAACTGCCTACCTCCTATGATGGACAAGGAACAATTTACAAAACCAAAATTTACAAGAAACAATGCTATGTTAAAATAACTCAAACGAATTGTATTTATGGTACATAAAATTGATTCATTGAGTATCAGTTGGCTTTAAAAGTAAAATTTTAAACTTATTTCACTGTCCATAATGGGGGATCCATTACTAGAGAACTGCCGTCCATAATTGGAGAAAAAACATCTAGTTTTAATTCGTTAAGTATGAAGAAACTAATAGGAGTATTCCATTCTGCAATACGCTTGAAATGTAAAAGAAGGATAGGACATTCAAGATTTAACACGCTTAGCGGTAGAATTTTTACAATTATGAGTGAAATATCAAATAGTGTCGAATTTTTTTTCTTAAACTGTCCATGATTGGGTCCGTTACCTTACCGCAATGTTATAAAACTCGTATGCGAGTTCTCGTACCGTCTAAATGAGCCCTAAGTGTAGATTATAATTTATTCTATAGTTTAACCGCAATTCACCGCGCATTCGTGCTCCAGACTAAGATACTATTTGTGATTCTTTACCCCCTAAATATCGAAACGCCACAAGGTCGCACCGTTATCAAGATGGTCGACGGCCGTGCCGTGCCGCGTCGCGATATCTCCCGGCAGACGAGGCAGTTAAGCCATCATGCCAATCACACGCAAAAACGATTTCCGGTACCATAGAGTAAAAAAAGACCCCGTGAAGATAATTTGCCCTATTTTGTAGAAAATGGAATTGGGCGGGACATGTTGCCAAGCAGAGTGAGACAGAATGGTGGCCGCTTTCGGGTGTAAGAAGCGCCTGGCATCCGTTGGTTTGTTGAGTGGACGACATTCGAAAAATTGCGGGGCACCTCTGGATGAGACTAGCCCAGGACTGGGATAAATAAGCTAGGAACAAATTATGGGACGGGCGTCCACTGCCGCGATCTAGATAATGAATATACACTGAATTGTCCAAACTACTTATCGGACGTATGCCGTGGATATTTTTTTACATTGCGAGTGTGATGAAAAACATTGTATGTAACTCGGGGAGTATGAATATTACTAACTCGAGTCTTTAAATCGCTCCGGCAAGCCGTCGCGATTTAACTTACTCTCGTTAGTGATATTAAACTTCCTCCCCTTGTTGCACAATGTACTATTTAACTCTATGAGCGCCATAATTTCGTACCAGGCGGTTAGACTTTTTCTGTTTCATGACCAGGGTGGCTAGCCGAATGGCACAATCGCTCACGAAACGCTCACGAAACGAAGCGCTAGTAGATATCTATCTCTATCGCGCTTGCGTATTGGCGCGACAGAGCCAGCGGCGTATCGCTTTCGTTTGGCGTCGGAGAAATGCCATTCGGCTACGGGGCCAGTGATCGGTTTTTTGGATTCGACATGGGGTGAACGACCTCAATCATTATGTTAGTATGGATATGCCCCGGGAATCCGGGCTTAATGTTGTTAGAAAAGGCAAAAAAATATGTACAATGTCCACAATGCCAAATGGTTTTATTGCTCAACCAAAAATATAAAGCAACAACATTAACATTATAAGATGTAAGGTAATACTTTGTGGAGGTTCTAATATATTTTGCTTAATAGAGTGTAGAGATTAGGAAAAGAATATAAGTTTTTGTCTCAACTGGTTGCCATGTAAGAGTAAAAAGTTCCTTAGAGATAATTTCGTCGTATCAATATTAACTTTTCTACTTGATATCCCGCGAGGGTGAATCCAAAAAACCGATCACTGTTCATGACCGATATTTATGGTGGCAATGGATCTATCTGAGTGATAATATTGTGGTTGGAATTGATCGATGTCTTGCGGATAAGGTTTATGACTTTTTTTACTCTTCACCCCGTGAGTGAGCAATATCCGATGTAAGATCGCAATGTTGCAGGGTGTTCTGGGACCGTAACTGAACGAACAAAGGCTTACGATGATATTATATCTATCTCTATCGCTCTTCGGCCAATGCCCGACAGAGCCAGACTGTGTTTCGATCGGCGTCTAGCGTCTACGATTGCCATTTAAGGTACGCCGGTTGAAACATTTATGATTCAAAATCATCATTTAAACGTCAATTTTACCAACCAGATTTGGGCATCAAGTTAAAAGTATGAAATTGTTTAGCACTCTTGTGGATAAATTGCGACTTTGACATTCGTTTTTGAAGTATGAAGAGAGTATTTACCAGTGGCCTATTTCACAGTAGTGACAATAAGTGTCCCGCTCTACAGTGACACTTCGTCAAGTTCAACAAGGAAATATTGACACTGGCCAACAATGTTGCTTATCAAACCGGCGACGACCGGTCTGGCGTAGTCAGTAGCGACCCTGCCTGCTAAGCCGCGGTCCTGGGTTCGAATCCCGGTAGGGTCACTTATTTGTGTGATGAACACGGATATTTGTTCCTGAGTCATGGATGTTTTCTACTTATACATATATGTATGTATTTATATTTATACAGAGTGCCCGGTAATTAATGGACAACCTTTTATCTACCAAGAGGGCACCTTATACTGGTCCAGAAAATCGACTTTAAGGTTTAGTAAAAGTCGCCTGGATTTCGAGATTTTCACACTTTTTGAAATTTCAATGGATATTAATGGACAACCTTTTAACCACCAAGAGGGCACCTTATACTGGTCCAGAAAATCGACATTAAGGTTTAGTAAAAGTCGCCTGGTTTTCGAGATTTTCACAATTCTTAAAATTTTAATACTACCTAAAATTTCTCGGGCACCCGGTATAAGTACGTATATCGTCGCCTAGCACCCATAGTACAAGCTTTGCTTAGTTTGGGGCTAGGTTGGTCTGTATAAGGTGTCCCCCAATATTTATTTATTTATTTAAACGAGTAACAGGCACAGAATTGTCATTGTCAAGTGTCAATGTCACTATGTTGAAACAGCCCACTGCTGTTCTAGTGTCGCAGTTTGCACATCATTAGCAGAGTCGTTACATTCATTATGCGACGCGACAGTAAGATCAGTACGTACCGTACACACAACCCAAGCTGTACCTAAGTCTGGATAGTTTTTTTTTGTGAAATAGGCAGCAAACGAGCAGACGAGCCGCCTGATGGGAAGCAGTCATCGCCGCCCATGGACATAAGCAACACCAGGGAAGCCACTTATGCGTTGCCGACCTTTGAGAACCCTAAATACCTGCTTCTTGAAGAACCCCATATCATAGCGCAAGGGAAACACCTCAGAAGGTAGCTCATTCCACAACTTGCAAGTTCTGGGCAAAGACGAGCGAGAGGCCCGTTTGTTCTTGGTTGGCCAAGTGTCGAAAAAGTGAGGATGAACTTTGTTTCATTGGCGGGAGGTGCGTAAAAGCGCAACGGTGGCACCAAGTCAAAGAGTTTAATCTGAGAAGGTTGATCTTGTGGCCTATTTCTCATGAGTGACCATTGTCACCCGAAAGTGACATTCCGCCGTTCATTGCCCTGTTCAACAAGAAATAATTGACTTGATTGAAGGGAGATATAACTTAAAAATGTGATTTACGGTACATCTACTTTCACAACGCCTATCATTACAATTTGACCATTACAGAGAAAATTATATGTAGGAGGTAGGGCATAGCGAATGGTATTCCGCTTCGTGTAGGGCACAGCACAGCGGATATCATCTCGCTTGAATCTGGAGCAGAGCCAACTGGGGAAGTACCTCCGCCTTACAGAAGACCGCAGCCAAATAGCACTAGGCCCTACTCATGGTGTTGTGTTCCTGCCGGTGAGTAAGGCTGCCAGAGCTCAACGAGGGTGCGGTGTGCTGATGACGGAAGGACCTAAGGAACTAATTTGTTCCGCCTAATGTCCTTTTGGTCGTCGGCAACCCGAACCCTCCTGGGAACTTTTACACTCCTTTTTGCTATGTAGTTACTTAACACATCAAAAGGGAGTTTGCAAGTTTCTAATGGGTTAGTAACGCGCATGTGACACTACTTGAGTTGCAGGCGTCCATAGGCTACAGTAACCGCTTTCCATCAGGCGGGCCGTATGCCTGTTTGCCACCGACGTAGTGTAAAAAAAAATATATCAGAAATTGGCATCACATTTATAAGTTTCTGCCGTATTCGCCCCGGCCATCCCTTCTCACCCCTACCTTACCCTACCCTACCCTAATCCAAAATGCTGGTTCGTGTTACGATGTGCTTGTAAACGAGGAATAACAGTCAGCGTCAAAGCAGCGGCCATATCAGTCGAGCCTGATTGAATTTCATGAGACACTTGGATAGTGATGGGGCGAAATGCTCGAATTTGCATTATTTAGGGCTCGAATGTAATAAACTAGCTTTTGCCCGCGCTCGCTTTAGAAAGAGACAAAGAGTAACCTTTGTCACTCTCCATCCTTTCAACTATCTCCACTTAAAAAATCACGTCAATTCGTCGCTCCGTTTTGCCGTAAAAGACGGACAAACAAACAGTCATACACTTTCCCATTTATAATATTTGTATGGATAGTACCACAGACTACTTATACACGGTGCTCGTGAGCATTTCGAGAGATTTTACCACGCATTTCTGAAACCAAAAGAAACATTTTTTTTAAATTCAGATCAGGAAATTTGTCCAAAAACTTTTTTACTATTTTTGAATGTGTTTCTACATTAAAAGTGAATGTTATTCATAAAACTGGCACTTAAAATGAATTTTAACGTTTTGTTTTTTCAAAAAAATTTCATTTTTGAAAGGTTACTTCTCACTTTTGGATATCTATAAATAAGGATAATGACTAATCTCCATAATGGCATCAACGCCGTAAAAAGTCTTTTGTACTGAGTAACAACAACAAAATTTTTTTTTTTTCAATTGGTAATAGAGCATTTCTTTTTTTTTTGCCACTTTTATGATGTGCGATATTTTTGAAAAAAAAAATGCTATTTCTACTCAAAATTACTAGCTTTTTCAATCCTAGTAGTTAAAAAAGTTGTCCCATACGATTTTTCCTATTTTGTTACCATTTTCCGTACATGTTGTAGGTATGGGGTAACAAAAGAGGAAAGTAACAAAAATGTATGGAAATTCTGGGACACTTTTTGTCTCCCAGTGAGATTGAAAGTACTCGTGATTCTAAGTACAATTGACCTAAAATTTCCTAAAACAATAAAAAAAAAATATTGGCAAAAAAAAAAGAAATGCTCAATAACTCTGAAACTAGGCGAAATCCAGAAAAGTATATATGACATTGTGGTCTTAAAATGGGATCAGGAATGTGCTGTTAAAATCTCTTGCAACGCTCACGAACACCGTGTATACAGACACTGTCATACCATACTGCGCTGCGATGTAAATGATTGGTAAAGTTGTATTATGCATGTTAAAATTTTGTGTAAGTAGTTTTAAATTCTTACTTTCACAATTTCTTTCTAAAATCAGTAACGGATATAGTAAGTATATGTATACTCTGTCAAACAAGTCTGTCAGTAAATATGTAAGAACAAATAAAACTATTTGCATCCTATTCTTTAGGGTGCTAGAGAAAAGGATACCTCTAGTTTTCTTAGTTCTTATTTACTGACAGACTTGTTTGACAGAGTATATATAATGTACTTAAATGTCTATGTCTCGTGCAAAGACCTGAAAGTCGTTTTGAAAAAACCACTGTAATAGCACCGAAAGGGATATTAAAAGGTTATTAAATGTTTACAGTGGGAAACAAAAACAAAAATAAAAATAATAAATATATTGGGGACACCTTACACAGATCAACTTAGCCCCAAACTAAGCAAAAACTAGTTTAAACGTAGACTTTGTTACGCTACAACAAGGTACAATTCTTAATATGCCCCGAAGAACTGTTACGATCGAGACTACATTCGAAACATTACGATCATTCGAGTCTTTAGACACGAGTACTCGAATTTCAAGTCGAGATGTCCTTTTTCCCATCACTAGCTTGTTCAGTATCGACGTGCCACGACGTTCATAAACAACTTTAGTACCCTGTCGCAATAACTTATTTAATAGGCACGTTTTATGCCATCCATGTGGCTAGAGCGATAGGGTTCTAGCATGCATTGAAGACGACTGTGTTATTTTTATATCGGCAATGCGGTAAATTGTAAGCATTTTGTAAATGTCATAAAAATATCTGCATGTGAGTTTGTAAGGAGAAATGGGCTTTATTTTGTGTGGTATTAGAGAGTTTTGATGATTTTAGTGTAGCTGTGTCTGCAAATATGTACAGTTAGCATCAAAATTGAGTAGTACATCAACTAAACAATCACTTTTGCAGGTTCTTACTTGGGAAAAATAATTTCAATTTATTAGCTACTAGCTTTTTCCCACGGCTTCGCTCGCGTTAGAAAGAGACAAAAAGTAGCCTATGTCACTCTCCATCCCTTCAACTATCTCCACTTAAAAAATCACGACAATTCGTCGCTCCGTTTTGCCGTAAAGGACGGACAAACAAACAGACACACACACTTTCCCATTTATGATATTAGTATGGATTTAAATTTTATTTTAACAAAAAGTATAAATCATGAAACCATTTTAGAGAACTACGTTTATTGAACGGAGATAACTATTATTAATGAAATAAAAAATAAACACAATTTTTTTACATAATTTCTATTATGATCCCTACCATATTGTATAATTTATTTGTAGCGTTTCAATGGTACTAATTAAGGTATTACAATGAACCTACCTAGATCACCTTAGGTAAGGTAGAGGGAGCCATTTAGACTGGGGGACAATTTTAACTTGTATGCAAATTTGTATGCTGGGGGGGACTGGACTTTTCTCTGCAGCTGACTGTACCCGTCATTTGAAATTCAATGGAAGTATAAAATACCTGTTATTTTTACGTGATATTTACATCGCATGTTCAATACTTCTATCTTTACTGAATGCTTATCGAAACCACTTATCTTGAAGACTGACAATCCTGTAATACTCGTACACGAAAGCATACGATTTCCAATCTTTATTCTACGATACACTACTTAGATAGGTACCTGTTAGTTTTAAGCTAAATGTATTTTAAACAAAATAAAAATCATTTATTTCGGACAATACAATCCATATTTTGTCACACTACTATGTATATAAATTAAAACCGAAATAAATTACACATATGAAAGAAAAAGTGACCAAAGTGAAGTGAAGTGATTGGAAAGTACGCTGGTTCGATTCCAGCCTCAGGCACCAGAGGACTTGGTCACTTTTTCTTTCATATGTGTAATTTATTTCGGTTTTAATTTATATACATAGTAGTGTGACTACTTTAAGACAGCACAAGTTGAAATATTTTCAATAGATTATAATTTAACTTGTGTTCATTAGAATTGATTTAGCAGCGCCATCTCTCGAGCTGTGTCGAAACCAACCTGAGTTTGGTTTACACGGGGGGCAAGAACCATACCGTTCTGCCCTAGGGGTGGACAGAGGGCGCTACGAGTCCTTGTATAGATTACTCATATGAGAGATAATTTCGACCTCGACAGCTGTGACCTGGGTGGCCGAGCGGATTAAGAGGCATTTCCCGCGATTGGAAAGTACGCTGGTTCGATTCCAGCCTCAGGCACCAGAGGACTTGGTCACTTTTTCTTTCATATGTGTAATTTATTTCGGTTTTAATTTATATACATAGTAGTGTGACTACTTTAAGACAGCACAAGTTGAAATATTTTCAATAGATTATAATTTAACTTGTGCCTAACAAGTGCACTATCCCATCTCCATTTTGATTCGAAAATACTGACGATCTTAAATTTAAATACACATCGACATAACAAATACTGTGTTTCCACAGTAGTAAATATGCTAAGCACGTAATACACTCAACCAATTGGAAGCAGTAAGAGATAATCTGAAATAACGTCATCATTACATTTGACATTTGCCTTGTACTTGAATTTGTCGAGATTTGCCCCGCTGTACCTTATTTACTTATAGGTATGCGAAAAATACGGCCTTAGAACAATAATTAGAGTAGTAGAATCTATTGATATCTTCTGACAGGGAACAAAATAGCCTGACCTTTCCTAGCAGAGAGGAGAAAAGAAGATAAGATAAGATAAAAAAAGTTCGTGGTTCGAATAGGTGACCTAGAAAAATAAATCAGAATTTCAACCATATGAATATTTTTCCGTGTCCAAATACAATATTAAACAAAAAACCTTGCATTAATATCAACACGAAATTCAAATGTAAATTACGCGAAACGAATCAAAATGGCGGATTAAAATGAGATTATTGCAGCCCATCACGAACGTATAATGCGCGGGATCATGCCAACTACAAATTGACAATTGCTGCTGTATTTTACTAATGCTATGTAAGGTTTTTGGCAAAAAGGGATATAAAATATTGAAGGTCATGTGGGGTAGGACTACAAATGTAGACAAGGTACCTACAAGGTACAAAACATTCTATTTCTGAAATATTTCGTTCAATGTAGGACTACTTATAAATGTATACCAGTTAGGACCACTTGCACCAAGGAAAATGGAGGGTTGACCCGAGGGTTAACCCGCCATTATATGATAGGATTTGAATAATAAAAAAAATGTGGAATTTGACAGATGACAGCCCACTAACCCTGAGTTGTGGTTAATGTAGGCCTTACAAAAATACTCCAAATTTCCGTAAATTAGACATACAGAATAATTTCATGAGAAAATTCTCGTGCAAATGACCATATAGAACATTCTCTTTAAGATTCTTCTCTTTTAAGAAGGACAGTTGACGCTTAAGTTGATGTTTTCGTTACACACTGGCGATTATTACCTTTTCATCTACCATAAAATGTACCTTAAGTTATTAAGTCTCTTATTGATGTATTTTACTGTGTTATTGTGATCGAACATGCATTATTGAAAGTTAGAAACAAAAATCTAATTTCACATCGAGGAAAATCTCAAATTACGACTCAAATAAAAAAATATATTTTAAGGCCCAGACAAGCAAAGCAACACCGGCCTGGCCCAATCACCCCGTTTCCCAGGGCGCGGGCGCTGCGTATGAAACGTGCATGAAATACAGCCCAATACACCCTCGCTCGCATAGGCCGGCCTATATTTTTTAGCAATAAAGGCGTTGGCTATAAAAAAAACTGGCAAGCGTCCGGGGCACAATAAAAGCTATATTTTTCTTTTGCGAATACAGTATGGCAGATAGTGTCACGAGGAATAAATATGTTTTTTTTTTCTTAAAAAATGTCACTTTCGGCACAAGCTGTTATCGCCGACTGTACCTTTCTTTCAACAGAAACTCGAGTATGTTTCTAAAAACCCTACTGCTCGAGATGTTTCTAAAAACCCGTTACTCGAAGGGGATAACCGTTTCATAACAGAGTTTTCCTGTGGCCACCTTTCCGCTCCATCATCAGATCAGCTCCATGAAACTATAATATTTCATTTTCACGTGATTTACATATGTGTGCAAAATTTCAGCTCAATCGGAAACCGGGAAGTGGGTGAAATTTAGCTACGTTTTGACTCAAACTAATATACTAACAAGACAAGTTGAATAAAAGCATGTAATTACAGTATATACCTATATACACATATATTTTACACATCAGTTATTTTTTACACATTTTAGTACATTTTAGCTGTCACTGTAAACCTGCCTTTTTAAAGAACGAGAAGGTCGGCGAAATAGTGCCATACTTATTCACATGCTCTCTGGGCCCGAAATATTGCGGCGAGAACTGGCGCAAATATGCTTTTACTTTATATGAAGACACAAATCTGTGCTAAAAGCAAAGAGAATAGAGTAATAATACTCGTATAGAGAATTACTGTCTTAGTGCGTTTTCACATTGTCCGATCCGATATCTGGATATCTGGAGTAGGTAGTATCGTCACTACTTTAAAAAAAACTTGTATCTTCGTCTGTCAATGAAAAGAAAATTGTAGTAAGTATGTATGGAATGCATATAGACTTACTGCGTTTTAACTTTGAGGAACAGCGTGAGATACGAGATTTTTAACACGCTTTTATTAGGTCGTCGTGTATGTAACTATGTAATGGAATCTGCGGAGGCTAATTTAACCATCTTCCAAGGATCGTAGCGTAATGAAAATTGGCAGCTATATGTAGTTCCGATGACAATACAATAATATGGTACTGTTGAGCTGATCTGATGATGGAGTCGGAAGATATGAACTGGAACTACATGATGGAACATCGTATCATAGCCGTTTTTGGGTTTCTTAGAAAAGTCTTGTAATGAACTTTAACTACAATTAGGTTTCAAGGTCTGATGATGAAGCCGAAAGATATGAACTGGAACTACATGATGGAACATCGTATCATAGCTGTTTTTGGGTTTCTTAGAAAAGTCTTGTAATGAACTTTGTCTACGATTAGGTTTCAAGGTGTGATGATGGAACCGGAAGATATGAACTGGAACTACATGATGTAACATCGTATCATAGCTGTTTTTGGGCTTCTTAGAAAAGTCTTGTAATGAACTATGACTACGGTTAGGTTTCAAGGCCTGATGATGGTGCCGGAAGATAAGAACAGAAAAAGGGGGGGGGGGGCTCGAGGGGGGAAGCATGAAAGAAAGATCAACGTAGTATTTAAAAAAAGTTGGGTTAAGGTTTTCTTGTGATCCTTAAGAGCAAAGAAAAGGGGGGCTCGGGGGCGAAGCCCCCCGCATGAAAACAAGATCAACGTAGTATTTGGAATAAGTAGGGATAGCGTTTTCTTGTGACCTTTAAGAGCAAACAAAGGGGGGCTCGGGGGGCGAAGCCCCCCGCATAAAAGAAAGATCAACGTCGTATTTAAAATAAGTTGGGTTAGCGTTTTCTTGTGACCTTTCAGAGTAAACAAAGGGGGACTCGGGGGGCGAAGCCCCCCGCATAAAAGAAAGATCAACGTTGAATTTAAAATAAGTTAGGTTAGCGTTTTCTTGTGACCTTTAAGAGCAAACAAAGGGGGGCTCGGGGGGCGAAGCCCCCCGCATCAAAGAAAGATTAACGTAGTATTTAAAATAAGTTGGGTTAGCGTTTTCTTGTGACCTTCAAGAGCAAACAAAGGGGGGCTCGGGGGGCGAAGCCCCCGCATAAAATAAAGATTAACGTAGTATTTAAAATAAGTTGGGTTAGCGTTTTCTTGTGACCTTTAAGAGCAAACAAAGGGGGGCTCGGAGGGCGAAGACCCCCGCATAAAAGAAAGATTAACGTAGTATTTAAAATAACTTGGGTAAGCGTTTTCTTGTGACCTTTCAGAGTAAACAAAGGGGGGCTCGGGGGCGAAGCCCCCCGCATAAAAGAAAGATCAACGTTGTATTTAAAATAAGTTGGGTTAGCGTTTTCTTGTGACCTTTAAGAGCAAACAAAGGGGGCTCGGGGGCGTAGCCCCCGCATGAAAGAAAGATCAACGTAGTATTTAAGATAAGTTGGGTTAGCGTTTTCTTGTGACATTTAAGAGCAAACAAAGGGGGGCTCGGGGGGCGAAGCCCCCCGCATGACAGAAAGATCAACGTAGTATTTAAGATCAGTTGGGTTAGCGTTTTCTTGTGAGCTTTAAGAACAAACAAAGGGGGGCTCGGGGGGCAAAGCCCCCCGCATGAAAGAAGGATCAATGTAGTATTTTAGATCAGTTGGGTTAGCGTTTTCTTGTGACCTTTAAGAGCAAACAAAGGGGGGCTCGGGGGGCGAAGCCCCCCGCATAAAAGAAAGATCAACGTTGTATTTAAAATAAGTTGGGTTAAGGTTTTCTTGTGACCTTTAAGAGCAAACAAAGGGGGGCTCGGGGGGCGAAGCCCCCGCATGAAAGAAAGATCAACGTAGTATTAAGAATAAATTGGTTAAGCGTTTTCTTGTGACCTTTAAGAGCAAACAAAGTGGGGCTCGGGGGGCGAAGCCCCCCGCATGAAAGAAAGATCAACGTAGTATTTAAGATAAGTTGGGTTAGCGTTTTCTTGTGACCTTTAAGAGCAAACAAAGGGGGGCTCGGGGGGCGAAGCCCCCGCATGAAAGAAAGATCAACGTAGTATTTAGAATTAGTTGGGTTAGCGTTTTCTTGTGACCTTTAAGAGCAAACAAAGGGGGGCTCGGGGGGCAAAGCCCCCCGCATGAAAGAAAGATCAACGTTGTATATAAAATAAGTTGGGTTAGCGTTTTCTTGTGACCTTTAAGAGCAAACAAAGGGGGGCTCGGGGGGCGAAGCCCCCCGCATAAAAGAAAGATTAACGTAGTATTTAAAATAAGTTGGGTTAGCGTTTTCTTGTGACATTCCAGAGCAAACAAAGGGGGGCTCGGGGGGCGAAGCCCCCCGCTTAAAAGAAAGATCAACGTTGTATTTAAAATAAGTTTGGTTAAGGTTTTCTTGTGACCTTTAAGAGCAAACAAAGGGGGGCTCGGGGGGCGAAGCCCCCCGCATGAAAGAAAGATCAACGTTGTATTTAAAATAAGTTGGGTTAGCGTTTTCTTGTGACCTTTAAGAGCAAACAAAGGGGGGCTCGGGGGGCGAAGCCCCCCGCATGAAAGAAAGATCAACGTAGTATTTAAGATAAGTTGGGTTAGCGTTTTCTTGTGACATTTAAGAGCAAACAAAGGGGGGTTCGGGGGGCGAAGCCCCCCGCATGAAAGAAAGATCAACGTAGTATTTAAGATCAGTTGGGTTAGCGTTTTCTTGTGAGCTTTAAGAACAAACAAAGAGGGGCTCGGGGGGCGAAGCCCCCCGCATGAAAGAAGGATCAATGTAGTATTTTAGATCAGTTGGGTTAGCGTTTTCTTGTGACCTTTAAGAGCAAACAAAGGGGGACTCGGGGGGCGAAGCCCCCCGCATAAAAGAAAGATCAACGTTGTATTTAAAATAAGTCTGGTTAAGGTTTTCTTGTGACCTTTAAGAGCAAACAAAGGGGGGCTCGGGGGGCAAAGCCCCCCGCATGAAAGAAAGATCAACGTTGTATATAAAATAAGTTGGGTTAGCGTTTTCTTGTGACCTTTAAGAGCAAACAAAGGGGGGCTCGGGGGCGAAGCCCCCCGCATGAAAGAAAGATCAACGTAGTATTAAAAATAAATTGGTTTAGCGTTTTCTTGTGACATTTAAGAGCAAACAAAGTGGGGCTCGGGGGGCGAAGCCCCCCGCATGAAAGAAAGATCAACGTAGTATTTAAGATAAGTTGGGTTAGCGTTTTCTTGTGACCTTTAAGAGCAAACAAAGGGGGGCTCGGGGGGCGAAGCCCCCGCATGAAAGAAAGATCAACGTAGTATTTAGAATAAGTTGGGTTAGCGTTTTCTTGTGACCTTTAAGAGCAAACAAAGGGGGGCTCGGGGGGCGAAGCACCCCGCATGAAAGATAGATCAACGTAGTATTTAAGATCAGTTGGGTTAGCGTTTTCTTGTGAGCTTTAAGAACAAACAAAGGGGGGCTCGGGGGGCGAAGCCCCCGCATGAAAGAAAGATCAATGTAGTATTTTAGATCAGTTGGGTTAGCTTTTTCTTGTGACCTTTAAGAGCAAACAAAGGGGGGCTCGGGGGGCGAAGCCCCCCGCATGAAAGAAAGATCAACGTTGTATATAAAATAAGTTGAGTTAGCGTTTTCTTGTGACCTTTAAGAGCAAACAAAGGGGGGCTCGGGGGGCGAAGCCCCCCGCATGAAAGAAAGATCAACGTTGTATTTAGAATAAATTGGTTTAGCGTTTTCTTGTGACCTTTAAGAACAAACAAAGGGGGGCTCGGGGGGCGAAGCCCCCGCATGAAAGAAAGATCAACGTAGTATTTAAGATAAGTTGGTTTAGCGTTTTCTTGTGATCTTTAAGAGCAAACAAAGGGGGGCTCGGGGGGGCGAAGCCCCCCGCATAAAAGAAAGATTAACGTAGTATTTAAAATAAGTTGGGATAGCGTTTTATTGTGACCTTTCAGAGCAAACAAAGGGGGGCTCGGGGTGCGAAGCCCCCCGCATAAAAGAAAGATCAACGTTGTATTTAAAATAAGTTGGGTTAAGGTTTTCTTGTGATGCATAGGTCGCAGACGTGCCGCTCACGAGCGGAACCTGCCACCCTAAAGACAGCCAGCGGGCGAGGGATGCATGAGAGCGCCCCCGCCCAATACGCTGGCTCTCGAGTTGGAGAGTGCGACCCTTGTGTCCAGGAAGCGCTCCCACAGTGAGGACCGGTCGGCTCATGGCCCGACCTGCGAGGGATTCTGATCCAGGATGGCCGCTGCGGGGCCGCGGATGGACACCGTGGGGTTTAGTGGGTAGGGGGGACTCTTTACAGCCTCGAGCCCCACATAACCGACCGGGTCGCCCACCACCTCAGACCCGGCGGTATGCGTAAACGCATTCCCCACGAAAAAAAAACAAAAAAAAAAGTTTTCTTGTGATCCTTAAGAGTAAAGAAAAAGGGGTCTCGGGGGGCGAAGCCCCCGCATGAAAGAAAGATCAACGTAGTATTTAGAATATGTTGGGTTAGCGTTTTCTTGTGACCTTTAAGAGCAAATTTTTAAATCGGGTGATTCGAGTGATATAACCAATTTCCGTCCCATATCAATACTTCCTGTTCTAAGTAAAGTCTTTGAGAAGCTAATGTTAAATGATCTACTGGGACACTTCAACAGACATAGATTACTTACAAGCAAACAGTTCGGTTTCACAAGGGGCCGTTCCACGACCGATGCTGCTTCGGTACTCATTAAACATATATATAATATTTGGGAAAATTCTTGTGATGCAATTGGCATATTTTGTGATCTTTCAAAAGCCTTTGATTGTGTGGATCATGGAACGCTCATTTTGAAATTAGAACACTATGGTTTGTCTATAAATGCCCTAAACTTTATGTCTTCTTACCTTAGCAATAGAACACAAACAGTAGTTGTTAACAAAACTCGCTCTAGCGGGACTGTTGTCCAATTAGGAGTGCCACAAGGCTCAATTTTAGGTCCATTCCTGTTTTTGGTTTATATAAATGATTTGCCATGTATAGTAAAAAACTTTTGTGAAATAGTACTTTTTGCTGATGATACATCACTGCTTTTTAATGTTGACCGAAAATCTACGGATTACAATGTAATTAATAGCACGTTAGCTGATGTACTGCAGTGGTTTACTGTCAACAATTTACTTCTTAATTCTAAGAAAACCAAATGTATTCGATTCTCTCTGCCGAATGTTAAACCAATCGATACAAAAATACTTTTGAATGATGAATGCTTAGAGATGGTAGATACAACACTGTTCCTTGGCTTAACATTGGACAAAAATCTACAATGGAGTCCTCATATAAGGAAACTAGCAAGCAAATTAAGTTCAGCCGCATACGCCGTTAGGAGAATCAGGCAACTGACTAATATTGAGACAGCTCGCCTAGTGTATCATAGTTATTTTCACAGTGTAATGTCATACGGTATTCTGGTTTGGGGCAAAGCAGCTGACATACAGACTATCTTTGTATTACACAAGAGAGCCATTCGTTCTATTTACAACTTAGGAACACGTGAATCAGTAAGAGAACTCTTCAAAGAAATTAATATCTTAACTGTAGCTTCCCAATACATTTATGATAGTATAATTTATGTTGTTAAGAATTTAGACTGTTTCACTAAGAATTCTGATATCCATAATTATAACACTAGAAACAAAAATAAGCTTGCCATAAAGAAGTTTCGTGTCCGTAAAGTACAGAAGTCATTTGTTGGGCAATGCATTCATTTTTATAATAAGTTACCTGACACTGCTTTGAGATTACCCCTCCCAGCTCTTAAGAACTACTTAAAAAAATCATTGATGTTAAAGGCTTATTACAGAGTCGAGGACTATTTGACAGACAAACATGCATGGCCCGAACCAGAAACTACAAAAAACGAATAGCAATTAAAATAATTGTATTATGTATAGAGGACACAGTTCAGATAAGAAAGCACATCAAATATTTTATATTTTATGTTGTGTAGGTAAATTACATATTTAATGACATTGAGATTCATATTATCTTTTTCTTCTGTGACAATTTGATATGTTTTCTCTGAAGAAGAACGACGTATTATTAAGCAATAATATAATTTATTGAAATAAATTTCCATAGAGTACCTAGTCTGTTCATATTCTTTGATGAATACTTTTGCAGGTTAAATTGTATCTTGTTATTTAATGCATGTTATTTATAAGATGTAATGTTTTGAAAAGAAGTTGCCCGCCGAGTTTCTTGCCGGTCCCATAGTGGATACCCCCCTCCCAACTGAGGGGGGACTGAAATCTTCTCGAGGCTGAGGCGTAGGGTTAGAGCCGGCGTAGCTTTATTTGACGTTCATATGCGCATTGTAATATGCCTACTTGAAAAATAAATATTTCATTTTCATTTTCATTTTTTTCAAACAAAGGGGGGCTCGGGGGGCGAAGCCCCCCGCATAAAAGAAAGATTAACGTAGTATTTAAAATAAGTTGGGTTAGCGTTTTCTTGTTACCTTTCAGAGCAAACAAAGGGGGACTCGGGGGGCGAAGCCCCCCGCATAAAAGAAAGATCAACGTTGTATTTAAAATAAGTTGGGTAATGGTTTTCCTGTGACCCTTAAGAGCAAATAAAGGGGGTCTATCTTTTACGGATAATTTACTAGGTATAAACATTTTTATGATAATAACGTAATAAGAAGGTAGCCGCTGGTTATTATTAAGTAGCAATTAGCAATAAGTACACGTTAAGCCACAAATGGCATGTAAAATCCGCCTACTTGAAATAAATTTATGTATAAATGTTAAAAGTATTTCATTATTAATGACTAAAAAGTATAAAATAAATTAATAGTTTAAAAAACACTATAAAACACGCTTTTATAAATGCACGTAAAAGCCAAAAATAAATTATGGATCGTCCAAGTTGTCTCTATTTGTGAGCTGAAGTTTAAAAACCATGTGCTTTTAATTATAATATTTGATTGTAAAAGCGTGGGGCGCTGGAACAGGAAAGACTTTCTTGTAAACAAATACTAATCCGAACTTCCTGGCGAATGAAGTTGCATAAGAACATAACGTTTACATATGCCGCCTAAGGGTTACCAAAAAGAACCAAAGATATCTCGTCCACGAACAAGAACTTTGCATCCTGTCACTGTAGACACTTTCCCCTTTTGTACTTTGATTACCGGAAAAAAGCGGCGTTCTAAGTGTCGGTGACTGTCGACTCTCCTCGCTACTAGCGCATATTTTGTCTGAGTTCGACAAACTGGTACCTACTTTGAACACTGACTTTTAATTGATTTGACTGTTTAATGTAGAACCTACTAGTCATGCTGCAACTCCAGTTAGCGCGTCAATCTGTGTAACCTCCTTCCCGTAGCATAGCATAATTTGATTTATCAGCAAGTTATACAAAAAGTCTTTCCTGTTCCAGCGCCCCACGCTTTTACAATCAAATATTATAATTAAAAGCACATAGTTTTTAAACTTCAGCTCACAAATAGAGACAACTTGGACGATCCATAATTTATTTTTGGCTTTTACGTGCATTTATAAAAGCGTGTTTTATAGTGTTTTTTAAACTATTAATTTATTTAAAAGTAGTGACGATATTATAAGGACGACCGGTCTGGCGCAGTCGGTAGTTACCCTGCCTGCTACGCCGCGGTCCCGGGTTCGAATCCCGGTAAGGGCATTTATTTGTGTGATGAGCACAGATATTTGTTCCTGAGTCATGGATGTTTTCTATGTATATAAGTATTTATATATTACATATATATATCGTTGTCTGAGTACCTGCAACACAAGCCTTCTTGAGCTTACCGTGGGACTCAGTCAATCTGTGTAAGAATGTCCTATAATATTTATTTATAGTCCTATAATATTTATTTGTTATCCTTTCGACATCCGATATAGGATCGGATAATGTGAAAACGCGCTTAGTGGTAGTTCGAACCCGGTAAGGGCATTTATTAGTGTGATGAGCACAGGTAGCCTCTTTTACCTAACCATTTCACGTATTATTTATTTTTATTTATTATATAAAAAAAATAAAGAGAATAAAAAAAATGTGTTTATTAGAAAAAATTACATAAAATTTTACAACTATATCTGTGGTCCCACACTAGGCGAGGCCTGTGTCGTGGTGACCGTTCTACAGGAATTTCTACATAATATATTTAGGGGTATCCTTATTATTTATTTACCTTTTTTCAAAGTTGTCCACCCCACTATTCTTTGGATTTGGAAATTTGTATGTGGTTTCCACTCAGAATCGCAAGCTCTTTCAATCTTAATAGGAGAAAAAAAAGTTTCACAAGGTTTTTTTCTCATTCCTTTTTCATACATTTTGTATGGCGGTAACGGAATGGAAGGTTTGGAAAATGTATGGAAATCTTGGGACAATTTTTTTATCCTATCATGATCGAAAGAGTATGATTCGCGTATAAAATACCCATGTTACAAAAAAACTCCTTTCCTCCTTGTCAGCCCGTCTCCATCTGGCCACTTAGCCTCCTCGTGTCCGCAAACATCCGAGTTGCAAAAAGCTCATTAATCTGACTAATGTGGCCCTGTTCCGCTGGGTAGATGTAGGCTAGGAGCCGAGTACGACTTTATATTTGTGGCGTAGAATATAAGTTAGTCAATATTCTTTGCTTGCTTGCTTCTCCTGTTGAACTGTTCCGGCGACGCGACGTGCGACTTTCGTTCCGGAGGTCGCGGGTTCGAACCCCGGCTCGCACCATGAGTTTTTCGGAATTTATGTGCGCAATGTCATTTGATATTTATTTGCGTCACTTTTCGGTGAAAGAAAACATCGTGAGAAACCGGACTAATTCCAATAAGGTCTAGTTTACCCTTCGGTATCTTTGTCAGTGGTTTACATATTACTACTTCAGGCCTACTAAAGTAGGCCTTTGTGCTCTTAAGAAATTGGCCTCCTCTCGTATAGAACTTTCAATTATTTATTGCGATCATGTTCATTTCATACATCAGTAAATAATATTATGTATGTTAAAACCATATGTTAAAGTTAACGGAAATAAAAAAAAGGTTGAGTTAGTATGTATGTATTGTATATCGTCACCTAGCACATATAGTACAAGCTTTGCTTCGTTTCGGGTTAGGTTAATCTGTATGGTTTCCTCCCAATAATTTTACTTACAGTGAGGCTGTCCAAATTGTTGCAAACGTATCGCGTATTGACTTTATTATCAAGCCGCTTCCAAAGAACGTGACGGGATCTCGGTCTAAACGGGGTAAGAAAGGGTAAAGCAGGGTATGTCGGGTAATGACTCGGAACGTGTTGGACTTACTTCAGCCTGTTCAAATGTTACCACTTTGGGTGCTGTACACACAACAACAAAAAAATCAGAAAAAAATGCACGTGGGTCAAAAAAATTTTTAGAAGGCGTGGTGAGATAGGGAACGACCCCACCTATCCGCCACTTCAATTTGACAAACGATGTACCAAACATCCTGTATAATAATGAATTTCTTCTATTAATAGTTAACCTCTTTGCTTCGTCTTCTAGATTATAAATAAACACAATTAAGTTTCACGCAATGCTGGCCTGAGTGGCCTGTAACACTGAATTTGAGAGAATAGAAAAAAGAAATATTCAAAAGCGTATTGACATATGACATTTCCATCATTCACAAATTTTCAGTGCTAAACGTAACGTAATTATGATAGAACTTCACTTCAGGTAAGTTCGTTTAATCATTAACTACCTCGCAAAGTCTTTCAAAGTTGTAATCGTGCTTGCAAAATTTATTAATAACCATTAAAACATATAAAAACATCATGCTTTATTTTCATTATTACATCACACACTGCTTCTACGGCGTAGCGTGTCGTAGCGTGTCGTAGCGGCCAAAAATAGCTACGACATGAACGGGTATCGAATCGACTCGATTGCCGGCCCGATTCAAACTATACGTATATTCACATATTGTATATACCTACATCAAAATAGTAGATTTAAATAAGATTTGGTTCTTGATTTATACACCGTGTTTTTTTTGTTTTCCGTTAAATTCGACACATCGTTAGGTTTATTACTAGGAACCATCCTGTATATCACTTTTAGTTAAATTGACAAAAAAAATTTCATCGTTTTCATATATAAGAAATAAATTTATTAGTGTGAGAGACCCTTAAGAATAACATTCAAGTTAGTATCAAGTGATTTACGGCACATGTCAAAACAAATAACATTAGGAAGTGGTAAAGGCTGTCACACACGTGTTCAGTAATTATCTTTATTTTTTTAATAACTCAATAACCGTACAAGTTAAGACACTAGTTTCTTGTTTCTTAGAGAAATTAATTGCATTTGATCTAAAGGACCTTCCCTTAAAGTTAACGGAATTCAATTAAAACAGGGTGTATATGTTTAAACACAATTTGTGACATTATCTGGGTAAAGGGACCTTATTATCGATGGCGCTTACGGCGTTATGAGCGATGTTCGTGTACAAATACGACGCCGAGGGACGTAAGCGTCATCGACAAGAGGTCCCTTTACTCAGATAACGTCACATTTAGTAAAACTTTAACATGTATTTACTATGATCAGGGCCCGTAACTTTCATGCCGATGACATACATTTGACGTCACGCATGTAGGATGATCCAAGAGTTTTATTTAATAATTAATCATTTTAATCATGAGTTCAAAACTAATCTCTATTCATACGTGAAATAATTAATACCTACTTGATACGTGAAAAGTAAATTAAATTATTTGTTTATTTTTTTACATTCATTTTATTAAATATGTTTGTTACCATATTTAAATAAATTATTAAAACAAAACAAATTGTTTCCTTTTCGTTTCATGTATCAAATAGGTATTAATTATTCCACGGATGATTAGCTTACTTTTGAAGTAATTCGTATATGATAAAAATTGATTAATGAATCATCCTATATGCAGCGTGACGTCAAATTGATGTCATCGGCATGAAAGTTACGGGCCCTGATTATGATTGAAGATGTATGAATAGCAAATTTTTGACAGGCGCATACGAATGGTTAAGATCACTAAGGGCCACTTGCGCCAACGAAAAAAAATAGTTAAACCGAGGGTTGTAAAAAAACGGTTTTTTTTCTGGCTTGAAAAAAAAAACATGAAAAAAAACCGTGAAAGAAAACAGTTTTTTTTCTGGAGTATGTTTTTTTTCTAAAGTACGAAATGTCAAAATTTGCAATATAGTTAATACTTTTATACGGTTGTTTTAGACTTAATGTTAACTATTAAACGAATTTAATCAAATAACTTTAATTTCTGGTCTTATAAAAGTAACATTTACGAAATCTGTAGTTTGTAGTTATCACTATTTACTGTTGGCAACACCACCGCCTCTCCACGCTACACGCCGCATCGGGGATTCCCCAATAAACGTTTGTATACTGAATTAAAATGTACGTTATTGTTATTGAAACATGTTACAACTCACGAAAAACCGTTATTGTCGTATTATTTGTTCATCTGAAAAAAACCATATTTAGAAAAAAAACCAAGGTGCTCGGTTTTTTTTTCATGTTTTTTTTTCATAATTCTGAAAAAAACATTTGTTTTTTTTTCTATTTACAACCCTAGGGTTAACCCACAATTTTATATGAAATTTGACAGATTACAGCCCACTAACCCTGAGTAAAGTGTTTGGTAAAAGTGAGCCTTACATTTGCTAAGATATAAATCATTTGCGCACACTGAGAGAAATTTGCATTGTGAATTTAACAAGTTCGACTTGTTGCGGTTTATCCGTTTGAATCAGCCAAACGTATGTTTAAAACAATATGTGTCAAGTTGTTTTTATAAAATCGACTTGTTGATTCAAATATATTGACGATTCAAATGACAAGTAGCTTGTTGTTTGAACCAAAGAGCACGTAGGCGCTATTTTAACCAAAAAACTTGTTGAACGAACATGAAAACTGGTTGCATTTTCTCTCAGTGCACTTAGGTCCACTTGCACCAATCACTTAACTCAGGGTTAGTGGGCTGTAAACTGTCAAATTCCATATAAAATGGTGGGTTAACCCTCGGGTTAACTCTCCATTTCTGTTGGTGCAAGTGGCCCTAAACGTTGTAAATGGGTGTAATAATGTCTTAGCAGCCTCTTCAAAGTCACAAAAAGTATCCCTTGAATTGCAGAAAAGGCTATCACCGCCAATAAATTCACGCATTACATATGGCCATGCGTAAAAACTGGGAGACAGTTACCCCCTTATTCATAAACGTACTCTAAAGTTATCAAGCCGATAAAGTTCGTTTGTCCCTTTCCGACGTATTGGTGTGATAGAAAGGGACAAACGAACTTTATCGCCTTGATAACTTTAGTCAACGTTTATGAATAAGGAGGTTATTCTTTAGGCACTCGTCTCACCAAAAGCGAGTCAGCAACAAACTATCGCCGATAGAAACGAACATAACCTAAACACAAAATTAAAAAAAAAACCCCGACATAGTGGATCGATTTTCATGAAACATGGCTAAGGACACTAAGTGCGTTTTCACATTATCCGATCCGGTATCGGATGTCGGAAGGATTTCAAAGGCAAAAATCAAAGATGGTGGCTTAAATGTATGGGATATCGGTCCTACATCCGATAAGATAATAAATGATTTATTGTATAAGTAACTGTGTACAAAGATGTTTACAATACTACAATTTGAGAACCAACAGTTTATCCATCACGGACGTACAATATAATTTCCTTACACTAAACTATAACTAATTTAAACTTAATACATGCATGCACTATTGTCGTAAGCATCAAACTCTTTCATGCTGTAGATATGATATCGGATCGGATAATGTGAAAACGCACGCAGCTTTCAAACAAAAAAAATCTAAATCGGTTCTTTCGTTCAGGAGCTACGACGCTACAAACAGACAGACAGACACGTCAAAGTTATGACACCCCGTCGTTTTTGCGTCGGGGGTTAAAAAGACAGTCGCTCCCGTGTAAACAAAAGAGAAGCGATCTCTCGCGATCGAGCGATAGTCATCCCTCGGTGACGAACTAGGATAATATAACTCGTTCGCGCTATGATTGCGTCTCTTGTTAACCCCCGACGCAAAAACGACAGGGTGTTATAAGTTTGACGTGTCTGTTAGGGTGGGTCACTCCTGTATGGAGAAAAAAAAAGTATTATATTTTCATTGGGCACAGTTACAAAAACTTGGAAACTGATGCAAATACCAGTATTTCAAATTATTTTGCAATTGGAATTAATCTTCTGCCTCCGGATCCACTTTGAAGTTTTCATATATTTTTTTGTACATTTTGTGTGGTGTGCGGAGTATATGTATGTATTGTCTTTTAATTTAAAATTTTGCTATTAATATATACCATTATTGGCATCGTAATAGCATGCTAAAGGTTCAAAGAAAATAAATTAAGAAAATTTAAACCTTTTTTACACCCTACTCCATACAAAATACAAATCCGGAGGCAAAAAAATAAACATAAAAATTAAAAAAAAAATGTACACTAATTAATTACAAAATGGTACCTTTTTGTGACCGTGCCCCCTAAGAAAATAAAAAAAAAGTAAAAATGACCCACCCTAGTGTCTGTCTGTCTGTCTCTCTGTCTGTCTGTCTGTGGCATCCTAGATCCCGAACGGATGTACCGATTTAGATTTAGTATTTTTTGTTTGAAAGCTGAGTTAGTCGGGAGTGTTCTTAGCCATGTTTCATGAAAATCGGTCCACTATGTCGCGGTCGGGGGTTTTCAAATTTGAGCGGCTATCTTTTTTTGTTTTGGGACAACAAACAGTAACACACTGGGTTATAATAGAGAATTACAGTGTTAACAATAGTATGGAGTGAGTACAGTATACAGCGCAAGGTAACAATGATATTAAATTAAAGGTACTTAACAATGGAAATAGTACAAAGGTTTGTGAATACAGTAACGCATTAACACAATTTTATTAACAAAGATAGGTACGTAACACGTAAAAGGTAGGTAACAAATTACAAAACAAACGACTGCATTATCAAACATTGAGGACAAGTAAGAATGGTAGTAAATACATAATAGTAATAGCACACCTCGGACACTGGCAATCAAATATATGAAAGAGGCGCGTTCCTAGCACACACTCTAAGCTCGTGCAGGTGAACGCGTACTATGCTTGTATAAGTGACATATGACAGGTCTACTATTCTCGTTTTTGACAGGCGGTAACTGTGAGGTAACCGAGAGGGGTGGGCGGCACTTTCAGCGGGGAGCGGGAGTGGCCATACTGTACGATAGTACCTTTTATTATACTGTGATAATAGAATGGTCTATCATTGTCTGACATCATTTCATCTTTTGTTCATTTCTATCGCTGACAGCTCATCGCTGACTCGCCTTTTGTGTGACCAGTGCCTTATTCTAATAGATTCCCATTTGATAGCCCCATCAAATCAATCATTATAAAAAAAAAGACTATGTCACATGTTATATTTCTTGATTTTAAGACTTAATAGATTGAGTAAGAGTTGATTTTACTTGAATAGCTTTCAATCAAAGTCAAAAAGGAGGGTTGCAAACCATACCATTCGAATTTGGACCTAAAACAGTAACTTTAGAGTCGATTTTTAAAGATTGGTTAAAAGAAAGTATATTCTTTACTATTTAAGGTTAAATGTCGATAAATAGCTGCACGGGAAGCATGGTCGCGCGATAGACGATAAAATATCAGGCCGTCCCTATCGCACTATTAGTAAGTGCGATAGGGACGGCCAGATGTTTTATCATTTATCGCGCGACCATGCTTCCCGTGCTGGTCGTTTAATGACCACTTCAGAATTCGCTTTTAGTGCTTCATTTTATGGATCATTGGCCAAATGGTTTTTACATAAATCTTGAGTTAATGATTAAAGAGCTGTCTTTATTGAATTACTTTGTCTAGGTTTCGTAATGACGATATATTTGGTACGCGTTAAGATAATAAATTAAAATAACTTAACCACAAAATTAAAAAAAAAAAACTCCGACATAGTAGACCGATTTTCATGAAACATGGCTAAGAACACTCCCGACTAATTCAGCTTTCAGACAAAAAAAACTAAATCTAAAATCGGTTCATCCGTTCGGGAGTTACGATGACACAGACAGACACACACAAAGCCAGACAGACAGACCTTATCGTCGTTTTTGCGTCGGGGGTTAAAAATAGTACTGGAGCATGCAAAAAATAGTAGAACACACACAGAAACACACACAGAGACTCCGACATAAAATTTTAATTTTTTGTTGTAATCATTGGGCGGCACTGCTCACGTTCGTTCCCCATACAATGAATGTCTTTTTGATCTTTTTCCATGGCTTTTCCGCTATGAAGTATCATAATTTAAAGCGTCAAATACTTACGAGTATAAGGTCAATACGGGTAAGTGTGTCATAAGGAGAAGTGTGTCTGGCCTTTACATTTAACTTTTTTACTCATTGTCATAGCGAGGGTTTACTGGTGAAACCCGATAAGTTGTTTAAGCAAACTGGTTTTTGAAATTCGAACTACAAATTTCCACAATGTTGTTATTTCAAGGACAAATTATCTCGATTCACCAGTAAACCCTCGATAGGTGTTTTTGCGAGTTCATACTTTTGCTACTTGCTACTCGCGATTGGTTGATCATTGGTTAAAACAGGCCAAATTTGAAGGCCAGACATACTTTCCCTTATGACACACTTACCCGTATTGTCCTTAGTAGAGGCTCTAATAAAATGTTATTGAAAAATCTGGTGTGGGGAAAATTATATTATGTGCACTACCTTATGCAAAAAATGTATCATATGACTATAATTGTAAGATAGCTTACTACAATTCTTTAATGTACTATGCCATAGCTGTTAATAAAAAGTACCATTTCTTTGACTTAAATAAATTCATTGAGCGCTTCATGCTAGCTCCACGGAAGGTATTTTTGCCAAAGAAATTTTTTGTATATTTAGTGGAGTTATTGGCCTTCAATATTGAGCCAAATAGATGTAATAGTGTTATATATAAGTCTCAGTCAGCTGACAAAGCCAAGGACCCCATGCCTCATTTAAACTAGATTGTAAGACAGCGGAAAAACACCTGAGTATGAACGTTGTTCACCAGAATATTCAGGGTTTTTCCAGCAAAGAATTAGAAGTAGGATTATTTTTAGATAGTAATAATGTTGAAGTTATGTGTATTACTGAACATTGGTTGAAACAAGAACAGTTGATATTTGATTATGTTAATTTTAAATTAGCTAGTTTTTTTGCCAGAAAATCTGCTGTTCATGGTGGCTCCCTTATTATTGTTAAAAATTGTATGAAGTGTAAAGAGCGCAAAGATGTTGTAAAATATTCCATAGAAAGAACTATAGAAATTTCATGTGCTGAATTAGACAGATATATTATTGTATGTGTTTATAGACCACCATCAGCTGACTTCAGCATTAGGGCTTGCAATATCGGACGATTTTCAATTCCGGAACTGGTTTTCGAGATTGGACTTCAATTCCGGAATTCCGGAACTAGTTCCGGAATTGAACAATTTTTTTTGGTTTGGTTTTCTGGTGGGTTTTTGATGAAATAATACAATTTTAAATTGAAATTTATTATAAATCGACGTTTAAGACAATAACTCCGTACCTGAAAGGCATATAACACTGAAATTTTCATTTTAGTAATTTTACAGGAAAGCCCATTTTGTGTCAAAATCGGTCTTGCAAGGTATTTCGAACTACAGTTAACGATACAAACGAGGTTTTAGTGCCAGTTTTCTGATAGTGGTCAACGTTACAGTTATTTTTTTATCCATTGACCATCGAAATAATATAAAAGTAATAATTTACAAGAATGGCATAACGTCTTGTTCATTTAACTGTAATAAAAGAAATATTGAATTACCTTTATCAGATTCGAGTAGGGACAAAATATATCCAAGCTAGCCCAAAAAGACATATTTTATGATTTATTCCTAGGTACCTACATGCACACCTTAATTTTTTGTAAAGAAATAAATCATTCTTTTCATATTCATCATTTTCCATACATTTGCTTCTCAAATCTTTTGATTTTGTGGTAAGTGGTAATAGACTTAGATAGAGTTTAGTAAAATATGCACACGTCTTTGTGAAAAGTGTATAAAGTAACTACGACGTTATGCTTGTGAATGAATGTAATACCAAATACTACGATTTGCGTCTGAACTTAAGACTTTATGCCTAAAATATTCAGTGCTATGAGAAAAGAAGTAAAATTTTGAGTTTATGCCGCTTTAATACCGATTAATTTAGATTATTACTGAAATTTAAGTTCGATCTAATAAATTGAGCATAAATAACACTAATAAAATAATAATGTACCTAATGTTATTTATTTATATTTAATTTTCCTTCAGTATTCGAGCATAACACTCAACTCCTGGCTAGTCATTTTAAATTATCACAAAACACAACTTTCTACAACAAATATTCACTTTAAACTGATTATATATTTCACTTATTAGCCAAAACAATTGAGAGCAAAACCAGAAAGTGACAATGGTATAATATTAGCGGGTTAAAACTACACTATCTCGCTCTAACTAGCCCTGGATGCAACCCTTTGGTCATAAAATAGGCACTACCTGAATCCGAGCAGTGTCTAACTTAATGAATTTACATATCTTTTATAGACGCGGTGGTAGTTTTGTAAAATAACCAGGCTGATATTACACGTTTTCGTCCAAAAATATATCTTTTTTCAACTCCGGAATTTTCGAGATTATGTGTTTCAATTCCGGAACTGTAATATCGGAAAAATTGTCCGAAATTCCGGAATTTCGAGATTCCGGAATTCCGGAATGCAAGCCCTATTCAGCATATTTGAATCTACAATGGAAAATGTTCTGAAGTTAGTGTGCAAGGGCCAAAAACATGTTATTGTATGTGGAGATTTTAATGTTAACTTGCTCGAGTCATCTAGTAATACTGTTAAAATGCTCTGTTTGTTTAAATCATTTAATTTATTTAATTTACAAAATGAACCATAGAGACTCACTTAGAGATAAGTTTAAGGACATTAATATAATGACAGTGCATTGTCAATATATTTATGAGAATATTATGTATGTACATAAAAACATTTGTAAATTTAAGAAAAACTGTGATGTACATAATATAAACACTAGAAATAAGCATAAGCTTGCAGTGCCCTTCACTCGGCTCCATAAAATTAAAAATCATTCATGGGTAATTGTGTAAGATTTTATAACAAACTTCCTAATGCCATCACTGAACTGTCTTTTAATCGATTTAAACATTATGTAAAGCGTATACTGATCTCTAAAGCCTACTATAGCACACAAGACTACATGAATGATGAAACACTGTGGGATACAAGTATTGCTGAAAACCATTAATTATATAGCTTATTAATGATGATATTGATAATTCAATGTATTTTTACACAATTTTTTTGACATTTAGAATTTATTCTAGAAGTTTTTATACTAGTATTTTTTTATACAATTTAGATTGATATCATTTTATTAAATCAATGTAGTTTTAAAACAATATTGTTTATTGCACCAATAAATTGCTCTGATATTTAGAATAAGATGAATATTGTACACTGTTGACAATTTAAAAGTGCTTATTGTAAGCCTATTTGAATAAAGAATATTTTGATTGATTGATTGATTGATTTATTTCTTGAACCTACCCGGGTAGGTGTGACTAGTGCAACATGCCTAGATAATATTTTTTTGTAACTGTGAATGTATAGATAAGAAATTATTTAACTGTTTTCATTCCGATCACAGCGGCCAAAGGGCAGCTTTCTTAAACGTTATTCATGATACTCCACAAACAATAACATATAGACCCATTACTGGATCTCGCTTGGAATCATTCAAAAATGAAATTCAACATAGTTTGTCTATAATACCATTTTCGCATTATGACTGTAATCATTTGTATCAAGAAGTTTTCAATGTAATTCTTAATCAATTTAATAACAATTTCAAAGTGAAATCTATTAGTGGGTCAAAAGTTAAAACAAAGTTTAGTGAATGGGCTACTGTAGGTATTCACAAAAGTAGAAAAAGACTTTATGAACTTTATGGTGAGAGAGAGCTGAACAAGAATTCAGAATTCCTGGACTATGTAAGAAACTACTCAAGAATCTTCAAGAAAGTGTGTTTAACTGCCAAGAAAAACTTTATTAGTTCTAAATTGAAAGTGTCGGACAACAAAGTGAAAACAACTTGGAGTATTATAAATAAAGAAGCTGGTAAATGTAAATCACGCGATTGTCAAGTCAACATTGTATCAGATAATCAACAAATAATGTCAAACAGCGATGTTGCCTCGGCATTCGAAGATTATTTCTCAAACATAGCCGTTAACACCACAAAATGTTTACATTCTTCTGCGGCTCAAGCCCATTCATTACTTTGTGCTAATGTTAAGAAATGTAATAATTCATTTGAATTTAGTCAAGTAGACTCTGTAAATATTGTTAAAACATTCAAGTCACTCAATTTAAAGAAAACGGAAGACTTATGGGGAACATCAGTTAAAGTAATTAGTCATGTCATAGATATAATAGCACCTTACTTGGCCGTAATATATAATATTTCAATTTCACAAGGCACCTTTCCAGATCTTATGAAATGTAGCAAAGTCATACCGCTTTTTAAATCGGGTGATTCGAGTGATATAACCAATTTCCGTCCCATATCAATACTTCCTGTTCTAAGTAAAGTCTTTGAGAAGCTAATGTTAAATGATCTACTGGGACACTTCAACAGACATAGATTACTTACAAGCAAACAGTTCGGTTTCACAAGGGGCCGTTCCACGACCGATGCTGCTTCGGTACTCATTAAACATATATATAATATTTGGGAAAATTCTTGTGATGCAATTGGCATATTTTGTGATCTTTCAAAAGCCTTTGATTGTGTGGATCATGGAACGCTCATTTTGAAATTAGAACACTATGGTTTGTCTATAAATGCCCTAAACTTTATGTCTTCTTACCTTAGCAATAGAACACAAACAGTAGTTGTTAACAAAACTCGCTCTAGCGGGACTGTTGTCCAATTAGGAGTGCCACAAGGCTCAATTTTAGGTCCATTCCTGTTTTTGGTTTATATAAATGATTTGCCATGTATAGTAAAAAACTTTTGTGAAATAGTACTTTTTGCTGATGATACATCACTGCTTTTTAATGTTGACCGAAAATCTACGGATTACAATGTAATTAATAGCACGTTAGCTGATGTACTGCAGTGGTTTACTGTCAACAATTTACTTCTTAATTCTAAGAAAACCAAATGTATTCGATTCTCTCTGCCGAATGTTAAACCAATCGATACAAAAATACTTTTGAATGATGAATGCTTAGAGATGGTAGATACAACACTGTTCCTTGGCTTAACATTGGACAAAAATCTACAATGGAGTCCTCATATAAGGAAACTAGCAAGCAAATTAAGTTCAGCCGCATACGCCGTTAGGAGAATCAGGCAACTGACTAATGTTGAGACAGCTCGCCTAGTGTATCATAGTTATTTTCACAGTGTAATGTCATACGGTATTCTGGTTTGGGGCAAAGCAGCTGACATACAGACTATCTTTGTATTACAAAAGAGAGCCATTCGTTCTATTTACAACTTAGGAACACGTGAATCAGTAAGAGAACTCTTCAAAGAAATTAATATCTTAACTGTAGCTTCCCAATACATTTATGATAGTATAATTTATGTTGTTAAGAATTTAGACTGTTTCACTAAGAATTCTGATATCCATAATTATAACACTAGAAACAAAAATAAGCTTGCCATAAAGAAGTTTCGTGTCCGTAAAGTACAGAAGTCATTTGTTGGGCAATGCATTCATTTTTATAATAAGTTACCTGACACTGCTTTGAGATTACCCCTCCCAGCTCTTAAGAACTACTTAAAAAAATCATTGATGTTAAAGGCTTATTACAGAGTCGAGGACTATTTGACAGACAAACATGCATGGCCCGAACCAGAAACTACAAAAAACGAATAGCAATTAAAATAATTGTATTATGTATAGAGGACACAGTTCAGATAAGAAAGCACATCAAATATTTTATATTTTATGTTGTGTAGGTAAATTACATATTTAATGATATTGAGATTCATATTATCTTTTTCTTCTGTGACAATTTGATATGTTTTCTCTGAAGAAGAACGACGTATTATTAAGCAATAATATAATTTATTGAAATTAATTTCCATAGAGTACCCCCATATAACCATAATCGGTCGCCGTTCCTACGCAAATCCTCCTATTTTGTGTACACACAGGTCTTCGGGTCTCAATGTTTAGTCGCAGTACGGTCGACGTTTAGTCGCGGCGACCCAAATGGGGACGATTGGTAACAGGCACAAATGGTCACAGAAGTGACAGAAGTGTGCACTACGCGTGCACACATTGTTACCGTTTGGCGACTACTTTCCGAAAATCATTCGTTCATTTCATTCTTTTCAAATGGCGACTGTCAGAGACGTCAAAGTAAAAAAGAAATAAAACCATTTGACATTAAAATGTAATGGCGTAAGAATTTGTTAAAGATAAATATTGTTTGCATTTGTAATATAATGTGGGCTAATTACCATGGCCAATTAAATTGCTCGAGTGATTTCATAAAATAAGTCTAAATTTATCAACGCGCCATCAATTTACCTCAGTTTAACCAGTAATAATATTATTGACTACTCGGTGTTTGCGTGTTATGTATATTGATTGGTGAAGTTTTAGTGCTCCGGTGCATACACTATACTGAAATATTAAAAATAATGCCTAGAAAACCAATAAAGTTGTTAAAATATGGATTAAGACGGTAATATTCCATGTAAAAAACAGTCGCCAAACGGTCACCAAACGGTCGACAAACGGTCGCAAAATGGTCGCAGCGTACACGCGTGACCGAAAGCTGTTTTCAAAATGGCGTAATTCTTGTATTATTTTTTTCCAGGTATCCTCAAACTTTATAAACAATTAAATATGCCGTCGTACTCAGTTGCCCTCACTAAAGAAGATTTAAAAAAAATGTAACGTGCGTACCGAGCTGCTGGGTTGTAAAGGATCGGGGATCATATTATTATGGTCTTCTATAGAGCAACTAGTATTTTGCGGCATTTCACAATTGACACTTGTTGAAGTAGTCGTCAATAATATTACTATCAACATTAATTTCAGCGATCTGTACTTCTTTTGTCAAGATTTTTGTATAGATAAGTGTCTACAAATTTGTAATGTTAAAGAGACATAAATAAAACGTAGTAGAGTAAATAAAATGTTTTTTTTTGTAACCCAAACAAAATACTTGTAGATACGAGTGCGGAAAAGAGGAAAATCGATACGAGTAGCGATAAATTAATACACGAACGAAGGGAGTGTTTTAAATCGACACGAGTTGTGAATGTCCTTTTCGCACGTGTATCGTATGACGATTTTCAGTACCTAAATCCAAGCTAAGAGTTTCGACCAGACAAGAAATGAATCATTGCTTGATTTGCTCGCACTACTGCGTGTAAAAAGCAGCATCTGTACTGAAAAAACTATCATTGCGCAACAGAAATTCTATTAATATCACAGTAAATACTCTATTTCATTTGATTCCTACTTTTATTGTGTAAAGCAACACTGCACTTCATTTTTATCAATAAGAATTAAAAATTATATATTTAATACATTAAGTAACTATAAAGTGCTTATCTATTTGTATTATCATTCTGCACTTTTCTTAACTTTCCCACATTTCTATAAAATGTCGAAGAGTGCTTAAATGGTCGTCGTCGTTTATTATTATTTAATTCGCTCATATTTAAATGATTCAAAGCAACCAGTCCACAACTTCACAAGAAAGTTTGAGAAACCTTCGTATTTCAGATTGTCATTTGCGGTTACAGTGGTTTAGGAGCAGTTCGGTAATCAGACCTACACATGTGTGTACAAATTCTGTCAATGTCACTGTCAGAAACCGTTCTGACAGTGACAATGACAGCCACAAATTCGTCCACATGTTGTTACCGTTATGTGTGCAAACGTCGACTAATAAAGTGTCGTTAAAAGTCATTCTGACAGTGACATTGACAGCCACAAATTCGTACACATTTTGTTACCGTAACGAGTGCACACGACGACTACACTTTGTTATTGTAACAATACGGTCGCATTGTTTGCACGACGTTACCACGCGTTATGTCACATTTGACAGTTAGTTACTGATTTGAAGATTTTGCGACTGAAATGGTTGTATGGGCCTAGTCTGTTCATATTCTTTGATGAATACTTTTGCATGTTAAATTGTATCTTGTTATTTAATGCATGTTAGTTATAAGATGTAATGTTTTGAAAAGAAGTTGCCCGCCGAGTTTCTTGCCGGTCCCATAGTGGATACCCCCCTCCCAACTGAGGGGGGACTGAAATCTTCTCGAGGCTGAGGCGTAGGGTTAGAGCCGGCGTAGCTTTATTTGACGTTCATATGCGCATTGTAATATGCCTACTTGAAAAATAAATATTTCATTTTCATTTTCATTTTCATAATCAGTGACCTATTCCACAATAATGACAATTGTCGCCCGACAGTGACACTTCGCTGGTCATTGCTGTTCAACAAGGATATTTCCTTTGACGCTAACAATGTTACTTACCCAGAAATAGGCATAGAATTGTTAATTTCACCGTGGTGTAATAGGCCACTGTAGTGTTGTCACACTGGTGACGCTGGTTGTGACATCGATAAATAATGCATGGACATATCTTAAGGCGGTGTCTATGAATTCAGAGCTTACATTAATATGAAAAGTGGGCTTGTGTCTTATAGACGTAATTACATATACATTTGGGTTTTTACTTGTGAGATGGTCGAGGTTTTTGAATTATTTATAGCTGTAGGATCTTAAGATAATAGGGGGTAATTAATTACACAAATGATCCACATGAGTTAAAGTTGTAAGTTTGCACAATTTAATATGTATATAGGTATTATACATTTTGTTTTATATAATAAATGGGAAAGTGTGTGTGTTTGTTTGTTTGTCCGCCTTTCACGGTGAAATGGAGCCACGAAATTGACTTGATTTTTAAGTGGAGATAATTAGTTGAAGGGATGGAGAGTGACACAGGCTACTTTCAAGTCTCCTTCCCTAAAATGGGTCGTGAAAGTTTCTATGGAGGATTCCGGATTTTTTTCCGCGAATTTTTTCCGCAAGCATTTATCAAAAAAAATATATATAATATGGATAGGTAGTAAATAGTTAAGATTGCAGGCCATTTGAAGCAGACTTTACTAACGATGTCCACATTATGTGATGCAGCAATGCGGGTCTATAAACACACTTGTCTTCTACACTTTACACCTTACCCCATCGCAATAAGACTGCATGTCGCGTAAACGTTATGAGATAAATTGGCAATTGGCCAGAGGGTCTACCACGATCACCGAAGGTTTTCTAGTAATTTTCTTTCAACTCTTCAACATTTCTAATGTAGTTTCTTTCATTTTAATGTAGCTAACCACTCTTAGACGACATCCAAAATCTCAGAAATAAGATCACGCTATCGTCCCACCTCACCCAAATTCTCACCGGCCACGGCTATCACAAAACGTAGATCGGAAATTCGGGAGCTTCTATACCTAAACTTCGACCTCAGTCTTTTGTTTTGCGTGATGTTGACTAGTATGGAGGCGGACTCAATTTGGTTTTACTAATAAATTTCCCGGGACTTCCCGTAATTTGAATAACAGCCATAGAAATGTATTTAAAGCAATAAAAGGGTGTAACGAAATAAAACTGGAAATTTCAAATGAAAGAATCGGGTTAAAATGGTTTGGTAGCTGTGCTTTCTGACATACATTAATGAGGAGGTCTTTAATTAGCTTATTTTTACATTTTCTCGTTGCCACTGTAGTTCTGGTATTCACTGTACTTACAGCTTCTTCCGAACCCCTTCCAAATAATATTTCCAAACGTTTTTTTTTTCCTTCGGGTGTCAATTTCACGTATCTTCAACGGTTATGCAACGGCTTTTCAACAACGGTTTATGATTTGCTTTATGGATTGGATTCTGTAATTAGTGGTATTACATCGAATAACGACAGTTTATGCTGTGAATTCCTGGACTTTTGATTGATTGATTGTTATTGCACGAGATTTATACTGGAATACTTTTTTATGTGAGGTAAGATGTAGCCGTGTTATTTTATGTTAATTCGAATGAATACAGATATTCAAAATTTACGATGGTTGTAGTAATGTCCCAGTTAAATTTCAGTACTTGTCAATGTCATGATATATTATTATAAAAGTTGGTATATTATGTTATCAATATTATCATCTAAACACAATACCTAAATTAAGGCCTTAAATGGACTAACACGTGTCCTTTTTGTACATGCTGCCGACATATCGTTAAAACGGCTTGTACATATGTTGACGAAATTCGCTAAAAAAGGCATAACCCAACGACAATTGATACACATTAACAATTTTCTGATGTTGCATACAATCCCGGGATCCCGGGATTTAAATCATAAATAATATTATTTTTAAGAAGCTGACTCCATACTTGCTTAGCTTAGCTCCCGAATTTCCGAACCCTGATATTAATAAACTACATAAACCAAAAAAAAAAAAAAAAAAAAAAACCCTACAGTCTACTCATATAGGCCTAGTAACTTTGCGCGAGGCATTGTTCCCAGGACACTGGCCGCATTGCCCCTTTGCAGGGCTAAACTTAACCTTTGGGCAAAGAACGCTCCTGCCCGGAGGTCGCCAGACGAACAAATAAGTTTTACGGACAGCTCTTTTACTATTTTTTTGGTGTCTGACGACCAAGGCCCAAAGGTTTCAACCGCCAATGCCACAAATTCATAGTTGCTTTTTAAAAACGCGTATTTGCGACATTTGGCGGTTTGAGCATCTTCTGCAGCCGCACCTGGCTTTTTGGACGAACGCTGTACGTAGGACGGTGCCAGCGTGTCTACACACGTGACGTCCCATGCCAACGGCCGCCCCAGAAACCATGGCACTAGCGTGCACCCATCAGGTCGCTTACCGTCTGCCGCTGACAGTCCCACTGGCTCTAGAGTTGCCGGTATAGCGGCGGTACCGAGGGCCCTATTTATAAGGTCGTTTAACGCTGCATGTCTAAATCCGCGGCCAGCACTTGCTTGGCAACAGAGCCCATGGCGTCCTAAGGGATTCACTAGCGCCTCACAACGGCTGCAGCGGTGCGGTTCACAGACCCTCAACCCCAGTCTGAGACTTACAGCTATACGCAATGTGGGTGAATCCAAAAGGGTCCCGAGGTTCCGCGATGGCAAAGCGTGAAGCCAATGACTCGACTCTGGTTCAGAAATAGCCAACCACCGCGCTCTTTCACTGGGATCAGTACAACTCTCCAAAAGCGATTTATGAATAGCTTGAACCTTTATAGAGTCCCAAGCCGCTTGGCTGGTCTTTTCCGTTGGCGGGTTCTCGCCCGGGTTTCCGGCTCTCCATGCAGACTCCGCATCCGCCAAGCCTGACACTGCTACATCAGCGGGATTAGTAACGTTAAGGATACCGCCAACGAGGAGCGCAGTGCTGTGGATAGACGCGAGGTAAGCAGGAAGAGCCAGGTCGCCTGTAGAGCGTATGCCGAGCCCTCCATATTTTATCGGCAGTGTAACTTGGGACCAACTTTGAGATTCCACCGAGACATTCAAAATTGCGCACAAAGACTCCTTAATTACTTTATCAATGGCTGAAGTGAGATCGGGAAATTTCCATACTGGGCTGCATCGTAGTATGTACATAAATTTAGGTGTAAATAGACACAATCTTAATATGTAAATAGCCATGTGGGAACTAATTTTGAAAAGAAGGGCCGAATTATTCTTAAAATTATTTAATTTAGAATATACTGTCGGTGGAATAGCATCATCGTAAATTGGAGCTCCCAAAAGATTAAGAGAGTCGCGGGTCAGAAAAACAACATCCGGTGCAATACAGTTAAATTTCTGCGTTACATCAGTCCGTGCGCTAGGTGTGAGTTTGTCCGAGATAAGAACCTCACACTTATCAAAATTAAGCAGAAGCCCGATTTCAGAAAACTGTTGCATGATGGTCTGTAGATCGTCTAAAACTGCCGAAGCTTTCCCCCCCAACGTCCCGTCGTCCAGATACCAAATATTAAGCTTCGACGTAAGTTGGGTGATTATAGGATGGATCACGAGGCTAAATAAAACTGGCCCGAGAGGATCACCCTGCTGGCATCCGACACATGAGGCAATCTCCTCTCACCAAACAATAATTTAGATGGTTCGCCATAACATTGTACTAAATATTCAAAGATCTCCGGAAGTTCCCTGTGAACCGCATCCAAAAGTGCACTCCGATCTACAGAATTAAACGCATTCCTAACATCAAGTTTAAGCAGAACTTCGAAATCATCACTCTCCAAAAAAGAACGCGTGGCATGAACCGCGGCCTCACACCCACCCTTTACTCCAAAACCAAGCTGTTTAGGTTTAAACTTGTCTACAAGTCGGGTGTGAAACTCTTTACAACATAATTTCGAGGCTAAACGCCTAAGCGTACTACCCACTGCTATCGGTCGAATACCGCCATCTTTTTTCCTTAAGGCTATGAGGTTAGCGCCATAGAGAATAGGACAAATTTCATTGCATATTCTGCCAGAAAGCATTAAGTTTACTAAACCGGTTAGCTCCGTGAGAAGGGACTCTCCAGCATCTCCCATTAGTGGGCCTGTCAAGTCCTTAAGGTGCTGAGGGGTGATTGCGTCTAGGCCGCCTGCCGAGCCATTTGGAAACGAGCGAATCGCTTGCAAAGTGGCAAGTTCTGTAACCTGTAGAGGTTGCGGTGCGGTAGCTGGCGATTCGGGAAGCGTCACTGGTGAATCGGGTGTCGGATGTTTCTCTTTAAGAGCAGTGAACACTTCCGCGGAACGTGAGGCCAAGGTGTCGCTGGAAAATAAAAGATTTGTGGCGCTCCTAATATTACCGTCCGAAATTTTGTTTTCGATTGCCTTGATTTTGCTATTTATATTACAATTGCCTTGAATTAAAAATGGTGATTCCATGGACTCCGCAGGGTACCTGGGATGGAGTAAATTTTCTTTGATAATGGAGGCTAGAGTTCGATTTGATTTGTCACGAGGAATATTGCAATTTCTGTACATGAAAGTAAGCAAAGCCTCCCACGCGGATACATTATTGTCGGATACCACCTTAGCCACGCATTCCGTTAAACTCCGAGCTACCGCTACCCGAGCCCCTTTTGGTATTCGCTTAGCTATTTTAGTACCGGACTTTAGGGAGGCTAGCCTCGCGGGCAAGTCTGCTGGTGCTAAGGTTGACCTATTGAAAACAGACAAACCTTGTCTCTCGATACGAGTGGTAACTGTTAGAGGTGGGTCTATCCTGGGAACATGCGTCTTGATTAGATGGATTTTAAGCCCACGATCACCCTTATACAATTTTCGGTCTTGGCAAATGGGACATTCTACAAGTCTGGCTACCTCCTCGCTCATTATCACAAACACACGACACGACAGTTAAAATACCTAAAAAAAAAATAATGATTCTAATTAAACTAGGTACTTAAATACAAATTTACAACGGCATATAAAAAAGTAAAAATAAAAATAAAGGCGAGAGATCTTGAAGCTATCACCTACTCAACCAAATGGTGTGCAGTTTGCAAGCTGCGTATTTCCTTGAGGCCGGTTCTGCGAGGCCTATTATGCACGTACGAGCACATCTCTGTAAGACGGCGTATTTAGTTTTACACAATGCACTAGCATAACTATCACTTCACAATCAGCACAACAAGACGGTTTATAATTGTATTTGCTAAAAATATTTCATATTTATAAACATTTCATTGCATGACATATTAGCTGTCAAAGCGCCTTAGAAGTCTTGCGAGGCAGTATTTAGGGTGCTCCGGCTACGGAAATAGCACCACGGAGGTTTGGCAGCGTGTTTTCTTCAGTAATGTATGCTTTGTGTGCTTGTCAAAGCAGGATAAAACGTAATAATTTATCACTTATCAGATAGGAAAATCCTAGGAAAAGTGTTTGTCCGTTGCTAGGTTCCGGTTATTATATTGTATGGGACCCTGCACTTTTTGATTAAGCGCTGAAACTTGGCACAGTTCTTTCTTGGGTGACTTGAGTGAATTCTGACCGGGGGGCATCGAGAGTCTCCCAACATAATTATGCTTATAAGTACTAGTACCTAGTTACCTACATAATATCTCAAAAACCATGACAATTTCATTAAGGTCACATTCGTTTAATGTGATGATGTCCTATGACCGTTTTGGCGTTGGTTTTAGGGACATCAGTGTGCGTAGCCGAATGCAAATACGCTCACGATAATATACCTTTCGTAGCTGTCTATCTCTATCGCTCATGCGTATTGGCAGGACAGTGCCAGACTACATTTCTGCGGCGTTTCTCGTCGCAGAAATGCCATTCGGCTACGGGGCCTGTTATGTTTAACGCCGTGTCTTGCGTGGGCGACGGTCGCGCGACCGTCGCCATCGCATCGTCTACTTCCATATCGATAAGGTTTGATTTCGTATGCGTCGCATCGCCGTCGCGCGATCATCGCGCGACCGTCGCCCACGCAAGCCACGGCGTAATACCCGTGCAAAGCCGTGTAAAATCGCTATCAATAGAAATTGTCAACAATGTAAACAAACCATTATGTAAAGTATCAATATTTTAGCACAATTTTATTATTTTAAAGGTTATGGATCATAATGTGAGATGGATTGATTAAATAACACAATGGATTTAGCCAGTATCTGATGAGTTAGAATGGAAATTAAAAACATTTTGACTACAAGGTTTGTTTGCATTGTTCACAAATTCTATTGACGGCGACTTTATGATAGTTTGTGATATTGTAAAAGTTTAGTTTTCGCGGTAGGCCCTTAGAGTTGGCGCGTGCCAATGCGAGCCTAAACGTGATCATATATTCATGATGGGACAAGGTCAAACGGGGCGGAACGAGTACTTTACGTTACGAAGTTACTAGATACTAGGTACAGCCAGTATCAATAGCAGCGGATCAAATAACGCTTCACAAATAAGTCAAATAACTACCATTCTGTTACCGTTAAACAAAAAGAGATGTGTGTGTGTGTGTGTGTGTGTGTATGTGTGTGTGTGTGTTGTGTGTGTCTATATACATGGAAATAATAATTACTTAAACTTTGACATTTCTGACCGCAAGCTTTACAGGTTATCTAAATTTCAGAAAGTTGTTAAGGTTGTCAGATGCTTTTGGTGAATTGTTTAATTCACTAATTTTGGCTACATCAATAGCAGCTGATGAAACAACTCACCAAGAGTACCTATCTGCCATTCTAAATAACTATTCTAGATATTGATAAATGTGTACAGTTCGTGCTCAGAGCTGTCAAAGTTTAATTACCTATTTTTCACATTTACAGCGTTAATACATATTTTAGGATTCCCTCATAGATGATGTGAAAAGCACTACTGCTTTTCACATCATCTATGAGGGAATGGTAACAAAATTATTTCCACGTTCGGCGTTTACATTTGAATCCCTCACTAGGCTCAGGATTCTGTCTTATATTATAATCCCTCAGCTCAGGATTCAATTAATTATTCACGTCGCCCTGTGGACTATTTCACGACAGTGACATTGACACTTGACACACTTTCGATCCTAATTGGTAAATAAAGCGTCCCAAATTTAATTTTTCCACTTCGATACCATTTTTCAAACACTTTGTACAGCATATATTGATTTAGACTAACACGATTTGCACTCATAATTTAATTTAATATAAATGTAAGTGTTTACGCGATTAAGTCCCGTTTTGTTCTAAAATTACTTTGTACAGCGGTTACAAAGTGGAAAGTTGCAAAATAATAGAAAATTTTGGGACCATTTTTTGCCTCTTGTTTTTTGTCCTAGATCGAAAGGGAACGAAACATAAAATTTACCTACCTTAGAAAAAATATTTTTTTGTGATTGTTCTCGTGAAAATGCCTATAAGTAACATTGTTACTCAGCGTCAATATTTCCTTGTTGAATAGCCAATGAACGGTGTATATCTCATAGATAGGGTTGTGACATAATTGCCGCCCAACGTGACAAAGTGTTATCTGGCGATAATTATCATTATTGTAAAATAGGCCACATATGTACGTTTGGTGACATGACATCTTTTAACATAAATATTTATTAAATGTTGTATTTGTTTGATTTTGTATTTATTTGATTTATTATTTGTTAGATTTTATTTCGTGTCTCGTGTCAGGTTTTCGATATGCTATTTTTTTTATTTTGTTTAATAATATGTATAAGTGTTTTGGTTGTATTACACTGTAAGCTTATATATATGTGAAATAAACGATATTGAAATTGAAATTGAAAATCTTATATATTTCGTTTTGTAGTCAAAATTATTAGCGATATGCAGTTAGCTGCATTGCTGCAATGCTGGCAGTAGGAGCCTGGCGACCGGCCAAGGGTGAGCTGTCAAATAAAGGCGTCCGTGACAAATCACTCTTAAACCAAATGGCTGAGATTTTTCCAAGAGCAAAACTAAATATCAGCAATATTTTATAAACAAAGCATAGGCATAGAAATCGTAGGCAGGTATATAACATTAGAGGCTGGGAAAATGAGGAATTCCGGTCTAGTATATATATATGGACTATCTTTTGCCCGCGGCTTCGCACGCGTTAGAAAGAGACAAAAACCGGCCAAGAGCGTGTCGGGCCACGCTCAGTGTAGGGTTCCGTAGTTTTCCTTATTTTTCTCAAAAACTACTGAACCTATCAAGTTCAAAACAATTTTCCTAGAAATTCTTTATAAAGTTCTACTTTTGTGATTTTTTTCATATTTTTTAAACCTATGGTTCAAAAGTTAGAGGGGGGGGACGCACTTTTTTTTCCTTTAGGAGCGATTATTTCCGAAAATATAAATATTATCAAAAAACGATCTTAGTAAACCCTTATTCATTTTTAAATACCTAGCCAACAATATATCACACGTTGGGGTTGGAATGAAAAAAAATATCAGCCCCCACTTTACATGTAGGGGGGGTACCCTAATAAAACATTTTTTTCCATTTTTTATTTTTGCACTTTGTTGGCGTGATTGATATACATATTGGTACCAAATTTCAGCTTTATAGTGCTAACGGTTATTGAGATTATCCGCGGACGGACGGACGGACGGACGGACGGACGGACGGACAGACAGACATGGCGAAACTATAAGGGTTCCTAGTTGACTACGGAACCCTGAAAAGTAGCCTATGTCACTCTCCATCCTTTCAACTATCTGCATTTAAAAAATCACGTCAATTCGTCGCTCCGTTTGGCCGTGAAAGACGGACAAACAAACAGACACACACGCTTTTCCATTTATAATATTAAGTATGGATATACCGTGCGTATTTATAATTATATGCCGGATAGGAATACGAGGCCGAGATTTCATACATTTAAATTTAAACCTAATTTTTTTCAGAATGAAGATCAGACTCAGGTATTCATTTACTAAAACATGGTTCAAAGAGGACATGCATATTTTATAAGATTTTCTTGAAATTTCTTGTTAAACGCTCATGAAATTTCCAAGGACTTTTCAATTTTTTTTTTGGAAAACTGCAACTTCAGTACTCAGAAGTATTATAGAAGAAAGGCCATTGTACTCCGAGACTACAGCAGGACAATGCCGTCCGTGAAACGTCGGAGGTTAGTTTTAAAAACATAATAGGCGGAGACGACTAAAAAAACTAATTACTTAGTCCGTCAGTTAGATTATCAAAGAATTTAGACACGTATTTTTTCTTTTTTCTCGTAAACGCAAAATGACGACGGTACAGTGCATTGAAGTTTCGCGTGAAGTCACGCCTAGGTACAATTTTTACTTAGAAGTGACGTCACAAGCCCCCCCTCCAGAACTTTGATGCTCTATATCTTTGTATTTTCTTATTAATTGGAAAAAGCGAAAAATATGTGTTCAGTATTTTTGGACGATCTAACTGGCGGACTAAACAGAATGCCATTTTTTTAATGTAGTCGTCATCCCTAATAGGCGACGCGATTAAGTCCCGTTGCAATTTTAAGGAAGGGCATTCTAGTGGAACGCGTCCATTTCGCAGTATTTCATCTGCACTCACCTCCATTCACGACCGCAGGAGCGCTGCAGCGGGTCAATGCCAGGTCAGGGTGCGTAGCCAAATGCACGAACGCTTACGATAATATTGTTTTTGCAGCTGGGCCATTTTTTTCAAAGTTGTCCACCCCACTTTTTTTTTGGATTTGGAAATTTTTATGTGGTTTCCACTCAGAATCGCGAACTCTTTCAATTCTAATAGGAGAAGAAAAGAGCCCTAAGGTTTTTTCCCATTCCGTTACCATTTTTTCATACATTTTGTGTGGCGATAACGGAATGGAAGGTTCGAGAACTTACGTAGTAACTTTTTAGTATTAATGTAGGGAACAAATCAAATTATTTTATTAAATATTTTTTGATTTGTTTTTTTAAGTAGTAACACTACTATATATAAATTATAAACTGAAATAGATACCATACACTAAAGAAAAAGCGATCAAGCCCACTGGTGGCGAAGCCGGGAATCGAACCCGGGTCTCCAGCTATCGCGGCTGACGTGTTCGACCGCTACACCACCCCGACCGCCAGCCAGCCGCCAGCCGCGATAGCTGGAGACCCGGGTTCGATTCCCGGCTTCGCCACCAGTGGGCTTGATCGCTTTTTCTTTAGTGTATGGTATCTATTTCAGTTTATAATTTATTAGTATTAGTTAAATAAAGCATAGGTATTTGTCGTTTTGCGGGCAAGTGAAGGATCTGTTACGTTATTAACTTATTAATAATAATAATCTGTGGTAGCGCGATGCGTTTCGTTCGGCGTCTAACTATCGTCAACGATTGATATTTTGTCTAGGCTGGCGGTACCCAGCCGATTTCAAAATCGCTTACGCTTCGTACGCGTACCGTAGCCGGCTCTTCCTATCACTCTTCTGTAGCACAACAGGGACAGACTGTGTTTCTATTGCCACGTATCGTCAACGATTGTCACTGTGGCTAGGCCGGCAGGGGAGGCTGGGGAGTTGCGATGGAATATTATAGTGCACGATGCACTTACACAGACGAAAGGGTTATCTATTGTTTGCCCGACAGTCATTTAACATAATATTCATATGCCCGAATCTAACTTGCCTGAATTTCATTTGCCCGAATGATTTGATTATCATAAACATTGTATGACATACTGGTTGTTTATCCGAACATTACCTTCCATAATCATACAATGCCATACTATTTGTTAGCCATATTATTAAGTGCAATAATATGGTTTAATATAATATCCAAACGCCATAAGCAATTATTGCCATATTAATTGTTGCCCATATTATTACCTAACCTACTTTTTGAGAGCAGTTTCATTTTCCAGGGGGTCACAGTTCTAACCTAACCTAACCTACTTTTCAAGCTGTTACCTTTTCCAGGGGGTCACAGTTCTAACCTAACCTAACCTACTTTCTGATAGCAGTTTCATTTTCCAGGGGGTCGCAGTTCTAACCTAACCTAACCTACTTTCTGATAGCATTTTCATTTTCCAGGGGGTCACAGTTCTAAACTAACCTAACCTACTTTTCAAGCAGTTTCATTTTCCAGGGGGTCGCAGTTCTAACCTAACCTAACCTACTTTCTGATAGCATTTTCATTTTCCAAGGGGTCACAGTTCTAACCTAACCTAACCTACTTTCTGATAGCAGTTTCATTCTCTAGTAGTTCTAGTTGTGTCGCCTCTGTGATAATTACGCACTTCGATGATTCTGCCAAATCACATTATGGAAATGGATTTTTCTGGTCGCTAATTTGTATGACAAATGATGGTATGGAATGTGGTAATTACTGATTTCGATGATTCTGACAAACGACATTATGGAAACTGACTTTATGGGAAACAAAGTTTCTGGCACTTGATTAATATAGGACTGTATCGTTAAGTATAAGGACAAAACAAACCTCGTCTAAATGTTGACATGTGCATAATTTTGTATTATTATGTTCCGAGAGTATGATCTGAAGGTATTGGTAAGCACTATTTGATATTAGAAGGTCTGATATTTTTTTTATTTTAGGGACTTTATGGTACTTTCATTAAGGTCTAGCAAATAAATTTCGGACAACCCCTATCTGGCTTAATTTGAGAATATTTCAATGACTCTTTGTACGATTTCAACAAACAAAGGTTAATATGCTGCCAAAATATATTCTTTAAGAGTCCTCTTCATGGTTTTCCAATTGGGTACTTGTAGAATAAATGCGGTGAATTTATATAAATTAATAAAACGCAATTTTGAGCAACGTTCCGGATTGCCGTAAATTTTTGATGCGAGCAGGATGAGAGAAACAGATAAAAAAATTAGCCATAGGCCAAAGTCTAATTGACATTCATGGTGTTTGAACAGTGCCTAAACCAGATCAATATAAACAGTGTATGATAGTCAAATTCGACATCAAAGTCGGAGTTAGAGTAAGCACCATGCCACATTCTCTAAATGGCCGCCATACACAGATCCTGAACTTTATTTTTTTTAAATAACAGTGGCTAGACTATGTCCAGATATTCTGCTTTGTGGATCATGTGTCGTTGAGGTTCGCACCGTACAATTTTTTTTCGCAATCGTATCGTCTTTTACGCACTTTGTGAATTTTCTAGTAGCATTTGTCCGGAATCGTAATTGGTACTCGGGAGGATTAAGTCAATACTGTCTAAACCATATGCTTTACGTCGAGCTTCTAGGACAAAATGTGTACCTTATTATGTGCCTTATTAAGCCCATGTCTTGTTATAAGAAAAAATCTAATAGCAAATAAATACGGCTACTCAAAGTTGTCTTCATACTTAACGATACAGTCTTTAGTAAACAATGCAGTGCCACTCTTTGCAAAAAGGGGTTGAAAGAAATCCAAATTGTGACATTGCAGTGACAGGTTGCCAGCCTCTCACCAACGCCACAATTTAACCCATATCCCACAGTCGACTTCTACGACACCCACGGGAAGAAAGGGGGTGGTGCAATTCTTAACCCGTCACCACACGGGGGGGGGGGGGTCACCCGTGAAAATGTAGTCTCTAAACGCCGTAAAACTATTTCTATGGTAATTTACGCACTAAATTCGATCCAATCTCCTTCATCCGATTTCTTTACGTCATTTTCCGTCATTATAGTATTAGCAAAGACCATATTATACCGGGACAGACAAAGCACATTCAAAAAAGCGTACCCCTGAAATGTATGGGCCTTCCTATTTTTATAGGAACAAATGACATGCTTCTTTATTTTACGTAAAACTAGCTTTTGCCCGCGGCTTCGCTCGCGTTAGAAAGAGACAAAAAGTAGCCTATCACTCTCCATCCCTTCAACTATCTCCACCTAAAAAATCACGTCAATTCGTCGCTCCGTTTTGCCGTGAAAGACGGACAAACAAACAGACACACACACTTTCCCATTTATAATATTAGTATGGATCATGGTATCACGTCTTTGAAAAAAAAAAAATTGAGCATCATCATAATTATATGATAGTATTTAATAGATGGCGCTAAAAAAATGAGGTACGATTCTTAGTATGAAGATTGTAAATAATCCTAATTATATAAATCATCCTTGATTGTAATAGAAGCGTGTTTCGATATTATTGAGTACCTTTCCCGTTTAGATGTAACTGATGGCTTTACTCCCCTTTCAATTTGCCCGCGATGAAATAGGATCTAGACATGATTTACGTTTACCAATTGGAGTGGGGTTAATGAGTTTCTGTTTTGATGTGGGGGTACTATGGGTACAGAGTACGTTTCTCGATAGCGAATCGTTCACGTAAATTTTGATTCTAGTAAAAGTAACCGTTTGGAAGTTGTGTTCACTTTCCCCGTACAAACAATATGTGACGTTTCATGCTTTCAAGCAATACTTAATGGAAAATTCCTGTTAGACGTTGATATGATACCCTTCTCTAATGGAAACCCACAGAAAAATTACCAGTTTTATATGTAAAAAAGAGGCCTCAGCAAATTCGCAAATAAAGCGAATAATACCTGCGGATGCAGTATACTATGCAGCTGCCCTCAAGGACGCAGGAGCATGGATCGATAGCTTGCCACAGAGCAAATATCGCACTCACAGAATAAACCCACTATCTTACAAAACTGTACAACTGTCACAGAGTAGTCTCACAAAACTGTTTGTCACAAAGTAGATATTTTAATCACTGTCTCACAAAACTGTCCGTCACAGAGTAGATACTGCAATCACAGAATACTCACTGTCTCACAAAACTGTCTGTCAGAGAGTAGATATCGCACTCAGAGATTACTCACTGTCTCATAAAACTGTTTATCACAGAATAGATATCGCACTAATAGAATACTCACTGTCTTGCAAAACTGTTTGTCACAGAGTTAGATATCGCACTCACAGAATACTCACTGGCTCACAAAACTGTCTATCACAGAGTAGATACTGCAATCACAGAATACTCACTGTCTCACAAAACTGTCTATCACATAGTAGATACTGCAATCACACAATACTCACTGTCTCACAAAACTGTCTATCACATAGTAGATACTGCAATCACACAATACTCACTGTCTCACAAAACTGTCCGTCACAGAGTAGATATCGCATTCAGAGATTACTTACTGTCTTACAAAACTGTTCATCACAGAGTAGATATCGCACTAATAGAACATTCACTGTATACCTATGCAGCTGCACTCAAGGACGCAAGACCGTGCGCTGTCGATAGCGTAATAGATATCACACTCACAGAATACTCACTGTCTCACAAAACTGTTCGTTTGTCCACTCCAACAGCATATAAAAGTTCTTTATTTTTACAAACAGCGTTAATACCGAACGTCCCGTACAAACAAACTATAATGCCTAAAGCAAACATATCGTCCATGTAATCTTTGGGCTAATGTTTTCATTCCGAACAGCAAACATCGTTACTGACAATTATTGCTATATTCTGCTAAAAATGTGAGAGATCGCCTAAATCGGAACGTTTAGCTTTCTCACAAAATTGCTATAATTAAGAAATATCCAACCATTTATCCCAGCTAATATATAACCAATTTACATTGTGTAATTTTTATAACTGACAATATTTTTTTGGATAGGATGGGCTGACTGTGTAAACAATAGTAAAGTTGACATATGCGAAAGAAAAAGCGAAAAATGGGACCTTCAAGATCTTGTGGAGGCCTTATGCAAATATGCACATCTGGGTGGGGTGGTCTAGCGCGAAAACAGTTTTTATGAAAAAATACTCTCCCATACAATATTTGAAGTACTGTTGAGGAAAGAAGGAGGTTATACGTATTCTTCATCATGTATCCAAAATTGGTAGACCTTCTTATGTTTTACGAGAGAATTTTTTTCGCCATGTCGAATTTGATACTGACATCATCATCATCCGCCTTGCGTTATCCCGGCATTTGCCACGGCTCATGGGAGCCTGGGGTCCGCTCCGACAACTAAGTCCAAGATTTGGCGTAGGCACTAGTTTTACGAAAGCGACTGCCATCTGACCTTCCAACCCGAATGGTAACTAGGCCTTATTGGAATTAGTCCGGTTTCCTCACGATGTTTTCCTTCACTGAAAAGCGACTGGCAAATATCAAATGACATTTCGCATATAAGTTCCGAAAAACGAGCCGGGATTCGAACCCGCGACCTCCGGATCGAAAGTCGCACACTCTTACCGCTAGGCCACTAGCGCTTCTCTTGATACTGACGTAACTCCCTAAATTATTGCAGATGACTAATATACACCGTGTATACGAAGAAAGGGCGTGTTAAGTCTGAAAAAACTTTATGTAGGGACATCTATTGCCCTTGCGTACCCTAAAGAACGTAAAAAACTCGGGTACGCGGGTGCAGTGAAGTAACATATTCAAATGAGTTACCGGATCAATATTCATGAGACCCGGCGAAAATATGTTTACATCGCCCCGATTTATGCCAAGCAAAGTTTTTTAGCTTTTTTATACGAAGGAGACCCTCGGCCCAGCCACAACATTGGTCTAAGCGCGACAGCGGTGAACGGCAGCCATACGTGCGAATGAAAAGTCCCATCGCTGTGTCTCGCTCAAATGTATGGCCGCCGCTCGCCGCCGCCGATAATCTGAAAGCGCACTAACAAGGGCGAAAAGTTTTCGCAATACAGTTAAGCTGAGAACAAGATGGAGGGACGTAGTACTAAAAGACCTGGCTGAGCGCAAAAGCTGTAAAACCATGTGGAATGTATAGCTAAAAAGAGAGAAAGAGAGAGAGAAAAAGAGAGAGAGGAAGGAAGAGAGAAAGTAATCTGACAACAAAGTTATCGGACTCGGCTCACAGCCGCAACTTATAGGTATCTAGACAATGAACACTGAATTGTGCAAACTATTAGAACTCACATCCGTGGAGGTAACCTTCTGTTGACATTCGGACATCGCACATTTTTTTTTTTTTTTTTAATAATAAATGGGCTTACTCTTGGCCACAGACTAGCCAAAGGCAAAGACGTGGCCTACGATGGAGTGAGCTCGCCCAGAAGATGCCTGTTCACTCTTGATTTGAAGGTTGCCGGGTTATATGAGCTCGGAAATATAGCCGCCGGCAAGGAATTCCATTTAGAAAAGGGGTTAAAAATAGCGAGACTGTAGCATCATACATTGTGTATTAAGGGCAGAAAGTAAAGGATTACGAATGAGAGGCTGTTTGAAATTCTTCAGCCGCTCATGATATACACAATGTTTTTCATCACACTCGCGAAGTAATAACCAAATTTTAAACTAAATGTATTGAGCCTACGCTGACGTTTCGAACATTCGTCCGCCATCTTGTAATTTTTGACAGATCGTGGTATCAGTATGCAATGCAGGCATGTAATAACACCGTTTACGAGTGAGTGTGATGAAAACAATATTTACTGTACCCAGTACATTTCAACAAAGAATTCCAATACAAAATTCTTGTGATATCATATCTTGTAACTACGAATCCTTCAATAGGCTACTTGCCTCCTAGTCAAATCAGCTTCTTTTTAAGAACTGTCAAAACGAATTTGAACGACTCGCTAATATGGAATTTATATGAAATCGAATTGAGTGACGTCACGGTCAACTCAGTTACTTTATATATTTCTACCTGACTTATTAAATAGAAATTTGATTTAAAAATAACTTCTGTCCATGTTTTTCTTATAATTATTTGAAGCTTTATTTTATTTTAACTACAGTCAAGTTCCCTATTGTCAGGAACCAAGAAACTACTGTCTTGCAAAGGCACATTCTAAAACTATTTGATTAAATCTCAACCTTAACTTTTAGAGATCGGAAGAAAGATAGATATATGTATGTGTTATAGCGGAAAGGTAAAAGAGCAGGTGTAAAGGCAATATTGAGGGTTGAGTAGCCTCGGGTTGAGTTACAGTGCTTGTATTAGTACAGTATAAGGACATATTATGTATAATAAGCCTTATTTATCTTTCAATTTCAATTTATTTTATTTATTCACAAATAAGCTTACAGTTAACACCAAGCGCTTAAAAGTTAGGTTATTACATAATAATATATACTCGTACAAACAAGTCACTTTATACAATACTAAATTACATTATTTTCGTGCGTTTTCATATTATCCGATCCGATATCGGATTTAAGACCGACCTCCCATATATTTAAGCCGCCGTCTTTGATTTCTGCCTTTGAAATTCTACCTACATCCGATATCGGATCGGATAATGTGAGAACGCAAATAATTGAACTAAACTTGTTCCAAATAATTTATTCTTTGTCAAAATGTAAATAATTACATCGATTTTGATATCGTGAGTTGGTTATGACATTTGAATTTCGAACATATTTGACAAACCTTTTTAGCTTCTGTATCAGCTATATATATATATTTTTTTTTTTATTATTATAAATGGGCTTACTCTTGACCACAGATGATGATATGATGATATATATGATCACCGCTTTAAATATTGTCGGTTATAAAAATTACACCCTGTATGTCAGTACTGTCACGGAGAGTACTGTCTCTCAAGATGCGGCTGGCAAAGGAAAATATTTGTGGCATCATATTTGGGGTGTCATATTTCTATTAACGTGTCACAATAGACCCCTGTCACCTCGGGTACGAAATACTCGATATACATTCATTCAATAAATAAATGAGCATTTCTTTTTTTTTTGCCAATATTTTTTTTTTATTGTTTTAGGGAATTTTAGGTCAATTGTACTCAGAATCACGAGTACTTTCATTCTCACTGGGAGACAAAAAGTGTCCCAGAATTTCCATACATTTTTGTTACTTTCCTCTTTTGTTACCCCATACAACATGTACGGAAAATGGTATAAAATAAGAAAAAATCGTATGGGACATTTTTTTTAACTACTAGGATTGAAAAGGCTAGTAATTCTGAGTAGAAATAGCATATTTTTTTTCAAAAATATCACACTTCATAAAAGTGGCAAAAAAAAAAAGAAATGCTCAAATATTGAACGAATGGAACCTTTATTTGCAAAATATGTAGGTGAAAAACTTAAGAAAGTCACCTGTTGTAGGGTAGACCGGGGACAACTGAAACAATTTATATTCAATCGCCTGTAGCATTTTAATTTGAATAGATAGGAAGATATGAAAGTTATTTTTTAGAAGGAAATTTATTAGGCTTTTAAACTAAATTAGTGTTAAAGGTATGTTTCCCATAGTTATTTTGTATTATGAAATTAAAGAGGAAGCGGGAAAGTGGTTCAATTGACCCCACATGGTTGTCAATTGAAACACTATGCGAGGTCATTTGAAACACCTTAATTAATTTGCGGAAAAATAAAGAAATGTTTTTATTCATACATTTAACAATGACTGCCGTGTTATAAGAACAGACCACCAAAAGATCACTTTCGTAATACAAACTATACAAAAAATATCAGCGCCTGAAGATTTTTTCAAGATCTTGACAAAAGAAACGTATGTAAAAAAAGAAATACTTGACTTTTAATCTTCTTTGTTTCAGTAACTTCTTACATATAAATTTATCATTTTGGTTAAGATGAAACAATAAGATATAATTCTATGGAATAGTCGTAAAAAAATATTAACGTATTTCATATAAAAGTGAGTGTTTCAATTATAACCTTGTTTCAAACATAACCAGTCAGTAGCACAGCGGTGTGCACTGTATGTAGACATTTTTGAAGATCTGTCGGTCGCATGCTTCTGTTTTCAGGCCGGAGTTATACGTATATGTTGCTGCTTTCATTCGTGGAATTTACACGCTGTTATACTTACAAAAAACAGAACCCCATTTTATTGATAGTCGGTTACTTGTGGGGACGATTAAAACACAGGGACGTTTGAAACGTTTCAATCGTCCACAATTACGTTGTTTCTATCGTCCCTACAACACATGTTTGATTTCAAAGTCAATTATTTACCAATTAATGACACTTCATCACTGTTTCATGGCACTTAAAATATTATAGAATCCACAATCATATCATTTAGTGAATTAAAATTTTCATACTACACGGCTACACAAAATTAGACAAAAATATACGAGAACGCCAATATTTACTTTTTCGGTCGAAAATTTTCATCGGCTCCCTGACACTGCCACGTCACTCGCGTGCCCGATCCTTATTAGTTCAAACTTTCAAAAAGATCGACCGCGTGTTGTGAGTACTGCGTATTTCACGTAGGTATTGTAGTTTTCGAGAAATTTGACTTGTTTCAGCCGTAACGTGTTTCTATTGTCCCCGGTCTACCCTATGTGTGAGTGACGTGTTCGAATAGAGAACACATATTTAAAATTAGTAACACAAACAAAACAAACGGCTATTCGAACACGTCACTCACACATACAACAGGTGACTTTCTTAAGTTTTTCACCTATAATGTCCTAGTTTTGTGACCAAGAACGAGTCAAAAATACTCACCTTCATAGTAACATCAAAACTATTTTAAGTAAGTAATTAACAAATAATACTGGTAAAAGTTACAATCGGCTTCTATACAATGTCAATGTGCCGTATATGAAATCCCCCTAGAACAGAGAAATCTGTCGGATCCGTTCTCGGAAATATCTCTTAGAACCTAAATAATAATTAATTTGCCATCAAAATATGAAATTCTATTATCTTTGATCAAATTTCTTAAAAAAGGTGTTTGACATAAAAAGTAACTCGATTTTACAAACTTCTGATAACAAATTCTCTTTCATAACAGCTGTCAAGGAAATCAACTTTTTGCGATTTCCATTTCACTTTACCTTTTAAGTACTTATCTACGATTCTACGTTGTTAAAAGGAAAAAGGACGACCGCTTACCTCTACAATCGTAGTCTCTTTTTTAACCACCGCCATCTTAAAGGCCGGCAACGCACAACTGGTGGTAGTGATCGCTTACCATCAGGCGACCTGTCTGCTCGTTTGCCTCCTATCCCATAAAAAAATATCTCGAGGAAGGGGTTTCTCAATTCGTCTGTATGTTTTTTAATATTTTGAAAAACAAATTTTGATTGAATGTATATACATACAGATTGGTCCCATTCTTATCAGAACCCAGTTCTGATGATGGAATCCTGGAGAAATCGCGGGAACTCCTCAGATTTTAAAGGCATACATAGCGATTTTTGTGTTTTTATAAGAACAGCATCCATTTTCGTTCGGAACGGTGACATATGGTGCAGTGGAACTGCTGATGATGACCAGATCGGAACTCCTCAAATCTGAACGGCACACTTATAGTGACTTTGGTATTTTTGCAAGAACAACATGCATTTTACGTTCAGAACAGTGACATTTGGTGCAGTGGATGATGATCAGAACGGATCTCCTCAACGACGGTTTTCTTCTTTAATGTTTGTATACGTTATATGTGTTGTAGCAAGTCTTTTTTTTTTGTCAAACCCTATAATCTCGTTTCTTTATTTGGTCATTTCAAATTTCAAAATAAATACAATAAAAAAAAAACTAAATTAAAACTAAACCCAAAACCCATCCAAAAAAAGCGTGTTACAAAACACGGAGAAACTAAAAAGCCAAAAATAATAAACCTTCGAATTCAGATTTCTTATCGGATTGCAATAATCTAAACATCCAAATTATAAACAAATCAATTATTTTTGTAGTCGGTACCAGACCTGTTCGTCGCCTTGCTATTACCTGTTTGCCCCACCCAACCATACGCAGGCTGGCCCCGACTCCAAAAATAATTGATTTGTTTATAATTTGGATGTTTAGATTATTGCAATCCGATAAGAAATCTGAATTCGAAGGTTTATTATTTTTGGCTTTTTAGTTTCTCCGTGTTTTGTAACACGCTTTTTTTGAAGGCGGTTTTATTTTTAGTTAAAAAGTTAATTTATTTGTTGATTTTTAGTGGTTCCTAGTGATATTATATGTATCAGTCCGAATATATGTACAGTAGTGAAAGAATTATCCTTTAACTCCTAACCGCTGCGGAGTTGACCTTCCATCATCAGCTCAGCCACATAAAATTATTACCATCAGGCGTAAATACTGGTGTACCTTTGAAAAATACACTAAGAACATTACATGTGCCTATAACATTTGAAGAGTTCCCTCGATTTCTCCAAGATCCCATCATCAGACCCCGACTTGGTGCCAATGGAACCATCTCGGGGTTATACCCGTTCGATCAAAAAAAAAATTTTGAAAATCGGTCCACGATCCTCGGAGATATCGAGTAACATACATACAAAAAAAAAAAAAAACATTCAGTCGAATTGAGAACCTCCTCCTTTTTTGAAGTCGGTTAAAAACAAAATAGATCGTGATCAGCAGCGCAGGCTTCGTCAAGTGGACATAAAACAAATCAGCTACAGGCTTTGTCGACTATATACAAACGAAATAATCCGCAACAGGCTTTGTCAAACTTAAACACTAAATAACCTAGGGTATGGTGCCACCCCGGACCGCAGCTGGCCCAGAAGTTCCCATAACACTGGCCGCGTTGCCCCGTTGAACAGCCAGGGAAATTTGTTGGACCAGGTACGCAGTGCCGGCCCGTGCGCTCGATCAGAGTAGAGCGAGTTTGAGTGTCGGCTTGGTGTCGGCGCTCTAGGTAAAAGTTTTTCTGTATAGGAAAAAAAAATCGCGAGCGCAGCGAGTGCGAAATTCTTTCCTTAGGCAGTAATATCGGTGTTTTGTCACTGTATGTATGCCCTTCGGTTTCGAAGTGCTTTGAACTTTTCTCATCGTCACGCTTACGCTCCTTTGACTCATACAAAATTGCGCCTCTCTTTACGATTTTGGCGCCCCTATACCATTTGGCGCCTAGAGCGGCCGCTCCACTCGCTCTATCCTTAATCCGGCCCTGCAGGTACGATCCGGAACGAGGATCGCAACCCCTGCCTCTAGCAAGCAAGAGGGCTGCTGTAGCAAGTTGGGTTTTCGCGCATTCAATTCACAAAACATTCGCAAGTACCATTCACCAGAACCCCAAAAGCGGCTTTTTTTATTATTTTACTCCGAATCCTGGTATTATTGAAAATATTAAGACTCTAAATTTAACTTTTTGACAAGCAGAAACATCTGCAATCGATGCCACTGAACTTAGACAATTTGACCAAAATCGTGATAAACGCTCGCTTGGTTGTAATCTTGGTGGCTCAGGTGGTAGTCCAGAACCCGTGAGTTCAAGATCCACAGTAATTTTCTCACCCAAGACAGTAATGTCCCACTTTTTTTTTAAACATAGTGTACACAAATTTATTTTAAATTTAGTGCCCTTAGTGGCATGATATAAATCGCAGAGCAGTAGTCTCTAAATCAAAAGTTAAAAAAAATCATCAAAATATATTGTGAATACTATCCTTGTATTAAGAAGAGATCCCTCCTCTTAAGGGTCGTAGGCAAAGGCAATGAATGTGATTTAAAATCTCTACGAATTTCTTCAACGTTGACGTTATTTGACATAAAACATTGCTCTTTCTGCACGATATGACGTTTATCATTTATCGCTTTGGTGTCGTGTATTGCTTAATAAAAGTGAGTCACGTCTCGACTTGACAAATATTTAATGAGATGCGTGTCACCCGAGAAGATTCTTCGGTAAAGGGTGGGATTTATTGAATTTTATTGCTATCGTAATTTAGATAAATGGATAGAAAATATGTAAATAAATAACTATTATAGGACTTCTTACACAGATTGCCTGAGTCCCACGGTAAGCTCAAGAAGGCTTGTGTTGTGGGTACCTACTCAGACAACGATGTATATAATATACAAATACATATACATAGAAGACATTCATGACTCAGGAAGAAATATCTGTGCTCATCACACAAATAAATGCCCTTACCGGGATTCGCACCCAGGACCGCGGCGTAGCAGGCAGGGTCACTACCCGCTAGGCCAGACCGGTCGTCAAAGAATATGCGCTATAAGATTTTAGACAATTTTACAGTCTCGCAAAATAATGCAGAAATAAAAATCAAAAAATGGCAACTTTGTAGTGCCCTTTCAAATCTACGGAGAACAAGTCACTATATTGCAACATTTTAAGTTCTGCTCTTTCCAGGTGGTGCGCTCTATATTTCCAGGTGGTGCTTTGTGCCCGTTTCACCTCCCCCTTTTTTCCCGTGGTTGTCGTAGAAGTCGACTGTGGTATTTGGGTTGAGTTGTGACGTAGGCGAGAGGCTGGCAACCTGTCACTGCCGTCATAATTTTCGTTTTCTTTCAATCCCTTTATTGCCAGTGGCACTGACACTTTAGTAGTTTCATGTGCTCTGCCTACCCCTTTATGGGATATAGGCGTAATTGTATGTATGTACCAAAGACATATATAACTCCGTATAGACAAATAAAGTCTAAGTAAAAAACGTACCTCAGTACCATACAGAAAAAGGTACGGTGACCTAGATGGCATTACACCTTTGGGGTACGCTCAGCTAGATGGCGCTAATATTAATATTTGACATTTTAACACATATCAAGCTAAGAATATGGGCGAAATTGTCAAAACTGAGGTTCAAGTTAAAAGAGGTCAAAAGTTTTAAGCCTGTGTCAAGAGATGGCAGTCTATGCACTGTGACTACACATTTTACTTCGACAGTATCTCTCTATAATACTCGATTCTCGTTTTTGCTGTTCGGAGCCTTTGAGTTTCAGGGCGTATATTGAGTCAAATGACTCTTAAGACGAATCTGATAAGTTTCTCGACCCTCATACTATAACAGGGTCAGTAGGTAAATACCCTCAGTTTCCTACACAACCAACAGTTCAGTAACCCGCAGGGAGGGTAATCGCCTCGTTGGGATGAAATGAGATTTTTTAGTGCCCGGAACGCGGGAACTGGCGGTTTATGTGATCAGGCGATCCTTCATTTATTTAAACAGGGCGTGGAAAAACAAAATAATCAGGAAGATAAATCTTCGAACTTATGTAGTTTAGAGTCTGTTGCTAGCTTTGTAACTTTGATGTGTGCCAATGCCAACGTCATATCTTATTATCTTATATCTTTAAACGAGCAATTCTTGTATATTTATTTATTTATTTATTTATTTATTTATATATTTATTTATACTGACGATCTCGGAAATTAACCGCTCTAACGATTTCGCTGAAATTTGTTATGTGGGGGTTTTTGGGGGTGAAAAATCGGTCTAACTTATCCTTAGGTTCCGGAAAACGCGACTTTTCGAGTTTTCATGTGTTTTTCTTCGCGCGCCATCTCGTGTGCAGTAGTTGTACTGTTAAGACAGAATTCTTTCGGTCGATGTAAGTACTATTTATTGCAAACACTAGATGGCGACACAGGTCAAGGCTAAAATGAATAGAAAAATACACTGAGTTTTTGTGGCGAATCGCGCGCCATCTCGTGTGGAGTAGTTGTGTTGTTAAGGCTGAGAATTCTTTCGCTCGATGTAGGTACTATTCATTTTTGAACTAGATGGCGACACATGTCAAGGATACGAAACAGAACCGAGCGAAGCTCGGTCGCCCAGATATTTATACCTTTAAACGAGAAGTTCTTGTATATTTATTTATATATATATACCGACGATCTCGGAAACCGCTCTAACGATTTCGCTGAAAATTGTTATGTGGGGATTTTCGGGGGTGAAAAATCGATTTAGCTTAGCCTTAGATCCAAGGAAACGCGAATTTTCGAGTTTTCATGCGTTTTTCTTTCGCGTTAGTAAACGCAAAATATGGTCGTTAATTTCGCTGACCGGGCATGGGCTGGGCGTAGTCGTAAGAGGTCGGTCTAATGTTCGCAAGCACATCGCAGGTATCAGGGTTTCAAATCCCGGCCAGAAATATAAAGTTTTTTTTTTTTTTTTGTATTAATAAGTGTTTTTTTTTTAATCTAAAGACGTGATATAATAAAATAGAACGTCGCCCAGATATTTTAATAAGATTTGGCTAAGATATTGATAATATTTATCCTTACGTTGTTTTTAACTACTGTTTTGTAAGAATAAATTTATTCAGAGACCATATTCTCAAATCCGCAACGCAGGCTTCGTCAACTGAATACAAAATCCGTTATTAGCTACAAGCTTCGTCAAAAAGTAAGACAATGGAAAATCCGCAACATGCATCGTTAATAAACTAAACCTAAAAGTACATATTAAAAAAAAAAAAAAAAAACACACACACACACACCTACAACTCAAAAACACCCTGCAAGTCGCCACCAACAGGCAGCGTGCCCAAAAGGCTGGCCGCATTGCCTCGCTGAATGGCGATGCTTATTCTCTGAGCAAAATACTGGCCAGCCCTTTTGTCACCCGTCACATCTACCAAACGAGACGCCAAATCTTTATAGAGGCGCCGAGCCCCGGGCCCCCAAGGTCCCATCGTTTCGACCGCAAACGCCTCAAAAATATACCCACTGCCCAGCGTATCGTACTTGCGACGTTTACGGTCTTCGGCAGTAGACGCCGCATGACCAGCAAGAGCGCTAGTGCCCGGCAAATGGGAAACGGCGAAAGTGTCGACGCACGTCGCATCCCAAACCAGAGGCCTCCCCATGGACCACGGCACCAACTACTGTTTAGGTTAACTTCATATGTATGTTATAAACCTCCAGGTCTATTTGTATTACTTTAGTTTCTGGTACATTATTTACTTCATATATGTATGATGTTTATTATGACTGTTTGTGTTCTAAATACCTAAACTAAAAAAAAATAAAAAAAAAAATATTGATATATATAAGAGTAAGATATGGCCAGGGGTGGCTGACTCCACGATTCGCTACAAGTACCTGCCGGGGCCGCGAGTATTTTGTGATATGGCTAAGATAGGTTTAAAAAATATGTAGACCAAACGGTACGTATGAGCTCGAAGTACCATCGGCAACATTGTTAGCTGTACATTTGTAACCCATGTTACAAGGGCATAACGTCTACCGATGGTTAGTTAAGGGTGTTGCTGTTTGTACACGTGGTGTACTGATTGTAGCTCGAACTATATATGATAGATAGATAGATAGATAGAATACTCTTTATTGGCACACCTCAGCAAAAGATACAGTGGAGACAAAACAAATGATTATAAATAGAGGCAGACAACAGGCGGTCTTATCGCTAAGGAGCGATCTCTACCAGACAACCTTTGGGTAGCGGAAATAACAAACATAATCAAAAAGAGTAGGTGCTTCGAAATAAAAAAATCATAATTATTCTAATGTCCAACACACAAATTGAATAAACATACACATATAAGAGAATATAAATAGACTTACATAAACATACTTAAATAGTAATATACAACAAGCCAGATACAACAACAAGCAATCATACCAACCACAGAGTAAATATAGCAATACGATCACTAAAGGAGAGATAGATAATGTTCTTTAAGCATTTTTTTAAAAACAGAAAGAGATGATGATGATGTGTATGATATAGTATATGAAAATTGAACATTTCTCCTCTTAAAAATATCTAGGTTAAGAGTAACACAGCTTAATTACAACTAGGGAACAAATCAAATTATTTTATTAAATCGATTCCCGGCTCGACCACCAGTGGGCCTTGTCGTTTTTTCTTTCGTGTATGATATCTTTTTCAATTTATAATAAAATTTATATATAGTAGTGTGACTACTTGAAAAAGAACAAATAAAAAAAAATCCCTAGTTGCATAGATGGCAGCACCATCTCTCTCGCTATACCGTAATCCTGTAAAGGATTCTTATAGGAGGTGCAAGCACTAATTGCTCGCCCTTAGAGTTGGTCAAAAGACGCCTAGCCTTATCAGAGATAACATACACTAGAGAAATTTCGTCGGGTACCACGGCGGGCGGGTGGTCTAGTGGTAATGATGTTAGCCGCGTAAGCTGAAAACCCGGGTTCGATTCCCGGTTTTTTCTTTCGTGTATGATATCTATTTCAATTTATAGTAACACAGCTTATTATTATATTTTACCCAGAACAAGAGCAGCGATATAAGGATTTCCTAAAAAGCTCTTGTCCCAGTGTTTATCTTACCCCACCGAACCTTTTGTAGCATATTTCACTGTGTCCCGTCAGCTCCTATTCAGCTGACGGTACAGCAACATCCAGAGGCAGTATATAAATTAGGCACGAGCCGACCTTTGACCCAGTTCAGGTAACACGGGGCAATTTACACAAAACCCTGCTATTATTAAGTTGTTGGAGCCGTGGATATATCGTATAGTATGCAGTTTAGTAGTCTATTGGATAGTTGAAGTGAATTGGTAAGTACAGCTGCAGAAGTGCATGGCGAATTTATCAATGAATTCATTTAAAATTTTTCCATGCACTTTTGCAGCTGATAGTACATCACATATTTATAAGGCCCGATTCTAAACTTAAGTATTCTAAACTACTTACCAGTGGCGGCTGGTGAAAATTTCTGCTAGGCAACACTGAGCAAAAATAAACCTACCTAATTATCATCAACCTGACTTAAGGTGGTTTTCCACCGGCAGGGCGTGAATGGGCAGAGCGGGGAGGGAATTGAAATCGCCCGGACCCTTTTCCACTGAAAATTGCCATTAATAGCCATCGCGGGCCTGCGCGAGCCCGCGCGAGCTCGCGCGTGCCTGCGCGTGCCTGCCGTAGATTGTAGGTTTCATACTCTATGTCGAAAGCAATACGGTACATTTCTACACTAATAAATATCTCAATTCAAGTCTCGCTCATCCTCTTCAATCCGCGCCTCGCCATGTCTCGTTGCCCTCTGCCGGTAGAATACCACCTTCGAGTTAATTTATACTCTAAATAGAAAGCAATACGGTTAATTTTTACACTAACTAAAATATTGGGTTGGTAAGAAAGTAATGAGCGAATCATAACCAATATTGTAATTTATCAAAAATATAACGGCCTTCGTTATCTACTACTTGTCTCCATCGTTCTGGTAAAGAATGAATAGCATCGGCGAAGAAGTTCTTAGGTTTAGATTCAAAAAACTCAGCTATGTACTGTCGTAGATGGGCTTGATCATCGAACTTTTTTTCATTCAAGGCATTGCTTAGCGATCTGAACAATGCGTAATCCGTAGGTGCCAAGTCTGGAGAGTACGGTGGATGAGGTATCACTTTCCAACCTAGCTCCAATAGCTTTAGCCGAGTCACTTTTGCAATGTGTGGGCGAGCATTGTCGTGTAAGAAAAAACTTTAGCATGCTGTGGACGATTCTGACAGACTTTTTGGTTTAAATTTTCAAGCTGATTACAGTATACTGATGCGGTAACAGTCATTCCACTTGGTAGGAGTTCCCAGTGAATAATACCATGAATATCCCACCAAACGGACAGCATAACTTTTTTCGGGTGAGGCTCTGTTTTTGGTGCCTCTATTCCTTTTTCGTTTGGAGCTAGCCACTGACGTTTGCGTGTGTAATTTATATATAAGACCCATTTTTCATCTCCAGTGATAAGATGGTCCAACCAGTTGAATGTGCGGCGAAAAGACAGAAGTTGTATGCAGATATTCGGCACGGCGGTTTAGTTGATCTCTATCAAGTTCGTGCGGTATCCAAACACTGTATTTGTAGTTTTTTCCCAACTCGTGTAAATGTGTTTCTATGGTGACATGAGAGCAGCCTAACTCGGTAGCAAGAGTACGACTCGTTAGTCTCGGATCTCCTTCAATTAAGGTTTTTAATTTGGCTACATCAATCTTCACCGGTCGACCAGACTTAGGTTGATCTGATAATGAAAAGTCGCCACTACGAAACCGCTGGAACCATCGTTTCGCCGTGGCCTCAGACACAACTTCAGGAGCAACACGCTGACATATATTACGCACTGCTTCGGCGGCTGAATGGCCAGACTGAAATTCATATAGTAAGCAATGCCTTACATGCTCTTTTAATTCGTCCATTTTCTTCCTTATATTAGCTCGGCGACAGCTAGTGAATGACTGACGAGAAACTGTGCGACTCGCCCTTTATATTCTTTCGTCCATAGAAGATTCTAGAACTCTCTCAAAAATTTTATGTGGAATTCAATCGATCGCTCATTACTTTCTTACCAACCCAATATTTCAATTCACGTCCCGCACATCCACGTCAATTCACTCCTCTCCACGCTAAGCTACTTTTCGTCTCGCTCTGCCGGTGGGAAACTAACATCAGAGTTAATTTATACTTTAAGTCCGAAACAATACAGTTCATTTTTACACTAACAAATATCTCAATTAAAGTCCCGCACATCCAAGTCAATCTTTACTATTTCCACCAAAGATGCGCTGGGCGAGAATTTAAAATTCGCCATACAAATTTCAATTCCCTCTCCGCTCTGCCCATTCACGCTCTCCCGGTGGAAAACCACCTTTAGACCTAGTTCAGGAGACAGAGACTCCTAAGTAGTAAAGCTGTTTTTTTTTTAAATTTATTTTCTCAAAAAGGGTTACACAGTATTATTCTAATTATTGTATTTTCGCCAAACTGTATGACAGTTTGTTGGCGAATGCAAGCTCTCATTATTATTTCCTCTACTCATTGTTACAACTAACGGTACTAAGAACTTAAGTATAAGTTTACACATACATACAATACGCCTGTATCCCATAAAGGGGTAGGCAGAACACATGAAACTACTAAAGCTTCAGTGCCACTCTTGGCAAATAAGGGGTTGAAAGAAAACGAAACTGTGACATTGCAGTGACAGGTTGCCAGCCTCTCGCCTACAAGCGAAGTATAAGTTTAGTTTCATTGTATTACACCCAAATAATAAATGATGTAAATGTTAAATGTGTATTTACACCATACACATTTAACATTTACATCATTCAGAAAACAACTCATGATATGCACATAACACTTACACTATACACTATACATTTGTTTACATTTGTTTACGATTTAACGTTGGCAATAAAACTTAAATATAATTATACTCTGATGTGACCTAGGTTCCGGCAGAAAATCAGTGCTTTGGTCGAAAGAGCGAAGCGTATCACTGAGCCGAGACCCTTTTGTCCTGCTGCAACGCACACAGTTGTATTCTGTACTTTTATTTTTTATTATTGTTTGTTTGTTTTTTTTCTGTCTTTTATTCATTTTATTGCTGTCTCTTTTTATTATGTTGCGATTAATTTGTGTGTCTCCTTTAATCTGTATATTGTGTGTGTTTGCAGTTTGCCAAATAAATGATTTATCTATCTATCTATCTATCTATTAGGTTTCAAGTCAAAAACTTTATTTGTATTTTAAGAAGTTAGGGTTCTTCTTAAGCTTTGTCTGTTGAGAAGTTATATTATATTTGATCAAAGCGAGCTATTCATTGAAATTCCTGCTCTCGGCCACACCACGTTCTATCCCCGCGTAAATTCACGCGTTGTACGTGTCTCGCATGGCGCGGCTCACACGTACAGTTCACTTCAAAAAGGACAAGGAATTGCGAATACGTCTTCATTACACCTTACGAGTTTCTTCCTTAGATATGTACGTACCTTTTGGAATTGTTCGTGGAATTTCATATTGACATTTCAAACACCACGTTATTGTGACAAGGTACAGTCGAGTTCCGAAATATGTGTACATTTCTTTACCGTAACTCGTTGCAGTAAGGTGAAAAAAAATGTACTTATGTATGAACTCGACTGTACAGAAATTATCACACATTTATGCCGGTGACTGTACTGGTAAAGAATTCACCTTAGTACTTCCATATCTAGCTGATCTAGCATGGGTTATGAAATGAAATGAAATGAAATCATAGCTGTATCCCATAAAGGGGTAAGCAGAGCCCATGAAACTTACTCAAGTTTCAGTGCCACTCTTGGCAATTAATGGGTTGAGAGACTTGAGAGTTGTTTTACTAAATAAAATTAAAAAAATAAAAACAGATAAGGCACAAGTTCTCGAAGTTTTCTCATATATTCGAGATTCCCAGTCATTCTCCCTTTGTCCCGAAACAATATAGCTCCAATAACGTACCTAGTGGCTCTTCACCTTCAGTCTACGAGGTAAGGCAATCTTGACCTTCTAGTGATTTAACACCGTAAGGTCGTATGCCAACTACTATACTACTTTAACACCGTAAGGTTATATGTACAGTTTTTTACTATTTATCTTTAGGTGTATAAATAAATGTAATCAAAATCGACTCTCAAAAAGCTCCTAAAAGCAGTTGAGAATAAATGAAAACATTACACAACGAAGTGTGCACGGGAAAACGTCTCACTTTGTCGATTGCATAAAGCCGCTGTGCTTTATTCATGTAAAGATATGTACCTCAGAACCATATAGAAAAAGGTACGGTGGCCTATATGGCTTTACACCTTTGGGGGACGCTCGGCTAGATGGCGCTAATATTAATATTTGACATTTTAACACATATCAAGATAAGAATATGGGCCAAATTGTCAAAACTGATTTTTAAAAGTTTTAAGCATGTGTCGAGAGATGGCAGTCTATGCACTGTGATTACATATTTTACTTTGACAGTAACTCTATAAAACTTGATCCTCTTTGACAGAAGTGACTTTCTCTAGAACACATATGTCTGCTGCTGGTGAAATATGCATGTCCTAAATTATATTAAGTCCACCTTGTGTACCATATTTTATGCAAAATAAAGATATTTGATATTTAACACTTTAAGTTCTCGCGCTTTGTACACATATTTAAAGTCACATACGGGTCGAACGCGATTAATTAACATTATTTTTACCTTTTTTCCCAACGTTTCGACCACGGTCCCCGGACCAAGGTCTTCCGCGACCACGGCCAGTGCAACCTGGCCGAAACGTTGGGAAAAAAAGTAAAAATAATGTTAATTAATCGCGTTTGACCCGTATGTGACTTTAAATATTTGATATTTTTTTACAAAACGTAGCTGTTGCGTGGTAAAGCAGTATATCGGGAAAAACGTGTAGGATTAGCCTCGAGCTTGTTTTCAGAAGGGGACGTTTTTCAACGCGAGGGGTTCAGGAAAACAAAGCGCGGGTCGTTGACCCCGGGATGTAAACAAAGCAAGATCGGAGTTTATTCACGAACATTCTATTAACAACCGGTCTGGCTTAGTCGGTAGTGATCCTGCCTGCTAAGCCGCGGTCCTGGGTTCGAATCCCGGTAAGGGCATTTATTTGTGTGATGAGCACAGATATTTGTTCCTGAGTTATGGATGTTTTCTATGTATATAAGTATGTATTTATCTATTTAAGTATGTATATCGTGGCTTAGCACTCATAGTACAAGCTTTGCTTAGTTTGGGGCTAAGTTGATCTGTGTAAGGTCACAGTATAATAAAGAGTACTATCGTACAGTATGGCCACTCCCGCTCCCCGCTGAAAGTGCCGCCCACCCCCTCTCGGTTACCTCACAGTTACCACCTGTCAAAAACGCGAACAGTCGGCCTGTCATATTTCACCCATACAAGCATAGCACGCGTTCACCTACACGAGCTTAGAATGTGTGCTAGGAACGCGCTTCTTTCATATATTTTATCGCCAGTGTCCGAGATGTGGTAAGGTGCCCCCAATATATAGGTATATACTGTGATAATAAAATAAATAATACATTTTTAGACAAATTCAATGAGTCCCACGGTAAGCTCGTGAAGGCTTATGTTGTCCACCTGAGTGTCAATTGTGTCGTCTCACCGGAGTGTCAAGTGTCTTGTCTCACTGGAGTGTCAAGTGTCTTGTCTCACCGGAGTGTCAAGTGTCTTGTTTCACGGGAGTGTCAAGTATCTTGTCTCACTGGAGTGTCAAGTGTCTTGTCTCACCGGAGTGTCAAGTGTCTTGTGTCACCGGTGTGTCAAGTGTCTCGTCTCACCGGAGTGTCAAGTGTCATGTGTCTCACCGGAGTGTCAAGTGTCTTGTGTCACCGGTGTGTCAAGTGTGTTGTGTCTCCGATGTGTCAAGTGTCTCGTCTCACCGGAGTGTCAAGCGACCCGAAAGTATAAAAATGGGTTAAGTAAGTTTTCTTTAAATGACAGTATGTGATTTTTGTAGAACTTTTAAGGAGAGTCAATTTCATATTAATATTTTAGATTGTATTGTAATTATCTCATCTCAAACAGTTTGGTCAGAGTTTCCGACAGCCTTCTACCAGCGTGATTTTCTCCGACTTAATTAGTAATGTCGTCAATGTCGTTATAATTCAGTCAATTCACATAAATTATGTAATAAATACCTATCTCAAAAATCACTCTGGAAAATCCGTGTAGTAGTTTTTCAGTTTATCACGGACACACAAACAAACAGACAGACGTGGTCAGGGACCTAGTGAAGCTAGTCTGTTGCCAATTTGAACAAGACTGAAATTTAAAATTAAACTGCAAGTTCTAAGTCTAAACAACTAGGGAACAAATCAAATTATTTTATTGATTTTTTTTTTGATTTGTTCTTTTGTCAAGTAGTCACACTACTATATATAAATTATAAATTGAAATAGATACCATATACGAAAGAAAAAACGGCAAGGCCCACTGGTGGCCGAGCCCGGGAATCGAACCCGCGTCTTCAGCTTACGCGGCTAACGTCTTTACCACTAGACCACACGCCCGCCACACGGTCACACCAGTGGGCCTTGCCGTTTTTTCTTTCGTGTATGATATCTATAAGTCTAAAGTTCACGTAAGCATTATGGAAATTAAGCAACTACTAAAGGAATACTAATATAAGTGGGCTTTGGTTCGCGTGATAAATATTAATGTCTAGTTATAAGTAGTTATAGTTAGTTACTTTGTAAACTTTGTAGTTATGAAACAGTTGACACGGAACGGTAAGGATTTGTTCGTGTTCACGGTTTAGGGGACTTTGTTTTCGTTTACTCGTTGAAAAGGGAAAGTTATAAATAAAATAAAATAAATAAATATTGGGGACACCTTACACAGATCAACTTAGCCCCAAACTAAGCAAAGCTTGTACTATGGGTGCTAAGCGACGATATACATACTTAAATAGATAAATACATACTTATATACATAGAAAACATCCATGACTCAGACACAAATATCAGTGCTCATCACACAAATAAATGCCCTTACCGGGATTCGAACCCAGGACCGCGGCTTAGCAGGCAGGGTCACTACCGACTGAGCCAGACCGGTCGTCAATATTTATTCAATATTTATATAGTATTCAATATTTTGTCGCTGCGTTGTGATGAAAAGAGGTTAAGTGAATAACTTGACAAAATAATTTAGGTGATACGGAATAGCCCGTGTCTTTGAGGGCCGATTTTTTGTTGATATATATAAATCATTTTAATTCATCATTTCATTTCAATTGACTCTCGAATTTGGGTTCGATTGTGATGTAGGCGTTAGCAACCTGTCCCTGCGATATTACAATTTCGGTTACTTTCAACCCGTTATTGGAGATCGCGGATGAGCAAGCATAGCGTAGGACGTCCAGTCGTCTACCCACAAGATGGACAGACGACCTTGTAAAGGTCGCTGGAAGACGCTGGATGCCGGTCGCTTCCAACTGATATGAAGGTCCAAAGGGGAGGCCTATATTCAGCAGTGGACGTCTTAGGGCTGATATGATGATGATGATCATTATCTCAGAATTCTTTTTCTTTGAAATAAATCCGACATATCTTACATTTACATTGATATGCCAAAAAATCCTCAGATGTACAAAACAGAATAAAAGCAAATCGCGTGCCTCCAGTCCCCTTATTTATCGCGGGACCCTTCAAATTGTGGGGCACGATGGACTGATTGCGGGCGAGATACAAAATACGTCAGGAAAGTAAGATATTTCTCTTTGCCATGTTTTGTTTACTTTTCTTATTTAGAAAAAATAGAAATGGTTTGAGTTTTTTTTTCTTTAATCCAAAGACATAAACTGTTTTAAGGCAGACTAAGTTCACTTTGTAGCAAGTTTTATAGCACATCGTGTTTATTTGCTATATTTAAAATCTGGCAAGTCATTTGCGTCATTAGATTTATTTGTGTGAGCACAGATATTTGTTCCTGAGTCATGGATGTTTTCTATGTATATAAGTACTAGCTTTTGCCCGCGGCTTCGCTCGCGTTAGAAAGAGACAAAAGGTAGCCTATGTCACTCTCCATCCCTTCAACTATCAGAACTTAAAAAATCACGTCAATTCGTCGCTCCGTTTGGCCCTGAAAGACGGACAAACAAACAGACACACACACTTTCCCATTTTTAATATTAATATGGATTTGTATATTATATATATCGTTGTCTGAGTACCTGCAACGCAGGCCTGTTGGACTCAGTCAATCTGTGTAAGAATATCCTATAATATTTATTTATTTATTACAAACAGCGGGAAATCTAAAAAAACCGCCAAAAACGATGAGATGTTATATGTTTGTCTGTGGCATCGTATCTTTCGAAAGGGTGAACCGATTTTGATTTAAATTGTTCGTGTTTGAAAACTGAATTAGTCGAAAGTGTTTTTTTTTTATTAAATGTTGGTGTCGTGGTTATTTCTAGTAACAGTTATACTGTTTTTAGTTATAGTACCTAATGCACAGTAGACATAGCGTGCGACGGTAATATTCGCAGACAGATGTTATCGCCCAGTCATCGAAATTCATTTACATTTTATTAATGAGACTAAAGTTTCCATCGTGATAATGATAACTGAAACTTGAATTTAGAACGGAATAATCAATCTAAAGTATCTAAACTCAATAATTATGAAAACAATGAACGCAGAGATATGAATTTAAATGGTAAATGTTAAAATTCATGATATATTAAATTTGGCGCCCAACGTGGGACTAAAACTCAAGGCATGGCCCTAAGATTAAAAAGAATGTCCATCCTTTATGAACTAATTAGGTATACAATGTTTATTCTATAGCTCTTCTTCTTCCTCGTTCTTTCAATGCTCAGGATCGCGACCACAAGTAAAACGTCTCCATTGAATACGATCCTAAGCCATGTAGACTGCAAGGTATAGGCTGCCGCCACATTATGTGGTAATTTTGATTAACCACACCCTTCCGATGTTTCTATAAGGCGAAATGTCTGCTCGTGTGCCTCCTAACGTATAAAAAAAATATCGCACAAATATTTCTTTCTGAGTTACTACGAGTATGCTAATATATATACATATGTCAGGTCGAAACTTCGGAGGGCAATCTGTACTGAAAAATGTCGTACGATAAAACTCGTGCCAATTTAAAACACTCCGTTCGGTGGTGTTTTAATTTATCACCACTCGTTTTTTTCGCACCTGTATCGTAGTGTACTATTATATACCTCAGTTTTGAATGATTCATGGTTATTTTCATTAGACTTATATTGACCGGGATATAGACCGTGATTACCTTTTTGATTTTTGTCGAGCTCCCGATATTTCTATGCAGTACACTACTTCACTGCACCAACATAACTATATTTATTTTCGTATATTCCAGTTACAATATTATTTACAATGCCAAAGGGTTTAAATTATCAACCATTATGGCCGGTGATGCTCGATAACTTGTTAAATTCATTATTCCTGATATCGCGATCTAACTTACGACTCCCGCTTTGCCATTCATGTTATTCTATTGTGTTCAATATTGCCTTTTGTTGCCTTTATTTCATCAGGATAGAGGGTTATTGTTCACGGGTTTATTGAGGTAAGGTTTATTGAAAGTAGTGAAATTTCATAACTTTTATAAGGCAAGGAATATTGTTTTCTCAACATATGGGCCTGGCTGCGTAGCCGAATGGCACAAACGCTCACGAAAAGAAACGCTCGTAGATATCTATCTCTATCGCTCTTGCGTATTGTTGCGACGGAGCCAGACTACCTTTCGCGGCGTTTCTTTCTTGTTTCGCGTCGTAGAAATGCCATTCGGCTACGGGGCCTGGACAGTAACAAACGGTGGTAGAGAGAACCAAGCTCAATCTACGTAGTATTTTGAATGATAAAATGTACAAATCATTGATATAATAGTTCTGACCTTCGAAGAGGGAAAACTACACCAAAAATCGACTGGCAAATCTCCAATTACATTTCGTATATATTAAGTTCTGAAAAACTCATTGGTACTAATCGGGGTTGGAATTGGCGATCTTCTGATTGAAAGTCCCGCGCTCTTACCGCTAGCTATTGTAACACAGTGGCATTGACAATTCTGTACCTATTTCTGGGTTGATTAGTAATTTACTTCTTAATTCTAAGAAAACCAAATGTATTCGATTTTCTCTGCCGAATGTTAAACCAATCGATACAAAAATACTTTTGAATGATGAATGCTTAGAGATGGTAGATACAACACTGTTTCTTGGTTTAACATTGGACAAAAATCTACAATGGAGTCCTCATATAAAGAAACTAGCAAGCAAATTAAGTTCAGCCGCATACGCCGTTAGGAGAATCAGGCAACTGACTAATGTTGAGACAGCTCGCCTAGTGTATCATAGTTATTTTCACAGTGTAATGTCATACGGTATTCTGGTTTGGGGCAAAGCAGCTGACATACAGACTATCTTTGTATTACAAAAGAGAGCCATTCGTTCTATTTACAACTTAGGAACACGTGAATCAGTAAGAGAACTCTTCAAAGAAATTAATATCTTAACTGTAGCTTCCCAATACATTTATGATAGTATAATTTATGTTGTTAAGAATTTAGACTGTTTCACTAAGAATTCTGATATCCATAATTATAACACTAGAAACAAAAATAAGCTTGCCATAAAGAAGTTTCGTGTCCGTAAAGTACAGAAGTCATTTGTTGGGCAATGCATTCATTTTTATAATAAGTTACCTGACACTGCTTTGAGATTACCCCTCCCAGCTCTTAAGAACTACTTAAAAAGATCATTGATGTTAAAGGCTTATTACAGAGTCGAGGACTATTTGACAGACAAACATGCATGACCCGAACCAGAAACTACAAAAAACGAATAGCAATTAAAATAATTGTATTATGTATAGAGGACACAGTTCAGATAAGAAAGCACATCAAATATTTTATATTTTATGTTGTGTAGGTAAATTACATATTTAATGATATTGAGATTCATATTATCTTTTTCTTCTATGACAATTTGATATGTTTTCTCTGAAGAAGAACGACGTATTATTAAGCAATAATATAATTTATTGAAATTGATTTCCATAGAGTACCTAGTCTGTTCATATTCTTTGATGAATACTTTTGCATGTTAAATTGTATGTTGTTATTTAATGCATGTTAATTATAAGATGTAATGTTTTGAAAAGAAGTTGCCCGCCGAGTTTCTTGCCGGTCCCATAGTGGATACCCCCCTCCCAACTGAGGGGGGACTGAAATCTTCTCGAGGCTGAGGCGTAGGGTTAGAGCCGGCGTAGCTTTATTTGACGTTCATATGCGCATTGTAATATGCCTACTTGAAAAATAAATATTTCATTTTCATTTTCATTCATTATTGGCACCCAACATCAACATTTCCTTGTTCAGGCAATGAACGACAAAGTGTCACTGTTGGGCGACAATTGTCACTGTTGTAAAAATCGGCTAATGCGCTTCACAACGCATACAATGGCATGCTACATATAGTAAATAGTATACATATCACAGAACAGGGCTGAAAAACAGCGCTGTGCAATCACTAGACTCGCGGCACAAGCTGAGTCTCGAGCCTATTGTCGCACCTAGTATTTAACTGTTGGTAGTTACTTAGTTAATATTTAAGTCCTCAAAGTTGTGATCATAGCTATAGAATATAGACATGATTGTACTGTATCATAGCGTAGCTTACTCTTAGTTGCATGATAGAAATAAATACTTAAGTAATTGTACCTTAAAATTATTTGCGACAGTAAATTACTTTTTATTTTATTTATTTATTTATTTTACATATAGTATTATATGAACGTATAGAGTAGTTATTCTAATATTTATGAAAGGGCGCGCCCTTTCCCATGTTAATTCGATAAGCGTCCTAATTTTAGTAATGGCGCAGTCAGTAGCTAATCGATCATAGCTTCGGATTGCTTTTATTCTGTTTACTACAATAATTATCGTATATTAATGTGTTTGATTGTAATATGTGGATGTGTGGGATAACCAAGATTTGAGTTAAAGACATAATGTAACTCCGTATAGACAGCTACAGTCTAAGAAAAAAACGTACCTCAGAACCATATACACCGTGTTTCACTTAACACTAAAAACCCGAAAACCGTTTGTTCAGAATCGAGAGTAGAATCGATTGAGCTATATCTTGGTGGGGGTAATATTTTTATTTAAATTAGTATGTTTAGTTATTTTTTACGTGCCTATTCTATTGTACTCGTAATACAACATTGTGTATATCGCATTGCTAGAGGTTGTTTACCTTTTTCAGTATTTAGGGGTATTAATACTGGCTGGTTACTTGGACAATTATATTTTCCGCTTCGAGTTTGACGTTGTTTGTCAGTTTAATCTTAATGTTTATCATAAGTCATAACAAATTGAACTCGTACCTCATTACAACCTTGTCATTCTGAATATTGGGTTTAAATTTGCTTTGCTTGAAGTTTACTGTGATAAAGCTTTAAAGTGTTTTACAGTGACTTCTTAGCTCTGCTGTCTATTGATAAACCTTACATCGTTGCAGTAACGTACACAAATAAATAGTTTTATGGTTTATGATGGTAGTTAGCAATTATTTTATTGAGTGTAGAGCTAAAAGTCAAGTATAGCTGTACAGAAATCTAAAAATTCAATTAAAAAAAAAGTAACCATCAGATTAAAAGATAAATACTCTAGATTAGTTAAAAAAAATAAAAATCAGTTGGGGTGTCTGAGGTTTTGAGTGATACCGGAAACACGTTGTAGAAAAAGGTACGGTGACCTAGATGGCGTTACATCTTTGGGGAACACTCGGCTAGATGACGCTAATATTAATATTTGACATTTTAACACATATCAACCTAAGAATGTGGGTCAAATTGTTAAAACTGAGGTTTAAAAGTTTTAAGCTTGTGACGAGAGCTGGATTCTATGCACTGTGATTACATATTTTACTTCGACAGTAACTCTTTATAATACTTGATCCTCTTTGATTTGAGTCCATTTTATAGCGGATATTTATAAATCGTACTGAAATCTCCACCAAAAATTATCGAAACCGAAAAAAAAACTATGAAATATTGTTGTGGCATACTTAATGATGAATTTAATCGTAATCCATACTAATATTATAAATGGGAAAGTGTGTGTGTCTGTTTGTTTGTCCGTCTTTCACGGCAAATCGGAGCGACGAATTAACATGATTTTTTAAGTGAAGATAGTTGAAGCGATGGAGAGTGACATAGGCTACTTTTTGTCTCTTTCTAACGCGAGCGAAGCCGCGGGCAAAAGTTAGTATTATATGTTTCCTATTTATTTTATTTCATGAATGTGCTTCGTGAATTATAAATTTATATTCTAATCTATTCATAATCACGGTGAAACTAGTGAGATTTAGTAAAAACGCTAACTTCGTACTACATGATAACATTGATCTCTTTGACACGAATTAATAAATACCCCATAACATGGCCCTTATGAAAAATGTTTCATAAAACGCTCCAAACATTTTAATATCAACCTTGTGATAGGTACACTGCTCACACATTTTTCATTATTAAAGATAGCCAGATGCCTTGAGTTCAAGTCTCAGTTACGGCAGTCATTTTCCAGTTTTAAATGTGTATGTATGAATAATCAAGGACTTTCACTGATTGAAGTTAATAGGATAATCCCTAAAAGATTCACAAGGTATGAGTATTTGCTTTTAAGTAAAAGGAATAAATAAATATATAAGGAGTATTTCTTCAGATGTACTCAGATATTAATCTCAAGTAACCCTACCCTACTTAGTCTACTTACACATTTTCACAAGTTTATACGCCACCCTGTATATTTATGTAAATATATGTAAGTTAAAATTTAAAAAGACAAATGTACATTTAATTATTTGTTCACATATTGGAGTCTCATTGAATTCTTGCTGTAAATATACCTAAATGTTAGTGTGTCGCATTAATTTCATAATTTAAATTGCGGTATAAATGGAAGTATAAATTATCATCGGTGACTAGACATTAATATGTTTCTTGTTAAATTAAAAATTTAATTTCTAGTACAAGCTTTTATTGCTGACTCTACTCTACGTTTCCACAGGCAACTAAAAGTACTAAAGCTCAAAAATCTAACAGCCCCAAACCACATCTCGGACACTGGCGATCAAATATATGAAAGAGGCACACATTTTAAGCTCGTGTAGGTGAAAGCGTGCCATGCTTGTGTGAGTGAGTTTATGACAGGTCCACGTTTTCGACAGGCGGTAACTGTGAGGTAACCGAGAGAGGGTGGGCGTTAAGTTGTTTTATCTTAGAGTTTCTGTTTCCATTTCCTGTCATTTTCAGGGGGCCGATTTTTGAGTCTCACGGCGTTCGAATTCAGAAAATTGTCACTGAAAATAATAGGCAATTCACCGTTTTCAACCGGTATTTTAGTGACAGTGAGACTCAAAAATCGGCCCCCTAATCAGCCCAATCAAAAATTGGGAAGTGGGTCAAAAGATGCAAGATTCCAACCCCCGTACAAACATGATATTTACATAAATTGCATGTTAAATAAAAGCTTGTGAAATAGGGCGTTGTGTACCATCTCGTGTTTAGAGTTTACGGCATGCGTACTGCGCCGCGCCGGGCCTTGAATTACCACTCCATTCCGCTTTATTTTACGACTAGAGGAAAAGAAAATAAATTGCTACTATACGCCACGGAACCCTGCGACGACCCATCCGCAACTACACCATCCATCGACGCATACATAAAGAAAACAACAGAACAAACTCAAACAAAACCAGCGTTCGACATAAAACACGATAGAATGACGTGTTATTACAAACGATCTTCAGAGGGCACCGCACGTGGCTCGGAGGCACGATCGATAGCTACATACAACAACTGTTGCTTCGCATCCTCCAAACCACTCGCACTTACACAAAAACGAACCCAAAACCTGAGATAGAGCGAAGGACATCGCTACAAGCTCATTGCGCAAAACTCACGCAATACTCCCGCTTATTCCACCACACTTACAAGCTTTACAATAAGGTAGACAGGGAAAGGAGATGCGGCATCGCATGCTCCTAAAACGTCACAAAGGAGGTCGCCGGATGAATAACAATGCGGACTGCGGAATGATGTCCTTATCGACGACCGCCGAATTACCCCGCTGCGTATCGCCGCCATCTTTCATTTCAATCAAATTAATCAAGTTTGCTTAATGAACGAGTGTTCTTTGTCACTATCCCGGACAATTAGGCTGATGGAAAAACTCTATAAACAGACACAATTAAGAGATAAATGCGTAGGAAGATGTGCTCAGCATAGCTGAGCAACGCTACCCTTTTAGAGGCAAATGAGTCTCTTGAGATAGCAGAATGGCCAAGAAATTTGTTGTTCCAGCCAAATTTCTGTCTTTATTACAATTTCTGGAAGTAAAGTGTTGTATTTCGGGAACATTTTCCCTTAATAGGTAGAATGTTCGCTACAGAATGACTTTTTACGAGAACAAATTGGCCGTAACGAGAAACAAGAAAAATCTTTAAAAAAATTGTACAAAATCCCTTCAGATAGTGAATGCGACACTACGCAGTAGTAGCGAAAGTGGCGAAAGCGAATGCGCTGCTGCACTGCAGTACATGCCTACATAATATATCATCCTATCTCTGTCCCCCACGTACGGTGAGAGAAGGTGATTTCAATTGGTGCCGTGACCAGGGTATTCATTGAGCACTGCGACTGTGGGATGTTGCGTCCTGTATTGCGGTTGCATATTCAGCTAGTTTTTAAATCCTGATGGTATAGAAATACGTGTATTTTTATTCCCATGAAGCGTAGGCAGAGCACATATAAGGTAACGGCGGCTATCAACGCGGGTATCGAAATCGACGTCCATTACCGCCGCATTTGTAAATACGCATTTTGAAGGCAAACCGACCAATTTCCTAAATAAAGTTACTCACACAAAGGAAGCCTGTTTAGTTGACTAACGCACATATAGGCGCTAGAGAGTGTGAATGAAAGAAGACACTCGCTATTTGACAGTTTTTGCCACGGGGCCGCAAGAAGAGGTTGTGTCATACTGACGCGTGACGCTAAACCTAAGTGAACTCCAATCTCATTTAGTAGTTTACGTAATAATTGTGGTAAATAGGTGAAAGTTATGCATTTTAAATTATTGTTTATAGTTTTCTACATGACTTCTGAGTACTTTTTACGTATTTTTTAGCCTGGAAATGTGTTTAAAGTGGAAATTAAAAGACAGCGGTGAAAGGCGCCATTTCGTGAGTAGATTCTATTACTGTGGTATACCACAGTAATGGTTAAAGTAGTGATATTAGTTCTTTATGTTTTATTTTAAGTATATGTGATCAGTTATATAATGTCTTACAGTTGTTTTAATCTTGATCTATTCACGCTATCAAAGAACTATTTACGTGGTATGAAAAATATTCAACAAAACCTTAATTTTTAGCAAAAACTTCACTACTGATTTGGTAGTTTCTATGAAAACCGTTAATTTGTCAATTTTTTTAAACATTGAGATAAAGTCTGATGTTTACTTACCAGTTATGTAAACTTGGTTTTAATATAAAGTTGCAATATTTTATTTTGATTTGTAATGAAAATACATCTGTATGACATTGTTTTTATTGGTCGGAATTAGATTTTATTATACTCCAATTTATGCCTATCACCGATGGTACGATCGGATAACCCTCGGTAATGGAATGTATAAGAATCTATTACCGATCCATGCAATATTTGTTTGGGTCGGTAATAGGTTCCTAAAGAATTATCTATTACCGAGCGACATATTAGTCTTGTATCAAAATATGACATTTAGAGTACCGTAAGTACAGATTTCTTAGATGAAACTGAGTCTTCTGTGGGTATTCATAAAGGAAGATAGTATAGGTATATGTATTTGTCATAATTTGTATATTCAACCGTCGGTATTAAGCTCCGAATTTTGAGATGGGTTTCTATTTACCGATGGCAGAAAAACACTGTCATTTATACCCTCGGTAATGAAATCTCAATTCGCGTTAATAGAACCGCAGCCTGTTCATTACCACGGTAATAGAAAATTTAGGTATGCTGGCTTCAATAATTATTTTATGACATATAATAAACTAAAATGATCCAAAAACTCTTCAAAACGAATAGTTCAATAAATACTCTTCCATAAAAAAAATATTTGTGGTCGTTAACGAGCTTTGATACCCCTAATTTTTTGGAATCTTTTGAAATCTTCCTGAAGTACCACGTTAATAGGCGCCATTACCTTAATCGCTAAAGTTTCACTGCCACTTTTAAGAATAGAAATAAGTATCCGTATTTGGCGAATCCGCCATTGTTATTTCCAAGGTGAAGCCCACTGGGGTCCATTCCTCGAAAGTCTTTAATCTAATAATAATTATATATGAGTGTGTTGTCATGGCAACCCATATGATGTGACAGTTCGCAGAGTAATAATATTAGTCTAATATCGTTCGAGAAATGGGCCTCTGGTAGTAAGTTTAGTGGTAGTAACGTGTATGACTGCTGGGCGCGGCGTAGGCGAGGCTCGACTCGAGTAATTACACGCGACAGAACTATATTCAATTATACGCCCTCGTCGGCGTACAAGTTGTTAGTTTGACTGACTTTGTACAGTCACAGTTTTTTGTTGAGATACTTATTCCTCTAGTCTCTAAATCAATAAAAAGATGACATCCATTGAGTGTGTGTCTGTCTGTGGCATCGTAGCTCCCGAACGGATGAACCGATTTAGGTTTAGTTTTTTTGTCTGAAAGCTGAGTTAGTCGGGAGTTCTTAGCCATGTTTCATGGTTTTTTCAAAATTTTAATTTTGTGGTTAGGTTATAGATACTGCTAACCGAAATGACAATCGTTGACGGACGAAACACGGTCTGACTCTGTCGCGAAAATACGAACGAGCGATGGAGATAGGTAGCTACAGATACGATAACGAGATTATCGTAAGCGTTTGTGCATTTGGCTACGTAACTACGAGTACCCAGGTGTAAGTGCTACGTCTGCTCAGAATAAAGTGTCCGCCGTATATCTCTATTAGGACGACTGCCGTTTGATTGTTATTTATTACAGTCTGCGAAGAGCGACCAGCCGGCCTAGCCGAAATGAAACGAAACGCTAGACGCCGAACGAGTCTGGCTTTCGCGATATTATCGTAAGTGGGCAGTTCTCAGGAGGCGCGTTTTTACGTGTCCGGGGCAAAAAACGTCAGAACGGACTGTTCTAAAAATCTGAATTAATTCAGGCATAATATTTGGCCTCTGTTCTGTTTGGTACACTATAAAATTATTTATTTATCATTTGTATAATATAAGTAATAAAATATTAAAGGTGAAAAATGACCTTCGGTGGACGTGTCCCGCACCCAGAATTTGCAAAACAAAAAATCATAACTCAAGATCGAGTTGTTGTTCGCAGTTGTTATAGATATTCACGTATAAGGTATTAGTTAGCCTATCATATTTTCTACATAAAAATAATATGTCGATGAGTTTAGCTAACATTGTTAGCTAAACTCATCGAGTAAAGACACATTTACGATGTGTCCCGGGCTAGTGACTGATTTCGGTGTAATTTTTTAAACATGACGGTACTCTTACAAATTAATAGATCAGGGAAGCAGTGGCACAATTATAGTATGTTTTAGCTGTGTTTTAACCATTCAGAGTAGAAGAGATGCGGTACCGTTTTATAAAGGGGACTTTTTAAAGGTTTCTCAGTCATTCGGTGGGTTTGGTCTCATGTTTTTTAAGATTCGGTGGTTCAATTTACTCCCACAGTTTTAATGCATTTGTCGTTATGCAAGATACTTATGAATCCTTGAAAGGATGTTATTTCGTCATTATGACACCTCCTCTGTATCATGCATGCTATTGCAGTTATCTCCAAAAAGCGATAAAATTTGATATCAGTGGTGTTGATTTCCGTGGTTTCGGTGGATTTTTTGACCACCGATATCAAAAAAATTGGCCACCGACTTCGATTGCCACGTTTTAAACTGGTCTATTGAACATTATATTCTATAATTTCATACTTAAAGAGTAGGATATACTTTATAAAAACATAAAACTATGTTTGTGAGCAAATATAGTCGTACTATGGGTACAAAATTCACTACTAGATAATGATCAGGAGATTATCATGTTAAACTTAGTAAAATTGCGCTATTATTAACCTTTTTACATAAACTGTCATCGAATTAAAATGAAAATATCAATAAATTGAATAATAAGTTATAAATAACGTTGAAATGTGGACTAATGTGTAAATAAATGAATTCGGTGGTGCAAATTGATTACAGTGCCCATACATAATTACGGTGATTTAAAAATTTATGATTTCTCAAAAACTATAAGGTTCTAATGGAGGCCTCCACCACCAATATTTTTTATATTTAGGCTAGATTTTAGTAAATTGACTGACATATCAAAAAAGTAGTAAATAAAAATCGGCACTGAAATCAGGCACCGAACGTCATCTCTGAGAATCGCCCAAGTGTATTGCATTTGGCTACGTTCACGTACTCAGTTCTTTACACTGTACGGACACATCTCGGACACTGGCGATCAAATATATGAAAGAGGCGCGTTCCTAGCACACAGTCTAAGGCCGTTTTCACATTATCCGATCCGATATCGGATGTAGGAAGGATTTTAAATGTAAGATTTATGCACTTCCAGGTCTTCATTTATGTATTTAATAGATCATTATTACTAAAAAAACGATATAAAACGCAAAAAATGCGGATTTAATGCCGATGGCACTCTCCTACAACAGTTTTTGTCCGAGGCACCATGGAACTATATCGGCAGTTCCATGGTGCCGGCAGGATGCTTCCGACATTTTTTGGCATGCCGGACCCCCCGCCAGTTGTCGGCCGATAATATTTGTTTGTGTGCGTATATAATGTATGTATACGTTTGTAGTAGTGTGCGTGACAAAAATGGCGTCTATTAAACAGCTGCTAATGATCGAAATTCAAATTAGTTGACAATTTCCATTGAAAAAAAAAAGGTTGTAATGCATCGGTCCGAATTGCGGATACTAGTTTTTTTATCTTTTAGTAGATATAGTTGAATATAAAATTAATTATTTTGCCTGACACTGAGTATTTTTTATGCTCGTTATTTTAATTTTACAATATAATATTTATATTATAGTGCTTATGATTATGAAATATAAAACATTTTTTAAATATTTTTTTGATACAAAATCATACTTCATTGATTTGGAACAATGCGTTTTATCGGACCGACATCCGACACTATCGGAAGCGTTTATCGGATGTAGGATGTCGGTCCGACATCCGATATCGGATCGGATAATGTGAAAACGGCCTAGCTTGTCTAGGTGAACGCGTACTATGCTTGTATGAGTGACACATGACAGGTCAACTGTTCGTGTTTTTGACAGACGGTAACTGTGAGGTAACCGAGAGGGGGTGGGGTGCACTTTCAGCGGAGAGCAGGAGTGGCCATACGGTACGACAGTACTCTTTATTATCAGCGATCGTCTGTTTGTAGATTTTAATAGCAGCGGACGAAATACAGAAATATATAGAGACTAGCGTTCGCCCGCGGCTTTTCGCGTTAAACTCTAAAATTGCGGAATGCCTACAGGCAAAGCATAGCGACACTGACACAACTCCATGTAAGATCTATATGTACCTACTCGTATGTTTACAAATAAAATATTTATGATTTATGCTTCATACGAACTTCTACCACCCATTTTAGGGAAATGGGGGGCTAAACAGACACCAAAAGTAGCCTATGTCACTTTCCATCCCCTCAACTATCTCCACTCAAAAAATCACGTCAATTCGTCGCTCCATTTTGCCGTGAAAGACGGACAAGCAAACAGACACACACACTTTCCCATTTTCATATTAGTATGGATGGATATATTTGTTTCTCCGTTTTTAAACTCTCGGGTCTTTCGAGCCCGGTCATTTATAAGGCGTGCGTGAGGATATAGATCCAATACGTAGAGGCCGTTTGGAGATATTTGATGTCATGTAGAACGCCTGCTGGAACCCATTCACGGGTACATAAATAGATACCCGTGAACCGGTTTCAGCAGGCATTGGAAACTATCCATACTTAATATTATAAATGCGAAAGTAACTCTGTCTGTCTGTCTGTCTGTCTGTCTGTCTGTCTGTCTGTCTGTCTGTCTGTCTGTTACGCTTTCCCGCTTAAACCACGCAACCGATTTTGATGAAATTTGGAAGAGACAATCTTTAGACCCTGAGACAGAACATAGGCTACTTTTTATTTCGAAAAAAAGGGATGAAGGGGTTGAAAAAGAGGTTGAAAGTTTGTATGGGATTTCTTAATTTTAAATGATAAAACCATGAAACTTTATATTTTAGCACTTGATAAGAAATCATTAAACATATATTTAAAGTCACATACAGGTCGAACGCGATTAATTAACATTATTTTTACCTTTAAAATAAACATGGTGGGAAATAAACATTAACTAAAAGCGGGTAGATTATATTTATTTGTCTACCCCGAACATTTATATAAATTAATATCGGGTAGTTTTGTGTTGTTTACATCTCCGGTGACATTTTGCTGGGACGTCAGTCTTCCGCGACCACGGCCAGTGCAACCTGGCCGAAACGTTGGGAAAAAAGGTAAAAATAATGTTAATTAATCGCGTTCGACCTGTATGTGACTTTAAATATGTGTACAAAGCGCGAGAACTTAAAGTGTTATTATCATTAAACATCTTGATAAAAGATAGGGATAGGGATAGGGATAGGGATAGGGATAGCGATAGGGATAGCGATAGGGAAAGCGATAGTGATAGCGATAGGGATAGCGATAGGGATAGCGATAGGGATAGCGATAGCGATAGCGATAGCGATAGCGATAGCGATCGCGATAGCGATAGCGATAGCGATCGCGATAGCGATAGCGATAGCGATGGCTATAGCGATAGCGATAGCGATAGCGATAGCGATAGCGATAGCGATAGCGATAGCGATAGCGATAGCGATAGCGATAGCGATAGCGATAGCGATAGCGATAGCGATAGCGATAGCGATAGCGATAGCGATAGCGATAGCGATAGCGATAGCGATACGGATACGGATACGGATACGGATAATATGGGTATCGTTAGCGGGATATGGATAATCGGTCGGCGGTCTCTTACAATCAATGTGCTCTAAGACGATCGTTGTTTGCTTGCTTGAAGATTACGTTTGCGATAAGTATAAGCAAAATGTAAAAATTGTAAGGGATAATAGAAAAAAGTACTTTTTACCCACCGATCATAGTGTCGAAATACGGGCTATGTGGGATGTTTATAAAGGTTTCCCCAGCGTATATAGAATTACCTACGCTGTGGTCGATGTGTAATATTTCTACAATCATTGCAAGCAAAAGTATTATGTGCAATCGAAATAATCGCAGATAAATATACCTACAGAGAAACCTACGGTCCCTACGGATCCAAATGAAAATCTTAGTGAATACTTTTATTACGCGGGCGAAGCCGCGGGTAAAAGCTAGTTGTCAATAAAATGGAAAGAATAGATCAGGTCTATGGGTTGAAGTTTGGATGAGTTATGAAAATGGGCTATTGCAAAGGTCCGGACACCTACCATAACATTGCGTTAACAAGTTATCGAGGCAGGCGGTGACTCGTCACTCGGTAGATGGGCACCTGATTTGCCATCATAAAGACGGCCAGGCGCAACACCGGCGTGAGTGGCTCAGGGGTGTCGAGAGGTGGTGCTGCGCTTTCTCCGTAGTTACTCGCGGCGTTATGCCCTTTAACACTTCCACCCCTGGAGCAATAGCTCAGACGTTCCTCTCTGGACGGCCAATGAAGGCAAGCCAGAGCTGAGAGTCCTGCGGGTCCCCTTAGGGTTCCACTCCGGCCGGCGAAGACATGCCGGAGACGAAGACCCTGACCGACCCTCGGGAACACTCGGGTCCGTGGGGTCGTCACTCCCCAACAGCTCGCCACAAGCTGCCCTGCGGGCTTATTATTATTATTATTATCTTTAAAACTATAGCATGACTTTTTCGGTATATCATCTGCACTGCATGCTGCATGCACCAAAAGCACTGAAAAAGCTTTAAAATTTTGCCACATACGTTTACGTATTTGACGTGTTTGTTCGTCTTTTATAAAAAAAACTTCATGTGCACGCCGTTAATTTCTGAAATATTTAGAAATTATGTTAGAAGAATATTTTCTTGAGTATTTACCCTACCACTTTATTTTTCTATGACAGAAAATAACATTATATTATTAGTTTGTCTAAATAATAATAGAATTATTTTAATTTTATGTCAAGGATTGTATCAAGACGATGCATACTTAATTACCTCTAGTGGAGTTAGCTAGGGTAGATCTAGCCAATTTTTCATTATTATTTACTCTATAAAACAAGCTAGCTAAGAAAATAATTCTCCTCTGCAGGCTCTTACCAGTTTAATTATAAAGTCGCCAACCCCCCGCTGTCTCGTGGTGCCAACGTGCCAAACTGCCAGGAAGCCTATTCTGATATTATTATTTTATCATAATTTAATTTGGGTTTGATACGACACAAGCTTGAATAGTTTCATATGCTCTGCCTACCCTTTTTGGGCTGTTACTCCCTTCTATCGTGTTTAATTTATCACCACTCGTTTCTGATTTCCTCTCTTCCGCACTTATATCGTATGTATGTCGGAGAACGAGCAAAATGTGGTTTATGATATTTTTTATCACGCTATATTTGACAAATAGAGATAACAAGGGTTTTACGACTTCGTACGTCTGGTATTCGATTCAGTTCTACCAAAATGCCATAGATGACGCTGCTGTCTAAAAGAACAGAATCCGAAAACAGATGAAAGAAGGCTGTCAGTTGACCTGCAGGAGAAATGATGCGAAGAGATATAGTGTTGGTGGTAGATTGGATTAAATCTCGCAGTTTGCTCGAAATAACAAGCGGAATGTATTCTATGATGTGTAATTAGTTTTGTGCAGTAATTTCTGTGACTGAACATGGTATTTCATTGAAAGCTCTCATCTACCACGTTTAAAAGTCCTGACAAAGTTCTGGTATGATACGTCCACAATCCGATATGTACTATTTTGAGTTATGACAAATAAAACATTTCTTATTCTGGAAGTCAGAATAGGGCTCCAGCACAAAGCGGGCTTGTGGCCAACGGCGGCGACGTCGAGGCGAGACATGTATATTCCGAGTCGGTATGTGTATGCAGTACAAATTTACTAGAACCGTCGCTAGACTTATATTGACCGGGATACCCATGATTCTATTAGACTATAAAGATCGGACGCCTGCGATGGGCAGGACACGTGACATAACTGTCACCATGACCCATGACGTCTTAGCGGCAACAAGATGGCGCTCGCCGCTGCGTTTAAGCTAGGAACATACTACGCGGACGTCCGTCGTAAATCGACCGCGGACGGGAATCTGGACAATGAAATTACACATAACCGTGCAAACTATCGGTCGAAGGACGTGGACGTGGCCTTGAGCGCATGGACGTCTGACCGAAATCTGGCTCGCTGGATGTTTTGTTCCGTGCACACTGTTCGGTCGCGGTCGCGGTCGATTTACGACGGACGTCCGCGTAGTATGTTCCTAGCTTCAGTTTTATCTTTGCGCTGCGTTCACTGTGTCACAGGTCCGCGTCGTACAGCTGCGTTCGTGACCAACAAAATGGTCCCGACGGAAGACCAGGGGCCCGTTTCTCGAAAGGTACAAGCCTTGTATTACAAGTGTGTTTCCATGACAACCCATACGATTTGACAGTTCGCGCACTTGTAATACAAGGCTTGTACCTTTCGAGAAACGGGCCCCAGCGCTGACCCTTGGGTTAGCATTTTATGCTGAGTCGGGACCATTTCGTGGTAACTTATATGTTTAATTTCTTTTATTTGCTGTTTCTGTTTTCTTACTTGTGTATTTTGTAGTTATCACGAATAAATAATTGATTGATTGATACCTCATACGGGTGCTTTGGCCAGGCAATGCCAGAGGGCGCCGTGGTGAATGACATACATCGATCACAGCGCGCCCTCACGAACGGCAAAGAGGATGAAACACCGGAGTGGGTTTAGTGGGTAGGGCCAAGTTTCCCCTTTCTCGGTAGGGGAGGGGAATGAAACGGCGAGTCCCACACATCGTGCGTGCATTCCCACTTCGTCAAAAAAAAAAGGATACGTGATACGAATGGACGAGGCCACAGAGCACCCAAACGCCTTTTAGATGGCCGACCGGAGGGCAGCAGAGGTAAAGGCAAGTCTAAGCTCAAAAGGTTAGACGGCGTATACCAGGACATCAAGACCCCTGGGATTGAAAATTTTGAGAAGGAAGGCCACTAATTTTGAGGTCTGGCTCAGTCGGTAGTGACCCTACCTGCTAAGCCACGGTTCTGGTTTCGAATCCCGGTAAGGGCATTTATTTGTGTGATGAGCACAGATATTTGTTCCTGAATCATGGATGTTTTCTATGTATATAAGTATGTATTTATCTATTTAAGTATGTATATCGTCGTTTAGCGCCCATAGTATAAGCTTAGTTTGGGGCTAAGTTGATCTGTGTAAGATGTCCCTAATATTTATTTAAATATAAATATAGGTATAATATAGGTTCCTGAAAGTACAGTAATGTCATCAATTTATCATTATATTCATGTGAGCGCCAGAGGTGGAAAAAATCTAAACAAAAATTGAAAAAAAATGTAATCCAGGAATACGAGCACAAAAATTATCTTTATAAATCCCATGGGAGTTATTATCTCAACGCACCGTAATTTATGGTCTTTTCCAGCTTCAAACAAAATCAAATTTTAATCAACATCTTATTTGAATGCTCTCTCCAGGGAAATAAGAGTTGCCGTGTTTGTATATTACGTTATGGTCGTAAAAACATGTTGATAACCTTCTACCTACTGAGCTACTTTTATCTTCAACCTCCTTGCGTTATCCTGGCATTTGCCACGGCTCATGGGAGCCTGGGGTCCGCTTTGACAACTAATCCCAAGATTTGGCGTAGGCCTGGTGCCTTTTACGAAAGCGACTGCCATCTGACTTTCCAACTCGAAGGGTGACTAGGCCTTATTGGAATTAGTCCGGTTTCCTCACGATGTTTCCTTCACCGAAAAGCGACTGGCAAATATCAAATGAAATTTCGAAGATAAGTTCCGAAAAACTCATTGGTACGAGCCGGGGTTCGAACCCGTGACCTCCGGATCGAAAGTTGCACGTTCTTACCACTAGGCTACCAGCCATTTGAGAAATTGCAAAAAATATCCTGTTCTCACTTATTACTTACAATATCTCTTAGAAACGGAACAAGATACTCACCTGATGTTATTGGATATTTTTCCGGATTTGTTGCCAATGCCAACTATTTTGACAACCTCTCTGTAAGTATTAATCGTAAAGTGTGTGTGTCTGTTTGTTTGTCCGTCCTTCACGGCAAAACGGAGCGACGAATTGTCATGATTTTTTAAGTGGAGATAGTTGAAGGGATGGAGAGTGACATAGGCTACTTTTTGTCTCTTTCTAACGCGAGCGAAGCCGCGGGCAAAAACTGGTATATAATAAATAAATGTCATAATTTCATAGAAATGTAATCTCTAATAATATACATACATACATATAATCACGCCTGTATCCCATAAAGGGATAAGCAGAGCACATGAACGACTAAGTTTCAGTGCCACTCTTGGCAAAAAGGGGTTGTGAAAGAAATCCAAATTGTGACATTGCAAATCTCTAACAAATCCTTTTTTTACAAAAATAGTACATTACATCAGAGGCCGGGAAAATGAGGATTTCCAGCCAAGTGGGTATATACGAGCGAGCGTGCGAGCGAGGCCGGATAGGGATACGAGGCCGGGAATCCGTTTTCACGCCGAGGCATGTATAGTGCTTTTCTCAAACATACAATGAAATAAAAAAAATGCTCTAAAGGACAATATTTTATAAAAAAAAGTTACTTTGCAGGCCTAGGCCTAAAAAATAATATGAAATCCCTTTACAGTCCTCTCGAGTTGTTGCGCCCAAAAAGCGATAGGTACTTCCCAGCCCATTTTAAGGAACGTAAAGACAATATTTCATTGCATGTTTGAGAAAAACGTATATAAACATTGCATTTGCACAAACAATGTATTACGAAAGAGAAAATCGGGGGATATCGAAAAAAAAATCAAAGATTGTATATACGTAAGAGAAGTGAAGGTTAGATAAGCAATCGTTAAGGTATGTAGGTTAACAGGGAAATTGTTGGCAACCTCTGATTATTGGCACAGTCGGTAGGCCTACAGCCAGGAGTCACCAACGGTATTGATTGAAAATAAGCGCGCGATGCTGACGGTTTCCTCAAACTCGACGCTGTAGATAGGTTGATAGGTTTGGGGATACCCGTAGACTCCAATAAAAGCTTTTGTGATGCAATTTTTCATCTTTAATCGATTTCGGAATGGATTAAATGAAGCATTTTTTTATATTATAAATGGGCTTACTCTTGGCCGCAGACTAGCCAAAGGCAAAGACGTGGCCTACGATGGAGTGAGCTCGCCCAGAAGATGCCTGTTCACTCTTCATTTGAAGGTTGCCGGGTTATATGAGCTCGGAAATATAGCCACCGGCAAGGAATTTCACTCCTTGGCAGCGCGCATAAGAAAAGAAGAAGCAAAGCGCTTCGTGCGAATTCGCGGAATATTTACCAAGTAAGGATGGAGACCGGCCGTGCGTCTAAGATGAGTCCGATGGTAGCATATAGAGGTATTTAGCCTATTTCACCAATTCAACGCTACGAGATACAAATTAAGTGCTAGAGGAATTTTGGACAATGGATAAACGAGCGATTTTTGATTGGCTAGAGCCTATTCCGCGTATGAAGATAATAAATATATAAATAAATATTGGGGACACCTTACACAGATCAACTTAGCCCCAAACTAAGCAAAGCTTGTACTATGGGTGCTAAGCGACGATATACATACTTAAACAGATAAATACATACTTATTAAATGTTAGAAGATGTTAGAAGATTGATTCTAAGGGCCCATTTACACAGCACGAGAAATCGCAAGCGAGTTTCATTACACTTTTTACGTGTGCTGATTTCTTTGTACAGTCTGACCAAAAAGAGTAGAAATTTGAAAGTGGCAACGTCGTAGTGTTATCCCTTTCAAATCAATATGTGTAAGAAAACGGGACGACACTATACGATATTACCATTTTTTAATTTACAATACCATACAAATCATTTATTTGTGATAAACAAGATATAACACATATAAAACAATACAAGCACATTCAAAAGTTACAAGAAAAATTAATAATTAAAAAACAAAGAAAAAAACACATATTGATGTACTTAGTTGTTTACCACGAAATGGTCCCGCCTCAGCGTAATGCTAACCACAGGGTCAGCGCTGATCTTCCGGCGAGACCATTTGTGTGCCACGGACGCATAAACTATGTTTAGTCAGACTGTAACCTCAACTATCTGTCATGTAATAGTGTGAATTTTCTGAGATGAACTTTTCGCTTTAGCCGTAATCTGTTAAACAAAGGCCTTTGTTTCTATTATTCACGGCGGCTAGCTCCCGTTTAAACGGCACGTGCTATATTCTCAGTGTAGTTAAAAAGCAACTACCATGATAGTAATAAGGTTCAAATCCATAAAAAGACCTTTCGGAGATAACACGTTTTGTGTTTTGCCATTCAAAAAAAGTTACCTGTATACTGCAAACTGTTTAATAAATTTGAACCTTATTGCTATCATGATAGTTGCTTTTTAACTACACTGAGACTTTAGCACGTGCTGTGGAAACGGGAGTTCATCTCAGAAAATTGATACTATAACTAAAATCGCATGCGATTTCCGATGCGGGCTCTAAGATTTAGATTTTTACGATAAAACAGCAACGCCATTAATGCATCTTCGATATAAGCCCGGCAAATCGCGGCTAAGCCCCGCAGACGGCTCAGCTTATCAGGATACAAAGCCACATGCACAAACGCTCACGATAATATGTTTCGTAGCTATCTATCTCTATCGCTCTTGCGTATTGGCGTGACAGAGCCAGACTGCATTTCTGTCGGCGTCTGGCGTCCACGATTGGTAGTCGACGCCGGCAGAAGAGCCGGATTACTCCGCGTCGTTAAATATCGGAATTTTACCCGCGTCCGGTTTACTGGCGGTTTTGAGATTGCCCTTTTACTTATTTCAGAACTAGCTTTTGCCCGCGGCTTCGCTCGCGGTACAAAGAGACTAAAAGTAGCCTATGTCACTCTCCATCCCTTCATAGCCTAGGAACCATCCGGTCTTGCTACTGCTGGGAAAATAACTTAATTCTATAACAGTACTTTTTATGTCACCAAAAATTAAGTTTGGTAATTTGAAATAGTTTTTTTAGTTAAGCCACCAAAATTTGTGACAAAAAACGTATAATAGAATAAAAAAAATATTATTTTAATTCACTAAAATTCAGGCGAAAATGGAATCAGGACTTTTGTTTTAAATTCGACTACTTTAATTTATGACCTTTATAACACATTAAGAAACCACCTATTTTTGTGAATGATACTTCGTAGTAGCAAAAAGCGGACTAATTAAATCAGTTATGACACAAGCAATAAAAGGACAAGTGAAGTTATGGTTGTTTTGTATATACATTATATGTTGAAACACTATGAAAACTGAAACCACCCCAAAAACAAGACGGATGTTCAATATTTTACTAGCTCGGAATAACATTCACGGCAAAAATTACATAAGCAAAAAAATTGCAACAGACTTTTCGTTAGGATCATAATAAAGAAGAATAAAAATTAATCCACCTTTAAATGCTCGCCAAGAAGCGCTAAAACCATATACGTACGTACTGAAATAAGTATTTTCATATTCTTCTTACCTACAAACTCTCTACCATTGACGATGTAATTTCCTGCATTATTTCAAAAGTGACTCATGCGTTCAACCGTATTTTCATTACATCATGGTATAATAATATATTTCGTCGCCACTACTATCGCTTAAATAGCTCAGGTTGTACTAGCGTAACGTAAGATGACGGACGGTCCTGATGTCGTGGGTTCGATCCCCGGCAGTCGAAATGAACTTTTTTTGGTTTTTAATTTTTATTTTATTTTTCTTTTACCGCCTTTTTACCCCCTTTATTTAAAATATTGTTTTTTTTTTGTTGTATATAACATTTTATTTAATGCTGTGAGTAATTTAGGTACAGTCAAGATATTTAATTCCCTAGCCATTTTAAAATGTTATTAGACACATGTAATGCAATAAGGTCGAAAACTGTATTTCAGTATTAGTATTGATTGAAGGTAACCTAAGGTTCAACATCGTTCCTCCGGTTCCTCCCCGCAACCGCAATACTCTGTCTTAGCTAACCATCGCTAGACGTTATGCCCTTGTAATAAGGATTACAAATGTACAGTGACAGTTGTCCGGTATGACTCATAGATTTATATATTATTAAGCTAGATTGAGTTGTTAGGCCAAAAAGTGTGTCCACATGAGAGGGTAAAGTTGGGGCTGGTGTCCCTCTCGCACTTATTGCCACTGTCAAAATTATTTGAATGACGACATCACTGTCATTATTTGGGGATACCAGTCAATATTCAAAGTTACTACCAAATCTACTAATACCGAACTAAAGGTTTTTTTAATTGCGCAAATCTTTGGTTTTATGGCTTCATAATAATGACTTACCAATTCGCTACAAGGTATTACTATCCTTGCCTCGATATAATACAAAAATCATTTAAGAAGTTTATTAACTTAGTTATCATACAGGTAAAAACACTACTACTATAGTAATCTCTTTAACACTGGCAACACGTGCGATAGGGACACCAGCCCCAACTTTGACCCTCTCATGTGGATACACTTTTACTATCCTAATAAGAACGTTTTTCTGCACCGGTGATAAAGTTCAATTTATTATGGCAAAAAAAGTGTGACCTCAGTCCCTATTGAAAGTCCATGGTATGACTCAATGAAAAATTGGCTAAATAGTAATCGGAAAACAAGCAAAAAGGGTAGAATATATTTCTATAAGTTATTTCGTTGGATTACATTACAAAATGAATGTATACATTATAATACTCGTTGTAATTGTATAGATTTAAATAAATAATTTTATTACTTAGTTCAAATTAATGACCGTCAAGGAACAAAAACTAATTGAGTCGCTATTAGACCGTTTTCACATTATCCGATCCGATAACGGATGTCGGAAGGATATCAATAGATGAATCCAAGATTCCGCCTGTAATGTATGGGATATCGGTCCGACATCCGATATCGGATCAGATAATGCGAAAACGTACTTAGGTCTACATTTTACACTTTTGAAAACCAAGATTAATTAGAGTCAGTTGTATGGTCGGTATGTAGTGTAAATAAAAAGTCTAAAAGTAGTAGGTTCTTTCTATACTTTTTGCTATGTATTTTATATTTCAATAGGCAGGCTTCTGTACCTATATTACAGTACTTTCAATATGTACTATCCTATAATTAAATTCGGACACTCGCGTAGACACTTCTAATATTATTTGAATGGCATTACCAACATTAAATCTCCTTTTGAAAATAAATTTTAAAGAATGTCCCACTATCAGATCAGAGCCACTGGTATTTAATTTAAAACAAATGCCTATAATAAATAAATCCGATTAAAATTTGGGTTGTCTGCTGTCGAATTTAATTATTTTCATAGAAAATATTTTAATTTGTATCCTTCCAGCTCGAGATTCTCGGAAGCCCTGTAAATTTTTCTTTGTGACAACAAGATATGTCATGTCATACATTTATTGTAATAAACGTAGTACAAGTGACCAAGATAAAGATGATACAGCAGGGTATTTTAAAGTTTATGTAATGAAGAAGTAAAATTGCGGCCTTTTTTAGGTATTTCTATTTATGGAATAAATTGGAAATATCTAATACCTACAATACCTACATACTTATTATATATTGGTAGCGGCTCCATTCGTTCAATATTCGTTCGCTATTCATTTTGACATTTAAGTCATTTGAGCATATTATGACAAAAGGTATTTTGATAAAGAGTTTTTAGTGTGTCGCAGTTCCATTTGCAATTTTGATACTTAGGTCTTTATACACTAAGTTGGTTATGGCATGAACGATTTTTTTCCTAAGCAGATAAGAAGTTAACATTATTAGCATCAACAAGAATGTTATACTTAAATGCAATTTAGACCCAGATTTTTAAAACATTTTTGTTATGAATTGTGCGTCCTTGTATTTAATGTCATTGCAGTAGCTTGTACTTATCAACTTATAATATGAATAAAACATAAAAAAATGAATTAAAAAAGCTGTAATATCTATGACCTACGTATGCGACGACTGAGATTTGAACCCGTGACCTGTGGCTTGTAAGTCTAACGATAATCGCCGGGGCTATACCTGGCCGTGACATATGGGTCGAAATTAGACTTTGCATAGATTTCGCGTGTTTGTAACAAGCGTTGCTTCAACGATTCTGAAGAATGGAAGAATACATTTCACAAGATGACGGAGATCTGTCAAATGGTAGAAGAGAAAAACGTGAGATAGATGTATGTACTGACAAGTATATACTCTTTTCGACGACTGTCAAATCGCATGCCTAAAATAAATATGTAATTTTTTAAATTACTTTGGACTTTATTATCGGTGGGAAACGTCTGTTTTTAATCTACCTAAAATATTACTTATGTAGAAATAGGCATGTAATGAGGAGGAACACTCAAAGGATACGACAGATGGCGCCACCCTATTAGTCCGTGAGACGTGAGAGCGAGAAGCTGATAATTATATTTTTTTCTCTCTCTCTCACATATGAATGACAGTGACATGCCTAGACTCTTGCATAGACGCCGCCTGGCGGGGTAAAATGTCAGTGTGCCTCCTCATTTACATTAATGTGTAATAGAAGAACAGAATAAAAAGCATGCGACACTGCTCATCACCTACTCTCGGCCCAGCTCACTGGCGTGGTGGTTTGCCATATGGATTCCTAAATGTAAGACACTAAGGTCCAAACCAAACCACGCAAAAAATGTAAATATATTATTAAATTAAAGTATTAAATAAAGGTCAAACTTATTGGGTGGATTATCATGCTGTTAATATTGTTAAATAGGAACAGTAAAAGTCAACCTCGTACTATTATCTGTTCCTAATTTGCCTGGTCAAATATTTAGATTTTTTTATTTCCATATAAATATATTGGTGGTTTTTATATGCTAAATATCTGAAATATTATGTGCTATTCATTTCTGCTTAAAAATATCTGTTGTTATATTTGCTCTAGAGCACGTTAGAAAAAATTCAAAAATTCTATATCATTAAAAAAAGTCTTATTTCCCGTCATATATTTAGGTGGCTTCGGGTTGTAAACCTTAAAACTGATTTTTTTTTACATGTGTCCACCATTAAATTACTGTGAGGTATTTTGCTGAAAGAAAACGCTTATTTTTTGGGCGTAGTTTTTTTTAATATCTTCCATTCCAAACTATTGGTGGATTCGAAAATATAGGTTTTTCAAATTGCGATTAAACGCTGTATATGAAAAAAAACTACTGTTGTAGAATTATTTTCAAAAATATCGCACCGTTCTTAGGCTATCAACTATCTTCACTTAAAAAATCACGTCAATTCGTCGCTCCGTTTTACCGTGAAAGACGGACAAACAAACAGACACACACACTTTCCCATTTATAATATTACATATAATATATATAATGTATATATATAGTATGGATATTATAGTGCTTCAGCGTAAAGTTTTAAGTTACACACAAACTGTATGAGAAATGTTTTTTTTTTCGATTTGTGGTTTTTTCTTTCCCGATTTTTTTAGAGTGCCTGTTAGAAGAGGACCTATCTGGGTACGTAAGTAGCCGAATGGCACAAACGCTCACTAAACGAAACTCTCGTAGATATCTATCTCTATCGCTCGTGCGTATTAACGCGACGAGCCAGACTACCTTTCGCGGCGTTTCGTTTTCGTTTCGCGTCGCAGAAATGCCATTCTGCTAAGGCACCAGGCCCCGGATAGATAGCTACTAGCGTTTCGTTTCGTGAGCGTTTCGTGAGCGTTTGTTCCATTCGGCTACGCACCCAGGGCTGTCCAACTGGACGCCGTCCTGCTAGCCATCCTAAATATCGTAGGGCAGATAGAGTGGAGGCAGATCTCCGTGAACTCTGCGTCAGCGAGGGCTGGCGAGAGGTCGCTCTGGACCGCGTAAAGTGGCGTGCTCTTATGTTGGAGGCCAAGACTCACTTTGGGTCGTCGCGTCAACAAAGTGAGTAAGATTTTCTTTTATATCAGTCAAGTTTTTCTATTAGGAATGGGAACGATTGTCAAAAAAAGTTTGTCAAATTTTATCTTTTCCTTGTACCGAGCATATTTTTTAAAATCTGTAAACGACAATCTTCATTAATTTGAAATCAATGGAAGGTCTTCTTAGGTACCGTTTTCTCGTATCATCACGAGATCTGGTAGCTGCTCTCACTGACCCGCTATCAAAATACACCATCATAATCTCAACAATAAATCGAAATTAAACTATTTCATATTCAAACACGCGTAAGATTTATCGCCGAGGAAAACTGGGACGAAGCGTCTGCGTAGTAATTCTTGCTACGCCGTAGTGGGGTCTACGAACTCTACGAAGTGCTACGGCACCAATGTGGCTATCCTGTGATATGACTTTACTTATTTATGACAATTAATTCAAATGCTCAGTTTTAGCACAGAATAGTACAAGTACTTGATGTTCACAAAATGCCGCCTTTTATAATAGGGATGACGACTACATAAATAAGAACACTCCCGACTAACTCAGCTTTCAGACAAAAAAAAACTAAATCTAAATCGGTTCATCCGTTCGGGAGCTACGATGCCACAGACAGACACACACACAGACAGACAGACACGTCAAACTTATAACACCCCGTCGTTTTTGCGTCGGGGGTTAAAAAATGGCATTCTGTTTAGTCCGTCAGTTAGATCGTCCAAAAATACTAAACACATATTTTTCGATAAGAGTTTTGAATGATTCACGGTTATTTTCATTAGACTTATATTGACCGGGATACCGGGATACCGGGGACCGGGGACCGGATTGCATGCAACTGCGTCGAAATATCGGGAGCTCGACAAAAATCAAAAAGGTAATCACGGTCTATATCCCGGTCAATATAAGTCTACATATTTTTCGCTTTTTCTAATTAAGTAATGAAAAAATACACAGATATAGAGCATCAAAGTTCCGGAGTGGGGGCTTGTGACGTCACTTCTAAGTAAAAATTGTACCTAGGCGTGACGTCACGCGAAATTTCAACGCACTGTACCGTCGTCATTTTTCGTTTACGAGAACAAAGAAAAAATACGTGTCTAAAATTCTTTGATAATCTAACTGACGGACTAATTAGTTTTTTTTTGTCGTCTCGCCTATTTTTAACCCCCGACGCAAAAACGACGGGGTGTTATAAGTTTGACGTGTCTGTCTGTGTGTGTGTGTGTCTGTCTGTCTGTCTGTCTGTCTGTCTGTCTGTCTGTTTGTCCGTCTGTCTGTGTGTGTGTGTCTGTCTGTGGCATCGTAGCTCCCGAACGGATGAACCGATTTAGATTTAGTTTTTTTGTCTGAAAGCTGAGTTAATCGGGAGTGTTCTTAGCCATGTTTCATGAAAATCGGTGTACTATGTCGCGGTCGGGGGTTTTTTCAAAATTTTAATTTTGTGGTTAGGTTATTACGCAAACAAACGGACCGCACACGAGCAGCCGACATTGAGTTCTATTGCGCCGCGCGAAGGTCGTCACCACTGAATGGACCACCGGCATGAACACTTGTAACTCGGCGAAAGAATCGCGGAGTGAGCCGCCCCTGCGTTGTTTCATCCGCTGCTATTAATGCTGACTACCACACCTCGGTCACTGGGGACCAAATACTTATATGAAAGAGGCGCGTTCCTAGCACACAGTCAAAGCTCGCTCGTACTTGTATGAGTGAGATATGACAGGTCGGCTGGTCGCGTTTTAGACAGGCGGTAACTGTGAGGTAACCGAGAGGGGGTGGGCGGCACTTTCAGCGGGGAGCGGGAATAGCCATACTGTACGATAGTACTCTTTATTATAGTGTGACTGTACAAAAGTATAAAATTGGGAAAGCTTAAGAACCGGGCCCTCTTAGGTGCCAGTAGGTATTTTCCTCTAAACAAGAGGCAACATTGATAATTAATTAAATTATTACCATAATACATGGCGAAACTATGCAAATTCCACGCTAATAAATATTCTCGCAAGTTCTGGAACCAAATTTATACACTAAATTGAACGCGCCCAAATATGGCGTCCGTTAAAAAAGCAATTTAGTGGCTCACTCATTTAAAAGCTTAATATTCTTAAAAACTGGTAAAGTGCGAGTTGGACTAGAAATTTGAGGTTTCCGTTCATCACACTTTTTTCACAAATTAACAACTTCTCAGTCGTGTTTTAATTTATTTAATACAAAAGTCTTGGCAAAGAATACCTTTCTGTACCATTTGGCGTAGAAACTCTAGGTCCATGGGGTCCCAGCGCGAACAAGTTGTTCAAAGAAATCGCGAAGCGTCTGGGTTGAGGTAATTGGTGACCGAAGAGCTGACGACTTCCTCGCACTACGTATCAGCATTGCGATACAGCGAGGAAATGTCACCAGTATCGTTGGTACAATGCCTCAAGGGCCTGTATATTTTAGACATTAGCTAGCTTTTAAGTTTAGTCTTAGTTTCTTATACTATAATTATCTTCATGTAAATATAGATAAATCTGTACAGATCGCGGTCAGAAATTTATCACCACTCGTTTTTAATATTCTCTTTTCCGCACTTGTATTTAATAATGTATCCAATATTTCGCACCGGCGCGTTGGTAACGTTTTTTTCTGCATTTAACAAGCGGAAACGTCCGCTAACGATACTTCAAATTTTTATATTAAAGGAAATAAAAATCACTTGGGACTACTTGGGACTCGAACCCCCATCAACCGCAGACCGGGCGGCCGCTCTTAACCAATTGAGCTACGGAAGCCGCGCTGGATTCGAACCGGCGTGTTTTGCGATCCGGGCTGACGCCTTTAGCCTATGTGCCACTCAGTCACGTCAGAACCCGTCGAAATTTGGGTGTCTTAAGTTTTTAAGGTTGAGTATCTGATGTGATGGTGGATGGGTAGCGGTAAGAGCGTGCGCCTTTCGATTCGGAGGTCGCGGGTTTGAACCCCGACTCGAACTAATGAGTTTTTCGGAACTTATGTACGAAATGTCTATTGATATTTGCCAGTCGCTTTTCGGTGAAGGAAAACATCGTGAGGAAACCGGACTAATTCCAATAAGGCCTAATAGTTACCCTTCGGGTTGGAAGGTCAGATGGGAGTCGCTTTCATAAAACTAGTGCCTACGCCAAATCTTGGGATCAGTTGTAAAAGCGGACCCCAGGCTCCCATAAGCTGTGGCAAATGCCGGGATAACGCAAGGAGGACGATGATGAGTATGTGATGTAATGAATCTATGAAAGAACTCCGTCTTTCTTGCGGAACCCCAAAAACCGTGTACCCTTTTAACTGAAAACCGGGTTCTTATCTAGTGAAATTAGATGTGAAAATGCATTAAATATTCAGGGCGCGTGCCCCGCGTCCCGCACCCCGCACCCCGCCGCGCGGGGGTCCGTGGGACTCATCATGGGGCCTCATTAGCATAGTTGACGAAGCTGGCTTGTGGAATTTTTAATTGTTTTTTAGTTAATGTTGATTCAAAATTTTTTAGTTAATGTTAATGTTGTTTGGCTTTTTGGCTTTTATTGAGTAGCTGGGCCATTTTTTTCAAAGTTGTCCACCCCACTTTTTTTGTAACATGGGTATTTTTTACGTGATTCATACTCGGCATCGCGAGGTCTTTCGATCCTGATAGGAGAAAAAAAATGTCCCAAGATTTCCATAAATTTTTTTGAAACTTCCATTCCGTTACCGCCATACAAAATATATGAAAAAATGGTAACGGAATGGGAAAAAAACCTTGGGACACTTTTTTTCTCCTATTAGAATTGGAAGAGCTCGCGATTCTGAGTGGAAACCACATAAAAAAATCCAAATCCAAAAAAAAAGTGGGGTGGACAACTTTAAAAAAAATGGCCCAACTAGCTTTTTTCCACGGCTTCGTTCGCGTAAAATTCGAAAATGCTCCATACAAAATCCTACCCCTCAGGAAGTGGAGGTTAGAAAGAGACAAAAACTAGCCTATGGCACTTTCCATCTCCTCAACTATCAAAACTTGTATATAATATGCTATTGTTTACTTGTAAAAAGTTGGTTACTTTACTACTAAGTAGAAAAAGTACAAACATCGATTTTAAAAAAGGTTTCATTATTTATTGTTAACTAGCTCGTGCTGCGTGCAGGCGGGCAATTACAGCGTCCGGCTTCCTAGCCCAGGGAGGTTACCATGACGTGCTAAAGCCGTTCAGTTTAGGTTGAGAGAGAGGGACGGAGCTATGTAACTGCTATAGCTGTGTCCCTTTCTCTCAACCTAAACTGAACGTCTTTAGTACGTCATGGTAACCCCCCAGGTCTTGCTAGGCAGCACAATACGTTACACATGTACGACTTAAGTTAAAAAAACGAGCGTTTTTTTCCGAGTCTTTAAAGTCTTTTTCACCACACCAACTGGTAAAGGCTCTCATTGCTATTCAAAAACATTTTATCCACAAGAGTGCAAAGTAATCTATACTAATATTATAAATGGGAAAGTGTGTGTGTCTGTTTGTTTGTCCGTCTTTCACGGCAAAACGGAGCGACGAATTGACGTGATTTTTTAAGTGGAGATAGTTTAAGAGATGGATAGTGACATAGGATACTTTTTGTCTCTTTCTAAACCCCCACTTCCCTAAAATAGGAGGTGGACGTTTGTATGGAGCATTTCTCAATTTTCTAATTTAACTCGAGCGAAGCCGAGAGGACAAAAGCTAGTTTCATATAAATTTTAACTTGATTCCTTAATCTAGCTGATAGAATTTATCTATAAATGATGATTTTGAATCATAAATATTGAATAAATCGGTGGATTCGATTTAGTTTGATTTTTTATAGTCAGTATTTTGTTCGTGTTGGTGTGGTGAAAAATGTTGTGTTTCACTCGGTGGCAAAGTTTGTTTAACCTTCGTGCCTTGAAACCCTCGCAACGCTCATGATTCCACTTTTTGAACCACTCGCTACGCTCGCGGTTCAATATTGGAATCTTTCGCTTGCTCGGATATCAATATTGGCACGTGCGGTTAAACACAACTTTGCCCCCTTGTAAAACAAATAACTATTGTCAGGTCAATATTTATTTTAGCACGACTCGTTGGCGGTCATTCTCAAGAATCTCAAGACGTAAGGGCGAATTTTAATTACCGCGACGCGACTCATTTGTTTTCAGTGGAATTTCAGGTCTAACTCTAATTTATCAGAATTCCACTGAAAATAGAAGCGTCGCGGCAATTAGAATATGTACACGGTAATATGTCTTATGCGAAGAGGATCAGAGCTGATGGGAAAGCGTTTGTGATTGTAAAATTCGTAACATATGTATTCTCTTTGGTATTGACAAACATTAACAAATCTCCAGCCCATATTCCTACTTCTAAGAGTTCTAAAACTACGATGGAGGTGTTTAAACGGTTAAATAAACGCGTGTAAAAAACGCTGCGTTCTTGAGTAAGTGCGTACGCGCCGCTGTAATTACCGGGGAAAAGCTTGACGCTGCAATCAGTGCACAAATGCAAATGAGGCCGCATTGCGTCTTGGCTACTGCATATAAATATCTACACAACAAAGCGGTCAAAACGAATTCAAATATAAATGTTGTGCTTACAAAGTTTTCTACGTTTCTTTGGCGTTTTGCTATCTATTGTCCTAAACTAGACGAACTCAAGAGTGCCCTCTGTTCTGCAGGAAAACGAGAAGATTCGAAGAGAGAAGTGTGAGAGTGCTGCCGGAACAGTAACCTGCAGCTCCAACTCCAGGGAACAGGCGGTCCATAGCCAAATGTCCGTCCACAAACTCACGATAATAAATCTGTTTTGTAGCTATCTATCTCTATCGCACTTGCACATTAGAGCGACAGAGCCAGACTGCATTTCTGTCGGCGCCTGGCGTCGACGATTGCCATTCGGCTACGCTGGCTGAGCTGAATGAACGCAACAAGTAATCGACAGCCCGCCTTTTTTTTCTTTTTTTTTTATTATAAACTGGCCTGCCACCAAGCCATGGTGAAAAGACCGAACGCCTGTCTAAACTGCACATATACTTACAATACTTACAGTCTTTAGAGCCGAAGTAGCATTCGCTCCTATCCTGCGCGATCTGATACGACTCAGTCACTTGAAGGTCACACAGGTCTTTCTAGACCTCATCGATCCATCGGTACCTGGGCCTTCCAATCTGAAGTTTCTCAGTAGATCATCGCAGGTAAGCGCCGTCTTCTTTCTGCCGTACTTCTTTCTTTTCCTTCTTTCGCCGTATCTCTCTCTTTTCTTCGTACCTTCTCTCTTTTGTAGTAGGGGGAAATTAGCTAAAATTACGGCATAATTAATGGAAGGTTTTTTAAATTAAAATATGTACGTTATAGACTGAAGTTATTTTTCATCAACCCTCCCCACTCCTCCCCCCTCTGCGTCACCCCTCTACCCTCCCTTAAAGTGCCAAAAATGCGGTTTTTCTCGATTTCTGGCAAAACTGTTGACGATACAGAAAAAGCGCGTAGGAACGAAGTAATCCTTAATACATTTCCTACAAATAATTTATTAACACTTTGGTTCTAGCACTTATAGTTTTCGCGTGATCCGTCATGAAAGTTGGTCCTTTGCTGCAATTTTCTTTAATGAATGTTAAGTTTTCGCCCAAAATGCTTACAAAATCGTCGATTTTTTTTTGATATGACTAAGATATTGTAGTAACCCATGACTAAAATAAAATTAAGGGGGAAAAATCACTACCATGGGTGGAATTTCCAATATGTCTTGGAATTCCAGTAACTATTTAAGACGTAATATTTTCACGGTAGTAGTCGCTAGGAGTACCATTGATCCATATAGTATATCGATGACTGGGGATGAGCTTTTGGTAGCTGTTGGTAGAGCCCTGGAGTTTTAATCCAGAAGCCGTTAGTTCAAGTTCCACCCATGGTAGTGATTTTTCCCCCTGAAATTCATTTTCAGTTTATAATATTTTAGTAATATCAAACAGATTTTGTAAGCAATTTGGGAGAAAGCTTAACATTCACTAAAGAAAATTGCAGCAAAGGACCAACTTTCGTGATGGATTACGCGAAAACTATAAGTGCTAGAACCAAAGTGACAATGAATGGTTTGTAGTAAATTTATTAAGGATTACTTTGTTTCTACACGCTTTTTCTGTATCTGCAACGGTTTTGTCAGAAATTGCGAAAAACCGCATTTTCGGCTATTTAAGGGGGGGAAGAGGGGTGACGCAGAGGGGGGAGAGATGGGGAGGGTTGATGAAAAATAACTTCGGCCTATAATGCACATACCCTAATCAAAAAAAATCTTCCATTAATTATGCCAATATTTTCATACATAACTTTCCAGAAGCAACGGACTATTGGCCGTACGATCCTCTCTTATCCTCGCCATATTGCCATAGATTAAATATAAGGAGATCAGAAGATCATACCATCCCATACATTAAAATGCGACCGCCTAAGAACGCGCATACACTACACCACACATAGATGGCGCCACAAAAAAATGTCTTAAATTTAATCTATGATACTGCCGAGCCAGCGCAGATGAGCAGCCTGGATTACTATGATAAATATTACTGGCCTTATATCACACTTAAACGCTATATTTTTAACAAAGTTTCATAATTACTTAAATACTAAAGCCAAGCCTGCCTCAAGGGAGACTTAGTCGCTCGATACGGCGCGAATATTCTCGTAATGTTTTAAGTTTTAACAGTACAGTCGCGTAAAAAGTGTTTAGTGGTTTATGACCTTCCCAGACGTAAATTTCATTTGGTCCCACCATAAATTAAATATAACAAGATCATACCATCCCATACATTAAAATGCGACCGCCTAACCGCGCTTACACTCCACCACACTAGTAGATGGCGCCACAAAAAAAATGTCTTGTAGCTTTCGATTATACTTGTAGATGGCGTTAAGTGTCACTTTTGACATAGATTTACGGCTCGGAATTGACACTTAATACCAATCTACAAATAATCGGTGGCAACAAGGCATTTTTTGTGGCGCCATCTATGTGTGGTGGAGTGTAAGCGCGTTCGTAGGCATTTTAATGTATGGGATGGTATGATCTTGTTATATTTAATTTATGGTCCCACACAGCTTTTGATCCTGTAGAGGAATGGGATCGATTGATATAAGTAAACCAATGTTTACAATGATTTCAATATTGAACCGCGGGCGTAGCGAGTGGTTCAAAAAATGGAATCATGAGCGTTGCGAGGGTTTCAAGGCACATAGGTTAAACAAACTTTGCCACCGAGTGAAATACAACATTTTTCACCACACCAACACGAACAAAATACTGACTATAAAAATTTTAACATCAAACTAAATCAAATCCAGCAATCTATTCAATATTTATGATTCAAAATAATTATTTATAGGTCTACCAGCCAGCTCAAGGCATCAAGTTAAAATTTGTATGAAATTACTTTTCACTCTTGTGGAAAAAACGAAATTTTGCTATCCGTTTTCGAATAGCAAAATTGATCTTTACCAGTTGGTATGGTGAAAAATACATTACTTTACTTATACCTACTCCTACTCTTTATAAAGGTGTTAAAGTAGATTAGGCAAAATGAAGTGAACAAGGAATGCTTGGAACGGTTCTTAATAGCTCACTAATGCCGACCATTAAGGCTCCATCTTCACAAATAACGGTAAGGCTCGAGCCATAAAGGTAGCGACACCTACCTTCTTCGTTTCCCTTACGCTATGGGGTTTTTCAAGAAGCAGGTATTTAGAGTTTTCAAAGGTCGGCAACGCATCAGTTATTCGCCTGATGTTACTTATATCCATGGGTGTTTAGATTTTAGTGGATTTTAACGGGACCAAAAAAATAAAAGCGCAATAAATAAAATATTGTCCATCGACCACAGTCTCCCATTCTTTTTACTGGATAGGTGTGACTATACCGCTTTTTAGGGTTCCGTACCAAAAAGGTACAAAAGGAACCCTTATGGCGTGACTCCGTCCGTCTGTGTCGCTTAACTTCAAAACTGGGTAAATCCATTCTGTTATAAGGTTGATTATCTTTCAGATCATATTATATATTTTTTATATTCAACCTTAAAGTAGAATGGATTTACCCAGGTTTGAAGTTAAGCTACTCGTCTGTCTGTCTGTCATTTTAATGCTATAGAAGGCAAACGAGCAGACAACTCGCTATTGCCACTGGACTTATAGAGAAAAGAAACAATACTCGTACATATGAACGCTTATCGCTGACAACATAACCACCACTTTATCCAAGAAATTAACACTCAAAGGGAAGATCAAACAATTCCCCGCGAGTAAACAAGGCACAAAGTTACTCATTTACATACATATTTCATACAGCCCGGGGTGAGCTGAAAAGCCTGTAAAATATACGGGTTCTGAGGGAAACTGCGGACTTAACCCGTAACTGCCGGGCGCCTTAACCCTTTACCGCCTACTGGAGTTCTAAAAGACGGTTATGTGTTGAGAAATATTTTTGACCTAGTATCAAAATAAATTCTTGTCAAGTGATCGAAATTTTTAATTAGAGATGCACCGACTATTCGGTTACTATTCGGTATCCGGCCTATTCGGCCCTTATTTTAATATTCGGCCGGCTGCCGGATAGTTACGTACTATCCGGCCGGATACCGGATGTGCTAGTTTTGATTGAATGGCTTGGGGTAAACAACTTAAATGTACAAAAACAGTTACGATTATAATCATAGCCCTTCATTATTAAAAATAATTTTTAAGAAAATAAAACCGTCGGCGTCGCCTTTCGGGTTCTGGTGAAAGTTACTTGCGAATGTTGGATTATGTAGAAATGTGTAGGTATTTTTTAAAACTGCTTTTAATGCTTTAATTATTAGATGGCAACACAAATGAATATACGTATGTATAACGTTAAGGTTTGAGGAGTTTCCTCAATTCCTCATGAATCCGATTATATTATAAGAAATCGAAGCTTGACAAACTTTGACTTGAAAACTCAATATGCTTAACAAACATAACTAAATAAATGTCACTGTTCTGAACTTAAATGCATGCTTTTCTTACAAAAATACCAAAGTCACTTATGAGTGTGCCGTTCAGATTTAAGGAGTACGGTTCTGTTCTGACTATCATTGTCACTGTTCTGGACGTAAAGTGCATGCTGTTCTTATAAAAATACCAAAGTCACTATAAGCGTGCCGTTCAGATTTGAGTAGTTCGGTTCTGACCATCATCAGCAGTTCCACTGTACCAAATGTCACTGTTCTAGACGTAAGCGCATGCTGTTCTTATAAAAATGGCAAAGTCACTATAAGCGTGCCGTTCAGATTTGAGGAGTTTGGTTCTGGCCATCATCAGCAGTTCCACTGCACCAAATGTCACTGTTCTGGACGAAAGTGCATGCTGTTCTTATAAAAATACCAAAGTCACTATAAGCGTGCCGTTCAGATTTGAGGAGTTCGGTTCTGACCATCATCAGCAATTCCACTGCACCAAATGTCACTGTTCTGTACGAAAGTGCATGCTGTTCTTATAAAAATACCAAAGTCACTATAAGCGTGCCGTTCAGATTTGAAGAGTTCCGTTCTGGCCATCATCAGCAGTTCCACTGCACCAAATGTCACTGTTCCGTACCTAAATGCATGCTGTTCCTTTAAAAACACAAAAGCACCATATGTATGCCTTTCAGATTCGAGGAGTTCCCTCGATTACACAATAGTGACAGCTGTCGCCCGACAGTGACACTTCGCCATTCATTGCATGTTCGACAAGGAAATATTGACGCTGAGTAACAATGTTACTTATCAACCCAGAAATAGGCACAGAATTGTCAATGTCAAGTGTCAATGTCACTGTGGTTTGGCCACAGGAAGCAATTTCAACTGGCGGGTAATTTTAACGAATCGAAATTTTTACATTTTTTACATCAATAACTAGAATGATATTCATATCTCCACGACACGTAAAATGTATGTCATTCAAATATTACTAGCTTTTGCCCGCGGCTTCCCTCGCGTTAGAAAGAGACAAAAAGTAGCCTTTGTCACTCTCCATCCCTTCAACTATCACCACTTAAAAAATCACGTCAATTCGCTGCTCCGATTTGCCGTGAAAGACGGACAAACAAACAGACACACACACTTTCCCATTTATAATATTAGTATGGATTATAGCACGCGTGTTCTGTGACACATATGGAACATATTTTACATAGTCGTGATAAGTTGCTCTGATACATACATACATATAATCACGCCTGTATCCCATAAAGGGGTAGGCAGAGGGGTAGGTAGGGATAGGCAGTAGGGAGGGGTTGCTCTGATTATATCAATAAATTGTATCCATTTCTATTACGATTAATTTTATTAATGAACCTTGTTAATTGCGATCACAAGCCATAAAATACAAATAATTAAAGACAACATCTTCCGACCCTCCGGGCAAATTCTAAGCAAACTACTCCCAGAGCCTTATTCAGATTTTTCCACTTGTCACAGCAAAGTAAGATATAAAGCACTGGTCCTACCAAAACCGAGTAAACTATGAGCTATTGGCTAATAACCTAACCACAAAATTAAAATTTTGAAAAAACCCCCGACTGCGACATAGTTGACCGATTTTCATGAAACATGGCTAAGAACACTCCCGACTAACTCAGCTTTCAGACAGAAAAAAACTAAATCTAAATCGGTTCATCCGTTCGGGAGCTACGATGCCACAGACAGACACACACACAGACAGACAGACACGTCAAACTTATAACACCCCTCCGTTTTTGCGTCGGGGGTTAATAAAAGACAGAAAGAGCGATTTGACGAACTATAACTCTCCCGCGTTATCTTCGCGTCTCTTTTATTTACACAGGAGCGACTATCTTTTGTTCGTTTCTATAGACTAGAGATGGGCCGAATATTCGGTAAATATTCGGTATTCGGCATATTGGGCAAGTTTTTCAATGTTCGTATTCGGCCGAATAATTCGGTTGCTTTGCCGAATATTTACCGAATAAACAAAGTAAAAAAATAATGAAGATTTTACATATTCCTTTGGATAATAAGCTCCTATTTTAGTAGCTTTCTAAGGAACTACTAGAAAGAGATAATTGCCTATGCGTCAAAATACAAATACAAAGTTGAAAAAATCGTAGTTTAAGAGTTGAGAAGAGTTTAGAGTTGTTTTAACTAAGTTTTAGTTAAATTCACTAAATCGTAATAACATATATAGTTCTAGTAACATATGTAACCATTATCAATCATTTAATAGTTTTTTCTTAACATTCGCTTTCTAAATATGGCGTAACCGAATATTCGGCCGAATGTTCGGTTCGGTAAGAGCTGAACCGAATGTTCGGCCGAATATTCGTATTCGGCAAAGTCCATATTCGGCCCATCTCTACTATAGCCGATAGCTCATAGCTTACTAGCTCGTGGTGGGACCAGTGCCTTAAGAACAAAATAACTAGCTACTTCCTTCTTTAAAGTAACCTAAACCCTAAAAACCTAGACTAGTCTAGCTCTAGGTCTCAGATAGAAATCAAACACATAAGCCTCATAACAGACTTATCAATTAGAATGAACACTCTCAATATTTAACAGAAATATGTTAATTTATACACCTACACCTACAGCTACAAAGTTTCAAACTCTACCCGCAGCATTAAGCCATTTTATTTTCCCGACTATTCATCGACAACTCACCTTATTTCCCTGTCCATTGCTCGTTGTGTTAGCTTATAAGCTAGAGAAAGATTTGAAGAAGAGATGGAGGGTGAAAATTTGGGGTGGTTCGACTGGGGTCGAGCCTAGGGGATGTCGGAAAGCTTTCGACGGCAAATAGACGTTCAGCCTAAGGCACAAGAATCTTAGTATCCAAGAAAATGGGGACATACTAGAGGATTTCATCAAAGTCTAAATCCAGAGACGCTTCTTTTATGGCTAAGGAAGTAGGCTACTTTTTAACCGTCGCCTCATATCTCAAGAAGGACGGTTATCAAGTCGTCTGTATGTTTTTATTTTTTTTATTTTTTATGTTTGTTCCTCGATATCTCCGTCGTTCCTGGACCGATTTTGAAAAATTTTTTTTTGATTGAATGTATATACATACAGATTGGTCCCATTTTTCTCAGAACCCAGTTCTGATGATGGGATCCTGGAGAAATCGAGGGAACTCCTCAAATCTGAAAAGCATACATATGGTGATTTTTGTGTTAATAAAGGAACAGCATGCATTTAGGTACGGAACAGTGACATTTGGTGCAGTGGAACTGCTGATGATGGCCAGAACGGAACTCTTCAAATCTGAACGGCACGCTTATAGTGACTTGGGTATTTTTATACGAACAGCATGCACTTTCGTACAGAACAGTGACATTTGGTGCAGTGGAATTTCTGATGATGGTCAGAACCGAACTCCTCAAATCTGAACGGCACGCTTATAGTGACTTTGGTATTTTTATAAGAACAGCATGCACTTTCGTCCAGAACAGTGACATTTGGTGCAGTGGAACTGCTGATGATGGCCAGAACCAAACTCCTCAAATCTGAACGGCACGCTTATAGTGACTTTGCCATTTTTATAAGAACAGCATGCACTTTCGTCCAGAACAGTGACATTTGGTGCAGTAGAATTTCTGATGATGGTCAGAACCGAACTCCTCAAATCTGAACGGCACGCTTATAGTGACTTTGGTATTTTTATAAGAACATCATGCACTTTCGTTCAGAACAGTGACATTTGGTGCAGTGGAACTGCTGATGATGGCCAGAACCAAACTCCTCAAATCTGAACGGCACGCTTATAGTGACTTTGCCATTTTTATAAGAACAGCATGCACTTTCATCCAGAACAGTGACATTTGGTGCAGTGGAATTTCTGATGATGGTCAGAACCGAACTCCTCAAATCTGAACGGCATACTTATAGTGACTTTGGTATTTTTATAAGAACAGCATGCACTTTCGTCCAGAACAGTGACATTTGGTGCAGTGGAACTGCTGATGATGGCCAGAACCAAACTCCTCAAACCTGAACGGCACACTCATAGTGACTTTGGTATTTTTGTAAGAAAAGCATGCATTTAAGTTCAGAACAGTGACATTTATTTAGTTATGTTTGTTAAGCATATGTTTTGAAGTCAAAGTTTGTCAAGCTTCGATTTCTTATAATATAATCGGATTCATGAGGAATTGAGGAAACTCCTCAAACCTTAACGTTATACGTATATTCATTTGTGTTTCCATCTAATAATTAAAGCATTAAAAGCAGTTTTAAAAAATACTTACACATTTCTACATAATCCAACATTCGCAAGTAGCTTTCACCAGAACCCGAAAGGCGACGGTTTTTTTTTTCTTAAAAATTATGTAGCAAAAGAAACAATATTCATTCATATGGCTTTTTTGACGACCGGTCTGGCTCAGTCGGTAGTGACCCTGCCTGCTGAGCCGCGGTCCTGGGTTCGAATCCCGGTAAGGGCATTTGTTTGTGTGATGAGCACAGACATTTGTTCCTGTGAGTCATGGATGTTTTCTATGTATATAAGTATGTATTTATCTATTTAAGTATGTATATCGTCGCTTAGCACCCATAGTACAAGCTTTGCTTAGTTTGGGGCTAAGTTGATCTGTGTAAGGTGTCCCCAATATTTATTTATTTAAGAAAAAAGAAAAGAAATAACCAGATGCCGAGGCAGACCAAAAATGAGATGGCAGAAAGACCTGGACTCATTACATCTCATACGATCCCATGCCGATCGAACGTTTTCTATTAGGGCCCATGTAGACGGTTCGAGAACTCGCATACGAGTTTTATTACATTGCGGTATTTGATGGCTGTGCAAAATCGTATGCACCCTTAACAGCCCGCAATGTAACTAAAATCGCATGCGAGTTCGCACGCCGTCTAAATCAGGCCTTATGCACTTCGTGACACGACGCGCTTGCCGTCAATCAAAGGGATTTTGACGCTAATGAAGTGCACCATTCAAGGCTCATTACAGTATGTCCTTACGATGTAGGTACCTAAGTACTTTAATGTCTAATTTTATATTTATTGACGCTTGTCGCTTATTACTCAAGGCTTCGACTAAAGGACTATGAAAGCGAATATGATTGAATTTGAAACGTCCGCTTAAAGTTGGCCTGCATCGATCGAACTCATCAACAAAGTTTGGAAGTAAGTAAAGGTAAGTCAGAGGTGACTTCGTGTAACTTGAACAGACACATTTCATACGTAATGTAATACGTATTTATCGTATACGTATACGAAGTAAAGATTTATGAAGCGCAGTAGCCTAGCGGTAAGTACGTGTGACTTTCGTTTCGGAGGTAGCAGGTTCGAACCCCGGCTCGCACCAATGAGTTTTTCGGAATTTATGTGCGAAATGTCATTTGATATTTGCCAGTTTCAGTGAAGGAAAACATCTTGATGAAACCGGGCTAATTCCAATGAGGTCTAGTTTACCCTTCGGGTTGGAAGGTCAGATGGCAGTCGCTTTCGTAAAAACTAGTGCCTACGCCAAATCTTGGGATTAGTTGTCAAAGCGGACCCCAGGCTCCCATGAGCCGTGGCAAATGCCGGGATAATGCAAGGAGGATGATGATGATGACGAAATAAAGATTTATGAAATCGTAGCAGTGCTTCAAATGATTCCTAGAGTAAGTACCTATGTATACTAGCTATCAAAGCTGAAATTAATTCTGTTATCATGCATTTTTAACCCCCGACGCAAAAATGACGGGGTGTTATAAGTTTGACGTGTCTGTCTGTCTGTCTGTGTGTGTGTCTGTCTGTGGCATCGTAGCTCCCGAACGGATGACCCGATTTAGATTTGTTTTTTTTTGTCTGAAAGGTGCGTTAGCCGGGAGTGTTCTTAGCCATGTTTCATGAAAATCGGTCTATTATGTCGCAGTCGGGGTTTTTTTCAAAATTTTAATTTTGTGGTTAGGTTATGCTCCTTCATTAACCGTCGCCTCATACTCAAGAAGGACGGTTATCAAGTCGTCTGTATGTTTTTTTTTTATTTTTTTTTATTTTTTTTTATGTTTGTTCCTCGATATCTCCGTCGTTACTGGACCGATTTTGAAATTATTTTTTTTTGATTGAATGTATATACTCGTACATACAGATTGGTCCCATTTTTCTCAGAACCCAGTTCTGATGGGATCCTGGAGAAATCGAGGGAACTCCTCAAATCTGAAAGGCATACATATGGTGATTTTTGTGTTTTTAAAGGAACAGCATGCATTTAGGTACGGAACAGTGACATTTGGTGCCGTGGAACTGCTGATGATGGCCAGAACGGAACTCTTCAAATCTGAACGGCACGCTTATAGTGACTTTGGAATTTTTATACGAACAGCATGCACTTTCGTCCAGAACAGTGACATTTGGAGCAGTGGAATTTCTGATGATGGTCAGAACCGAACTCCTCAAATCTGAACGGCACGCTTATAGTGACTTTGGTATTTTTATAAGAACAGCATGCACTTTCGTCCAGAACAGTGACATTTGGTGCAGTGGAATTTCTGATGATGGTCAGAACCGAACTCCTCAAATCTGAACGGCACGCTTATAGTGACTTTGGTATTTTTATAAGAACAGCATGCACTTTCGTCCAGAACAGTGACATTTGGTGCAGTGGAACTGCTGATGCTGGCCAGAACCAAACTCCTCAAATCTGAACGGCACGCTTATAGTGACTTTGGTATTTTTATAAGAACAGCATGCACTTACGTCCAGAACAGTGACATTTGGTGCAGTGGAACTGCTGATGATAGTCAGAACCAAACTCCTCAAACCTGAACGGCACAATCATAGTGACTTTGGTATTTTTGTAAGAAAAGCATGCATTTAAGTTCAGAACAGTGACATTTGTTTAGTTATGTTTGTTAAGCATATTGTGTTTTGAAGTCAAAGTCTGTCAAGCTTCGATTTCTTATAATATAATCGGATTCATGAGGAATTGAGGAAACTCCTCAAACCTTAACGTTATACGTATATTCATTTGTGTTGCCATCTAATAATTAAAGCATTAAAAGCAGTTTAAAAAAATACTTACACATTTCTACATAATCCAACATTCGCAAGTAGCTTTCACCAGAACCAGAAGGGCGACGGTTTTTTTTTCTTAAAAATTATTTTCTAAAGCGCAGATATCCACGGGCCCGATTCGAATATTTATGTACGTCAACGATTAGATATTAATTGATACGTCAGTATCAAAAATAAAAAAATTATCGATATGACATCGCAGTGATATCGTATTCACATCTTTGAAGCGCTGTTCTGAACATGACCACATCATTCTCAGTGTTTCCAATTGGTAAGTTGAGTGAGCTGTCATTATTTACGGCGCATGCGTGGGGCGGGGGGGGCGGAAGGCGCTAATAAAATAAGCTACTTCCCCCGCCGAGCAAACTTGGAGAAGCTATGCATTTTAATACTTTACATCGTGCTTTAATGTAAACAGCTTTTAACATTTTTATCGTGTGCCGTTTTTTTTTTAGTCTTTGATTTTATGAATTTAGATGGATGGATATAATTTGCCCTTGCATGGTTCCCAGCTGTCAATCAATGACAACCTTATTAATCAATGACAACCAAATTAGCCAATCACCACATTAACCCCCTTATTCATAAACGTTAAAACGTTCACTAAAGTTATCAAGCTGATAAAGTTCGTTTGTCCCTTTCCGACGTATTGGTGTGATAGAAAGGGACAAACGAACTTTTCCCCATACTAGCTCGGAAACACGTGTTTTGTCCTTTAATACCAGCGGGTAAAAACGCATTTTATCCACTAGTGGGTACAGTAATTTGACCTTGAATAAAGTCAAATTAACTGCTTTAAAATTGATAAAAGTAGGTGAATCTAGTAATAAAGATGATTTACCACCTGTGGAACTACTGGAAGCAGTGATAAACTCATTTTTTGTGTTGTAGTTTCCTCGCTATAGTGAAGGGAAAAGTTTTGTGTTACACTCGGGTGCAAATGTATTCTACTTTTCGTGTGTTAAAAAACTCGCAAGTTCAGGATTCTATTCTCGAACCACTCGCTTCGCTCGTGGTTCAACTATAGAATCCTTTCACTTGCTCGTTTTTAAATTCCACACTCGGCGTTAAAATACAACTTTGCCCCCTTGTACAACAAATAACTATTATTGGCTTGATAACTTTAGTGAACGTTTATGATAAGGGGGTTAGTATCTAGAATAAAAACACAGCTTCTTGGTCGTCCAGTTACGTTTCCTAATAAAGGCCGGCAACATGAAGTTATATGAGAAAATAAATTTCACACTAACCTCCAGTTAGTTTAACTGCAGCGATTAAATAGTTATTTCTTCTAAAAGCAAAGATTACTTAATTTCTTGTATAAGATATACAATAGTTATTTGTTTTACAAGGGGGCAAAGTTGTTTAACCGTAGGGTGAATATTGATGCCCGAGCAAGCGAAAGATTCCAATATTGAACCGCGAGCATAGCGAGTGGTTCAAAAAGTGGAATCTTGAACGTTTCGAGGGTTTCAAGGCACGAAAGTTAAACAAACATTGCCCCCGAGTGAAACACAAAATTTTTCACCACACCAACACGAACAAAATACTACAAAACATCAAATTGAATCAAATCCATCAATTTATTCAATATTTATGATTCATAATCATCATTTATAGGTAAATTCTACCAGTCAGCTTAAGACATCAAGTTAAAATTTGTATGAAATTACTTTGCACTCTTGTGGATAAAATGCAACTTTGCTATCTGTTTTCGAATAGCAAAGTAAGCCATTACCAGTTGGTGTGGTGAAAAGTCTTTTCTAGTCCAAATAATGTGATTAAGTCATGGGACTTATATTCTAAGATACTTAGTGAAATTTTAAGAACCACGCATATTTTTAACCGACTTCAAAAAAAGGAGGAGGTTCTCAATTCCACTTTTTTTTTTTGTATAATGACTTTTGAAATCAAGTTATAATGATTATAATGAACAATTTTTATATGGAGCTAATGCTGAAATCACGAAAAAGAACTTGCTTCAAACAGACGGTAGGTACATACCTACACTTTTAATAGTTTACATTACATATCTTTTCCAGCCAACATCTTTGTTAAAACTAGCCGAGTAACTAATGGAGGGGCCGTGTAGAGCCACGGATTTATGGGCCAAGTTCCACAGTCTCCTGCGGTGCCAAGCTATTACACTGATAAGGAAAACTGGTTACAGTGTGGAAAAAATACTAACAGTAGCCTTACCATGACTTTTTTAAGTAAAAAAATACGTTACGTTTTCAGTGAGAGTTACGGAAAATGTATGGAAAAACTGAACAGCGCTCCAAGCGGAAACGCTCACGTACTAAAATTTTCATCGGTACCATAAGTTATTAACGTGTTTACTCCGAGTTTTTAATACGTTCCTAACTTTACAGCTAAGGCGCTCTCTTTCTGATTGTATGAAGTCAATAGAACCAGAACTATTTGACAGTCTCTAGTGAAAACTCAATACTTTACGTGAGTAATCATGACAGTCACTAACGTAAAAGTAAACCACCAATTCACTCTGATGTGTCACTGTCAAATTATGTAACAATCCCACAACATTTTCACGATTATATTTGCAATTTTAAATGCAATTATGACTAATATGTATTAATGTATAATATTACGTGAAATTAAAGAACAGCTTAAATGTAGCAGTTAGTAGTTCGATAAAAAGATAAACCAGTGATGAAACCAGTGCTTGACACTTTTACAAAGGTAATGAGTTAGGTATATTTATTCATCATTTTGTACTGTTTAGCTACAGTTGAGATGATTATATTGGTTGCTTTCAGAAAAAGAAGATATTATTGAAAACAATATTTCCATGCAAGCCGTATGGTATTCAGCAAACCCAACGTAGAAGATTGTTCAAATTGATACTGAATGAGGCAGTTAAGAATCAACTGATTACCTACAGCAGCAGGCAGTACCAATTCATGCACAATACTTGTACCTATAGTCACCATAACACCATATCTCGTGGGTATATATTAGAAGTGAACCAAAGGAAAAAACTTCAAAAAAATTATCCTATTACTGAAATAAAGTATCTCATTCTGTGATTTTGTTTATTTTGTAATATTCTTGAGTAACAGTAAGTATTTAATAAATTGACGACGAAAACTAAAAACCTAAAATTCAGCGTTTACGTACATATCAAACATCAATTACAACGACATCGACATACATAGGTAACGACAAAGTCTAAGGTAAGGTATAGAACTTTTGAAGGCGATTAGGCCATTATGGGGTGTATATGAAGATTATAATTTGATACAAAATTGAGTAGAAAAAGCATTTTGAAACAAGTAAAAATTGTATCTAATTTTTTGGCAGGGCACGTAGCCAAATGCACAAACGATTATGATAACATCGTTATCGTAGCTTAGCTATCTCTATCACTTTTCCGTATTGACATGACAGAGCTAGACTGAATTTCGATCGGCGTTTAGCGCATAGATTTAAAGTCCATGGTTAAGCGTCAACGATTGACATTTCAGCTAAGTCCTTGTGTCAAAATTGACAAAGCTAATGTTTTTTTTTTTAATTTATTGGGAGCATTGGCAACTTGGCCATCAGCGCAAACATACAATATTTAATACAACATACAGCAGAAGAAACAATTACAGGAATAACAATTACTTTGTTAATCATAAATAAATAAATAAAATAAATAAATATTGGGGGACACCTTACACAGATCAACTTAGCCCCAAAATAAGCAAAGCTTGTACTATGGGTGCTAAGCGACAATATACATACTTAAATAGATAAATACATACTTATATACATAGAAAACACCCATGACTCAAGAACAAATATCTGTGCTCATCACACAAATAAATGCCCTAACCGGGATTCGAACCCAGGATCGCGGCACAGCAGGCAGGGTCACTACCGACTGAGCCAGACCGGTCGTCAATAATAAAAGCAATATTGCACATATTGAAATGCTAAACTTATGACTATTTAGTAACTACACAATACAATGTTTTATGAATGAAAAGAAGTATTTTTGAACAATTACAAATTATTTACAAAGCACCAATAGTGTGCATAATAAATTTATAAATTATAGGGTTTAAGAGGATACGGTAGCGAAAATGCTAAAATGGAAAGGTGCCCCCCTTTCAACTTGGGAATTTTAGTTAAATATACAAGTGTTATTAACTAGATTTATCGAAAAAAAATTTTCCATTAAGAACAACTCAGTCAAAAGATATTTCAAAAAAATCTTTAAAATCGAGGTTCCGCTCTCGACTCTTTCCTCCTTCAAAACTTAATCAATCGGAACGAAGTTTTAGAATCTGAATAAAAACGAAATAATCTATGTCGGACCGTTTAGCTTTTTTGGTTATATGTTACCAATCTTGAGTATCACACCTTTTTTTGCGCCACAATGAAAAAGGCCGTTTTTGGAATTTTTTGATTGGCTCTAGAATCTTTAAAAAGCAGAATATCAAAAAAATCAAAACAGTCCGACACAGATAAAAATAATAAAAATCTGTGTTGAAAAAATCATTGCTCTATCTTCAAAAACCAGGGAGGAAATAGTCGAGAGCGTTTGTATGGAGAATTGACCCCTACCGTATCGTCTTAAAACAGCCTTCAAGTTCATTTCCCGGTTCTTTGCTTGGCTGAAAATCCTGGGAATTCCCGGTACTTTCGGTACCGGTATTTCCCGGGAGCAAACCCTAATAGGGATAGGGATAAGGGTAGGGTTAGGGATAGCTAGGGATAGGGCCGATAGGGGTAATCGGTCGGCAATCGGTAATTGTAAACGATAATGCGAGAAAGTACTTTTTACCCACCGACAATAGTGCCGAGATACGGAGCTATGTGAGTTCTGTTGTACAATATGTAGTTCCCTCAGTGTATATAGAATACATACCTACTCGTACCTACTACCTACGCTGTGGTCGCTGTGTAACATTTGTACAACCACTGCAAGCATTTCTTTTTTAAAAACAATAGTAATATGAGTAATCGAAAAAAACGCAGACAAACGTCTGCATAGAAAGTGACTTTCTATGCAGACGTTTGTCTGCGTTTAGAAACCTACGGATCCAAATGAAAATTTTATTATTTGTATATGTTTGAATAAGAATTCTTTTAGTACGCGAGCGAAACCGCGGGCAAAAGCTAATTCTATATAAGATGCTATGTACCCTTTTTCTGTAAAAATATTTCTATTTCTTTACTACTCGAGAACATCAGAAATAAACAAAGTCAATTAATGAAATACTTTATTTTAGTAACAGGATTATTTTTTGGAGTTGAGGTTTTTTCCTTTATTGAAGCACTTCTATACATATACCTGTGATGATCATCGCCAATAATACCATTAAGTGCATCGCGTAACAAAAACACCTATAAATTGGTACTGCTCCCCTCTGCTGCCCTAAGGTTTTGAGTAGCGTAACTGCCACAGTGCCACAGTATTAATATCAATTGAACCATCTTCCATGTTGACTGAATACCATACGGGTTTGTTCGGAAATATTGATTTCAATCATAGCTTCCGTCATCTTTCTGAAACCAAAAACTGCTTTGAGCAATATAATCATCTCAATTGTAAATAGTACAAAATGATGGCCAAAAATAACTCTTATTTGATTTGTTCACTGGTTTATCTTTTTATTCAATTTTAGCTAATCTTGAATTTCACGTTATATTATAAATTAATGCAATATGTTAGTCATAATTTTTTTTAAAACTGCAAATATAATCGTGAAAATTCCGTTTGATTTTTGTATAACTTGACAGAAATGTCACGTCAGATTGACTTGGCCTATGGTTTGAGGCCTACTACCGAATACCGAAGTTATCGAAATGTGGACATGCGTCTCTTTTACTCTTATCAGTATAAAGTGAAAGAGAAAGAATACCTCAGTGCGTATGTTTCGAAATTTGCAGTAGACCCTATATTGACAGATTTCGATAGGTAAATTACATTTACTTATGATTTTAGTTCCATCGCGTAAACACCAGAGGCGTAGCATTCGCCTTTAGTTCTTTTTCCGTTTATTGATAAACTTAGAAAGGGATAGAAGCAGCTTCTTTGGCGTGAAGTTAGGCACAATATATTGTAAACAAATGTAAACTCACTTACTTTCTGAGTAAAGTAATACGGCTCTCACTTGGGCAGCCCATGGTAACGGTACAGGGCAAGAAAGAAAAAATGGAATAATGTACATGTATATTGTATTGTCATGCAAGCCTTTCTACCTGATACCAATTACAGTTTTTGGATCTGTTTTTAAAATGAAAGTGATCAGTCAGCAATGGTGTGTTCATGGCAATCATCACTGACATCGGTATTTTATTACTGTGACATCTTACAAACATATTTCGGATACGGTTGGCTATTTACATAATTATTAAAACAAGTCATTAAATAGGAGATTTGACAAAAACAGTACTTTTCCATGCTTGTTTTTATTTGGCATGTTGTCTTACTCCGGCCTAACCTAGACGTATCAACGCAACACAATCGTTTCGAGAGTGTGTTTAAACCCGCTCTATGTGACTTATAAATAAATATTTATGAAGTTAAAATACTTTACTCTGTAATGGAAACGTCATAGGAAATTCATATAAGTTTTAATTCTTGTAAGACCATAATCGAGGTGCCGTTCACTATCTCCATGCAATATAATTTTCCAAGATACATTTTTATGCAATCGAGTAACATAATATTCTAAATCGCCAAAAACTCATAGTAAAGGCACTAGAAAGTAAATAAAACAAACAGGAAACCAGTAAATTGATTGGTAGAAACTTGGCCGCAAGCTTCGCGACAGATGTCCCGAACTTGGCGGTAACTTTACCGAGTTTTGTTATTTTTCTCGTTCTTCACTTGTTTTTCGCACTCGTTGTTTGTACAAGTGTAATACGATTACTTTTAGATATTGAGTGTTCTAATAGCAATGTATCTGGGGTTTGGTAAATCGTTTTTAGGGTTCCGTAGTCAACTAGGAACCCTTATAGTTTCGCCATGTCTGTCTGTCCGTCCGTCCGTCCGTCCGTCCGCGGATAATCTCAGTAACCGTTAGCACTAGAAAGCTGAAATTTGGTTACAATATGTATATCAATCACGCCAACAAAGTGCAAAAATAAAAAATGGAAAAAAATGTTTTATTAGGGTACCCCCCCCCCCTACATGTAAAGTGGGGGCTGATATTTTTTTCAATCCAACCCCAACGTGTGATATATTGTTGGATAGGTATTTAAAAATGAATAAGGGTTTACTAAGATCGTTTTTTGATAATATTAATATTTTCGGAAATAATCGCTCCTAAAGGAAAAAAAAGTGCGTCCCCCCCTCTAACTTTTGAACCATAAGTTTAAAAAATATGAAAAAAATCACAAAAGTAGAACTTTATAAAGACTTTCTAGGAAAATTGTTTTGAACTTGATAGGTTCAGTAGTTTTTGAGAAATATACGGAAAACTACGGAACCCTACACTGAGCGTGGCTCGACACGCTCTTGGCCGGTTTTTATATACAATGCCAATCTAAAAGGTATGTATAAGTGTATCCTAATTTTAATTTACGATTAATACATATATGAACTATCCCGTTTATATTCCCAAAAGTGGTTGGCAGAGCACATGATAACTGCTCTAAACGTGCCTTCTACGACACCTAAGAGTGGAAAGGGGTGGATGAAATGTTTAACCCGTAAATAAAAATAGTTAAAACGTAGTGGTTAGTATAGTTAGTTTATTAGTTAGTGCGTAAAATAATTATTTCTGCGACACGAGACTGTTGTTTACTTTTTGTAACTTTTGAGTCTCACACTACGCTCAAGATTCTAGAAGCGCTGGTAACCTAGACGTAAGTGCGTGCGACTTTCGTTCTGGAGGTCGCGGGTTCGAACCCCGGCTCGCACCAATGAGTTTTTCGGAACTTATGTGCGAAATGTCATTTGATATTTGCCAGTCGCTTTTCGGTGAAGGAAAACATCGTGAGGAAACCGGACTAATTCCAATAAGGTCTAGTTACCCTTCGGCGTGGAAGGTCAGATGGCAGTCGCTTTCGTAAAACTAGTGCCTACGCTAAATCTTGGGATTAGTTTGTCAAAGCGGACCCCAGGCTCCCATGAGCCGTGGCAAATGCCGGGATAACGCAAGGAGGATGATGACTATACGCTCAATTAAGATTCTAAATTAGAACCACTCGACACGCTCGTGGTCCTATTATAGAATCTTTCGCTTCTTCGGGGCTCAAAGTCACTCGATGCAAATATCAACTTTGCTCTCTTGCATCAATATCGCCAGAGGAAAATGGGAAATGGAGACATGGTGTCACCTTTCCTCTCAATATTCGGTAGGGCACGCATGCCTCGCGACCGTTTCGTCATCGGCCGCGCCTCAATTACGCTAATTCAAGCTTTCTCTCTAATTGGTGCATGTTATATTTACTTCACACAGGCAAATTACGATATGTATAGAATGGAGACTAGCAGTAAGGCACTGGTCCCACTGCGAGCTATGAGAAAAACGAACAAAATATAAGCACTCCCGTGCAAATAAAAGAGACACGGCGATTTTGATAGCTCACCGCTGGGCGAGTAACATCGCCGTGTCTCTTTTATTTACACGGGAGTGCTTATCTTTTGTTCGTTTTTATAGCCGATAGCTCATAGCTTACTAGCTCGCGGTGGGACCAGTGCCTAACAGTGAACTAACCGTATGTCTCAATTGAATGACAAAAGTGATGGCAGGAATGAAATGCGCTCCCACCATCGGTCATCGTCATCCTCCTTGCGTTATCCCGGCATTTGCCACGGCTCATGGGAGTCTGGGGTCCGCTTTGACAACTAATCCCAAGATTTGGCATAGGCACTAGTTTTACGAAAGCGACTGCTATCTGACCTTCCAACCCGAAGGATAACTAGACCTTATTGGAATTAGTCCGGTTTCCTCACGATGTTTTCCTTCACCGAAAAGCGACTGGCAAATATCAAATGACATTTCGCACATAAGTTCCGAAAAACTCATTGGCGCGAGCCGGGGTTCGAACCCGCGACCTCCGGAACGAAAGTCGTACGCACTTACCGCTAGGCTACCAGCGCTCCCACCTTCGGTGTTTCCTGAAATATATGACCTCGGTATCTTTAAGTGCGTTTTCATTATCCGATCCGATATCGGATGTCGGAAGGATTTCAAAAGTAAAAATCAATGATGGCGGCTTGAATGTATGGGATATCGGTACTACATCCGATATCGAGTCGGATAATGTCAAAACGCACTAAAAACAAAGAGTGAATATATGTCGCCTATCATCCTTATCACTGAACCTTTGACCCAAGAAGAATCATTTAGTTTTTCGTAAACTTCGTATCGTAGCGTAGGTATTCTAACCTTGCAAATTATTAAACTAATATTATAGGACAGTCTTACACAATTGAGTCCTATGGGAAGCTCAAGAAGGCTTGTGTTGTGGGTATTCAGCGATCTACATAATATACAAATACTTCTTTATATAGAAAATAACTCAGGAGCAAATATCTGTGCACAACACACAAATAAATGCCCTTAGATTCGAACCCATGTACCTATGCGGCACCTCGATATGATACATTCGGTAGAGACAGTTTGAGAGAAGATGAACTCAAGGATGTCGAACTTAAAGATGTCCTTCTGTTCTGCAGGAAAACAAGAAGATTTGAGGAGAGAAGTGTGGGAGGGCAGCCGGGACAGTAACCTGCAGCTCCAACTCCAGGGAACTGGGCTGAATGAACGCATCAGCGATCGACAGCCCGCCTGTATCCGGCCGGGCGTCCCTACACTACATCTACATCTAGATTCGAACCCAAGGTACGTAGCCGAATGGCACAAGCGCTCACGAAACGCTCGCGAAACGAAACGCTCGTAGATATCTATCTCTATCGCTCTTGCATATTGGCGCCTTTCGATCGGCGTCTGCAGGGTTAGCACATGATTGCCTCGAGAGTATGTCGCCGCGAGATAGACTACCCGTCCTTATGTCATTAATACAGTTAGAAGAAGACGTGTCATCTATCTCGCGGCGACATACTCTCGCGGCCATCATGTGCTAGGCCTACTGGTCTGCTAGCCGAATGGCATTTCTGCGACGCCAGTAGGCCTAGCACATGATGGCCGCGAGAGTATGTCGCCGCGAGATAGATGACACGTCTTCTTCTAACTGTATTAATGACATAAGGACGGGTAGTCTATCTCGCGGCGACATACTCTCGAGGCAATCATGTGCTAACCCTGCAGGACCGCAGCTTAGCAGGCAGGGTCACTACTGACTGCGCCAGACCGGTCGTCAAATAATGTTTGCATTTCTGATTTATCCATTAGCGTTCTAGTGTCGATTTCATATTGTTCTTTTAAAAGCACACCGGGCTCGAAGAGGCTAAGCGATCATCTATCTGGCGAGGCTCCTGCCCGCGTTGCCAGCAGCCATTTGGCTCGCTCGAGCCTCGTGGACTTGGCCGGCTGAACTATGGCACTGCCAAAACATATTCGTATCGTACATAATTGGTAGCAGTAGGTAAGTACATATTAAGCAAGTATTAAGGCTCATTTAAAGCTCGGCCACACATGCGCCTTTTGAGAGCGTAGGCGGAGCGTTAGCAGAGCGTCAGCGGAGCGCATTGATAGCGGTGCGTCGGACGAACGCTGGCGTTGCGCCCAGCGGACGCCGGCGGGAACTAACGAGCGCGGATTGCGAGCGGAATGCGCGCGGATTGCGAGTGGAAACGCCAGCGTTCCGCCGGCGCACCGCTATCATTGCGCTCCGCTAACGCTACGCTATCAAAACGCTTTGTGTGGCGGAGGCTTTAAAAGGGGGGGATTTTGATTATTAACATCTTTTCAAAATATTTTCGGTGTGTATTTTAAAGAAAATTTCGGAAATTTTATTGCTGGGAATTTGCGAAATGTGTTAGATATAATTAATTATGTAAGTATTTAAAGCATGACAAGGAACGTGAATTTAATTACAACAATGATGGCGTACGGCCGGCTGAACTATTCTCGTATTGTTAACGTTTATAATAAGTACAGTCAACCAATTGGAACCCTAGGCCACTCTACAACCATGTCATAATGACAAGCAGTAAGAGATATCTTACAACACCACATCTCATTTATAACGTCACTATGACATAGTTCTACAGTGGCCTAGCGGTTGTAAATAGAAAAAAAACCAAATGTTTTTTTTTCAGAATTGTGAATTTTCAGATGAACAAATAATACGACAATAACGGTTTTTCGTCAGTTGTAACGTGTTTCAATAACAATAACGTACATTTTAATTCAATTAACATTCAGTATACAAACGTTTAATATTGGGGAATTCCCGATGCTGCGTGTAGCGTGGAGAGGCGGTGGTGTTTCCAACAGTAAATAGTGATAACTACCAACTACAGATTTCGTAAATGTTACTTTTATAAGACCAGAAATTAAAGTTATTTGATTAAATTCGTTTAATAGTTAACATTAAGTCTAAAAAAACGTATAAAAGTATTAACTAAATACTTTGCAAATTTTGAGATTTCGTACTTTAGAAAAAAAAATATACTCCAGAAAAAAAACTGTTTTTTTTTCACGGTTTTTTTTCATGTTTTTTTAAGCCAAAAAAAAAACCGTTTTTTGCAACCCTAGGCCTAGGGTTTCAATTGGTTGACTGTACATAATTAGTAGAGGTAAATGCCGAAAGGGAGGGAAGTTGTTGTTTATCACCTTGTAATAATAAATTACGACACAAGTGCGGAAAGGAAGTTCAGAACGAGTGACGATAAATTAAGACGACGAATTTCCTTTTCGAAGCCACCATCACCATTGAAAAGTATTTTCAGTACAGATGGTGCTTTTTATTATCGTTCCCTTCGGTCGTGTTTTAATTTATCGCCACTGATTTCTAACCTCCTTTTTTCCGCACTTGTATCTGCGCCGACCTCAAGTAATTGGGATAAGGGCAAGCGAATTATGGTGATACATGACGTCGCACGATCTGAGAGATGTGTATATATTTTTGGCATGTTGGCTTGTTAAGATGTTTGTGGACTCGGCCGTTTCACGCTAAAACACCCACGCAAGGGCTCGGCAGCGTAATTACACTCAACTCGAGGGTGTGGCGACCTTCGGCCCACTAGGCGGTTCACACACTTTACAATTATTAAATACATAGTAATTTTAAACAGGTGCTGTAGATTAGATACTTCGCTTGTTCAAAGTTATAGTACTTTGGCGACCGAGCTTCGCACGGATTTAAATTTTATTATATTGTCTCTTTAGATATGAAAAAAACGTAAAAAAAACAAAAACTTTTTCTGGTGCCGTAGCCGAATGGCATTTCTGCGGCGCGAAACGAAAACAAAACGCCGCGAAAGGTAGTCAGGCTCTGTCGCGCGAATACGCACGAGCGATAAAGATAGATATCTACGAGCGTTTCGTTTCGTGAGCGTTTGTGCCATTCGGCACCCTGGCCGGGATTCGAACCCTCGACACCTGCGAATCCTTCGATTATTAGACCCACGCTCTTAAGACGCCGACGAAGCGAGGTACGGCGAGAGTAAAGACGAAATTAACGATCGTATTTTGCGTTTAATAATGCGAAAGAAAAACCTAAGACTGAAGCTAGATCGATTTCTCACCCCAAAAACCGGCCAAGAGCGTGTCGGGCCACGCTCAGTGTAGGGTTCCGTAGTTTTCCGTATTTTTCTCAAAAACTACTGAACCTATCAAGTTCAAAACAATTTTCCTAGAAAGTCTTTATAAAGTTCTACTTTTTTGATTTTTTTCATAATTTTTAAACAATTATGGTTCAAAAGTTAGAGGGAGGGGACGCACTTTTTTTTCCTTTAGGAGCGATTCATTTTAAAATACCTGTCCAACAATATATCACACGTTGGGGTTGGAATGAAAAAAAAACCAGCCCCCACTTTACATGTAAGGGGGGTACCCTAATAAAACATTTTTTCCATTTTTTATTTTTGCACTTTGTTGGCGTGATTGATATACATATTGGTACTAAATTTCAGCTTTCTAGTGCTAACGGTTACTGAGATTATCCGCGGACGGACGGACGGACGGACAGACAGACATGGCGAAACTATAAGGGTTCCTAGTTGACTACGGAACCCTAAAAAACTCCACATAACAAATTTCAGCGAAATCGTTACAGCGGTTTCCGAGATCGCCGGTATATAAACAAATATACATAAATTTCTCGTTTAAAGTTATAAAAATAAATAAAATAGGTAGTATAAGATTTTATCTGTGGATTTTATTTTATACCAGGCAGGGTCACTACTCGCTAGGCTAGACCGCCGGTCGTCAAAGGTAAGAACTTACAGCACAAAGCACAGTAGTGCCACACTATAATAAAGAGTACTATCGTACACTCCCGCTCCCCGCTGAAAGTGCCGCCCACCCCCTCTCGGTTACCTCACAGTTACCGCCTGTCAAAAACACGACCAGCCGACCTGTCATATCTCACTCATACAAGTACGGTACGCGTTCACCTACACGAGCTTAGACTGTGTGCTAGGAACGCGCCTCTTTCATATATTTGATCGCCAGTGTCCGAGATGTGTACCTATAGTGCCTACTTTCGTTCGTTATATTTAATAATAATTCCAATTCTTACTATAATTCCCTACGGAGTATTGCGAAGAAAGCCCAAATCTTCTCGAACATTCATTTGATTCAATGATTCAAATCAAACTCGGCGAGACCAAGGGATATATACTGCTGAAACTTTGTCGTCCCAGAAACATTCATTTACGTTTATTCAAATACCTACTTTCTTTTATTCATATTTTATTCTAATAGTAATCCATCAAATCCATGTATTTTATTTTAACGAAAATATTACTAACACATAACATAAAGTCATCCTGTATACCTAGATTAGATATCGTGTTTCATGATACGTGTATATTTTTGTCAATTTTAAGCTTTAAGTATAGACAATACGATAGGCTCGTATTTATACTTGTTTTCAAACAAACATAAATTCACGCCTGTATTCCCAATAGGGGCAGGCAGAGCACATGAAACTGCACAGTCGCCCAGGATCGTGAAAAGTGGAAGATTCTTCTAAAAGCCCTACTATGTCCCTAGTGAGGGATACACAGACCAACTGTTCTCTGTGGAGGGATAACAGAAACACATCACACACAACTCTAAGCAAATAACAGGCAGGCAATCATGGTCGCGCGAGATAAATGATAAAACATCAGGCCATCCCTATCGCACTATTTGTAAGTGCGATAGGGACGGCCAGATGTTTTATCATTTATCGCGCGACCATACATGCCTGCCAGGTTGAAAGAAACCGAAATTGTGATATCGAAGTGACAAGACCTAGCTCATCGCCCACATCGCAAAACCACTGAACCAAAAACCCAGAATCGACATCTATGACACGGTAACCTATCGATGTTTCGAAAATCCTTTGTCCGATTATCACTTGTCCGAAAACGGTTGACAGAATTTTTATAATCCAAATACATTGTTTACCATACTTTCAATATGTCGCTAGTTTGCTATCCCACATTATCGTTTTCCCGAAATTCAATATCCAGAAGAACGGTTGCCAACTTTATCATTTGACAACCGATTTGTTAACCACCTTTTTATAAATCCCATGCTACGTAACATCGAAATGCCATTTTCCCTAATACCATTTTATAGAAACTCAATAACCAGAAGAACGGTTGCCAATCTTATCATTTGACAACCGTTTCGTTAACCACCTTTTCATAAATCCGATGCTAACGTGACATCGAAATGGTTCCCTAATATTATTGTAAAAAAAATACAAAAAAAATTGGTTAGGTTACGTCACGGAAACAAACATTTGCTAGAAAAGTGGGTTAGGTTAGGTTAGAACTGCGACCATACAGAAACAAACTTGTGCTATAAAAGTGGGTTAGGTTAGGTTAGAACTGCGACCATACAGAAACAAACTTGTGCTAGAAAAGTGGGTTAGGTTAGGCTAGAACTGCGACCATACAGAAACAAACTTGTGCTAGAAAAGTGGGTTAGGTTAGGTTAAAACTGCGATCATACAGAAACAAACCTTTGCCATAAACCCTTATGGCAAGGATTCTTAAGTCAAGTAAGAACTGCGACCGTGAGGGTCGGCAACAAACTTTTGTTAGAAAATTAAGGATTTACTGAACTTTTGATATAGCGGCTCAATAATATTTCGAATTATAAAACTATACGCCATACAAAATAGCTGTCAAATGATACTTAGGAATTTTAACAAGTGTTAATTCGAATTTCGAAGTTTTGATATAGCGGCTAAATAATATTTCGGATTAAAAACTTTACGCGACAAAAAGTAGTTGTCAAATGATTCTTAAGCATTTTAATAAGTGTTGATTCGAATCATAAGTGAAACAAAATTACAGCGAAATAAGTATGAGGAAAATAATAATAGGGGAAAAGTACTTTCGGGCAAACAAAACTTAGGGCAATTAATAAAGTGGGAAGCGTTTTCGGGCTACTAATATTCGACATTACAATTTTCGACTTTTTGATAGGTAACCCTATGACACCCATGGGACGGAAGAGCGTGAAGAAATTATTAGCCTATAACACATGCATTTTCATCCATACTAATATTATAAATGGGAAAGTGTGTGTGTCTGTTTGTTTGTCCATCTTTCACGGCAAAACGGAGCGATGAATTTTTTAAGTTGTTAATAGGAGTTGTTGGTAGTTGAAGGGATGGAGAGTGACATAGGCTAGTTTTTGTCTCTTTCTAACGCGAGCGAAGCCGCGGGCAAAAGCTAGTACTTAAATAAAGCAATCGACCAATGTCTTTTGAAGGCGTGTCACATGCTACAGGACGAAATAAATAACATACACTAGTTATTTGTTATACAAGGGGGCAAAGTTGTATTTTAACGCCGAGTGTGGAATTGAAAAACGAGCAAGCGAAAGGATTCTATAGTTGAACCACGAGCGAAGCGAGTGGTTCGAGAATAGAATCATGAACTTGCGAGTTTTTTAACACACGAGAAGTAAAATACATTTGCACCCGAGTGTAACACAAAACTTTTCCCCTCACAATAGCGAGGAAACTACAACGCAAAAAATGCGTTTATCACTGCTTCAAGTAGTTCCACAGATGGTACATCATCTATATTACTAGATTCACCTACTTTTATCAATTTTAAACCAGTTAATTTGACTTTATTCAAGGTCAAATTACTTTACCCACTAGTGGATAAAATGCGTTTTTACCCGCTGGTATTAAAGGACAAAACACGTGTTTCCGAGCTAGTGAGGGGAAAAATACATTTGCACCCGAGTGTAACACAAAACTTTTCCCCTCACTATAGCGAGGAAACTACAACGCAAAAAATGCGTTTATCACTGCTTCCAGTAGTTCCACAGATGGTACATCATCTTTATTACTAGATTCACCTACTTTTATCAATTTTAAAGCAGTTAATTTGACTTTATTCAAGGTCAAATTACTTTACCCACTAGTGGATATAATGCGTTTTTACCCGCTGGTATTAAAGGACAAAACACGTGTTTCCGAGCTAGTGAGGGGAAAATATTTAATACATCGCGGCTTGTACTCGTTTCAAAACTTTCCATACATAGCTCTCGATGTATCGTGCATTTCACGCAGCCTCGCGTCTTACAGGAATGTCTTCATCAGAGACCAGATAATGATAACGATAACCTTGCTTTGAGCCTCAGTACCTATAATAAAGAGTACTATGGTACTATCTTACAGTATAGCAACTCCCTGCTTCCCGAAAGAGATGCAGATATTTGCCACTCACTCTTACCTATAGTTGCGTCTCGAAACTTGCAGCAATAACTTGCTGGTCTAAACTCAGCTTTACCGCCTGTAAAGGACGCCACCAGTCGACCTGTCTTATCTCAGTCATACACGCATTCGCGTCTATTACACGACCTTAGACTTTGCAGTGTGAGTAGGAACGCGCTTCTTTCACATATTTGATCGCCATTGCACAGCTGATCCGAGGTGTGGTAGCTAACTACCACACCTCGGATCAGCTGTGGTTAGCCTTAAGGCTAAGATGGACAGCTGTCTATCATTTGTCACAATCATCACATTCTAACAAGTGAGTAAGTGCCAAAGTGACGCATGATATGACAAATGACAAATCACGATCATGATACGGTCACAGGCGGCCTGATAGCCGAAGTGACAATCCTTGACGCTACGTGACGAATGGCGATCTAAACCACATCTAAACGCAGTCTGGCTCGGTCGCGCCACTACAAGAGCCATAGGGAGGGCTAGCGAAACGCTTACCCTTCAATTGCTTCGTAATTTTCAGGGGTCTCTATCAAATAAAATAAATACCTAACTACTGTTGCCAAAAGCATTTGCTTACGGAATACTAACAGAATCAATTGATTGGGTAGGTATCCTGGTGTTAGTGATGTTGGTGGTGGTGAAGAAAGTAACAGATATACTCTGTCAAACAAGTCTGTCAGTTAATAAGAACAAAGAAAACTTTATTTCTTTATTTATAAATTCCTTAAAATTAACACTAACAGACAAGCTATACATGTTAATAGGAGGGTGGTTTTAGAGACTCATACAATAGGGTACACACTTAAGGTCTTATGATTGATTCATAATCAGTAGCTAATGGAACTTGGAGTCGTATTAGCTTCCAGGTATCGGCTACTAATCGAAAGGAATTGCGATTCCGTGCTGTAAAACATGTCCAGATTGCTGTCACTGGCCAGTATTTCATTTAGAAGAGTTAATGCATGGTGTAGCGGAGACTATATGCTAAATTACGAAACTATATGCATCCTTTTCTTTAGGGTGCTAGAGAAAAGGATACCTATAGTTTTCTTTGTTCTTATTTACTGACAAACTTGTTTGACAGAGTATATGTAGGATTATCGGCAAACCAGCGACTAAAGGCACTAATTCGATTGGTTGTCAAAACCCTATTGTACGTCCTTGAACTAACTAGTCTCTGTCCTACATAATACATTATGTCTGTGTATAAAAGCTAGGAATTCCAATATGGTGGAATGCCTCTCGTGCAGCGCTAAATTGTTCGGCTTCAGCCTACACTATTGCGAAAACATGTTTCATATATTGAATTTGTTATATGAGTAAACTTTATGTGTATACTATACGCGTAGAAATGGCTCTTAGTGCGTTTTCACATTATCCGATCCGATATCGGGTGTGGGACCGATATTCTATACATTAAGGACGCCATCTTTGATTTTTCCTTTTGAAATTCTTCCGTCTATCGGACCGGATAATGTGAAAACGGACGGGACTAGACATCCCAGTGCTTACTTAATTAGATGATTTGACTGCAAGCCGACTGCACTCCAACGTCCTAACAAACTCAGTGTGCAGTTCCCATCAATGAATAAAATGATTCACATACAAATTGTATACCTACCTAAAAGTTTTCTATCTAGACTTATATTGACCGGGATATAGACCGTGATTACCTTTTTGATTTTTGTCGAGCTCCCGATATTTAATCAATATAAGTCTAATGAAAATAACCGTGAATCATTCAAAACTCTTAGTTTTCTATCTGTTATTTTTTTTTACTTTTTTAAATAAAAAAATTACTATAGTGACGTATTTTGGCAGAATCATCAAGAATTTGATGGAGGCCATAACACAAAAATTGACGTATTTATCTAGTGAATTGTGATAAATTAAGTTTTTGCAAACGAAACGAAACAGGTTACAAGTGTCATCTACTGGCGGATAGTGGAGTTAACTTACATCTGTCAATTAAAGTTGTTTCTACTCGCCGACAGAGTGCGCTACTAGTTACGCCAACAAACGAAAACAAATGGCGGTTATAAAAATAAATAACGTCATCGAGTGTCAAAATATTATGTCAATAGGGTGGTAAACAATAAACATCGATTGACTAATCGATTCGATATATTAGTCTGTTCAATAATCGATTTTAATTTAAATAATTGTGGTGATGACCATGGATTATTGGAAAATATCTAATTATTATGTCGAAATATTGACAAGACTGATATTTGGCTTAAGTGGTTAAGTTATGTGCTCATCATCATCATAATCATTTCAACCGATTAAGATGAGCCGGGCCTGTGGTCAAACGAAACGCGATAGAGTGAGATAGCTTTGATGATACCCTACGGAATGTGACTGATTGGCCACTTATTTCCAAAATAAAACTGTTGTTTTTGTACTGGATCGTTGGCCTAACTTAACCGTTTCCGTTAATTTTAAATTCATATTCATACTCGTATACCTTAATGTGATGATAATCTTAAAGATGCGGGCTCTGCGTTGCGAACTGCGAGAGAGGGTCCTATACTTATACGGATACATAGGTAAAGTTTCAGAGTTTACGACCCGCACGTGGGGTACCGAAGTTTCACGGTGAATAAAACGTGACACAAAGCGAGGATTCCCTTGGGATGTATCTTATAAGATAACCTTTTATTTTATACCGAAAGTCATCATGATTTCAGCATACAAACAATACTTACTACCAAAATTATCTTTCAAGAGTTATAAGTATCAAGGCTAAAAGTGCCGTAGCGTCGGAGTACAATATTATTCATTAGATGAGGGTATAAGAATATATTATGCCGTCGCGCGACAAAACCTTTACGAGTAATTGATTGAGTGGAGACGCGGCGTCATAACATACGGCGCGGCATTAATGGAGATGCAATGTCGGCCTCGGCCGGCTGCAGGCGGGGGTCGGCCGGGTGTCGGGTGTCGGGTGCAGGGCGCAGGGTGCAGGCCTCGCGCGCCGTTATCTCGTTAGCTCACTGCGGCGTCGGCGCGCCCTCGGCCGCGGAAGTAGGGCAGCTCGGGCCGAGCTTGCCGCTGCCGCTGGCGGAGGTCCCGCGCTGCGCTCGCCACTCGGCATCGCTGCCGCACGTCCCGCTCGAGCCCGCAGTGACGCATTGCAGGTGCGCCCCGGCCGATCGGCGCGCGCCGCCCGCCCGTCCGACCCGCACCCGCCCGATATAAAACCGACTATCCTTTGCGGATCAAAACTAATCCCGTACCGTGCGTCCCGAGACATGGACTTCCACGTTCGCGAGACCCGCATCTAAAAGAAAACTACTATAGTGATAGTGCAGTGCGAACGATTTCTAGGAAATCGGATATGAAAATACGGTGAATCGAATACGATATTCGGAACGATTCGCGGCCGAGTTCGGAGCGCGCCGTCGGGAGTTTCTCGGCGCAGCCGCTCGCGCGAAAGGGGGCGGCAGTATCGTTTCAACCGTCGGTCCGTGCGGTCGCTTTTGCGGCGTAGTCTGTGATTTTTTTAGTGTAGCTCCAGATAATCCAAGTTAATCTACAATGGTGAGTGTTATTTTCGTTCGGAGGTGTATAAAGTGAATTCGGGGGATCTTTCCGCACCAGGATCAGGGCATATTTCGGGAATGTGGTGTATCGGTGTTTATAGTGATGACGGCCTCCATTATTGTGACGGCCGTTTTTTACCGCATTGCGGATCGCCAATTTCGCCGGGCTGGCGGCCGGTCTGGTACGAACGGGAGACCGGGCCCGGTCAGGAACCGGGACGTTAGTCCGCGAACGACCGTTACTGTCTTGAGAACCGTCGCCATAGTTCCGTAGGTGGTGCCGGTGTCGTGACGTCGCTCTCTGTCAAATCTGGTCAACAGAAGCTCTAATATGGCGTTCGCGGTGTGAAACAAGTGGTTCCGTGCAAGAATCTACGAGGCTGCGTCGCGCCCTAAGCGGCGGATCGATCGGACGGCCCAACTGTCAAACGCCCGTTGACTCATCGCTCGCACTGTTCAAACCGATATATTCATACGCAATTCGTTATTAAAACTAGTTCTGCTGTGTATCTTCGTCGTCCGAGCGACTCGCGGCTCTGAACAATGGTAATGTTTGTGGAAAAGTTGTTTGGCTAAATGGGTTGACGTTTGGTTGTCATGCGAGGCGGCCGGTTTTTTGCCATTATTCCAAACCGTTACGTATTGTTTAGAACTTTCTGTGTCGTGGAAGACTGCTGACTACTCCTCATCCCTATATTTGGCTATTTAATTCTTAAAAAACCAATAATAACAATCCCTAAGTCATGGTCATTAAACTTGCAATCCAAGGTGAACATCTCTTGCCAGTAAATAGTCAGCTTATTTGGAAATGTGATTCATATTACAAGCCAATATGTAGAACTGGGCATAGTTTCCTAATACAATTTGCTTTACCAGTCTTTTGACATCATATTGTTATTTACAACTAAATGTATTCAAAAGATATCAGTACATTGTTACAGGAAGGTCAGAGGATTGTTATGTTAACTTCATGGCAGTCGTGAGAGTCAGATAAAGCTAGTTTTTGTTGTACTGACAATTATTCTTGATGGTTGTAATTGTTGGGCAGATAATTGTACCAGTTGTAGTTTAGAATGACAGTTTTTGTACTGTAGAAGTCTTTGACAATTCTATTGTCTTAACATAACCTAAACTGTAGGGTTTGTACTCCTGTTTAAATCACTGGTGATGCAGCCAAGTACTACAGATAAGGTATTATTTAGTCATTATTATGTATACTTTAGTGGCACTAATTATATTTTTATCCTTTCATGTGTGTGATTGTCAAAAATTGTGGCTTCAAACCCTGATAGCAAAAATTTTGTTGTAATACAGCAGTCAAAAGGTTAACCCACTTACAGTATAATTTTGAAGTTAACTTGTTGGTTCAAATGTATATTTAATGGCTAAAAACATAATCATGTAAATATATCATGCATGATTCAACCATTAAGCATGCTCATTTGTGACAAGCCAGAATTGTTTTTAGTGAATCATTGTCTATTTCCACCGTAAAACAATTTGAGGAATCTTATGATTAAAGCAAAAGAAATAATGACTATTGTAGAATTATTACATGAATTAAGGGTCTATACAGATGAACTGGAAGTGCATGCACAATTGCACACATACAAGTTGCAGTACCGTCTGTTTGTATTAGCTGTAACCTCCATGTCTAAATAAATTTGGAATAATTTTGTTATTATGATAGATATTTCTTTTTAGATTGCATTGCACTCTAATTAGATTGTATATTTTAAGCCTCATGAGGATAACATTCCTCTTGTACGCTTCAAAGGCAGGGTCACCCACCAGGCCAAAAGGTTGTCAATTGAAACTGGATTGAAAACTAAAACTATCAACATTTACTAAAATTTTCCTAAAGTATTATCAGACTAAATTATATAATAACTCATTTGTTACACTGATAATGATCCATTTGGAATGTGTAATCAATTTATTTTATCACAGCTAGATAACAATATGAATTCATGGAATTAAATAAAAAAATTGAACTTTTAGCCACAGCCAAACACACTAGTAACCTCTCTTCTAGATGCATACATCATTTTTGACTTGTCGAAGACAGTAAAAATGCAATTTGCCAGCATGATGCAGCAAATCCTTTTTAATTTCATTTACGTTGCTTGATTGGATGTATTTTTGGAAACAGGAACCAACTGACATGAAATCTTCATTGAAATTTTTACCTAGTGTTTAAATAATAAAGTTTGATATCCAACAATTTTTGATTGGTTGGTTGGTTCCCGTTTACACAAGTGCGTCCAATTCTCTCATAATCTGGTTAGTCTTCAAATTGTTGTTCTCTTTCAAGGTATGTTACCAGAAGATTAGGTTAGATATTACACCTGAGTGGTGTGTGTAATGCAATTCCCCTCTACAAAAACGTCGTACAAGAATTTAATACCAATTTTCCTGGTATATTTTGTCATGTAGATTTTTTGTAAGCTTATTTCCTTAACAATATGACTTGTGACTCTTGTGTGCTTGTTTCATTATGTAGAATAAAAAACATTACTGCTGTATGCTTTAAACTTAGGGATTAAATTATTTTAGGTGCAGGTACAGTTTAAAAGTCTATTTTACATACATACATATAATCATGCCTGTATCCCATAAAGGGGTAAGAGCACATGAACTACTAAGTTTCAGTGCCACTCTTGGCAAAAAGGGGTTGAAACAAATAAAATACAAATTGTGACATTGCATTGACAGGTTGCCAGCCTCTCGCCTAAGCCACAATTTAACCCAAATCCCACAGTTGACTTCTACAACACCCACAGCCGGCGTATCATGCTGCCAATTTTATCACTTATCCACGTGGATAAGACATCTGTCCCAGCCCCAGACCCAGACCGGGCCCAGGATCGAGTGGCGTGGAGACAACTGGTGAAGAGCATCCACATTCGTCACGTCCCTCAGTCATGAGGATACGACAAAGAAGAAGAAGACATCTGTCACTCTCACACTGACATACTTGCTAAAGCGTGACGGATGCTTTATCCACGTATTCCACGTGGATAAGTGATAAAATTGGAAGAATGATACGCCGGCAGGAAGAAAGGGGGTGATGAAATTCTCAACCCAACACCACACGGGGAAAAGTCTATTTTACATGTATTCTTAAAACCAGCAGAAAAATGTTCAGTTAAGGATAAATAGCAGGAGGGACACAAGTTATAAACAATAGGGAACTTGACTGTAGTTAAAATAAAATATTTTATACCATGCATGAAATAAAGCATCAGATAATTATAAGAAAAACCTGGACAGAAGTTATTTTTAAATCCAATTTCTATTTAACAAGTCAGGTAGAAATATATGAAGTAACTGAGTTGACCGTGACGTCACTCAATTCGATCATATAAATTCCATATTAGCAAGTCGTCAAATTCGTTTTGACAGTTCTTAAAAAAAAGGCTGATTTGACTAGAAGGCAAGTAGCCTAGTTTCTAAGTTACAGTTATTGCTTAATAATATTTTGACCCAATTTAAAACAATTTTTTAATCTTTGTTCATTATGGATTTTCCCCTCATTATGTTGTAATCTAATTCCGTTACTGAGTGTACCTATAATTATTTTTCCTTAATTCAATTAATTAAGAACCAAACGTTGTAATAAATTATATTAAAAATATGTGCTACTTCCCTGTCTTAATTAAAAACTTTATACTCATTGCTGTATTAAAATAGTTGTTTGCTGAACTCTAGGGACTATTAGACTGGACTATATAGTCGCTTTACCTGCATAAATTATTACAAGTAATCAGTAAAATATGTTATAATTTTTTTTTTATACCATCGGTGGCAAACAGGTATACGGCCCGCCTGATGGAAACCCCTCGGCCGCAAAATGTACACAACGCGCAAAATGTAACAACAGGCAAAATGATAAATACGCAAAATGTGCAGAAGATAAAACTAAGCGGAACCCTTATAGTTTCGCCATGTCTGTCTGTCCGTCCGTCCGTCCGTCCGTCCGTCCGTCCGTCCGTCCGCGGATAATCTCAGTAACTGTTAGCACTAGAAAGCTGAAATTTGGTACCAATATGTATATCAATCACGCCAACAAAGTGCAAAAATAAAAAATGGAAAAAAATGTTTTATTAGGGTACCCCCCCCTACATGTAAAGTGGGGGCTGATATTTTTTTTCATTCTAACCCCAACGTGTGATATATTGTTGGATAGGTATTTAAAAATGAATAAGGGTTTACTAAGATCGTTTTTTGATAATATTAATATTTTCGGAAATAATCGCTCCTAAAGGAAAAAAAAGTGCGTCCCCCCCCTCTAACTTTTGAACCATATGTTTAAAAAATATGAAAAAAATCACAAAAGTAGAACTTTATAAAGACTTTCTAGGAAAATTGTTTTGAACTTGATAGGTTTAGTAGTTTTTGAGAAAAATACGGAAAACTACGGAACCCTTCACTGAGCGTGGCCCGACACGCTCTTGGCCGGTTTTTTGAAGAACCCCATGCTGTAGTTCATTGGGAATATGCAGTGATTATGATTTATAAGTTTTATAAGTTTCTTGACACAGGTAATTTTTGGTCATCATTTTTCGCAAACGATTATTCAGCCTTATTTTATTGTTCGCCACCGCACATATTTGAAAGATTTCGTATTAGGTAATTCAAAAACACCCGTTCTCCGAAATTTGCAACAATCGTAACATAATCCTGTTCCTATCGAAATTATCAAAATAAAAGATGATAACATTAATAACGATGCAGCAGTACTATCAAAGACCGCAGTGTGACGTACAGTAATTACTTGTGTTATCAGTCCGTTATCAGATATCTGGCGACGACTCGCTCTGTTTCTAATACTCCGGTCCTGACGATGGTCGTCATGGTTGTATGTATTTTATTTTATTGTGTTTTTAACTTCTCGTTTATGTGATATAAACTGTCATTTCTGTCAGGCTGATTTTTTAACAATTTCTGGTGAAAACTTTTTCTAGCGTGAGGGTTCACCCTCACTTGCGATTTTTGACCATCAGGGGATCATCCGTAAATTACGTAACACTAAAAAACATGATTTTTGACCCCTCCCCCCCTCCTTGTCACAGCTAGTCACATTTGTTAGACTCCCCCCTCCCTAGTGTGACGTCACATATTTTGCAAATTTACACGTAGAAATTATTGAATGAAAACAGCGGTTTGAAATCAATCTTATTTCCATTTATGTACTTAAATTATTCTTCACCACACCAGCAGATAAGGCTCTCTTGATAGGTACTTCAAAAACGAATGACAAATATGTATAAAACGAATGGCTTTTCATCCGGTTACCGAACATCCTGTATTTGTATATGTTTATGAGGTTTTCATAAAGTAACAGTTTAAAGTTCGTCTTTTAACCCTTAGATTATGATAGATTTTGAAATGTGACGTCACGAAATTTAGGACACCTCCCTCCCCCTTGTCACACATTGTCACACTCCGTCGACCCCCTCCCTCCCCCTTAATGTGTGACGTAATTAATGGATGATCCCTAACACTCGTGTCGCTTAACTTAAAACTTGGTAAATCCATTCTTTTTTAAGGTTGATTATATAAAAAATATAATATTGATCTGAAAGATAAATCAACTTTATAGCAGAATGGATTTACCCAAGTTTGAAGTTAAGCGACACACTACGGAAGTGTCATTCAAAAAGTACAATCATAGCTGATAAGGAATTTTATGTGAAAGTGCGACTTCCATTTCGCCTAATTACATATGTACAATCTATAAACTGGTTTGGAAACGTCCGAATTCTTTACAGGGCAATTCCTGCTAACAATTTTGTACCTATCATGTTCTTTTGGTTTATTTTCCTGATGCTTACCTACGTCGTCATTCATCAGTTTCTTAATCTGCAATTCGATTAATTCTTAAGTGTTTGTTATCTGTGATGAAGTTGAAAAATGCCATTATCTTGTTAATAGGGTTGGTCTTGTTTTTCTTGGAATTTTCATCTGCATTGTTAATTACTAAATGACGTAGTAATTCTTGATAAGAAAAACTGAAGTCTTCGTTGAAATGTGAAAATAGTTATTTAATGGTCTGGGTTATTATTTACCTATTATTCTGCTCTGACATCTTTAGGTATGATTTGATGAATTGTACCTAGGTTTTGCATTGGAAAATCTCAATTATTCAATTTATTCATATAGTTTTATTTTATACAAGCTAATTATTAGACGGTCTTCTTAGTTTACTAGTGTCTTTGCAAAGGAATTGCTAAAAATTGTGTCTCGCGCGTTGTACTACAATGTAAAAAATCTAAAATGTGGAAAATTATTTAGGATTACGGTGAAATTGCGTTGATAACGCAAGTTAAAGCTATATCAAAGTCAGCCAGCCAATAAACAATAATCACTCATTGTTAAAACGAAATGAACTGTTATAACCCTAATATCACCTTTTCCAGGCTGACCAGCTAACAGAAGAACAGATCGCCGAGTTCAAGGAGGCGTTCTCACTGTTCGACAAGGATGGCGACGGCACCATCACGACCAAAGAGCTGGGCACGGTCATGCGCTCGCTAGGACAGAACCCCACAGAGGCCGAGTTACAAGACATGATCAACGAGGTTGACGCGGACGGTGAGTGCCTAGCCTAATATACCTACAGCTCAGTAGAATGACGGCCTGAGAGCTGGTCATGCGCTCGCTAGGACAGAACCCCACAGAGGCCGAGTTACAAGACATTATCAACGAGGTTGACGCGGACGGTGAGTGCCTAGCCTAATATACCTACAGCTCAGTAGAATGACGGCCTGAGAGCTGGTCATGCGCTCGCTAGGACAGAACCCCACAGAGGCCGAGTTACAAGACATGATCAACGAGGTTGACGCGGACGGTGAGTACATAGCCTAATATACAGCTAGTTCTGGCTCAAGACTTCACAGTCCCAAACACTCGATAGGACAGCGGACGGTGGACCAACAGTTCTTACGTTCGTTAGGACAGCACCCCACAGAGGCAGAATTGTAACTTTTGCAAGACATGATCGACGCGGACGGTGAGTCATGAGAACAGCTCTGTTTGGATATCCTTTCTCTAGGACATAACTTCACAGATTTGGAGTTGTAACCGCGGCTGTTATTGGTATGTTTTGACACTAAGCATGTTTGCGTACTGTAAGTACTATTCTTCACCACTAGAGCTTAACGTAACCGCACGTGGAGCGTTCTGGAGGCTAGACGGCTTAGTGTATGGTTGTACACTCCATGTGAAAGAACTCACGACGTTTTATCAGAAATTATTATTGAGGTTTCATAGACAGGTATAGTAAGTAACGATTGACGAGTTCGGAGGATGATACCTAAACTTGTCTGCGCAAATAATCTTATAATATTTTCTAGTGGAACGAACTCGAAAGTTAATGCGGCGTTTTTAACCTTCGATAACTTGGGTATCTAACTACTTAATAACAATTAATACCTACCTTACCTAGTTACATAGTTTATTTCATATTCTGATGCCTATCAGGTCTTAAGATAGCGTTGCTGATACGATTCTCCGTATACCGTACGTGGTCTTAAACACTTATGAATGAGTCAGAAACAAGTACTCAATCGATTTATTGTGAAGTAAAATTCCGTATTTATTATCGTACATATTATCACCATGTTACAAAATTGATTGAATCGAATTGCTCACTAAATCGAGGGTTAGAGAAAACTGACGCTGTTGTAAGACCGATTTGAAGAAAGTTTCTGTATGACCCTTTTTAAAAAAAATATCGTACAAATTCGAGTTCGGCTTGTAAAAGGTTGTTTCGCACTTTGTATGTATGTTTGTCCGCGATTACCTCACGTTTGACTGAATGCGTTTGCTCGTTGTATTAATATGGTAATAAAATTCAGAATTGGTAGTCTTTTGCGCGGATTGTGGCACCACTCCCGTGTTAGACCTATTTGTTTACACACTTAGGCAGCGTTCCCACTTATGCGTCGCGTGTCTCGGGGCGCGCAAGGGGCGTCCGCGCCACGCCACCTGAGTGTAATTCAAAAAGCGTCTCCTCAGTACATTTTGTATAGGAAGGACGTAAGGCGCGCCGCCAAGCGGCGCGGCGCGCGCCCCGCCGCCGCCACGCCACCTGGGGCGCGTCTTACGTCTTTCCTATACAAAATGTACTGAGGAGACGTTTTTTGAATTACACTTAAGCGGCGTGGCGCGGACGCCCGTTGCGTGCCCCGAGACACGCGACGCATAAGTGGGAACGCTGCCTTACAAATACCTATCACGTATGTGTCAAATTTATCAAATTGTTAAAATACAGCGGATGTTATGGAATCCAAAGGACGCGTCACATTCGTTTAGCTATTGAATTTTAGTCACGCGTTTATAGGAATGTAAAATTATTGACCTTGAATGTTAAAACACGTGTGTAGCTCGTCTATTCGATATTCACCATACCAAAGACATAATATATAACTCCCTATAAACAGATAAAGTCTAAGAAAGAAACGTACCTCAGTACCATACAGAAAAAGGTACGGTGGCCTAGATGGCATTACACCTTTGGGGTAAGCTCAACTAGATGGCGCTAATATTAATATTTGAAATTTTAAAACATATCAAGCTAAGAATATGGGCCAAATTGTCAAAACTGAGGTTCAAAAGTTTTAAGTTTGTGTCAAGAGATGGCAGTCTATGCACTGTGATTACACATTTTACTTTGACAGTAACTCTAATTTATTTAGGTATAATAAAAAAGGATAGCCACTTTACTGTCATTTCGCAGACCGCTATAATAAGCTATATTAAAAATCGTTTAAGTGTTTCATTAAGATATAATTTTATTGTTTAGTAAGCTACATGATTACTTTTCACGGGCGGTTTTCTGCTATTAAGTTAGGCTATTAAAGGTGTATAATACCCGAGACTAAGGCGCTTGGCAGTCGTCCTTGATCGCAAGATTGCTTATCAATACGATAATTGCTAATGCTTATAGCAACTCGACTCTTATAGGCCTGCCACTTAAATAGCAAGCACTAAGAACTTATTGCTCAAACATTACTTTTAGTTATAAAAAGATGGGCTTGTCATGTCTACCGTATGATTTTTGGGCCAAGATAATGATGGATTGGGAGGGCTACTGGTCAAACCGACAATCCGGCAGGCCTCGCCACCTATGGCGGGATAACTTGGACTGACAGAATGGCCACAGTTGCAGCTCAAAACCGGGAAAATGGAAGAATAGGGAGGCCTTGGCCCAGCAGTGGGCGATTAAGGGCTGAAATGATGATGATGACATTAATGATAGATTGGGTTGTAAATTGCTGGCTATTAAAAGTTTAAATTTATTATCTTGAATATAAAACTTGTGGTAAAAGTCCGATAATTAATAATATCAAAAAATATAATTAATTAATTATCTAGATTAATTAAAACCTTCAATCTCAACATGCGAATGTCATTAATAATTCCCTCGTGATCGCATTTATGAACCGATTTCAGCTGTTTGCGTCCAAAATGGCGGCTAACCGTCTCAAGACCCTCGAGTTCCTTTATTAGGCTCCCCTGCGAATATCGAACACTCAAGGGTCCAACGATTTTGCATCTGCCTTTAAAAAAAAAACCAATGGGAAAAGGTAACGTCAAAGCGAAAAAATGCCTTTTACTAAAGACTTAACAGCTATCTTGCTTTGAAAGCCCTGTTTAAATATTCTTTGGAGTTTTAAAGAGTCACTCGTAAACTAGTTTTGAATAAACTCTGAATAACTGATGTCTAAAGAATGCACAACCATTTTGCGGAGTTCGCATTTGTAAGTCGGGTGGCACATCGCTTGCATTGTACGAGCTTATAGCTCTTCTCGTGTCATATACTAGGCCGTAACATCCGTTGTTGACGAAGAAGCAGTCATAGCTTAAAAGCAATACCATGGTTTGGCATGGAGATAGTTTTTCCCCTGAGTTTAACAAGGAGAATGTGTTTTATTTTCAAATTAGCCACCGACCCCATCTTGGCTCATGATATTTAAACATTCCCCTTGAATCACTCTATATATTAAAAAAACCGCATCAAAATCCGTTGCATAGTTTTTAAGATCTAAGCATACATAGGGACAGAAACATAGACAGCGGGAAGCGACTTCCTTTTATACTATGTAGTGAAATATACTTGTTTTTGTACAAAATGAGAAGAATTGTGAACAGTTGCCGTGTACATTTTGTTCTCTTAAAAACAAAACAAACGGGGCATGTAGGTGACACCTACATGTGATTGTAATCACGTGATACTCAAATATTGACTTGGCTAACCAAATAAGAAGTAAACCGTTTTGTTGAACCTACGAGATATAGTGAAACAAAATGTAATGAAATACTTACTACGCTATGTAGTTAGGTATCATTGTGATATTTGATATATTGATTCAGTCGCAACTCGCAATAGAGCGTAGACGCCTTTTTATACTAAGATCGCGTAAAGATTGTTTAATTATAAAAATAATCATACATTTGAGTATTTGACATTATATCCTAATACTTTCCTTGATTTCAAAAACTTTACTAGACAAGAAAGTGTAATCCTTCTCTTGGAAAGTTCGCTATGAACAAGACAAATTAAACTGCTACAGTAAATATTATTAATACAGGAACTGATATCATAGTTTGCTATAGCAAGTCAGCAGACTGCGATAAGCCTTATCAGTCGGCTCTGCTGTAAATACAAAAAAAAATACGCTAATACCTACCCATTGAATGTTATGTGTTCCTAGTATTCTATCACTCACTCACACAGCGGTGGGTGATGAAACTGATGAAAAAATCCGCCATGCTCATTTGCTCAATCAAGGCACTGATCATACCAAAAGCGAGTAACGGCCCAGCCACGACATTGGTCTAAGCGCGACAGCGGTGAGCGGCAGCCATACGTGCGAATGAAAAGTCCCATCGCTGTGTCTCGCTCCAATGTATGGCCGCCGCTCCCCGCTGTCGCGTTTAGACCAATGTCGTGGCTGAGCCGTAAGTGATGTGCGATGAGCTCATGGCTCTTGGTACGACCAGTGCCTGACGCTGAGGTGCCTCGCAACAGTAAATATTGTTAATGCAGGAACTGATATGGTGGTTTGCTGTAGTAAGCCGGCACACCATGATACGCCTTATCAGTCGGCTCTGCTGTAAATATTTTGCTAAGTATGATCGAGTTCATAAACATCTTTACAAGCCAACATGTTGTAGTCCTAGGCACCCCAGAGGTGCAAAGGGCCTTCACCAGCTCGCGCCACGCCTTCCTATCTTCAGCGACCCTTGTGGCTGCGCTCCAGCTCAAACCAGCCGCTCGTAGCTCATTTTCAACGGACCGCTTCCATGAGTGAACAGGACGCTCGCAGCCAAATTTTGCAAGCCAACATGCCAATAGTACATTGTGCAACAAGGGGAGGAAGTTGAATATTACTAACGAGAGTAAGTTAAATCGCGACGGCTTGCCGGAGCGATTTAAAGACTCGAGTTTGTAATATTCATACTCCCCGAGTTACACACAATGTTTTTCATCACACTCGCAATGCAAAAAATATGTAAATAGATGTAAAAAAGTTAAGTGCGGTACAAGAAATTTCATTATTCCCTTGGGAGAACGATTTTTCTATAACTCACGCTCCGCCTGCGCGCAATAGCACATTTAAAGTGCGGGTGTGATGAAAAAATATATGTACAAGTGTACACGTCTTTAAGTGACACGTTCCTGTTAGCAACTAACCAGAGATTAAACGCTAAACCCGGAGTTAAGTTGTTCTGTTAACCTGGGGTTAACCGTTTAACTGATTACAGTTGTAAAATGTAAGTTAAATAATTATGTAAAGTGCGACGACGCATCTGTATACTAATTACTATGTTACCTACGTAGAGTACGTAGCAGGTTTTAGAAATTGTAATAGTTGGGCCATTTTTTTCAAAGTTGTCCACCCCGTTTTTGGCTTGTCCCATACTTTTGATATAATATTTAGCGTATTTAAAGAGTCTAAACTAATGAAGACTATTTTTTATTCGAACCCAAATTTAGTTGACAGTAATTTACAATATTCATTTAAATTTTTATTATAATTATGTATTTGTTAAAAATTATAATGTGATAAAAAATGGGCAATTTTTTTCTGTCCCACGTCAAATATCGTTTTTGTTATGGATTTTATTCTACAACTAATTGTACTAAATATTGATGACGGCATAATTTGAAAAGATTGAGTTATACGCTATTATGTTATAAAATATTTCATGTTAATAAATAAACGTACTATTTAAAATTAAGTATAATTTGCCGAGACGGAATCTGGTAATTGTGGAATTTTCCATTCCGAAACCGCAGAATGACTGTTAAAATTAAAAGAAAGTTCCTAACATTTGGTAGCATTTTATTCAGCTTGGCAAAATTAATTTAAAACTACTCAATACCGCTATCTTGCATTTGCCAGTTGCCGCCAAACACGAATCAAAGTAGCTCGTACTCAGGGGTAACTTTTTCTCATTCCACCTTCCGAAACCAAATTTGCGGGTAAATACGTAATATGCAACCTTTTAACATCGATTCCTAAAACAAAGCACTAATACTGAAACCAAATAAGCCAATTAAAAGCAAGATTTGTGATTATTTAATAAATAATTAAGTAAAATATCGCCGGAGGTAGCGTTCCGTTACTTCCGATCCGATACTAGATCGTTGGTTTCGTATAGGCGGAAAGAAAAACGTATCGGAATGGAAGTATAAAGCGGTATTCATGTGGTTTTAATGTGATGTTTTAGTTTAATTTTATTGCGGGAAATAAAAGAAAAACGTATGGAATTAAAACTAATTCATCTAAAATATGGTAATCAATCACGGATTACACACTCCGGTTGTTTTAGTCATTATGCGCGATATGCTTTGGAGGTCTTAGGTACTCACGTTCAAGTGTAGACGAGACCTTAGCTTTCATCCGTTACCCATACAGTCAGATCCGTTACTGTCCCATGTTTCAAATAGTTTTATTTGCAAAAATTAAATACAATTTGTTATTAAACTACGTTTCCGTTATTTTATATTGAAATAGTAACGTTTAAACTATTGATTACAAGTGATGGCATCCTATAAACTTTTGAAACAGTATAGTAATCTTAAAAATTCTCCTCTACTTTGTACTGAAAGTAACGGAACGGATATATATATGGGTTTAAAAAAATAGTAGTCCGCATTTATGTGAAAATAAAAGTGTAATTTCTTCATTTGTTATTTTAGAATGAATAATAAACATATTGTAAAATTCCCAAACCTTTTATATTTACATTATCTGCGATTAAATTTGGTTGCGGAACGGAACACTCGCTTTTCCTCAACTCAACAAAAACATATTTTTTTCATTAATTACTTAAAATTCAAGTGAACCTTCTATATTTTATATAAATTGATTTATTAAAGAATCTATAAAAATAGCTTTTAATAAATTTCTATCGGTTTCATTTTCATATCAACTTTTTTCGGGGTGGACAACTTTGAATAAAATGGCCCAGTTATTTGTTATACAAGGGGGCAAAGTTGTATTTTAACGCCGAGTGTGGAATTGAAAAACGAGTAAGTGAAAGGATTCTATAGTTGAACCACGAGCGAAGCGAGTGGTTCGAAAATAGAATCCTGAACTTGCGAGTTTTTTAACACACGAGAAGTAAAATACATTTGCACCCGAGTGTAACACAAAACTTTTCCCCTCACTATAGCGAGGAAACTACAACGCAAAAAATGCGTTTATCACAGCTTCCAGTAGTTCCACAGGTGGTAAATCATCTTTATTACTAGATTCACCTACTTTTATCAATTTTAAAGCAGTTAATTTGACTTTATTCAAGGACAAATTACTTTACCCACTAGTGGATAAAATGCGTTTTTACCCGCTGGTATTAAAGGGCAAAACACGTGTTTCCGAGCTAGTGAGGGGAAAAAGATATTAAATACACATTAACTGGTTGACATACTCTATTAATACTAGCAATGATAGCATAAGTTACAGACAATTTATAAGTAGAATGCCGTAACATAACGCGTAAGGTCGATTATGTAGTGTGAAGTCTGTCTTATATTTCGATACATTATAAATATTATAATACAACCGGTGTCCGTGCGCACTTTTCTTGTTGCATATTCAATTTGGCATCCTGTTCTTAAAATACGTATAAAATTGTACAAGCTTCCTTTGTTATCGAACATTTCCTGAAAGGTAGTATGTGTGTAATGTGTATGTATGCGTTCGTTTCAGTAATAAACAAAAGCATAGCAATTTAAAACTCATTAGTGACATTATTTGGACTAATAGCGTCTATTTAGCTTACCAGGATAACTGACGCATACTGCGCATGTTTACAAAAACATATTTTAATATTAATGACCTGCCTAAAATTATACGTCCTTGGCCCTTTGCATTTAGAATAAAATATGATACAATACAGCCATTGGGTAAACACATTATGTGTCAGTCTGTCAAAGTGACGTTTTATATGAATGACGTGTACGTCATGACGTCATCAGACAAACCGGAAAAAATATCCTTTCTCAAATCATTTTCATACCTGAGAGGAGGTAACATTATTTGTACAGTGCGCAAATCAAGGGTCCCTTTTTAGGGAGATACTTTATAAGACTTAAGGCAGCGTCCCCACTTAGGCGTCGAGTGTCTCGGGGCGCGCAACGGACGTCCGCGCCACGCCACCTGAGTGTAATTCAAAAAACGTCTCCTCAGTACATTTTGTATAGGAAGGACGTAAAACGCGCCGCCAAGCGGCGCGGCGCGCGCCACGCCACCTGGGGCGCGTCTTACGTCCTTCCTATACAAAATGTACTGAGGAGACGTTTTTTGAATTAATTTACACTCAGGTGGCGTGGCGCGGACGTCCGTTGCGCGCCCCGAGACACGCGACGCTCTGATGTGGCCGGTCCCTAAGATTAGTGAATAATGAGTATTCTAGACAATTTTAGTACTTTAGACAGTTTTCATTAACTTAAATTTTCCATAAGATTTTTTTATAAAAAAGCTTGTAAAAATAATATAATATAATAATAATAGCCTGAGCATGTTTAAGTGCTAATATTAAAACTGACAGGAACTAAAAGTTGAAACCTAACCTAACCGTAACAAGCCGTGACATGTATCAACTACGTAGGTTCAGTTAACATGTCACAATTAATCGTGTCCGCTAGTGTTAAGCATCGACAACTACAATTGTCTTTTTAATTAGTCGCACCACCAGTATATTTAGATGTGATGTGCAGTGCATACAGAAAGTATAGGATTATGGTTTAATGACACACTCGAGCGCAATGATGACTGATCGTTTGTATTCTTATCTCGTGTATTACTCATCTAGGTAATATTACTCGTTATCTAAAATTAGAGGCTAAAATGACACGTAGAGGCCCTGAACGAAGTTTTGGCTGCAGCTTAAAAAAATGCTTAGACCAAAATTAGACAAAAAGCTGTTGGAGTCTTTCGGGTGTGCCTGAAGAGATTTCGACATGTCTCGATGTTTCTGCCTTAAGGTTCGAATTCAAACGAAAAACATTATATTTTGGGTAAAAACTCGGTTTTTGGTCTGACATAGAAAGCATTCCAAGAATAAAGAGCATTATATGCGTGACTTCTAAAAGGCTTGTGTTGTGGCCTACTTTCAGAATAAATGTTTGTACTTAGGCCATAAGATCTAGGCATACATCGCTTATATAGATGCAGAAAATAGCCATTCTGAACCTGACAAAAGTCCTTACCAGACGTAACCTTTGTCACGCCAATTTTTCATGGTAATTTTCATTTCACGAGCCTAATCACGTCATATTTTCTACGTATTCTGAAGCTCGATCTGCATAATAATATAACATTAACTCGTTAATGTCAACCACATCACACAGTAGCGTGTTTTTTCACGAAAAGAACTGTAAAACCATCTTACTGAGTTGAAATAAAGCATAAAACATACGAATGTACAATTCGTAGGTTTAATAAAATTTCGAGTCTTGTTGTAGAGTGAACAGGTTTTAAAATTGCATGCAAACTGTAAAGCGCGTTGCAGAAAGGATGAACAAATACGACCTGACGGGAAAGCAATGAATAATAAGTAGAAAGCATTCAAGCAACTTGCCTCGTACGTGTTCGTATTGTTCGGATTTTATGCCGAGACGCCTGTCGCTCCGGTGTTTTACTTCTAAGAAATAGTTCATCATTTATTTTATTTTATGAAATAAAAAGGTGTAGGTATGTGAAGTCCGCAATCCGCATTGGGGCCTTAATTAGGTACTTGGCTGGCGTGATAACCCAAAATGAGTTTTGGCCTCCAACACAAGAGCACGACACTTTGCTCGGCCTTGAGCGGTATCGCGCCAGCTTTCGCCGACGCCGAGCTCACGGATAGAGGTCCACCTCCACACTATCCGCCCCGATATTTTGGGAGTTGGGACTATAGCCCGAACCCAGAGAAGAGGCCTATGTCCAGCAGTGGGGCGTATATAGGCTCAAATACTTATTTATTTTATTATTCTAGTGTCTAGTGAAAGTTCCAAAAACAATCACACCCACAACCAAACTTAAGTACCATGTAATGGACTGCTAGTTAGACTATACATAATATTCATATTATGAAGGCTATTTGTCGCCTTGACAAGGCTGTCATAACAATTTGCCGTTTTGCGTATTTATTCTGCGTTATTCGTTCTCGCAGACATTGTCTGGAGGTGCGGTTGCCAACTGCAACAGACTCCCACGCACCTCATGAGTGTAAAGTGCTTGTAATAAAACGTTTTGGATAAATCATCAGCAATAATTAATCTATTGTTTTAACCCAGACGTTGTGGTTTCTCTTTCAGTAAAAAACTAAAAATGCATGTAAGCGTATTTTAAAACAAACTAGTCTCGCTTTAACAGTATCCGACCCTTAAAATAACTTACCTAATCAATAATCATTTCCAAGTTCTACTACAATGATGAAATGAAGATGTAGTAATGTCAGTGTGAGTACGAGTACCTATATTAAGTAGTCATTGAATATAAAACACATTTGAAGTGCCGCATGCATCGCCTCTGCCTTGACAAGGGTGGGTTGACCTTCGCCTATGACATTTGCATGAAGCCCTCCAAACGTCGCTCTAGACATAATAAATTATACTACGTACAGAATTCTCTCTAACATCACCGTTTAACAGAGAAAGTAAAAAACGGTGGGCTTCGTAGAAACGCTCTCTTTCTACCTCGCTGGACTGTGCCTTGCGCATGACTGATAGCAATGGACCGAGCATGACTATACCAAGATAGTCTTGGTATAAGCACTATAAACAGGCTTAGAATGAACTTGACAAGATCAGATATGTCGCCGTTATTTAAAATTTTCAAGGACCTTTTGTGTTACAGTCGAGTTCAAAAATATGTGTACATTTCTTCATCTTAATACGTTGCAATAAGGTGAAAAAATGTACACATGTACGAGAAGGTTTTCAAAGAATTGGAAGTCGACCACTGGCGACTCCTTAGCCTAAAGTACTGAGAGACAGGTTACTCCAACTAACCTAACTCCTCAGGGAATTCAATGAAACCTTAGACCTCAAGTCGGACTTCGGACAAATCCTGCAAAAGTCCGAAATCTTTGCTCTTAACGCCACTCTGATGTGATTAGGCGGCTATTCACTGGAAGAATGTTTAAATGGACCAGCAGAGAATCAATTTCAGACGGTTTTAAACAGTCAGTCAGTGTACTCGTGAATGTAGTGATGACCTTCAGGTCTATATCGCTAGAATCAGTGAAAATGCGGTCGAAAAAAGGTCTCGTCGGTCCGTTGATGCGTAAAGCCGTTTCCTGCGGACTGCAGTAAATTAATCCGATAACACCGTTTTCCTGTCCGCCTTATCAACGTCAGGCTGGATGTAATATTATACTTTCAAATGTCGAAGTTCAGGGAATTGCTGCTAACTGAAACACATGAGCAAACATTTTCTTTAAAGATACGTGTTAAAAAGGTATGCAGTCGTCTATTGTATTATGGTTTTCTATGTCGTCGCTTTTGGCTCGGGCACGATTATAATCTTGAATTACATACGAGAAACACACACTACATTTGAGAAAGAGTATTGAACTTTTTTGTTATGAATCTTGTTAGGTTGCAAGACTGAAACAGGGTATCCGTTTGCTTTTCCCGAGTAGTTTTAAGAAAAAACCACAGGATGCCTTACTAAAGCGATTCAGACTAATTGACCTAGAACATCGGCCTTGATAAAATGTAGGAAGAATACTAGTTTCACCTCACTAACTCCAACACCGAGCCAGATCCAATTCCAAGACCAGACTCAATTACTCCTGTATCCGTATTCAGCTAAAACAGTAATTGAGTCTAGTTCTTTCTGCCGAACCCTCGCCGAATACAGTTTAATTAAACAGGTAAATCTAAATTGCTGTTGCGGAGATTCGTTCGAGCTGACAAATTTCTTTCTCGCTCCAGCTTCCGAATACTTACGATAACGCTTCGATGAGTTAATATCGAAATTCCCCGGCCAAACCTTCAATGGTAATTAACGTCTTGTAATTATTTAATGTTCCCGGAGATTGCCCTGCCAACTCGCGCCCACAATTTGTTTAATAAAACATCGAAGCAACGTTATTGCGATCGGTTTGTAAACTATCGTGTGATATAGCTTTTCTGTTTCAAATCAAATATAAAGTAAGAAATTAACATTTCCTATGGATTTCTTCATCTGCCTATCGATCATTCGAATATTCAAATGGAAATTTCGATATTCTTGCGGTAGGTCTCAGATATCCAGACGGATGTCCCCTGTCGCCGAGACGTGACAAATGATCTCTGCTAGAAAGCGCCAGTGCAATGCCGACATAAACTCAGTTTGACTTTCACACAACCGGCGACGTCACACTATTTATTTTGGTCGCGTTAACAACCAATGATTTTTCGAATTCCGCCCGGCGCTTCGCGTTGGCGTCCTCCCACTGACCGATTTCCGCAAAGGCCCAGTTGCAGGCGGGTTTCATTGACCCCTGCAGCGTTTTATGGCGTTTCGAGTGCAGTTTTACGCGAACACTGAACCGCTCGGCGCAGCTGAGAATCCTGGCTATGAGCTGCGGAATGGGGCCAGTTCCGACGAGTTAACTTTATCCGAGATAGACTTTTGCAGAATGTTTCTCTTTTTTTCTACAGTTCCCTGTCCCCTAGTTGGCAAGGTTCTTGTGGTGATGTCACTGCGCGTGATAAGAAGTCGTTCACTCGCGATGCGCGGCGGGCGCTATTTGTGGATCCCGCGGGACGTTAAACCGGCTTCGACAGCTGACTGGGATCTTCGGCTCTAAACACCTAATAAATCCCACGACCTTCGCCGCTAATGATACGCTGGTGCCGGAATGAATTGGATCTTTGTAATGCCATACACATAAATTACTCTTAAACGACGCCTACGAATCCGTTGATTGAACGGCTCAACTCTTATTACTGGAGACGTCTAATAAAGCGCAGCTAAAATAAAAACTCTTGTCGTAATTATAAGCTCAGTAACGAGCTGACTGAACGCAGATAACTCTTAATGAGGTGATAAAGCACGAGACCGCGACTCGGGAAACAAGGACTCTGGACAGGGAGGGGCCGGCCGGCGATCAATACAGGCACGTGGTTCAAGCCCTCTGGAGCTTGAAGCACTTCCAGACGCTTACCGAGCTAGTCCAGTATACACCGACCAGTATAAGAGCCCGGCCCGTTCCAGCGTTCTGAGGGTGCGTTGGTCTGGCTCGGGAACTAGTGAAACGAATGGGAACACACCCTGCAGCTGGGTTCGTAATCCCCTCGCCATGCATTAGATTTCTGAGCGGAAATGTAAACTTTAAAACGTGGTCGACGTTGGAATCGTTTTAAATCCGCTTCGGTTTTCTACGTTCACCTGAGCACGCTAACGTGTTAGCGCCATTCATAGCAGGCGATTAGTTTACAGTATAACATCACTTAGATTTGTCTCATGCAGCTGTCTTACTTGAAGGGGTTATGATTACTTTTGAACTTCGTACGTTAGAATTTTTAAAGGGGTATCGTCAAGCACTTATTGAATAAGCCTCAAAATTAGTTATGCGTGCACGCTCAACTTGAGGCTAAAGTACATATATCATAATTCAGTTTAAGCCAGCCTAAAGAACATTAAACCCTATTTAAATCTACCTCAACCTCTTAACATGCTAATACGACACACAGCTCCATTCACAGCTCAATCGCCTGCATAAAAATGCAAATAGCCCGCGCGCAGGTGGGCTGCGTTCTAGTACCTACGCCAATTAGGCTGACTGCGCCGAGTCGACGCGATCCACTCTGACTCGATTGACCTGAATCGACCCCCCATTACTCAAGTCGGGAATATATCGATCGGCACTCGTAACAGGTTGACCGAGTTTCCGATTTTCTACCTTTTCACTTAGAAAGTTGGGAACGGGTTTATTATAATAGAAACTGATATCATCGATCTAGGGTTCGGAGTCGGACTAGTTGACTAACGACAGTTGTGGAATAATTGCAATAGGTTTGTTTGAGAGTTTTCAGAACGTTCTGTCCCGCGATTATAGAAACGGTAACGTTTCGCCTGTAATCTCATCAAGTACGTTTTACTTTTCGATTAGTAGATATCGATTAGTCAAAACAAAATATGACTGGTGTTCGATAATATTAAAGGTCTTTGACCTTTCAAATAATCTTTCTTTACAGTAGACCATCTAAGGCCTACGTGTTCAGGCCTATTGTTATGGACTCTTTAGACTCTCATATTGTGAAGCATCATCGTATTGGGTTTGACTCCTCTTCCTTGAAAATACGACATATTGGACCTTTGAATTCCTTTCATACTAGGCCGGTAGATCGGGCTGATAGACGCGTGTGACGCCGATCTCTCTGATTTATAGACAGTAACGCATGCGTGTTTATGCTTCTAATCCGGGATCACAATGGAAATAGGTTGTCGGTCAAGCAACTAGACATGTGTAAGTAATGCGAGTAATATCACAAATGTGATATCACTTGAACACGTAATATGGCATTACGTATCACTCCGAGAAATCCACCATCACATCTAGCATTACGTATCACCCGAACGCAAATGTCGGGAACTACTAAAACAGTGCGCGTAATGTTTACTGCCCCATGTGAAAACTGTAATGGTGTAACAACTGAGATGTTTGAAAGCATCACTTATTACACTTATTACTTTCTTATTTCTTATCCCGCTCTCGCGCTCACACGCGCCGCACTAAGCGCTCGATCGCTCTCGTTTTAACCATCAAAATATCATACGATGCTTTCGGCTATTTCCGGAAGAGTTCGGAACACGCCACTCAGCCGAACGCGGTCGCGTTTACGTAGTTGCAAATTTCGCTTGCGAATATGATTTTATAACAGTCCAAAAGATTTAAAACTGTAATGCGTCCTCATAGAGCTTATTTTATTATTATCATTTCTTATAATAATTTTGTGGATGCGGGTAAACAGAGTAATTTTGTCTGTGAAATTGGGCGCGCCGAAAACAAAACATTATTATTATTGTTGTGAAATATATGTTTAGTTGACTTTCGCGGCTAATAATGTATCTAGATGTACATTACGTACATGTGTGGTAGTGGTATCGTATGATCCAGTAAGTATAAGTATTAAGTAACCATTTGCAAATTTTATAAAATATACATAATTCACGTAGCGGTGACAAAAAGCAACATGTAATGGAACTATACTTGATATCTGTGATGACTGTGATGGTGCCATCTCGCGCGCTGTTCAAGGTCGGGTAACGTTTCGAGTGATGTGTGATGTGACATCACAGTGAGATGTTACTTTCTCGGAAAAGTGATGAGATATGGCATTACATTTTGAAGCATTGTTTCGCGCATGTCTACAAGCAACTCGATCGATCCGTCCGACCGCACGGCGCTCTTGTCAGGCCGCTTTTTAAAAACCTGGACAATTTTGTAAAGATTTAACAACAGTGTGCTGAAAAACAGGTACCTGTATAAAGAAATGTTCTTAATTCTTAGACCTACTTATGCGCTTGTATCCCGGGTGCACCACACCTTATGCAGAATAGGTCATACTCCGCCTAATAGACTGATTTTATCCCGTATCGTGAGATTGGCAGAATTTTTGGATTAGCAACTCTGCAAGTCTGCAGCTAAAATACTAAGCTCCGGTGGCGTGGCGGTAAGAGCGGGCGACTTTCAATCCGGAAGTCGCGGGTTCAAACCCACGCTCATCCCAATGACTACCGGAAATTATGTACATAATATGATTTGATTTGAAAACTGTTATGAGGAAATACGACTAATCCTAATAGGGCCTTACGTAAGGCGCTTACGTAAAAAGTAGTGTCTATGGCAAATCCGGGGATTAGTTGTCAAAGCGGACTCCAGGCTCTCATGAGCCGTGGCAAAAACGGGATAACGCTAAGGAAGAAGAAAAACAACGCAGAGTTCTTAATGCCGATGTTTTGTGCTTTTAAATGCCTGTCTTAAGACACTTGCATATGCATTATATGTTGCCTCTATACGTCAAGCAAGACACTAAAACTATTTCCGTGCAATTAGGTCCATTTTGTGCTTCCACGGAGTAATAGCTTTTCGCCTCTCATAAAGAATCGCAGTCAATTTGGTCCGGCTTTATGGAGGCAATGCGTCAAGGGCTGACCTTTCATCGGCATTGTTATTCGCGCCCCGATGCCGTCATTTGCTCTGACCATTTGTTTTCCTCGTGGCTTCATGCCTCCACTTTTCAGCTCCAATTAGTGCCACCTAGTCAACAGGCTATTAGTTTCCTTCTACAATCATTTACCTTATTTGTTACACTGTAACACACTACACTATCCTGTTTGTTCTCCACTGAAATTATTTTTATTCGCTAATTGTGAAGGGCCGAGGTTTTTATGAACGCGTCTGGTTCATGTCAACTGCGATGGCATAAATCACTCAAGATGGTCGACGAATGAACGGATAAACCAAAAGCGACATCGTGAAACTTGTAGCAGCATTCCTCGCTCGTTCCAAGTAACCAGAAGCGATCATTTAAATAGACGTTGCGGCGGCGCATAACCGCAATGCTGTATTGAACTGGAGCACTGTAACGAAGCCTTCCAGTCCATTGAAGCGTCCACAGTAATTTCATATAACACATTAACATCAGTTACACCAAGTGTAGCCGTCAGCGGGCAAGCTGTAGTGTTAATGGTTAGGATTTGGCCGCCCGCCAAGCTATTTATCGGGCCATCGGATTGTCGCATCGCCCCCGTGAGCTCGCCTAGATAGCTGACCCATTGTTTGTCCTAATTGCTCTCAGAGTGCCCTTTGAGAAACTGAATCACGGACCAAATTACTCCAACAGACTATTTGGACCGGGCCTTTGGCGACAACCGACGCATACTAATCGGATTGATTCGTAATTCGAGGGAGCGTTCGTACGGAATACATTCTAATTGAAGCGAATGTACCGTTAAATAAAGGGAGCGTTCTCAGAGTTGGCAAATTTGCATGGAAGTTTGGAGATAATCCGGTATAAACATTGTTGACACCGAGCAAAACGCAGCGACTGGAATCGCAGATTGCAAATGAATTTGCATATTCCTTTTGGCGGGACGCCAGTCGCGATCGCGTGGACCAGACTCGTGTAATCGCTTGTCGGAGCACCGTCTACTTAATTTGATGTGTTTATTCTTACAGCATGGAGACTTGAGCAGTCTTATCTCCATTGCTGGAGCTTGCTTTGATGTGTTTCGGTCGTAAATTCGACGCATAACGCGAACGCTCACCTCCGTTTGAATCTTCCGTTCACTCTAGCCAAATCTATTATATTTTTAAATCAATAATTAAGATTCATCAGTCTGGCTCCTCACTACAATTAATGGTTCTATAGGTGGCGTTTTAATCTAGTATTCGCTCATCTAATTGCCAGTCTTATAAGGAGTGCGCTGACGCTATGTTGAGTCACGGTGGCCTTGTGTTATGTGCAAAATACACGTAGCTTATATACCATAGCCGTTCACATTACTTGCTCGCTGAAGCGGGGACTATTGTTTCATGTTGCCCTGAATATAGCGCATAAAATATTGTACTTGCAGTACACTTTTTGGCCTTGGTTTTTTGACTAAACAGTCTGATTTAGTGGAAGTTATATTCTACATCTAGACATCACATTTCTTGGGCAATGAATTAACCTAAAGAGCATCTTAAAAACTCACAATGGTACAATTTAGAAGCTGTGCTTGATAATACACAGTTTGCTCATTAGCGTTAATCTATGACTAATTAACAATAAATCTTAACGCTTTATATACCTTGGCTTACATAAACTCCACTGAATAATGTATTTTTAAAGACAATGCGAGTGAGTTCATCTCTCCTTATAGCCGTGATAACGCGCACGTAGGCGTAACGGCGTATGATCAGAACTACTACATACATACTTACGTCATTTTGGATTCAGACGTTCTATACCTGTGTACGAGATATTCTAATCGTTTTGGACGTTTGCAGGCGCATCTATCTAGCCATTGTTAAAAAATCTAGACACAGTCATATTAGTACTCTTACTAGAGCTGAAAAATCACTGCTTTCCAATTTGACAACGTCAAGTAATTCATCGCCGCGCAAGATGTTTGACACTTTTGACATGTGTCAGTCAGTACGTCAGTAGCATATAATTATATCGCGTAGTCATCGAATTGAACTTTTGAACTTACATTCACTGGTAAGTTTCAAATAAAATGCTTAGTATGCTAATGGAATAGTCCAGAATCGAAACCGACTTTCCCCGAAATCGTGTGTTTACAGAATTGCTTTTAGATTGTCGGTTCGATTGCGGCGGACCGCACTGTTGCCGATTTAATTGACTCTCCCCAGATTTATGACGATATCACGATTGAGATTAATTTGACAGCAAAATATTTAGATAGATATATCTGCGGGATTGGAAACTATTTATAAAACTGTTGGTAATATTAGCATTACATCGATAATGACTGCCAAAGTGTCCAAATATATCGATTTAATGGTCTTGTGCGTTTGGCACTATTTGTTTGATGTTGAATTGTTGAATGCACAATAATACCATTTCGTGGCACCTTCTCGTTTTTGTGTTCCTATTTGTAATATTTTTCTCTTTTGTGTGTTTACGAATAAAATTTATTCTATTCTAGTCTATTCTAATAGCCGGTTAAAAAGATGCAGAAGGGACCACACTCAAAACGCGTTTTAAACTAAAAAGAGAACAAATGTATATAAACAAGTTGCAAGCTTGCAGAGACCTTGAAAGGCGTACCGCGTGGTAAATTACACATTATTTTAAACTGGTTTTACTGAATAACACATTCGATACACTAATCAAATCGGCTATCAATACATTCTAAAGAAGACATGACACATTAGTGACTAGAGAAAGTAAGACCGTCATTAAAAGGCTGTACAATAATGAGATTGTACAGAATTGAAGCCTCACCCGTCCTGCGTTATTCACGCGGTATCGACCAGGGGAAGCCAAGCGAGTCGCGGCCTACAAACACACTACGACCTAGTCAAGGTAATAAATATAGATGCGGACAGAGTGACAATAACATGTATACACGACTTTTGTCGCTGGTGCAGTAAAGTTGTGGATACATATATTTGGCACTTTCATCTAGATATTGAATACCTTCACTAACAAAAAATACAAAGATGTCACTGGCTCGCCACTGGTGAATCTCACGGCTTGGTTGATGATATAGTGAATACGGCTGCAATGTCAGACGAATCTGACTTTTCTAGTAATTTCTTGTTATAGTAACCGTTTTAATGCATCGCCTTCTAAAAATGTACTGAAACCCTTCTGAGACAAAAGGGTGCAAATAACTGGCAGTTTGTAGTATGTGTGAACTCGACTGTACTTAAAAGACATGAGATAAATTATTATGTCAATGACCTAAGATGACTTAAACGTACAACTTAAATTTAAGGTCAGCGTCATTGGTTGGATTAGGTACATTGTTTAAGCCCAGCATTATAAATTGTCTAAAAAGCTACTTCGTCTTCAAACTTTTTGTATATATATGTATGTATTATGATATGTTATACTTAAATTTGCAAGAGGAAGAAGGTGGAACGAGATTGATTGAAGTCGAACGTTATTGATAAGCTTGTAGTATTTTGTAAGTCTTTGTAATATTAGGTAGAATATGTGTTACTCAAAGCGTGTAACATTTTACACAAACTGTTTATTTATCCTGTTTGTTCACTCCAATGATCCAATCATCCTCTCGACACCCGCTGGGAATTACTTAAGCAGTATCCTTAACGTCCTTGACTAAACGGGTTTTTCATAAACACACTACAATGTGGTCTTTGTTATTAATAACTACTCGGAGTTTCCGAAGTGTGGGAAACTGTGCAGAAACAACAAACGATCGCGGTTCAAGGTAACGCCATTCGTTCGCCGCCCACCACCCTTAAAAGCATATTTTAAGGTGACATGCCGTAATGATAGAAAATTTTGCACGAAAGACTAATGTAGGAATATTTCGGAGTATGCTTGTATGGGGTATTTTAATTTTCCAAACTGAAGACTTTAAGAAAGTTATAATTTACTTGAAAAGGTACAAATTTGAACTGCAGACTTCGCTGCTTTAGTTTCTGCTTACCCATCTGAACGGGGTGGGTCCATTCTGCATAAAATACTATTAGTTATTCCGTGCCACCGCCCACCACCCTTTAATGGCGACGCCATATCTTCAGAATCGCCCATTGTGTTCGCAAATGCCAATGAACTTCACCCAGAAGCGATAACTCAATGATATTTTCATTCCGTGCGTGGAATAACAAACTGAGATTATACCGGGTTCATCACTATTGTAGATATTTTTCCTATTATCAACTGAATATTTGCTTCAAATCTCGTCTGATGTGCTTGCCATTTCAATCTGTAAATGAATATTAGTGATATTGATCATGCAGAGATCGTGTTTCTCAATTAATGCAGACGACGCGACGGTCTTGGCAATAACGAGCTGGTATCACGTTTTCTTCCGCGTATTTGCATTAAGCTTCCTAAGACGTTTTCGCTGCGCATTGATATTAATCTTCAATAGATAGAACCGTTTCAAAGAAAAACGAATGTCAAGCTATAAAATCTCATTCTTCGATGTATTCTCTGTAAAGAGCTTGCATGTCAAAGGCGTCCAGACCTACCTACAACTTACATATCTTGTAGGTGTTGATGGCTGTTTTGACCGACATAATTATCATCCTTAGGTGTGTCCTTCCCTACAGGTCTGTTTACGTATGACAATGACCATTGCCTACCATCTGGCTAAAACAAAAGAGCGCGTTGACAAATGATCCGGGCCCAGGTGCTAGAACAAGTGGCCGGTATGCGGCTGCATTCTCGAAAGTTCGCATCGCGGCCGGTATAAATAGCCCTCGGTCCACCTCGCAAAGGTTAACCCACAATTAGACGCGCCAAACTTAACTCCAACTTATTTTTGTGCACTGATAGGAGCGTTCACCCTGATATCATCGCCAGGTACGATCTACTCGGTCTTCTGCAAGAATCTTCAATTATTCAGCGGCTTTACAGTATGAGGTTCTCCAGAATAAGGGTGTACTGGTTATTAAAGAGCCGCCAACCATGTATGTAATTCCCCTTTAGTTGCCGGCGTCCACAGTCTATGGTGATTGGTGACTGCTCACCATCAGACTGGCCGTATGCTAGATTTGCATAAAAATATAACGGATAATCTTTTTGAAGAGTATAAAGACTATAGGAAATTAATTCACTCGCCCGAGTCAATAGGTGTAATAAACATCACGTCAAATATTAAAGTGAACCGTTTGAATAGCGAACACGACCAATACATCAGGGAAAATAGTTTAGGCGGTTTGAGTAATTAAACTCCCGCATAAATTTGTATTAAACTTACTTAGGTAGCTAAAAGCAATGTTAGAATTTTAATGAGCATCTAAAACCCTCGCGATCTTGCTCGTAAATTATTCTATTTCGCGGATTCGCCGAGATGCGGTCGTGCGGATCACGCTCCCGGCCGCATTGTTACGGCAGCGAATTATTCAAACATACGCCTTCACCGGATGCAAATCCAAGGCTTATCGGAGACGGCATCTAAATTCCATCCATGTCGAGACTGTAACCGTAAAAATACGCTTCCAATCTGGAAATTTCCTCTACGTGTACATGTTAAAAATGCAACGCGCGTCGCGGATTGTTTGTCCACCGTGTGTTGTCCAAACATTTCAGCTCGGAATTTTTAATGCCCGCGCCCTCGACAAGCTTTATGGATGTGTTAACGCTGATAACTGACACAGCAACCATGTTGGACACAAATTCGGCCGTTACTGTGCGGATGACTTAATCAACGGCCGGCAATGATGTCATGAACTTCTTTGTGCAAAACGCTCGCCTCGCTTGCCAAAACTACTCCTTTTAGTAATTTTAGCACAGCTCTTAAGCTTACATAGTCGCGTATATATTTTCATGGCGCATTTATGGGCAATTCGAATCATACGCCTTCATAAGTCTTTATTGCGCCGTAAATATAACTCGTGACGTTCCGGAAACCTATTGTTTCCTTGATGCCCATCGGAGCATCCATATTGTTTCCCGGAATCGTCGGCATTAAAGCGATTTGCTGCAGAAATGTCGACATTTCGGAATATTATGGCTCCCAGGTTACATTCAATATATTATTATGCTATAGGATTAATGTTTGAAACAAGTCTGTCCCAATTGAAACGGTCTAGCCGAAAGCGTCTATTGAGACACTAATCTATCATTATTCATTTGTCTCCGGCTTGCCTGATTGAATAAACTCATCCTATGTCTCATTTCCTTTGAATTCACTCTTATGAATAACTACTTCCCTAGTTTCCAATTTTATTTCTGGATCGTCAATTAAGGTCTCTCATATCCTTCGTTCGCGTAAACAAAGCTTGCTCTAGGAATAATATTTACCGTATGGGAAAATATTCCATTATGCCAGGTGCCAAGGTTGGCTCCGTGAACTTCGATGAACAGTCTGCTGATAATATTAACATGCGGATTGATTAATGAGCACTAATTACCGTTACGTCATCGTTTACGAGAAAAACTCTCATTGGGTGTTCTCAAAATAATGAGATTTAGACTATTTTACATACAGTCCATAATAACAGAGTGAATTGACATAAAATAATAGGTTATCCATAAACGTCCGTCAAATATAACATGTCGTTGAATAATAGTTTGTCCTTATGTGACATGTTTCCTTAACAGGGGTATGTAAAATTTCAAAATGAGTTTTGGTTTGAGATAATTGAGATATTTGAGATGATGTCAGTCAGATAATTGAGAGTGCAGGTCGGCACTGTCTTAGTCATTCTTATAGGAACGACTTCCGGTAGGTGGACTATGATTAAATCGATCGGTACAAGTGAAACTCCAAGGTTGCCTAAATGAAATTACTTAAATGGAAATAATTTATAGTAAATAAGGTTGACGTGAGTCACGCTAGAACCAAAACTTGTTATTACTTATAGGCTGACTTAATGGGCAGGAATGTATTAAATAGAAACAATCCTACTTGGAATCATAACGTTTTACGGCGCTTTAAAGTTCTAGTCGAATGCGTGGATTTCTTACCAGTCTTCCAATCTGCTTTTGCAGTTAAAACACGACGGAACCCTGCAAATTGCACTTCAATAATAAAGGATACTTTTGAGTAGTCAGTAGTCACATTTTCAACATACCAATCTGTATGTGTATCAAATACCGAAACTCGTTGTTATATACGTAATCGGATAGTTTATCTTAATAAGAATGTCTGGCTTTGTTATGATTTTGATAAGTATTCCATTACTCTTTCTTTCTGACATTTATAGAATAGAACTAGAAGCTGCTATTTAGTACTTCTAAATGTAACCGTGGTATTTTGCATCCTTTCAGTCGAGTCGAATTGCTATTAGGAAATTGTCTGGACAACCAAGAACAATGGAACAGTGGGTCCAATTTTCTTTTTTACGCAATATGTTAAATCCATTACGTAACTAACGCCAACCTTTTGTAATTTCCAGGCAACGGCACGATAGACTTCCCCGAGTTCCTCACAATGATGGCTCGCAAGATGAAAGACACGGACAGCGAGGAGGAGATCCGCGAGGCGTTCCGCGTGTTCGACAAGGACGGCAACGGGTTCATATCCGCGGCCGAGCTGCGCCACGTCATGACCAACCTCGGCGAGAAGCTGACGGACGAAGAGGTGGACGAGATGATCCGCGAGGCCGATATCGACGGCGACGGCCAGGTCAATTACGAGGGTACGTATACAACTGTGGCTCTGATTAAGATGCTAAAGATTCAAGGCCATTTGCGTCTTTTGAGCGTCCGTCAGTCAGATTGCTACGGACGCTCAGGCGATGCTAGTGGAGTGGCTCTTAGGCCTTGGTCGTTCTGACCCGTCGCCGGCGACGTACAGCTGTTTATGTTTGAAATTTTTCTGGAGTGGTAGTTCTCGTCCGCCGCGTGTAACTTCCAGAGCCACACGCTGCACTCCGAGAACGACCACTCCCAAACATGTTTAAACAAAGCATACAGACGTCGCGGTCGTCGCGGACGAACGTCCAGGTCAGAAAGGCCAAGGCCTTAAACGGTTTAAAAACTTGCATACGTTATTCAAGTTAGTCGTAAATCGCATGTAAGTTCTTGAACCTTTCTAAATCGGGCAGCGATCTCCAACCATAAGTCTTTGGCATAAATAAGTGTCAAATACGACAGAAATAGGCCTTTGAGATCCTTGGAAAAGAGAATACTCCTGGTACTGACTTGGTATGACGTGAATCTGGCAATTTCTGATTCCTTTCTACTTAGAAAAGTAGTACCGCGAGTACACTCCATTACAAAACTGGCACAAGCTTTCCACTGATCCTAATGTGCCTATTAAAACTCAGTGGAAGCACTTAATCTCAACTTATATGACGAGATTGTAAAATAATCTAATAAATATTTGAGTGCTAGAATTTAAGAAAACTTAGAAAAGCTTGTGTGTAAAATGAATCTGTTCTTCACTTGAACTCCAAAACATCGTGTTGTATTTTCAATGTGAAGTACAATTAGACACTTATTGGCTGTTGTAACAGGTGTAAAATTGGCGATCCCTTACTGATGTAAAGCCAAATTGTCCAACAAATCTTTATTGTCTTAAGTGTCGAACAAAATTCAATTCTTTTAAAGGGTAAATACAGCACAATGTTTCGGCAAGTGAAATCAACACCCTTCGGATCTGGTGGGTTTAGTAAGGTATAAATAAAAATACTATTTTAAGATTAAAGTCACGCCACTTAAAGAAGAGCTCTGGTCATCTTAAACAGACTAAAGACACAATTGTCTTAGAAAATGAATCTCTTTCAATTATATTTCTGCAAGATGCGGATACCAAAACAAATGCCATTGTACTTGACCTACAACTGCCTACAAGTGAATGAAAATATTGTAGAAATGGCTTCGTAAACACATTCTGGCACTTCATTGACAACGCGTCACATCATGCCACATTCACTACATACCGGAATCTATCGCTCTCTCGCCTGATCAAAAACCATTATAGCCATTTGTTATGTCAAAGAATGTATTGTCTTTGTTTGTCTGTTATAAATGTTTGTGCAAAAGATGTCCAGAACCTTCTATTGAAATAAAAACTTTACAGATTTCCCTATAGACGCGATACAAAACAATGTTATGGTTGTTGAAGCTCCTTCCACACTTAGGAATGTCTCAGACGGAGGAATGTTGTCCCGATGTTGAGCCAAAACTGCTCCAGATTGTTTGAACCACGAAGTAGACTTAGACACAAGTCGTTTTGGCTCAGCAACATGTATAAATGGTCATAGTATGTGTAAGCTAGGAGAATACCACCCTCTAGGCTCCCGCATGCGCACTAACCCGGTGGTGGAGCTATTTCCACTCTCGATAAATTTCCCCCCGCGAACAAACTTTACTCGCTCCCAACGTTTATGATACTCGTGATTTACGAACCTCCAAAATTTTAAATACGAATGCGTCTCTGATAAGTCATAAATTACCCGAGCGCTTACATACCATCATTAAGTTTAAATGTTGATGCTGTAAATATGGCCGACATGAATGTCAGAATCTGCTCACGCGATGTTGCTTTTATCACGGTCCCAGTAGAAAATTCTAGATCGATAACAAAATCGCTGTAGCATCACTCGAAAATAATTAAGGGAAAAATGCTCGCTTGTAAAAAGAATGTGACATGTATACGGGAAACACGAGCGCTGCATGGATACAGTGTAATGTTTCTACGATTATAAAAGATCGTTGCGTTTTGGGCGCGCGCCAATATCACGTGCGATGCGCCGGTTGTCAACAACGCGTAGAGTAAATTTCGAGTCGAGGCGCATGACACCGTATCGCATGCGCAAAATTTAACGCAGTATTCAGACCAAACGGCATCCTCGCAAAAGTCGCAAATTCGAATTTGTCCGTACAGGGTATGAAAATGAAATGCTGTAATGACAAGATTTTGGACTTAAAAATCATCGTCATTTTTGCGCTTTTTGTTCGCGGTGCTATTCTAATTTGACGAAAACTAAGCAAGCGTAAATTGGAAAAGAATGCAGTATGTCAGGCAATTATGTTTTATATGAAGAAACATACGAAAACTAAAAAGCCAAAAATAATAAACCTTTCAATTCAGATTTCTTATCGTATTGCAATAAGCTAAACATCCAAATTATAAACAAATCAATTATTTTTGTAGTCGGTACCAGACCTGTTCGTCGCCTTGCTATTGCCTGTTTGCCCCACCCAACCATACACAGGCTGGTACCGACTCCAAAAATAATTGATTTGTTTATAATTTGGATGTTTAGCTTATTGCAATACGATAAGAAATCTGAATTGAAAGGTTTATTATTTTTGGCTTTTTAGTTTCTCCGTGTTTTGTAACGCGCTTATTTTTGAAGGCGGTTTTATTTTTTGTTAAAAAGTTTATTTATTTGTTGATTTTTAGTGGTTCCTAGTGATATTATATGTATCAGTCCGAATACATGTACAGTAGTGAAAGAATTATCCTTTAACTCCTAACCATTGAGGAGTTGACCTTCCATCATCAGCTCAGTTGATTTTTAGTGGTTCCTAGTGATATTATATGTATCAGTCCGAATACATGTACAGTAGTGAAAGAATTATCCTTAAACTCCTAACCATTGAGGAGTTGACCTTCCATCATCAGCTCAGTTGATTTTTAGTGGTTCCTAGTGTTATTATATGTATCAGTCCGAATACATGTACAGTAGTGAAAGAATTATCCTTTAACTCCTAACCATTGAGGAGTTGACCTTCCATCATCAGCTCAGTTGATTTTTAGTGGTTCCTAGTGATATTATATGTATCAGTCCGAATACATATACAGTAGTGAAAGAATTATCCTTAAACTCCTAACCATTGAGGAGTTGACCTTCCATCATCAGCTCAGCCACATAAAATTATTACCATCAGACGTAAATACTGGTGTACCTTTGAAAAATAGACTAAAAACATTACATGTGCCTATAACATTTGAAGAGTTCCCTCGATTTCTCCAGGATTCCATCATCAGACCCTGACTTGGTGCCAATGGGACCATCTCGGGGTTATACCGGTTCGATCAAAAAAAAAATTTTGAAAATCGGTCCACGATTCTCGGAGATATCGAGTAACATACATACAAAAAAATAATAAAAAAAAAAACATTCAGTCGAATTGAGAACCTCCTCCTTTTTTGAAGTCGGTTAAAAATATCTGATACGATCTTCTAAAGCGATAAATGTCAGGCATTTTACGAGTTGATTATGTAAACTATTCCAGCGAGTGTAGTGCTCCCTTAGATGCGTAGTTCCGTGGTATTCCGCTAGTTGATGTTGCCTGTAGTACTCGGGCGGGCCAAGCTACAGCTGGTTTCTCTCTTGCAGACTTCCATGCCCTCGCCAAACTCGTATTCTCGCGGGCCGCCGACCAAACCCCCTCGTAACTAACCGATAACGCTGTGATATACCTAGTAGTACGGCCTACGACAATAGGTACCTACCTGTTCTGAATGGTTTGATCTTACTGTTCCTTCACCCTGTTAGCTGCCCCGCCCACCCGCATCTCACTCTTGGGTCCTCGCACACGACTCGGCAACCGAATCTGTTGCTGGCTCTGGGTTTGACTGGAATCGATTGTAACTTTGTTGAGAAGTTAGATCGGATAATGATGGCCGCTTTTGTGTTTGGGAATAACTTGCCATCATGTTCTGACAAACTATTGCAAAGGGGCATTCTTTAAAAAGGTCTACGTTTGTCGATGCCGTCATGCATTATGGGAGCCGACTTATTGTAGAAACCTGTGTTAGACACCGTTAAATTTCAAGCTAAGTTAAATTACCATGCTGAATATCAAATGATATTTAGAATAACTTTATTAGACGTTTATTAAATATAATGGAATGTAGATTTTTCTGGAATGCCCTCATTCACTTTAAAGCGAAATTTGGCTTCTCAAAGTTACAATCGAGATTCTACGTTGGGAATTTTAGGAGGTTTTTCTGTTAATACTGGTGCATGTGTCTAATATCTGTATAGCGTTTAGTTGTGGAAATACCACGGAGGGTGGTATTTCTCCCGACCCCGTAGTGGCATGACCAGGCGAATGTTACCGGTCTCTATGTTGTTCGTTTCGTACATCAGCACATCTGTCGTCACTGTCCATCCGAAGGGTTTGATACTTATCTATCTATCGGACTCCCTAACTTAGCGGCCCTTCTAGTGCATCTCAAATCGTATCGGTTAATTTATCTGTCGTGTTTAATTATTCGTACCTACTAACATGCCTCGCCACTCCCCTCGGCCTTCAAGACCGACTCTAATTCTTCTTTTTTTGTTTTCAGAATTCGTCACCATGATGACGTCGAAGTGAGCCGCCGGCTAGTGTGTGTGTAAAAAGCAGAGAATTCAAATATACATTTTGTTTCATGACACACAATATTACCATCGTATCGGACCTGCATTTCTCTAGTGTTTGCGATAAATTTAATAATTGACATCGTTTCAGTCGAATGTTACGTCTCCAGGCGTCTACAGGCGCGCCGGCGCCTCCGCCTCCTTTTTATTTAGATTTTAAACTATTCCGTTAATTTTACTATGTAAGAAACAATTTTAACTGTAGCGGTACAAAGGGAAACGAATAGGTGTGAAACGTCGCAATGTGATGGTAGCGGCGGCTGATCGCTCGCGTGCGCGTGCTGCCGGCGTGTGGCCGGCGTGTCCGCTGCGTGTTCGCTGCGTGTCCGCTGCGCGTCGCCAGCGTGACGCGCGCGGCGCCAGCCGCCCAGTGCGTGCCTGCTGCGTGCTTGTTTGCGGCCGTGTCGCCGCACCCGATACATTTTAATGTCATTTTTTTTTCAAGTATGAGATATTTATAAAGTACGTGATGAATAAAAACTTAAAAAATCCCAAAAAAATATACTATACTGTGCCCGTAAGTCCGTAGCGGCGAGCGCTCGGCTCCCTGTGCGTTCGCGATCATAATAAATGTTTAAATTTAACTAACTCGGTAAACGAAATTAGATTTATTGGTACTGCATTTGTAACTGTAAATGACTTGATAAATATTATATTTCTATTGTTGGTGAAACTTATTCTATCGAAATGGAAACTCCGCTCTGTTATCCTCTCGACACACTTGATTCATTCTGTTATTAAATTATACAAAAGACATACTGAAAATAAATGTTTCTTCATTTTTAGGTCAATAAGCATCGGTGTTTCATTTCCGACCGGGTTCGAATAATTTCGCCTATTACCTAAAATAACCTTGTTTATAATTTTCAGATACTTAAATGACTATTCAGTGTTGTCTGTATTTTACATTGCTTCAGTAATGATGTGATTCAATAATCTCACAGGTGTCGTATTATCCTGATCAGAAACATGCATGTCATTTGCAGTTAATCTAAAAGGTTCTGAGTAATAGAAAGTATTACAAAAAGCACTATTTGGCTTAAGACATTGTAAATTTGACATATCTGTCATTTTAGTATCTGAACATTAGAAACACTAGTCGCCTCCTGATCACTAGACCTTTTTCTATATACCTCTAATAGACACAAACTGTACTTAAAGTAGGATGTCATGTGTACATTTCTCAATCTATGTAATGAAGTAAAACACTCTGTTAGTATTTCCAAATTATATTTATTGCATAAAACAATTACATTCTGAATGGCTGTAATGTGTGTTGTCATTGTTCGATCCCTGAGACTACTGTACACGAGCTGTGGTGTGTGAAAAGTTTATAATATCTTTGAGTCATAAGTTGGCAAGGATTTTGAGCCCTAAGGGTTAACACGTTCGGTGCCGGTGACACAAGGTCTGTGATCAAAACAAACTCCTATGCCAGTGACACGTGTTCAAACAAATTTACTGGCATAGGCCGGCAAACACGGCAGTTGTGTTCAAAACGTTCATAAGAAGTTTGTAAGAAGTCGATTTATTAGTTAACTACCTGCGTAGTGGAGGCTTTTGGTAAGGCAGTGCCTGGGTCGAACGTGTAAAAGACTCAACGACATAACTTAATCGAAGTTTGACGTTTAAAATAAGAATAGTGCTGGCGAGGTTGTCGAAATCATTGTCAACTTTTCTTGAACTGATTGTATTACTTTTTTAAGGAAAAATTGTCTACATTTATAATCTGTACTTTAAGGTATTTAAATGAACGTAAACGAGTAATTTGTACTTTTTCGGGTAGTTACATTTGTCGGTTAACCGACCAGGATATAAAAACGAAGTGAATCTGTGATTGATCGACCTTCTTATTTGGCAGTGTTATGTTTTAATTTACCCTCAACTGGTATAAAGGGTACCTTTGTGGGTAGATTTTGCTTACATTGATTTAAATACCTAAAGATAGAGTAATAAGAAAATTATAATAGAACTAAACTTATTAAAATATACGTGTTATAGATACATTTTTTGCTACTTGGCGCAACTAGCTTGTAAAAATTAAGAAATCGTCCAAGACAATTTTCACACATCACGGCGCCAAGTTACAAGTACAATACAATTTATCCATCCTGAGGTAGACTTGGTACGAAGCTTGTTTGTGCTCCCCAATCCTGTAAACAATGTACCGTTGTAGAACACAATACCTACTCCTATGTTTTATCTTTGAATGCTGCACGGGAAGCATGGTCGCGCGATAGACGATAAAATAGCAGGCCGTCCCTATCGCACTATTTGTAAGTGCGATAGGGACGGCCTGATATTTTATCGTCTATCGCACGACCATGCTTCCCGTGCTGGTCACCAAACGGTGTAGACTCCAAAATGGCGATTGGTGAGAGCGCAATTAGCAAATAGACCAGAGGGGCGGCTTACTCCGCGATTCTATCGCCGCCCTACAAGTACATGCCGGCGGCCGCGAGTTCGCGGCCCATTCAGTGGCGACGACCTTCGCGCGGCGCAATAGATTTCAATGTCGGCTGCTTGCGTGCGGTCCGTTTGATGTAATTATAAGGAAAGAATTTATAATGGCGGCGTTTTGTGAACATCAAAGGAGTGAGCCTTCTGTTCTTGTACTATTATATTCTGTAAACAAACTAAGTTGGCAAAGCCTTTGATAGACCCGTTTGTGCATGGTAAACGTTTTGAATATTCGCTATTCAACAATCGACATTTTGGTGTCTACACCATTTTTAGTGAGCGTCAGGACCCGAATGGCACAATCGCTCACGAAACGCTCACGAAACGAAGCGCTAGTAGATATCTATCTCTATCGCGCTTGCATATTGGCGCGACAGAGCCAGCGGCGTATCGCTTTCGTTTGGCGTCGGAGAAATGCCATTCGGCTACAGGGCCTGGACCACTACAGATATTTGATGTTTAGTACATACTAAAATTTAGTACCTATTTGGTACCCGAGTACATATATTTGGTACCTCCACTGATATCGAAAAATCGAGCGAATAAAGTGGCCAGACATTCTGACGTCAGGATGTCTGGACCATTTTTGGTTTACCACTTTCTGGTCTGGCCACTTTATTCGCTCGATTTTTCTACATCAGTGGAGGTACCAAATATATGTACTCAGGTACCAAATAGTATCAAATAGGTACTAAATTTTAGTATGTACTAAACATCAAATATCTGTGGTGGTCCAGGGGTCCTGACGCTCACCATTTTTAGGGTTCCGTACCAAAAAGGTACAAAAGGAACCCTTCCTTATGGTGAGACTCAGATGGCGCCTGTAATGTATGGGATATCGGTCCTACATCCAATATCGGATCGGATAATGTTAAAACGCACTTAGTGGTCATTGGCGTCGCATGCACAACAAACGACGACCCTTGTAGATTCTTGGCGTTCAAAAGGTTAAACATTCTTATGTTGGAAGACGAGACAATGAATTGCCTCACGTACAGGTCCGTTCATAAGAGATGGCACGAATGAGTAAATGAAAAATGCGACAGATAAATCGATTCGTTGCGTGTTTCATTTTCGAAAACTACGCTGTGGCGGCGAACTATTGTCGATTTCAAAATGACACGCCTCTCGTGTCATCCGCACAGAAACGGTTAACCGACAAAATGGTAGCCGTTGACAGTTACAACTGTGTATAGACTATGAATAGACACTGCCGGCGACTTATGTTTCCTGTTCGTATGCGCATTGTAATATGCCTAAGGTCAGGTGGGGTAAGGGAAACATACTTCATTTTTTATATTTTACATCGAGCTCTAATCACTTTATTTAATGTCGTATATTCATCTTGACCGACACAAAGTATGCTTCTTTAAGTCTGCTTTCTAGGGCGAAATTAATTTTTAAACTAGCTTTATTGCATGTAGCTGGAAATTTATAAAATGTTTAGGCTGGTCCTGCCGTTTCCCTTTCCCGAGTTTTGGGGTAAGGGAAACACTTCGCTAAAATCTCAAAGTATTGGTGCTAGTGTGGATTATACCGGCAATGTAAATTAAAAAAAACATCATCAATCAAATGGAGACTTTGGTTCTTTGACATATAGTTTAAAATAGAAAATATTTACATAAATTGAAATTCGGGGTAAGGGGAACATATGGGCTTGAGACAGGGGTGGTTAACTAAAAATTATAATTGTTATTAAAGATTTTTTTTACAAGTTTTTTTCGAAAATTCAAATTTCAGTATTGCAAATTAAAAAAAGACTATTAATTATTAGTAATTATTCGTATTTAAAATACTGAAGCTTGGATCAATACAAAATTTCTGTACTTATAGAATATGGGTCTCTGAAAATGTTCATGACCCCTGAAATCGGGAAAAGGAAACATATGTTCCACTTACCCCGGCTATGGTAGTTCCCGTTACCCCGGTATGTCATTTGTAGGTTGTGTTATGAATCACGTTGAATTTTCATATTTACAGCATAGTTTTCTCAAATTCAAATACCAGACATGAACATTAAACATATAAAGGAATATTTACAGATATCAAAAGTCTTCGGACATGACTTTTTGCTACTCAAATCACTACACAAATAATACTCGTCCAACTCGTGGTCTTGTAGCACGACAACTGATTTTTTGTTTTTGTCAAGGACGCACACTCCTTAGAGCTAGCGCTATTTTTGTTTTTGTTTTGTAACTAAATCCTAGGTAGTACCTTACCGACCACCAAATGACCCAGCTACAGTCTATGAATTCAGAGTTACCGATCAGTGTTTCCCTTCCCCCATAGTCCCCCTTACCCCACCTGACCTTACTTGAAAAATAAATATTTCATTTTCCAATTTTATCACTTATCTATGTGGATAAAGTATCCGTCACGCTTTGGCAAGTATGTCAATGTGAGAGTGACAGATATCCACGTGGATAAGTGATAAAATTGGAAGCATAATACGCCGGCTGGTGTCATTTTATAAAATCAAAGTTCTGTCCATTACATTCGTGCCAGCTTTCGTGAACGATCTCTAACAGGGGCGGCTCACTCCGCGATTCTTTCGCCGAGCTACAAGTACATGCCGGCGGCCCCGCACTCGCGGCCCATTCAGTAGTGACGACCTTCGCGCGACACTATACTACTCAACGTCGACTGCTCGAGTGAGGTCCGTTTGTTAATGTAGGTAAGAATTATGAAAGGCGGGGTTTTGTGAACATCGAAGCAGTGAGCCTTCTCTACATATTATCAAGCACGATATATACCGGGACTGATGATCTCGTACAAAAAAATGTACCTCTGAAATATCCCACAATTCATGGATAAACCTAGATGGCGCTATTTCACAGCCTAGAAGTGACAGAAATCACATTTTCACGAATATTTTTGCGAACTTTTTAATTTACTTCAGTATACGTTTTGCAAAGAAATTTGCGGGGCTCATCAGTGCAGTTATGTGATCCTCCATGAATCCTTGCCGCGACGCACCAACTAAGGAGCAAATCGTCACTATTTTGAAAACATCTCGTATCTCACACTGCTCAAAGTTAAAACGCAGTAAGTCTATATGCATTTCATACATGCTTATTACATTTTTCTTTTCATTGACAGAAGATACAAGTTTTTTTTTTTTCAAAGTAGTGACGAATTGCGGCAATATAATATGTGAATTGCTGGCAATTGTGTTGGCTGTGTAAGGGTCCCCCCACATCTAGCCTCGCGAGCGTCGCGTCGGGCCAACTGTATGGAAAAAGACGCCGCGTCGACGCGACGTCGACGCAGCGTCAGGCTTTGCCCATACAGTTGGCCCGACGCGACGCTCGCGAGACGCTAGGTGTGGGGGGACCCTAACAGCACCTTTATTGATGCTTGTTCCTGCACTTGTCATCGTAGTGCGCGATGTGCATGAGCGTGTGCGTGAGCGCTCTAGTGGGGCGGCCGCTCATGCGCTTGGAGCACAGGTATGGCGGCGGGTCGTGCGCCAGCTTGCCCACGCCGGTGATGTCGAAGTGGAGCCAGTCGGCGCAGACGAATTGCTGGAAAAGAATAAGTATAAAGCCTCCGCCACACATAAAGCGTTTTGATAGCGTAGCGTTCGTCCGCTCGCAATCCGCGCTCTTTAGTTCCCGCCAGCGTTCGTCCGGCGCACCGCTATCGTTGCGCTCCGCTACCGCTCCGCCTACGCTATCAAAACGCGCATGTGTGGCCGAGCTTTAAGAGTTTTGAATGATTCACGGTTATTTTCATTAGACTTATATTGACCGGCATATAGACCGTGATTACCTTTTTGGTTTTTGTCGAGCTCCCGATATTTCGGCGCAGTTGCATGCATCATGATCACGGAAAACTAACGAAGGCGGGTGGATGTCAAAGTTGCGTAGACAGCGCGCGATCTACCCTCCTTACCGAGATTGGTAAGAGAAGCCATCATCAGCCAAGACGGAACTCCTCAAATCTGAACGGCACACTTATTCTTAAAAATTATGTTAACTAAAATTAGCGTAGGTACCTGTAGGAAGGCTGCACCGATGCAAGGCGTTGCTTTTCCTGAGCCGCGGTTCCTCAAGTCCACTGACGGATCATCTGAAATAGAATAGAACACGGTGACTTTATTATTTGTAGTCTCATCATCATCATTGGCCTTAACGTCTGTTGCAGACGATTTATGGTGTAATATTAGAAGAGCACCTTTTCTGATGACTTATTAGACCAATGCGAGAACGACAGTCTACCGCAGGACTGACAAGAAAAGTTTGCGGAAATCGGCGCTGAAACACCTTACGAGTATTTGTATTCTAGACTGTAGTTATTATAATGGACTCCTAGTAACAATTCTTGGACCAAAGTACAGGCTGGACAGCCGGTAGAAATTTTAGAAAAGATATACGGATGAATCAACTTTTTTTTGCCTGTTATTGCCATGGTTACGGTCCCCCGAGTCACGCTGGTTTTATGCAAAATTTTGCTACTGAAATTATGCTTTTGTAACAACAACAGTTTGTAACAACAAACATGGACTACATGTTACGGTCCCCTGAGTCACGCTGGCTTTATGCAAATTAAGGAAAGCGCTTGTTAACACCAGAAAATGCATGTTTTCATAGTTTAAGTAGCATAATTTTGCATAAAACCAGCGTGACTCAGGGGACCGTAACCATGGCAATAACAGGCAAGAAAAAGTTGATTCATCCATCCATATACCTATTTCAGACAAATTGAAAAATCGTCTCATATCACAAGTAGGTATAGGTACGCGAACCCTAACTCAAAACTACAGAATACCAGGGTAAATCCTTAATAGGCATTTTTATTTATTTATATTGTAAACCAAAGATTTTTTTCTCCTACCAACAATTTGCTTCTTATAGTAATCCCACAACGGAACCTCCCCGTATATAACCCCAACTCGCTTGGCTCATTCCCTCAACCACTTTGTTAAAAAAACAGCCGCCGTCTTCAAAACATCTGTCAATAGAACACTATTGTTGTCTCACTCAGTTTATATACCAACGATTTGCTTCTTGTAGTAATCCCACAGTCCAGGGCCGGTCGGATATAGCTCCAACCCTCTTGGAACATTCCCACAGCCACTTTATTGGAGAAGCAGCGGCCATATTGAATCTATCTGGCAATAGACTTTACTACTGTTGTCTCAGTTTAGATACCAACAATTTGCTTCTTGTAATAGTCCCAGAGCGGGAATCTCCAGGGTCGGTCCCCGGATATAGCGCCAGCGCGCTTGGCACACTCCCACAGCCACTTTACTGGACAAGCAGCCGCCATTTTGAATCCATCTGGCAATAGACTTTACTACTGTTGTCTTAGTTTAGATACGAACAATTAGCTTCTTATAATAGTCCTAGAGCGGGAATCTCCAGGGTCGGTCCCTGGATATAGCGCCAGACCTCTTGGCGCACTCACACAGCGACTTTATTGGAGAAGCAGCCGCCATCTTGAATCCATCTGTCAATGGAATACTACTGTTGTCTTTCAGTATACATACCAACAATCTGCTTCTTATAGTAATCTCAGAGCGGGAATCTCCAAGGCCGGTCTCCGGATATGGCTCCAGCTCGCTTAGCACACTCCCACAGCCACTCTATTGGAGAAGCAGCCGCCATCTTGAATCCATCTCAATGGAATACTACTGTTGTCTTTCAGTATACATACCAACGATTTGTTTCTTGTAATAGTCCCAGAGCGGGAATCTCCAAGGCCGGTCCCCGGATATAGCGCCAGCGCGCTTGGCACATTCCCACAGCCACTCTATTGGAGAAGCAGCCGCCATCTTGAATCCATCTGTCAATGGAATACTACTGTTGTCTTTCAGTATACATACCAACGATTTGCTTCTTGTAATAGTCCCAGAGCGGGAATCTCCAAGGCCGGTCCCCGGATATAGCGCCAGCGCGCTTGGCGCACTCCCACAGCCACTTTATTGGAGAAGCAGCCGCCATCTTGAATCCATCTGTCAATGGAATATTACTGTTGTCTTTCAGTATACATACCAACAATCTGCTTCTTATAGTAATCCCAGAGCGGGAATCTCCAAGGCCGGTCTCCGGATATGGCTCCAGCTCGCTTAGCACACTCCCACAGCCACTCTTTATTGGAGAAGCAGCCGTAGCAGCCGCCGCCAGTCGCCATCTTGATTCCGTCTGTGAATGATATAAATGATGTAATCGGAGGATAGATGGCGCTAGTAAAAATTGCGTACGATTTTTAATCGTGCAACAAACTTGTGTATTTGTCAGTGCATTTATATATGATAAGACAGCGCGATTTTCAATTTAGTCTTATCCCCGTAAGGCCCACCATAGTTTTCACATTTTTATTTTGAACCTTGTTCTATAAGTAAATTGATAAGAATTTCGTTTCATAAATCAATGTAACAAAGGAAAATCTACTTTATTTGGTTCTTGAAAGATTCAAATTAGATTGCAATAACTATGTACATTGTAATGTACATTGGGCCTTACGAGGTTATAGGATAACAGACTTGGAGTGAATGGATAGTAAGTATAGGTGTAGGTAGGTAATGAAACAACATATGACGATAACTTTGGAAGTAGTGCTACCTGTACCACGCGAACAGTCGACCTGTCATATCTCACTCATACAAGCATACGCGTCCGCCTACACGAGCTTAGACTGTGTACGTAGGAACGCGTTTCTTTCATATATTTGATCGCCAGTGTCCGAGGTGTGATATCATGGTGAAACAGTCATTAACAATAATTAACTCACTGTCAGTTTTGTGACGATAATTATAATTAAGCATGAAATTTCAATAAAAATATTGTTTTTGGGATAATCACATAGACTTTAAACGATAATCTACATTTAGAACGTGAAAAAAGTTAATTTTTAGACAGATTTTATGCTTAACTGTCGTCACAAAAATGACAGCGAGTAAATTTTTGTTAACGACTTACGCTAATTACACCGGTCAAATCTTACATGAAAATCGGCTAAAAAAACAAAGTGTGATGTAAAGCTGGATTTTTGGTATGTTATTTGGAGTCCTTGGGGGAATGTAAGACTATATTTTGCAAGCAAAAAAAAAGTGTGCTAACTTCGTAATTTAAAAAAAAAAGTAAAAAAATCGGACTTTTTTTGGTTTTTATTTTTTTATAAAAAAACTATGCGTTTTTGGTCAAAAGTTGCTTTGTAATGTTGAAAGCGCATTAAATTTCAAACAGTTTGACATCTTTTTTATCAATGTCCGTCAAATAGTTTTCGAGATATGAAGCGTCAAAAAGGTTAATTTTTGACGAATTTATAAAATGTAGCATTTTGCCAATATTTTTAGACAAATATCTGCAAAATACTTCATGATATGATATATATTGCAATATAACATTATATAAAAATTATTTTGCTTTAGTTTTAGTGCAAATAAAGGTCAGTAAGACGAATAGTTACTTTGGTAAACAAAAAAAAATCTATAAATAGAGAAGCCAAGAGTGTGGTAGATTGGGGTCATTCTACGAGACAGCGATTTTTGTCTTATTCCTCTGTCCTTTTTTATTTTTGAAATTTGACCAATACATACTCTTGTGAAAATAGATTTATTTTTAGACATAACTATGGTTTTGGCCCATATTTTTGTGAACTCATTCATAAAATAAATTTATTTTAACTTTTTGGTCCAGAGGAATAAGAAATTTAGGCCCAGAGGAATAAGATAAGTCAGGATAGGTTAACAAAAATGTTAAAAAACCGTATATTTATAAATTATATATTATACTCTTGTTCACAAAACTATCAAAAAAGTATTCTAGAATATTTTTATATTTATTTTTATTAATAACATTCAGACTGTAAATGCACTAGGTGCTAAAAAGATCTAAATTTTTTTTATTAATATTTTTATAAAGACCTATTTTTTTTTATTAAGGTACTTTAAAATATAGGAAATCACTTGATAACTACTCTTCTTTTTGAAAGTCAGTTAAGAAAAACAAGAAAAATTTAGAAAATTCTTATTCCATTGTCCAAAATCCATAGGAATAAGGGACAGAGGAATAAGAAATTATCGAAAAAAAACCAATGATTCATAATGTGTATATACAACGCGGCTGTCGTTAATAATATGAATAGATAGTACGTAAAGCAATTAATTAACCAAAAAAGTACATTTTTAAAAGTTACACAAATCCCAAAAAATCGAACAGAGTAATAAGAATGATACCTGAACCACGGACAAAGGAATAAGATATTTACCTTCGTAATTCCGGAGCCACGTGCAACAGCCGACACTTCCACCTCGTACCACGTTCCGAGCGCGATTGAATATTCCCCGCGGGGGGAAGTTTGTCTACAATCTTTAATACGTTTACGATACAGGCGAATAAAACCCGCACCAGAGAAATAAGAATTTTGTCGCAGACATCTCTTATTTCCTAAATTTTAAATACAAAATTATAGATAAAAAAATACTTGTTAAATTTTAGTAATGTAGTAACTAATAATGTATCCATGTACTCAATCAAAATATTCGTTAAGTTGACTGAGTTGAAGTTATCATCACATGTTTAGAGAAAAATGGAGAACGGACACGACAGAGTAGTAAGAATAACGGATATATTTTTTTAATATAAAAAATTACAATGACCTTATACTAAAGCTAATCGATGACCCAGTCGACTAGAGATGTAAAGTATCTCTGAAAAAAAAAAAACAGGATTTTAAGCTAAAGTTTTCAGTGAAATAAGCCTCCGGACATTGAAAATTAGGGTCTCGGAGAATCACCCATTGGTTAAGGTAAAATAGTTTACGGTAAAAGTTTTAGGTTGAAAGTGCTATCTATTCGATCTTACTTTCTTTGACATCCGTTTATCTGAAAAAATTGTCTAAGCTAACTTTGCATCGATATGACTATTACTAATGAAGAAATAAAATACAGTAAAATTTTGAAGTTTAGTAAATTAGAAAAATAAAACAGAATTAGTTACATTTTACTTTTTCCTTTTTGAGGGTCCTGGTTCTGCATCTTGTTGGCATAACTCCTGTAGTGATAGAAAGTCCACTTGAGTTGTATTTGACCACCAATTGCTGTGGAATAAACTACGGGAAGGAAAGCGCCCACGCCAATTATTAAGATACTGGAGAAGTGGTACCTATTCCCAGCAGAAGAACGTAGTAAGATGGAAGTCAACTCTGTCCACAGCCAGCGGGCTAAACTGTGGCGTGAGACAAGGAGGCAGTATGTCTCCGGCTCTCTTCAGCGTGTACATGGATGGGCTGTCGCAGGTTTTGACCAGTACCGAGGTTGGCTGCTCCATCAATGGGCAAATGATAAATCACATCGCATATGCAGACGATATGGTCCTACTAGCACCATCTGTGGGAGCTATGCGTGAGTTACTTGCAGAATGCGAGAGATACGCCAGCCAGCATAACGTGAGATACAATCCGGACAAGTCTGAATTTATGCTCATGGAGGCAGCACATATGCCCACACATGTACCACCTCTTTTGCTTGATGGAGTTCAATTGCGGAGAGTACACGAAGTCAAATATCTTGGCCACATCTTGTTGTCCAGTTTAAAAGACCACGAGGACATAGAAAGGCAGAGGCGAGCCACCGCAGTAAGGGCAAACATGTTGGCTAGAAGATTCGCCAAATGTAGTGACAGCGTAAAAATACAGCTGTTCCTCAGTTTTTGTACAAGCGTGTATTCTGTCGAGTTATGGTCCGACTACACCTGCGCGGCGGTGAGAGACCTGCGCGTGCAATACAACACATACTATGTACTGATATTTCGTTAAACGGAGAATAGTATGATTCGGACACGTCCACGACAACGCTCGTGAGATTGCATCGATGTTATTGACCCTCAGTGATATGCTTTAAAAACCAGTCCGTACAAGAACAATAAATTTCGGAACAATCTGATTCAATTAATGAGGGTTTTCTACTCGTAAATATTTTTTTCCGCCAAGCGGCGATCCTAAGCTCTTTCTGACCGTAAACTTAACTTACTAAATAAGTGTTGATTTGATATACGCAAATATGTGTCTGAGTAATACTTGAACAGCCCCCAAATAATAATAATAATTCGTTCTCCGCTACGCCTCCTGTAAATATATGTAAACTATCCCATTTGGCCATTACCATCCACCGATTATTTCTGATCCAGTTATACTAGACTTATGATATAATCCTATTTTTCAAATAACTGGCACTCTTTTGGTCTTAAATGAAAGCTAGTGAAATTTTCTACATTTTTATTTTACAATTTATGTAATAGCCTGAGTTGTTTTGCTGATATCTGTCTCAAAATATTAGCAAAACGAATATTTTCATATAAAGGGGAAAAATGCTCTTTTTTGACGCTTCATATCTCAAAAAATATTTGACGGACATTGATAAAAAAGATTTCAAACTGTTTGGAATTTAATGCGCTTTCAACATTACAAAGCAACTTTTGACCAAAAATGCATAGTTTTTTAATAAAACGGCAATAACCAAAAAAAGTCTGATTTTTTTACTTTTTTTTTTAAATTACGAAGTTAGCACACCATTTTTTTGCTTGCAAAATATAGTCCTACATTCCCCCAAGGATCCCAAATAACATACCAAAAATGCAGCTTTACATCACACTTTGTTTTTTTATTTCTCTTTTTGACCAGTGTAAATTTTGGGTCCTAAATTTTGAAAATGCCTCTAAGCTCGTGTAGGCGACCGCGTGCCATGCTTGTATGAGTGGGGCTTGTTCTGACAGGCGGTAACTGTGAGGTAACCGAGAGCGGGTGGGCGGCATATTCAGCAGGGAGGCAGGGAGTGGCCATACTGTACGATAGTACTCATTATTATGGTGCAACTTACGTGTGAGCGTGGCTACATCGACGATGGTGTATGGCCTGTACTTGGCCTGCCCGTACACTAGCGCGTCTGCCAACATCAGCCGCCCTTCCATATCTGTGTCCTCGATCTACACAATAACATTACCACAGGTAAAGACATATAATTCACTCCGTATACACCCTGTTTTTATTGAATTCCGTTAACTTTAAGGGAAGGTTCTTTAGATCGAATACAATTAATTTCTCTAAGAAACAAGCGTCTTAACTTTTACGGTTATCGAGTTATTAAAAAAATTAAGATAATTACTGAACACGTGTGTTACAGCCTTTACCAATTCCTAGTGTTATTTGTTTTGACATGTGCCGTCAATCACTTGACACTAACTTCAATGTAATTTTTAAGGGTCTCTCACACTAATAAATTCATTTATTATGTATGAAAACGATGAAATATTTTTTTTGCGAATTTAACAAAAAGTGATATACCTACAGTAAAACAAAAAAAAAACACGGTGTAGACAGATAAAGTCTAGGAAAAAACCGGCCAAGAGCGTGTCGGGCCACGCTCAGTGTAGGGTTCCGTAGTTTTCCGTATTTTTCTCAAAAACTACTGAACCTATCAAGTTCAAAACAATTTTCCTAGAAAGTCTGTATAAAGTTCTACTTTTGTAATTTTTTTCATATTTTTTAAACATATGGTTCAAAAGTTAGAGGGGGGGGGGACGCACTTTTTTCCTTTAGGAGCGATTATTTCCGAAAATATTAATATTATCAAAAAACGATCTTAGTAAACCCTTATTCATTTTTAAATACCTATCCAACAATATATCACACGTTGGGGTTGGAATAAAAAAAAATTCAGCCCCCACTTTATATGTAGGGGGGTACCCTAATGAAACATTTTTTTCCATTTTTTATTTTTGCACTTTGTTGGCGTGATTGATATACATATTGGTACCAAATTTCAGCTGTCTAGTGCTAACGGTTACTGAGATTATCCGCGGACGGACGGACGGACGGACGGACGGACGGACAGACAGACATGGCGAAACTATAAGGGTTCCTAGTTGACTACGGAAGTACGGAACCCTAAAAAAGTACCTCAGTACCATACAGAAAAAGGTACGTTGGCCTAGATGGCATTACACCTTTGGGGTACGCTCAGCTAGATGGCGCTAATACTAATATTTGACATTTTAACACATATCAAGCTAAGAATATGGGCCAAATTGTCAAAACTGAGGTTCAAAAGTTTTAAGTCTGTGTCGTGAGATGGCGGTGTATACACTGTGATTACACATTTTACTTTGACAGTAACTTTCTTTAATACTCGATCCTCTTTGTCCAAAACCTAACGGTGCTTCCACACTGGGCTGTTATAAATGTTATACAGAGTGGGGCCTGTAACAAAGGCGAAAAATTGAACTGTAGGCTATTCTCCTTATACTGATCAACATTTGTTCAGTGACTTTAAAAAATTATGAAGTCTTTAAATTTTTAATTTTTCATACAAAATAAATATTAGCTTCAATGTACGCCATTATTGTTGTCATTGACGTTGTCTGTCACACTTTAGACTTAACAGAATTCGCAATACATTACCTCTTAGAAAAAACTTTCAAGGGTGATAAAAATCAAAATACAAGTTATTTTTAAAAGTCGCCGAACAAATGTTGATCAGTATAAGGAGAATAGCCTAGAGTTCAATTCTTCGCCTTTGTTGCAGGCCCCACTCTGTATAACACGGTGTGAGTGGGTGGTGTTTTTTAACTTTTTTCTGAAAAATACCATACATCTGCGATAGATGTTACATCAATTTCTGTTAAGAAACGGGCTATGCGATTGACATGTCATAGTTTTGACACTTAGTTAGTGTGAGTTAATTGTAAAGCCACGTTTCTCAACAGCAATTGAAGTAACATCTATTGCAGACGTCTGGTTTTTTAAAAAAATATTGAAAAACAACCCCGACATAGTGGACCGATTTTCATGAAACATGGCTAAGAACACTCCCGACTAACTCAGATTTCAGACAAAAAAAAACTAAATCTAAATCGGTTCATCCGTTCGGGAGCTACGATGCCACAGACAGACACACAGACAGACAGACAGACACGTCAAACTTATAACACCCCTTCGTTTTTGCGTCGGGGGTTAAAAATACAATTTTCAGAAAACTCACTACGTCATTCTGTTTCCTATAATGGACCTAGCTATATGCCGAAGTTAACGGAATTCAATAAAAACACGGTGTATAACATTTATAACAGCCAGCAGTGTGGAAGCACTATAAAAGGTAAGCCAGCGTCCACACTCATGAGACGCATGTCTCGCGGCGCGCAACTGACGTCGGCGCGCCACGCCGCCTGGGGGCGCGTCTTACGTCCTTCCTATACAAAATGTACTGAGACGTTTTTAGGGTTCCGTAGTCAACTAGGAACCCTTATAGTTTCGCCATGTCTGTCCGTCCGTCCGTCCGTCCGTCCGTCCGCGGATAATCTCAGTAACCGTAAGCACTAGAAAGCTGAAATTTGGTACCAATATGTATATCAATTACGCCAACAAAGTGCAAAAAAAAATGGAAAAAAATGTTTTATTAGGGTACCCCCCCCCCCCTACATGTAAAGTGGGGCTGTTTTTTTTTTCATTCCAACCCCAACGTGTGATATATTGTTGGATAGGTATTTAAAAATGAATAAGGGTTTACTAAGATCGTTTTTTGATAATATTACTATTTTCGGAAATAATCGCTCCTACAGGAAAAAAAAGTGCGTCAAAAAAAATCACAAAAGTAGAACTTTATAAAAACTTTCTAGGAAAATTGTTTTGAACTTGATAGGTTCAGTAGTTTTTGAGAAAAATACGGAAAACTACGGAACCCTACACTGAGCGTGGCCCGACACGCTCTTGGCCGGTTTTTTTGAATTACATTCAGGCGGCGTGGCGGAGACCTCCGTTGCGCGCCGCGAGACATGCGACGCCTAAGTGGGGACGCTGCCTAAGCTTTTACCTGTATGTTGAGTCCGTTGAGCGCCGGTACTATGTCGCCGACTTTCATACACTGGCCCGAGATCATGTTTTCGCAGAGCGGGACCACTAGAGACACGTTCACTTTGGCCTGAAACATACAAAGTGTTTATTTATTTAAACTTTATTGCACAAATAAAACAAAAATGTACAAATGGCGGACTTAATCCCTAATGGCATTCACTACCAGTCAACCATCGGGCCAAACAGAGACATGTAAAAATGTTGCAAGGAGAAGGAAAAATGACAATGACAATTATCGAAAACAACTGATTAACACTTTCGAAACCGGGCTCTACGCGGCGCTACGACATTTTCGCTACATACGGGTTTCCCCATGTAATCGGCTACGCTTCTACGAGCGGTGTGCCCGACAGTCGGGTTCTTGGTAGCGAAAGTGTTAACTTCATAAAATACTTATATAATACATAAAGCGTGCCTGTGTAAGCGTGTTATGATTAAATGAGGTTTAAAATGCAGCAGTGAGGGCAGATATTTTATCTTGCGCTGTTAAGATATGGTTTTAGGTGACTTTTAGAAACTTAATGGTACCTAATACAACTATTGAAAAATATTTTTCCCCTCACTAGCTCGGAAACACGTGTTTTGTCCTTTAATACCAGCGGGTAAAAACGCATTTTATCCACTAGTGGGTAAAGTAATTTGACCTTGAATAAAGTCAAATTAACTGGTTTAAAATTGATAAAAGTAGGTGAATCTAGTAATAAAGATGATTTACCACCTGTGGAAGTACTGGAAGCAGTGATAAACGCATTTTTTGCGTTGTTGTTTCCTCGCTGTAGTGATGGGAAAAATTTTGTGTTACACTCGGGTGCAAATGTATTTTACTTCTCGTGTGTTAAAAAACTCGCAAGTTCAGGATTCTATTCTCGAACCACTCGTTTCGCTCGTGGTTCAACTATAGAATCCTTTCACTTGCTCGTTTTTTAATTCCACACTCGGCGTTAAAATACAACTTTGCCCCCTTGTATAACAAATAACTATTTTATACTATATACGTCGGCGGTAGACAATCATACGGCCCGCCTGATGGAAAGCGGTCATCGTCACCTATGGACGCCTGCAACTCAAGGTGTGTCACGTGCGCGTATAGCCGACCAGAAAGCCCAGTTGCCCATTAAAAATTTGTACACTCTTTTTTGCTGTGTTAAGTACACAGCAAAAAAGAGTGCACAAGTTCTAAGGAGGGTTTGGGTTGCCGACGACTCAAAGGACAATAGACGGAATAAATTAGTTCCGTAGGTCCTTCCGTCATCAGCACACCACACCCTCGTTGTGCTCTGGCAGCCTTACTCACCGGCAGGAAGACCACCATATATAAATTGCTTAATACGCTTCAACATATCTGATGGCAAGGAATTAGACCGGGTCCCTGCCTACACAACACTATGAGTAGGGTCTAGTGCTATTTGGCTGCGGTCTTCTGTAAGGCGGAGGTACTTCCCCAGTCGGGCTCTGCTCTAGATTCGAGCGAGATGATATCCGCTATTCTGTGCCCTACCACACAAAGCGGAATATCATTCGCTATGCTCTACCTAATATATTGTTATATATGTCGGAGAATGACCAAAATGTGGTTTACACTTTCGCAACCAGGCTAAATTTCGAACAATACCCCAGAAACCGGCAGTACCCGATAGTTGGGCAACGACGTGCAACTCAATGCCGGACGCCGCGAACCCGATAGTCGGGCAAGCGTGAAGGTTTATAGCTCTTGCTCGACTATCGGGTATGCCGGCATCTGAGTAAAGTTTACGAGTACCCGATTGTCGGGTACGCGGTGTCCAATGTGTTAAGATACGTTTTATGACGCTATATTTGACAAATAGAGCAAACAAGGGTTTTACAACTTTGTACAACCTGGCTGGTATTCGACTGAGTTCTGCCAAAACTTCAGAGAGGACGCTACTGTCTAAAAGAACAGAATCGAAGAACAGATGATTGGAGGCTATCAATCGATCCGCAGGGAAAATGGTTGAGGAGTGCTGGCGTTGTTGGAGATTCATTGGTCTAATCCGGCGGTTTGCTCGAAATAATAGGCGTAATGTATTCTATGATGTGATTTGATGTGAATTGATGTGTACAGCTGCGTTCGTGACCAACAAAATGGTCCCGACGGGAGACCAGCGCTGACCCTCGGGTTAGCATTTTATGCTTAGTCGGGACCATTTCGTGGTAACTTATGTTTAATTTCTTTTTCCCCTCACTAGCTCGGAAACACGTGTTTTGTCCTTTAATACCAGCGGGTAAAAACGCATTTTATCCACTCGTGGGTAAAGTAATTTGACCTTGAATAAAGTCAAATTAACTGATGTAAAATTGATAAAAGTAGGTGAATCTAGTAATAAAGATGATTTACCACCTGTGGAACTACTGGAAGCAGTGATAAACGCATTTTTTGCGTTGTAGTTTCCTCGCTATAGTGAGGGGAAAAGTTTTGTGTTACACTCGGGTGCAAATGTATTTTACTTCTCGTGTGTTAAAAAACTCGCAAGTTCAGGATTCTATTCTCGAACCACTCGCTTCCTTTCGCGATCCTTTCACTTGCTCGTTTTTCAATTCCACACTCGGCGTTAAAATACAACTTTGCCCCCTTGTATAACAAATAACTATTATTTGCTGTTTCTGTTTTCTTACTTGTGTATTTTGTAGTTATCACGAATAAATAATTGATTGATTGAATTGATTGATAATCGGTTTTGTGCAGTAAATTCTGTGATATGAACATGGTATTTCATTGAAAGCTCTCATAAACAGCTACGGAAGGTCCTGACAACGGTTCTGGTATGATACGCCCACGATCCGAGATATATATTAATATTCATATTCATATTCATATTCATAATTTATTTATTGTGTGATACTATACAGCACGACCACGGATGATTTTATTAATTCTGATGCGGTACAAATTCACGAAAAAAAATGTACTTTTTTGTACTGACGTTTAAAAAAAATGTACCCTTATGATTTTGGAGTTTCGACATAGGGCCCGGGGTCGTGCTAGGTAGGTACTCCCTGGCACGACCACACTATATTTAATGAGATTTTAAATTTCTGTTGCAGTACAAATTCACGAAAAAAAATGTACTTTTTTGTACTTACCTTTTAAAAAAAATACCCTCATGGTTTCGGAGTTTTGACATGGGGTGTGGTCGTGCTAGATAGGTGGTACTTCCTGGCACGACCACACTATATTTAATGATTTTTTTAATTTCTGTAGTGGTACAAATTCACGAAAAAAAATGTACTTTTCTGTACTTACCTTTTTATAAAAAGTACCCTCATGGTTTCGGAGTTTCGACATGGGTAGTGGTCGCGCTAGATAGGTACTCCCTGGCACGACCGCACTAAGTTTTTGAAGTAATTTACATAGTACAATTTCAAAACACTTGTTTAGTATTAATTTGACCATCAAATTAAACATAAATATAGTGTGGTCGTGCCAGGAAGTACCACCTATCTAGCACGACCACACTCCATGTCAAAACTCCGAAACCATGAGGGTATTTTTTTTTATAAGGTAAGTACAAAAAAGTACATTTTTTTTCGTGAATTTGTACTGCAACAGAAATTTAAAATCTCATTAAATATAGTGTGGTCGTGCCAGGGAGTACCTACCTAGCACGACCCCGGGCCCTATGTCGAAACTCCAAAATCATAAGGGTACGTTTTTTTTAAACGTCAGTACAAAAAAGTACATTTTTTTTCGTGAATTTGTACCGCATCAGAATTAATAAAATCATCCGTGGTCGTGCTGTATAGTATCACACTATTTATTGCTTTTATGGGTTTTACAAGATTTTATAACACATATTTAAGTTCCAGCATAAACCCCGTTAGGGCACAGCAATGTAAGCACTTACAGACTAGGTCTTAAAAACTAGCACACAGTAAAATATTAAAACGTATTAGTAAGATACTCCTTTATATTATAAAAAGAGTTTTCAATCAGAAACTTTTTGAGTTTCGAATAGAATATTGACTCTTTCTCTATCTGTTTGAGTTCTAAAGGAATGTTGTTGTACACTGTTACTGCCATATGATACGGTCCAGAATTTACTATTTTTAAGTTTGTAAAAGTACTTGCTAGTTTATTTCTTTTCCTTAGGTTTTGATTTCTGGGAAAATTGTCTCGTGTACGCTCAAATAATTGATTTTGTTTTTTAACAAACTTACATAATTCGAAAATATACAAAGAGGTAAGTGTTAAAATATTCATTTTTTTGAAATAAGGCAGGCAACTCTCTTCTTCATTTATATTTGCTAATATTCTTATGCACCTTTTTTGTAACAGGAATAGTGACTCTACATTTGTGCTATTCCCCCATAGGATAATTCCATATGATAACCAAGAATGGGCAAGAATATACTAATACTAGTGCGGTAATATAGCGCCATGTGTACTAATACACTACTATATTTATTTGTCAAGCTGTACACAGGCATAAAACAGTGTCCTGAAGTGTTACCTTGAGTCTCGCGAGCGCCTGTATGGCGCCGAGCGCGGCGGCGGCGCCGGCCATGCTGCCGCGGTTCTCGATCATGTCGGCCGGCCGCTTCAGGCACAGCCCGCCGCTGCGACCACAGAAAATAATAGGACATTGTATTAAGGGCGGAAAGTGAAGGATTACGAACAAGAGGCCGTACGAAGCCCATCACCGAAAGAGAGCTTTAATAACTCGAGTTTGTTTTTGACGACCGGTCTGGCGGCAGTTGGTAGTGACCCTGCCTGCTAAGCCGCGGTCCCGGGTTCGAACCCCGGTAAGGACATTTATTTGTGTGATGAGCACAAATATTTGTTCCTGAGTTATGAATGTTTTCTATGTATATAAGTACCCATAGTACAAGCTTTGCTTAGTTTGGGGCCAGGTTGATTTGTGTAAGGTGTTCTCCAATATTTATTTATATATGTAATCCTTCAACCGCCCGTGATATACACAATGTTTTTCAACAGTTTCATCACACTCGCGAAGTAAGACCCAAAATTTAAACTAACTGTATTGAAATACCGACGCTGACATTTCGAACATTCGTCCGCTATCTTGTAATTTTTGACAGGTCGTGGAAGGCACCAGATATTCACTTTACCACCCTAGGGGAGGTAAAATAGCTCATTACGTATCAGTATGCAGGCATGTAATAACACCGTTTACGAACGAGTGTGATGAAAATAGTACATTGTGCAACAAGGGGAGGAAGTTGAATATTACTAACGAGAGTAAGTTAAATCGCGACGGCTTGCCGGAACGATTTAAAGACTCGAGTTAGTAGCAAGCAGCTAGATGCAAAAAAGTTAAGTACGGTACAAGAAATTTCATTATTCCCTTTTTTTTTCAATTTATTTTTAAAGGACCTTTATAAAAATTACATATCGGCCCTGTCAGTCTGCTTTGCATGGCCTCAAACCTCAAATTACATTGTTAAGAATAGCGTCCGTCAACCAATACACCATATTCGCCGTGTCTGAAGTTGGTTTACTCAAAATGTGTATAAAGGCGCAAACGTCATATGGGTTTAGGTTGGCGGAGGCTAAGAGCGCCTCCCTGAGAGCTCGATTTTTATTGCACTCTATATTATTCCCTTGGGAGAACGATTTTTCTATAACTCACTACAGTTGACTACAGTTGAGAACGCTTGCATATTGTTGGGTTCGATCCAGAGTTTATCTTAGACGGTTATTGTAACTCTATCGCTTACCTATCGAAAGTGACGCCTTTTGCTGCCATCAGAATAGTATTCCCGCTTTCCAGACGGTTCGCAAGAACCCCTGGCTACTGTAAGGAACGCTTGCATATTGTTGGCTTCGACCCCGTGTCTGTCATAAGCTGTTACTCTGACAGTTACCTATCGAAGGTGACACCTTTAGCGGCCATAAATAGTATTCCCGCTTTCCAGACCTTTGTACTCGCACTCTAGAAAGATGGGGGGTTCGCAAGAACCCCTGGCTACGGTAAGGACGGCCTGCATATTGTTTTATTTCTAGCGGGTATAGCACATCTATAGCTTACCTATCGAAAGTGACGCCTTTTGCTGCCATCAGAATAGTATTCCCGCTTTCCAGACCTTTGTATTCGCACTCTAGAAAGATGGGGGGTTCGCAAGAACCCCTAGCTACGGTCAGGAACGCCTGCATGTTGTTAGCTTCGATCCAATGTCTGTCGTGGGCGGTTACTCTGACACCTAGCGGGCATAGGACGTCTATCGCTTCCTGGGAAAATATGAAAAGTGGGTTGTGAAATGTATATTCGATGATTTGACGAAAACACTTTTGTATGTACTGTACTGTATGGCAAATCTGACGAAGCAAATGCGACGTTAGTGTTAATCAAATTTAATTATGTGTTAGACATATATATTACTATGGTTTCTGACACTTTGGCATCGTGGATGATTATTGAGAGTGGACCAGGCCCCGTAGCCGAATGGCATTTCTCCGACGCCAAACGAAAACGAAACGTAGTCCGGCTCTGTCGCGCCAATACGCAAGAGCGACAGGGATAGATATCTACTAGCGTTTCGTTTCGTGAGCGTTTCGTGAGCGTTAGTGCCATTCGGCTACGCACCCAGGGGCCCGTTTCTCGAAAGGTACAAGCCTTGTATTACAAGTGCGCGAACTGTCAAATCGTATGGGTTGTTATGGAAACACACTTGTAATACAAGGCTTGTACCTTTCGAGAAACGGGCCACAGGTGTGTGGCGGAAAGTATGAACGTCTATGCATATCCTATGTTGCACGGAGAAATGCAAATAGTTTTACTGGCTGTCCATAAAATACTTGTGATATCACAATTTTATTTTCCCCTCACTAGCTCGGAAACACGTGTTTTGTCCTTTAATACCAGCGGGTAAAAACGCATTTTATCCACTCGTGGGTAAAGTAATTTGACCTTGAATAAAATCAAATTAACTGCTTTAAAATTGATAAAAGTAGGTGAATCTACTAGTAAAGATGATTTACCACCTGTGGAACTACTGTGGAATTTTTTGCGTTGTAGTTTCCTCGCTGTAGTGAGGGGAAAAGTTTTGTGTTACACTCGGGTGCAAATGTATTTTACTTCTCGTGTGTTAGAAAACTCGCAAGTTCAGGATTCTATTCTCGAACCACTCGCTTCGCTCGTGGTTCAACTATAGAATCCTTTCACTTGCTCGTTTTTCAATTCCACACTCGGCGTTAAAATACAACTTTTCCCCCTTGTATAGCAAATAACTATTTCTATGAACCCCTCAATTGCCAAGAGTGGCACTGAAACTTGAGCATGTTGCAGGCCGCAAAAATATGTGACAGGCTCTTATGGCTCTAAAAATAAGGTCGTGTCGGATATTTTTGCGGTCGCTGTGTGACATATTCTTGCAGGTGACTGTATGTCTGTGTATTTTTGTAATTGCAAGTTATTACCTGTGCAACATCCGTGGGTGTCATCTTGTTAGCCGGCATGTCGGACAGATATCGGGCCCAGTTCTGGGCTTGCCCTCGGATCTGGCCCTCCTTGCCATCGTCGGACTCTACCGGGATTTGCCCCCCCGGCGGGAGGGGGGGACGGTGACGGAACTTATCGAACCTGAGGAGGTAAATTGAATTTTAGAAATATTTGCGTCGATTCCTCAGAACATTAAATACTATAGAGAGGACAAGCCGCGCGCGGCCGGGTCGCAGATGTAGGCCCATTGGGTCTACACCGCCGCCAGTTCGCCGTCCGCTGTCATCGAGTGTACACGCGCGCTGTTCACCGATAAATATCAGTTATTGTCCAAAATGCCGAATTGTGCAATAATTATTTGTAAATATCGCAGTGACTTGTATAATTTCCAAGCCCATGGGATCACATTTCACAGGTAAATACTAAGTCTGTGGTCGATTCACTAAAACTCCCGCTGAAGCTCCTGTTCCATGATGTGTACATGCGAACGACTAGCGAATCGGGTCATCACGCATACAACGACAACTGTATGTTCAATGAGCTAACTAGGAAACTTCCGCCGGAGGCTGTTCCGCTCTCTAGTATTATATGTTCTGAGCTAAAGGGGCGTCGCAACTGACAGATTATAACATTAGTATAAGGACTTACTTTTACTCTGGGAGCGTGAAACTTTCAATACTAGCGTCCAGGAAAGCGTGGTGGCCACAGACTAAAAAAACTGTCATAGTAAAACTCTCTACGACCAACAGATTAAAAACACAAAAATGTTTTATACTGTGACCGCAACCACAGACTACTAAACTCCTATATTAAGAGTCGCGGCAAATTACAGATTAGAACAATAATACATGGACACACTTCCACAATGCGAGCGTGAAGTTCAGCACTGGCGCCCGGGCAGGCGTGAAGACTACAGACTAAAACACTCCTATAGTAAGAGGCTCCGCAATCGACAGATTAAAAACACAAAAAATTTTATACTGTGGCCGCGACCACAGACTAAAAAAGTCTCACAGTAAAAGGCTCCGCAACCGACAGATTATAAAATGAGTATATGAACTTACTTCCACTCTGCGAGCGTGAAGCTCTCAGCACTGGCGCCCGGGCAGGCGTGAAGACTACAGACTAAAACACTCCTATAGAAAGAGGCTCCGCAACCGACAGATTATAAACACAAAAGTTTTCATTCTGCGACCGCGACCACAGACTAAAGAAGTCTCACAGTAAAAGGCTCCGCAACCGACAGATTAAAAACACAAAAGATTTTATACTGTGGACGCAACCACAGCCTAAAAAAAGTCTCACAGTAAAAGGCTCCGCAACCGACAGATTATAAAATGAGCGTATGCACTTACTTCCACTCTGCAAGCGTGAAACTCTCCGCACTAGCGTCCGGGTGTTGTCCGGGGTCGTACCAAGTCTGCAGATTGTGGAACCCGTACGGACTTAGCACTTTGTGACCGGCGCCTATACCCCACCGCACGTTTTCCTGGAAGTTATATTAATATTATAAATATATGACCACCCCCTTTCTTCCCGTGGGTGTCGTAGAAGTCGACTGTGGGATATGGGTTAAATTGTGGCGTAGGCGAGAGGCCGGCAACCTGTCATTGCAATGTCAAAATTTCGTTTTATTTCAACCCCTTTTTGCCAAGAGTGGCACTGAAACTTGAGTAGTTCATGTGCTCTGCCTACCCCTTTATGAGATACAGGCGTGTAAATGAAAATGAAATATTTATTTTTCAAGTAGGCATATTACAATGCGCATATGAACGTCAAATAAAGCTACGCCGGCTCTAACCCTACGCCTCAGCCTCGAGAAGATTTCAGTCCCCCCTCAGTTGGGAGGATCCACTATGGGACCGGCAAGAAACTCCAAATCCAAATCCAATCAAATCCAATCATTTATTCGTGATAAACAACATACACATATAAAACAATACAAGCATATTCAAAAGTTAAACGAAAAAATAATAATTAAAAAACAAAGAAAAAGAAAACACATTGATAGAATTGTTTACCACGAAATGGTCCCGCCTCAGCGTAATGCTAACCACAGGGTCAGCGCTGATCTTCCTAACTCGGCGGGCCACTTCTTTTCAAAACATTACATCTTATAATTGTATGTATGTAAATATGTGACGTACTCTATGAAAAGGAACTATTGCAAGGGCGGTCCTTACCTTCCCCTCGTGTAGACCTTCCAGCTCATCCTCGGCAGCCTCCTTGGGCCCGAAGCTGCTGAGAGCTACAGCCTCGTACTGGCCCACATCTGACACAACCACCGCCTGGCCCACTTTGAAATCAGCTCCCAGCCTAGAACAAAACAATACTCTAGAATATAGTGGAAGTTACATAGATTATGATTGATTTTGTATCTCAAGGTGTTTTTCTTTGGAAATCAGTCATGGTTTTTTTAATGTGACTTCCAGATCCTGAAAAACCAGCCTTTGGAAAGAGCAACACGCTCTCTGACGTGTCTATCTGTGTGTGTGTCTGTCTATCTGTTTGTCTGTCTGTCTGTGTGTGTCTGTCTGTGGCATCGTAGCTCCCGAACGGATGAACCGATTTAGATTTAGTTTTTTTTTGTTTGAAAGCTGAGTTAGTCGGGAGTGTTCTTAGCCATGTTTTATGAAAATCGGTCCACTATGTCGCGGTCGGGGGCTTTTTCAAAATTTTAATTTTGTGGTTAGGTTATATCTTGTAGTGTAGAAATAGTAGGTAATTTATACAACCATTACTGGCTCCTGTCACAAAGTTCTTATAACCACATTCAAACAGTAGCAAGGGCACGGGCGGGAATCATAATAAAAATATTGTCTATGAGACTAGCTGTGGTGGCTAAACGGTAAGAGCGTGCGACTTTCAATCCGGAGGTCGTAGGTTCGAACCCCGGCTCGTACCAATGAGTTTTTCGAAATCTATACAGTATGTAAACTAACGAAAACCATTTACTGTAACCCGTAAATGTCCAGGTGATACTGAGAAACTTTTACTATGGGATCAACCCCGAAATCACGAAAATATCTTCTGACAGTTTCATAGGTAGTTTTATTTTTATAGTAAGTATTTCCTATGGGAGAGTAAATTTTTATTTCGCGTTTTGGGTGTTGGTCCCATAGTAAAAGTTTCTCAGTATCACCTGGACATTTACGGGTTACAGTAAATGGTTTTCGTTAGTTTATACTGTATGTGAAATGTCATTTGATATTTGCCAGTCGCTTTTCGGTGAAGAAAAACATTGTGAGGAAACCGGACTAATCCCAATAAAAAGTCCCGGGTTGAAAGGTCAGATGGCATTCGCTTTCGTAAAACTAGTGTCTACGCCAAATCTTGGGATCAGTTGTCAAAGCGGACTACCAGGCTCTTATGAGCCGTGGCGAATGACGGGATAACGCAAGGAGGATGATGATGTTTATTGTTAAGCATTGCAAACGAGAGTATAGTTAATTTGAGACGGATTTCTGGAGAGATTTAAAGACCCTAGTTTGCACTACATTTTACGCCCCGAGTACTGTATAATAAAGAGTACTATCGTACAGTATGGCCACTCCTGGTCCCCGCCGAAAGTGCCGCCCACCCCCTCTCGGTTACCTCACAGTTACCACCTGTCAAAAACGCGAACAGTCGACCTGCCATATCTCACTCATACAAGCATAGTACGCGTTCACCTACACGAGCTTAGACTGTGTGCTAGGAACGCGCCTCTTTCATATATCGCCATATAGTTATCGCCAGGTATTCGTCCCGAACGGTTGCTACGTGCGGCCTACCGTGTGACTCATTTGTTTACGTCGTGTGAATCTTATCGCGTCATACGATTATCGACTTTAATACACTATAACAGAGTTGTTTCGGACAGAGTCCCGCTTTAATAAAATCATAATTTTTCATAATGATCTGTGCTAAGTGTCGTCTTGAAGTTATGGATGGAGTAAATTGCAGTGCTTGCAAAGGGATTTTACATTTTGGATGTGCTGGTCTCGCTGAAACTACGCATCGCAAAATGACGAGTGAGAAAAAAGAGAAATGGCGGTGTGCATCGTGCCGTGCTTGCAATAATCTCACTACGGATGCGGAACCAGCTGAGATTCGACCCCCGCAGGACCCTACTTCATCACCAGCTGCGCCCAGTGCTTCATCTGCCGAGTTACAGCAGGGTTTTGCCTCCATCCTCAAAGAGATCCATGAATTTCGTGACGATTTTCGTTTAATAAAGTCTGACCTGGTATCGTGCAAGAATGGTATCGACAAAATAAATACAAAGTTAAGTGAGATGGAATCTCGCGTGTCCTTGGCAGAGGACAGTATAACTCAATTGAAGGAAAAAACCGAAGTCGTGGCTAAGTTACAATCGGATCTTAATACGGCGACAAAAATGATAAGCACCCTCCAACAGGAATTTGATGCGCGAGAACAGTATTCTCGGATTAACAATATTGAAATCTCTGGCCTGCCCTTCAAGAAAGGAGAAAACTTAATCAGCATCCTACAGGACATTTATACTGTAGTAGGGCTAAAGTTCGAGGCTCATTTTGTCGACAGCATACAGCGAGTACGACGTTTCCAGCATGGTGACGACAAGGTCATCGGCGGCGATAACGACGAGGGGCGAACGACGACGTACCGCGAGCCAGCTGTCATCGTAAAGTTTACCAGGCGTGCTTATAAGGACCAGCTTCTGTCAGCAGTCCGTGCGCGCAAGGGCATCACGACGTCCTCGATTGGCCTTCACGGGCCGTCATTGAATCTTTATTTGGGCGATCATCTCACTCCGGCCAGCAAGATGCTGCTTAAACGCGCACGAGACCTCAAGAAGGATAATAAAATCATGTATTTATGGATACGAGACTGTAAGATCCTTGCTAGAAAAACCGAAACTTCTAAGGTTATGATCATAAATAACAATTTCGATTTTAATAAAATAAAATGACTGTCCCTCTTATCAATCCTGAGATCTCTTTATATCAAAATTACATTAATTGCGCCTAATAACTTTGTCGTTGTTTGTAACCCGAACCTGTGTTATTTATTGAATGTAATTTTCCTTATCACTATGAGCCTCGAACATGTACGAGTTAAATGTACCACCTGCGCTGCCTATACAAAAAAAGTAAATATTTTGTTTCTGTCACCCGATTCACAAATAAATTGTTGCCAATATTTCTTGTTTGCTTCACAACGTCTAACCAATATTGATTTCTATTTTTCAAATACCTATAATTCACAACGTATAACGAAAAAACTTATAATTTGAATTATAAAATAATGCTTAGTAATAATGGCTGTGTATTTCTTAACACTCGTAACGAATACTGTTAATTTCAACGGTTATTATCAAAACGTACGCGGACTACGCACAAAAACGCAATGTTTTTATTCCCATGTTTCAATGTCGGAATATGATTTCATTTGTGTGACCGAGAGCTGGTTGAATTCAAATATTTATGACGGGGAACTGTTCGACAACAGGTACGTATTATATCGCTGCGATAGATCTGCAGAGGCGAGCGGCGCGGAGCGCGGTGGTGGGGTGGCGGTGGCGGTGCGCCGTGAGCATCGGCCGGCGCGCCGCGACTGGCCGCGCCCGTCGCCTGCCGCTTCCGAGTGTGTCTGGGTATCTATACCTCTAACTCAGCGCGCCGCACAGGGCCAGTCGTCCCTGAATATTTGCTGTGTTTATTTACCTCACGGTCCACTGTATAAGGATGCGTTGGAAAACTTTTTTGATATTTGCAGTCAATTAATAATAGAAAACCCTAATGATGTTTTTCTCATAACAGGTGACTTTAATATCTCAGATGCTCAGTGGGAAACATCAAATTGTTCTAAAATGAACCTTATTGGGGGTGGCACTTTGCATGTACAGTTACTTAGCGAGTTTCTTTCATTTTCAGGTTTAGAACAGTACAATGGTTGCTTAAACTTTAATCAACGAATTCTGGATCTTATTTTTTGTAATAAAAACTGCATAATATCCGCAAGCGATGATCCTTTAACACCAGAAGATTTGCACCATAAGGCTCTTCAAATAGAACTTAAAATTGTTCACTCGTTTAGTACTCTTGTGCCGGCCCGTACATTCGTACATCGATTCTTCGACGCAAACTTCAATGAAATAAACCTCGAGCTATCTAAAATTGCATGGTTGGAACGCTTTTCGGGCCGACCTCTTGACGATTGTGTATCGATATTTTATGACATACTAAATAATTTATTAGAAAAACATGTTCCTAGGGTTCCCCAACGGACTTCTTATTCGAAGCCCCCGTGGTATACTAAACCACTAAGAAGACTTTTAAATGAAAAAAAGAAATACCATAAGCTGTGGAAGACATATGGTAACCCTTTAGACCATGACTCTTACAAATTTTTAAAGAAAAAAATACTAAAATTGGAAACTCAATGTTATAGAAACTATATTAGTTATACTGAAACTAAGATTAATACTCATCCCAAGTACTTCTGGACTTACATAAAATCTACTTTTTCTAAAAAAGGTCTTCCACAGGTTATGCAATATAAGGGTGTGACGGTTTCGAGTGGTACACAAATATGCGATTTCTTCAATGAACACTTTCATTCGGTTTTTGAGAAACCACCTAGCAGTTCTGTTGATTTAGATAACCTTCCACCAATAAATGACTCGGTTTTTGAAATTGATTCAGTTTACGTCACCAAAGAATTAGTTCTTAAATATCTTAAAACCTTAAATGTAAACAAAGGGGCCGGACCAGATTTAATACATCCTATAATTATAAATAAATGTGCTTCCAATTTAGTTGAACCGGTTACATTACTATTTAAAAAATCGCTTGCATCAGGGTGTGTTCCCTCCATGTGGAAACGTGCACTAGTCACTCCTATACCTAAAGGTGAAGTTAGCCATGACATTGAAAAATATAGACCAATCTCTAAATTGTGCCAATTTGGCAAGATTTTGGAAAAAATTGTGACCGATCAACTGTCCACTGCCATACATCGTCATATAATTCCAAACCAGCATGGTTTTCTTAAAGGCCGGAGTGTTGAATCCAATCTGATATCCTATACTGAAATATTATTAAACGCACTAGATAATAACTGTCAAGTGGACGCCGTGTATACCGATTTTGCCAAGGCCTTCGATAAAGTCTGCCATGAGCGTTTACTGTTGAAGCTATGGCATATCGGTATACACGGTGACCTTTTCCGGTGGATAAAATCCTACATAGAGAATCGTTCTCAGGCAGTGGCAGTGGGCGGTTATACTTCACAGTACAAGGCTATCACGTCTGGTGTTCCGCAAGGATCCCATTTGGGGCCGTTGTTGTTTATCATTTATATTAATGACATCTCTGAATGTATAAAAAACTCAAACTTATTACTATATGCTGATGATGCAAAGATATTCAGAATCATTCGTAATATAGATGATTGCCATATTTTGCAAGATGATTTAAATAATTTTGAGTCCTATTGTAATGCCAACAAGTTGTCTATAAATCCCGATAAATGTTTTGTAATTACTTTTAGCAAGAAAAATAGTATTATTTCTGAATATAACCTATGTAATAAAAAATTAGGCCGAGTTCACCAAATTCGAGACCTTGGAGTCATTATGGACTCGAAGCTCACCTTTATTCCTCACATAGATGACATGCTAAGTAAAGCATTTAAACAGTTAGGCTTTATATTAAGAGTAGGCAAACCCTTTAAGAGACTTTTGACGTATAAGGTACTGTTCAACAGTTATGTTCGCAGTCGGTTGGAATTCGCTAGTGCGGTTTGGAGCCCACTGTATAAAATACACAGTGATAGGATAGAAAAGGTACAAAAAAAATTTGCTAAAACATTAGAATACAGAATTAGAAATAAATATTCCGATTATGCCACCGCCATGAGAATACACAATATAACGTCTCTTAGTTATCGCCGGGAACGAACCGATATCTTAACCCTTTATAAAGTAATTAATAATTTAATTGATGCTCCGTTTATATTAAATTCCCTCTCATTTAGAGTGCCTAGACGTTGTGAACGCGCTTGCAGGAAAAAACCCTCTTTTACATACCTCGCAGTCGGACTGCATACGCAAAAAATAGTTTTGTCAGAAGGGCGTGCAGGTTGTACAACGAAAAATTTTTCAGTCTTGATTTTTTCTGTGAAAAACTTAATAGATTTAAAACATTATCTTTGCAATGTAATAATAATGACACCAATCATTAGGTTGGCGCAATTAAGAAACATGTTTTGAACTCATATATACAAAACGTTAGTGCTTATATTTTTTGTGTAAAAAAAAAAAAAGTAAAATATGTTTTTTTTTTATTTTTTTTGTTGTTATACTCTGTTCAAATAGCTCTGCTTGTGTAAGTAGCAATTATTACTGAACACGATGTTTAAATATTTTCTTTAAGGAAACTGTAAGTCTAGTTTTAAAAAAAAATCCTGTGTTTATATATAACTATATAAGACTGTTTGTTTCTTAATTAAATAAATAAAATAAAATATATTTGATCGCCAGTGTCCGAGATGTGACACGAGTTACAGACTTTGTTTTTGATCACTTGCAATAAAACCAACTGTAAGAAGATACAAATTCATTATGATACTAGAAATTACATAACTCCCGGGAAAAAGCTTTTTCCCCTCACTAGCTCGGAAACACGTGTTTTGTCCTTTAATACCAGCGGCTAAAAACGCATTTTATCCACTAGTGGGTAAAGTAATTTGACCTTGAATAAAGTCAAATTAACTGCTTTAAAATTAATTAAAGTAGGTGAATCTAGTAATAAAGATGATTTACCACCTGTGGCACTACTGGAAGCAGTGATAAACGCATTTTTTGCGTTGTAGTTTTCTCGCTATAGTGAGGGGAAAAGTTTTGTGTTACACTCGGGTGCAAATGTATTTTACTTCTCGTGTGTTAAGAAACTCGCAAGTTCAGGATTCTATTCTCGAACCACTCGCTTCGCTCGTGGTTCAACTATAGAATCCTTTCACTTCCTCGTTTTTCAATTCCACACTCGGCGTTAAAATACAACTTTGCCCCCTTGTATAACAAATAACTATTTTTATAACTCCCAATACGCCTTTATGCACTTACTGAATTGCAACAGTGATGAAACTTGTAAATAAGTGTGACCATAGATTAAACATAAGAAGATCATACCATCCCATACATTAAAATGCGACCGCCTAAGAACGCGCATACACTACGCCACACATAGATGGCGCCACAAAAAAAATGTCTTGTGCTTTCGATTATACTTGTAGATGGCGCTAAGTGTCACTTTTGACATAGATTTATGGCTCGAAAGTGACACTTAACGCCAATCTAAAAATAATCTTTTTTTTTTTTTTAGTAGGTATGGATAGGTAGACGTTTGACCACGATCACACCTGATGGTAAGTGATGATGCGGTCTACGGTGGAGCACGCTTACCTATGAGATACCTATTTACTCTTGCTTTAAAGAGAACTGGATTGTACTCGTTGCGGAAACACAGACTCAGGCAGGGCATTCCACTCCTTGGCGGTTCGCAAAAGAAATGTTGAAGCGAAACGCTTAGTGCTTAGTGGAATACTGACCATGATGCGATGCCGCATTGCCGATTGTCTAGTGGTCCTATGGTGAAATGGGGACGGAGGAACAAGGTTGTACAGTTCCTCAGCGCCTCACCGAAATGTATCCTGTAAAATACCGATAAACTGGCAACCTTCCGACGATGCTCCAGGCTATGTAGTCGAGAATTGGTCAGCTCGTCGTCATTGATGATCTTCTTGGCCCTCCTCTCGACTGACTCGAGCGCCGCAAGCTGGTATTTCGCTGAACCATCCCACAGGTGAGAACAATATTCTACACACGACCGGACTTGTGCTTGGTACAGGTCGAGCAGCTGCCTAGGTGTAAAATAATGCCTCACCTTGTTGAGGATGCCCAGCTTTTTTGCAGCTAACTGAGCTTTCGACTCAATGTGCGGGCCGAAGTTAAGTTTCGAAGTCAGTGAGATTCCGAGAAGTTCAAGATGGTCGGTAATCGAATCGTATTAATCGATGGCAACAAGGCATTTTTGTGGCGCCATCTATGTGTGGTGTAGTGTATGCGCGTTCTTAGACTGTCGCATTTTAATGTGTGGGATGGTATGATCTCATATTTAATCTATAAGTACCTATAGTGTGACTTACACATTAAGTTGTTTGGTCAGCTTGTTACCGGACTCTGCATCGAGTTGAGCGGCCCACTCGGAGAGCTCATACCCGCCGTTTGTTTGGTAAACGCCGCACACGGCCGCTTTCTGAAAATAACGTTCAGCAAGCATTCAACAAAAAACATATAAAGTCTGCCCAGAAATATATAACTACGCGCCATCTTGCGGAATTTCATTAGAACTATTTTTAACCTCCGACGCAACAACGACGGGGTGTTATAAGTTTGTTTGACGTGTCTGTCTGTGTGTGTGTCTGTCTGTGGCATCGTAGCTCCCGAACGGATGAACCGATTTAGATTTAGTTTTTTTTTTGTCTGAAAGCTGAGTAAGTCGGCAGTGTTCTTAGCCATGTTTCATGAAAATCGATTTACTATGTCGCGGTCGGGGGTTTTTTCAAAATTTTAATTTTATGGTTAGGTTATCTTCATACTATATTATACAGGAACCCGATGATAATAAATTTAAAATTGCCATTAAGAAAATATTACTTGACAAAGCATATTACTCCGTAAATGAATTCCACAGACCAACCCCTATAGACATCTATTACAAGACGACTCGCGGTGGCCAGCCTTCCTAGTATTTGCACTGATATAAGCGCGGGCGCTCGCCGTGCCTGATCAGTATCGACCAAGTAACAGACCCGAAAGCAGCGCGTGTTTTTCGCACAAAAAAATTGGAAAAGGGTATTTTGATGCCTTAAAGATGTCCACCTGTAGTGTGAAATGGTGTGGAAAGGTAACAAGAAGCTCAAATTTAAAAACAGACGGCATTACATTCCACAAATAAGTCATATTTATAATTTATTCAGAGCCGGCATAGGTCAACTTACATTGGCCACTTACGCGTCAGTAGAGGGACAGTCATACTTCTGTCCCTTTTCATCTGGCGCGACTGCCCGCCGTCCTTGAAACGGCCAATCACAGCGCGCTTAAGAGCGTTATAACATTTCGGCGTCGGGCGAAATTAGGTATTTTACCCGCCGCGCGAGCCCAATATGCCGACCCTTTCTAGCACGTCTTATCACTCGCTCGCACTACAATAATGGACAAAACAATCTTGATCCTTTCTATGGAATTTTGATAACAACCACAATCTACTATCTCGATATAAACTTTTGGTTTCTAATAAACATTATTTTGTACGAAAATACGAGAATATAGCGCGAAATAATATCAATTATGTTAAAATTTATTTAAAAAATTAAAGTAATAATTATAAAAGTAGATCCCATCCCAAATATTTGCTTTTGTTATATGATAAGTATTAGAGTAAAGTATAGACATAGACATAGACATAGACATAGACATAGACATTTTATTAATAATATTATAAATATTACACGTATATATTAATACGATTATATATATTAATATGATGATAAAATAAGACAAATACAATTCTAATTACTTCAAGGTGGTGCTCAGGGTCTGATGATGGAGCCAGATGGTGGTCACCAACACCAATGAACAATATGACTATACAACTTCGTGGTTTACATGTCATTCTAGCATTTTCACTTTCACATTTCAAGTGCATATACCACGAGTATAGGTTTTCGGGTGTGCTGATTTAAAAATTAATGACCGATTTGGAATCTGACATTGCTGACTGTCACTTTGACACAAAAGTCATCATGGGTGACGTAAAATAGGTTTTAGGGGGTGCTGATTCCAAAATTAATGACCAATGTGGAATCTGACATTGCTGACTGTCACTTTGACACAAAAGTCGTCATGGGTGTCGTCAAATAGGTTTGCGGGGGTGCTGATTCCAAAATTAATGAACAATGTGGAATCTGACATTGCTGACTGTCACTTTGACACAAAAGTCGTCATGGGTGTCGTAAAATTGGTTTTAGGGGGTGCTGATTCCAAAATTATTGACCAATGTGGAATCTGACATTGCTGACTGTCACTTTGACACAAAAGTCGTCATGGGTGTCGTCAAATAGGTTTGCGGGGGTGCTGATTCCAAAATTAATGAACAATGTGGAATCTGACATTGCTGACTGTCACTTTGACACAAAAGTCGTCATGGGTGTCGTAAAATAGGTTTTAGGGGGTGCTGATTCCAAAATTAATGAACAATGTGGAATCTGACATTGCTGACTGTCACTTTGACACAAAAGTCGTCATGGGTGTCGTAAAATTGGTTTTAGGGGGTGCTGATTCCAAAATTAATGACCAATGTGGAATCTGACATTGCTGACTGTCACTTTGACACAAAAGTCGTCATGGGTGTCGTCAAATAGGTTTGCGGGGGTGCTGATTCCAAAATTAATGAACAATGTGGAATCTGACATTGCTGACTGTCACTTTGACACAAAAGTCGTCATGGGTGTCGTAAAATTGGTTTTAGGGGTGCTGATTCCAAAAATAATGACCAATGTGGAATCTAACATTGCTGACTGCCACTTTGACACAAAAGTCATCATGGGTGTCGTAAAATAGGTTTTAGGGGGTGCTGATTCCAAAAATAATGACTAATGTGGAATCTAACATTGCTGACTGTCACTTTGACACAAAAGTGATCATGGGTGTCGTCAAATAGGTTTCCGGAGGTGCTGATTTGAAAGTTAATGACCGATTTGGAATCTTGACATTGCTGACTGTCACTTTGACACAAAAGTCGTCATGGGTGTCGTAAAAAAGGTTTCCGGGGGTGCTGATTCCAAAATTAACGACTATTTTGGAATCTCACAGTGCTAATTGTCATTTTGACACAAAAGGAATCATGGGTGTAGTCAAATAGTTTTTAGGGGGTACTGATTCCAAAATTAATGAAATGATTTAAAAAGTTATGACCGATTTGGAATCTGACATTGCACAGTACCCCTGGAAACCTATTTGACGACACCCATAACGACTTTTATGTCAAAGTGACAGTCAGCAATGTCAGATTCCAAATTGATCATTAATATTGAGATCAGTACCCATGAAAACCTATTTGAAGACACCCATGATCACTTTTGTGTCAAAGTGACAGTCAACAGTGTCAGATTCCAAATTGGTCATTAGTTTTCAAACACCTCCGGATACCTATTTGACGACACCCATGACGACTTTTGTGTCAAAGTGACAGTCAGCAATGTCAGATTCCAAATTGGTCACTAATTTTGGAATCAGCACCCCCTAAAACCTATTTTACGACACCCATGACGACTTTTGTGTCAAAGTGACAGTCAGAAATGTCAGATTGAACATTGGTCATTAATTTTGGAATCAGCACCCCTAAAACCTATTTTACGACACCCATGACGACTTTTGTGTCAGAGTGACAGTCAGCAATGTCAGATTGAACATTGGTCATTAATTTTGGAATCAGCACCCCTAAAACCTATTTTACGACACCCATGATGACTTTTGTGTCAAAGTGACAGTCAGCAATGTCAGATTCCACATTGGTCATTAATTTTGGAATCAGCACCCCCTAAAACCTATTTTACGACACCCATGACGACTTTTGTGTCAAAGTGACAGTCAGCAATGTCAGATTCCAAATTGGTCATTAATTTTGGAATCAGCACCCCCTAAAACCTATTTTACGACACCCATGACGACTTTTGTGTCAGAGTGACAGTCAGCAATGTCAGATTGAACATTGGTCATTAATTTTGGAATCAGCACCTCCTAAAACCTATTTTACGACACCCATGACGACTTTTGTGTCAAAGTGACAGTCAGCAATGTCAGATTCCACATTGGTCACTAATTTTGGAATCAGCACCCCCTAAAACCTATTTTACGACACCCATGACGACTTTTGTGTCAAAGTGACAGTCAGCACTGCCAGATTCCAAATTGGTCATTCATTTTGTAATCAGCACCCCCTAAAACCTATTTTACGACACCCATGATGACTTTTGTGTCAAAGTGACAGTCGGCAATCTGAGGTACTACATATTCGTAATCTGAAAGTAATCAAGTCAATAATTTCAGTTATTTTGAATCGACTATGATTCCGAGTTATTGGTAATAGTAATGATTGTATAGATGATTAGTGATTCCTTTACATGTAATGGTAATTTACCGTTTCACTTGATTACATTACAAGTAATCTGACACCCAGTAGTGTCAGATTACAAAGTAAAATCAAGTAATCGTGTAATCCGGAATCGATTACGATTTCCCCATCTCTGGGTTTAGTTATATGGTTCATTGGTACTGGTGACCACCATCTGGCTCCATCATCAGACCCTGAGTACCACCTCTTGTCAAAGGTCTTGTTGAGACGAACCCAACGAGCCTAAACACGAAGTCGTTTACTTACATGGTTCACTGGTACTGGTGACCACCTTCTGGCTCCATCATCAGATCCCGAGTACCATCTTGATGTGTCTTATCATCTTGACCGTATTGTAATTTTCACATTTTTATCATCACAACGTTGTAATACTTTAACATTCAAACATAACAAAGTATGACAAAAGCAAATATTTACGGATCTAGGATCAAATTCGTTGGTCGCTGTTTACACACACACAATGCGAGGATAGCCCGTGTAGAAACAAGGCGTCCGACCCACACAACAATAAATATTCTCGACGTTTGCGATGAAAACTCGGAGACCAAAGCGACATACGTCTTACCTGCTCGAGCTCCGGCGCGGCACTGAAATCGCAGGCGTCCGTCGCCGGTAAAATAGCGACAGGAAGGCTAGTTTTCAAAAAATTGGCAAAAAATCATGATAAAATATTATAACGACAAATGGATAACAGCAGTTTAAGCACATTGTGCAGATTATTTATATACTAAAATAACTTCGATAACATGTAGATTTTCGGAGAAATGATCACTTGTTTCGATGTATTTTCAAGACAAAATTGAGTTCGTTTTACTTTCAATTTCTCAATTTCAAAGGATTAAATGATAAATATTGTTTAATGGGCCTTAAGTACAAGATATTTGGAACTTAAATTTACCTCATTTATGAGAGTGATCTTATCAAATTGTACATAATAAGAGCTCCGAATTCTGTGCTTCACGCGGTTTTTCCTAAACGAGCATCAGAAAAACAATCATTACTAATTGAAAAAGCTTTTTTTTTCATATGTTTTTTATTTAACCGACAGTTAATAAGATGTTCTAACTGAAACAAGTACTTTCACTGTCTTTTAGTATGAGTAAAGTGTACAATTTTGTCGATAAATATTGTGCATTTTACAATATATCGCCTTTTTTTGTCATAGCGCTCTTAACACATTCCCCGCCCGCTCCTCGCACCCCAAACACTGGTGACTCGTATCGCGAACCAAATATACAAGACTGCCACTCTATAGGAGGTTCTCTGTGATGAATTCTTAGAAGACAAAACATTGATGTAAATTACTACCCGTCACATCTAATATCTAATATTTCATTGTATCTAATATTTTATTGTCTGACATCTAATATTTTTATAATAATTTTTATAATGAATGTTTTATTTATTTATTTCTTATTATTATAATTCTATATACGCAATTAATTAATGATTCTTAATGTGAAGCTATAATCCCATTATAATTCCACAATGATAACAAAATTTAATTATGAATTCTCCTTATTATTTTTTCTTTTTATGAACTATTGACTCAAAATAAATAAGAAATAAATAAAACTAACTGTTACTCATTTCAATTATTTAATAAAATTGCAATAGAACTATTAATTAGATAATATATTGTATAAGTCATAAGTATAGCTTTAAGAATATTGTGTGTCCTTACAGGGCGTCATGTACCTACCTATATATACTTGTAACACCTACTGTATCATGCACATGACTACAATGAAATAAAGAAATAAAGAAATAAAATACTAAACTGAACTGTCAATCAATACATCAGAATAATAGCGCCCTCCTGACAATAGTCAATTAGTCATATCGTCACTACTTTTAAAAAAACTTGTATCTTCGTCTGTCAATGAAAAGAAAATTGTAGTAAGTATGTATGGAATGCATATAGACTTACTGCGTTTTAATTTTGAGAAACAACGTGAGATACGATTTTTTTTAAAAGTAGTGACGATATATTTCTTTGCATAGGACAAATACAGACTAACCCTCTTTTTCATAAACGTTCACTCAAGTTATCAAGCCGATAAAGTTCGTTTGTCCTTTTCTGTCACACCAATACTTCGGAAAGGGACAAACGAACTCGGCTTGATAACTTTAGTGAATGTTTATAAATAAGGGGGTATGGCGCCATCTAGCCGAGCGTTCCCCAAAGGTGTAACGCCATCTAGGCCACCGCACCTTTATCTCTAGGGCTTTGAGGTACGTTTTTTTCTTAGACTTTATCTGTCTATACGGGGTTAAATATGTCTTCGACCAGGATATAGACCGATCAACTAGTTAATTTTTGTTGAGCTCCCCATTACATGTTATGTTACATTGCAGTAACTGCATGGAAATATTGGGAGCTCAACTAAAATCAACTCTGACTTGTGTTGTGTGTGTCAGTGGTAGCTGGTGAAAATTTCTGCTAGGCAACACTGAGCAAAAATAAACCTACCTTTACATTAGGTACTTATCTTATCTTATCTTATCTTAAATCTGCGGGGGCCCTTACGGATACACTTCGACCCATCGGGATCTTTTGTGCAATTACCCCCTACGATCCTAAGATCCTTCAGCTATTCAGGAGCTTCTCGACCATTTCCACGTATCGGGTGATGAGGCTCATGGGTAGCTCTCTGAAGTCCTTCGGTGCCAGGTAGCCTGCTCCGAAGTTCTTCATTCTTTGTCTGGCGAGGGCGTGACATTCACACATTAAATGTCTGACGGTCTCTTCCCCTTCGCCACACATGCGACAATCAGTGTTGTCGGCGTGTCCCATCTTAACCAAAATTCCTTTGACCCCGTAATGGCCTGTGAACACCCCCGTTATAATTTGGAGGTGTCTTTTACCTAGCTTCCCTAGCTTTTTGCTCCATCCAGAGTCTACCCTCTGCATAAAGAGCTTTGAGTGCTTCAGACCAACCAGGGCATCCCACTCTTTTTGGTGACTAGCCTTTGTTTGGTCTTTCATAGCCGTTCTAATGGTTCCTTGTGAAAGGCCCACATAAGGTTCCGGACCTATGAAGTTGTCTTCAGATCCGGCCTTGGCAAGTTCATCAGCGTTTTCATTGCCAATGAAGCCTTCGTGCCCCGGTATCCAGACCAGTTGCACCTTGTTTTGCCTTCCAAGCTTGTTAAGAGCTTGGATGCCGTTTAATACCAGTCTAGAGGTAACTCTGGGCGATGTGAAGGCTTTGAGTGCCGCTTGACTGTCGCTGAGTATATAGATAGTCTTACCTTGGATTTGTCTAACTATATTCTCATGTACACAGGCAATTATTGCATATGTCTCGGCTTGGAAGATTAGGTAACATTAGGTACTTAACTATTGGGTTGGTAAGAAAGTAATGAGCGATCGATTGAATTCCACATAAAATTTTTGAGAGAGTTCTAGAATCTTCTATGGTCGAAAGTATATAAAGGACGAGTCGCACAGTTTCTCGTCAGTCATTCACTAGCTGTCGCCGAGCTAATATAAGGAAGAAAATGGACGAATTAAAAGTGCATGTAAGGCATTGCTTACTATATGAATTTCAGTCTGGCCATTCAGCCGCCGAAGCAGTGCGTAATATATGTCAGCGTGTTGCTCCTGAAGTTGTGTCTGAGGCCACGGCGAAACGATGGTTCCAGCGGTTTCGTAGTGGCGACTTTTCATTATCAGATAAACCTAAGTCTGGTCGACCGGTGAAGATTGATGTAGCCAAATTAAGGGTCCCCCCACATCTAGCGTCTCGCGAACGTCGTCGCCTCTCCAACGCCCGCGCGGCGTCGACGCCGCGCTCCCGCAGCGTCGACGCGACGTTGCGGCGCCTATCGAACGTCGACGTCGCAGTGGCGTCCGCGCGGCGTCGACGCAGCGCCAACGCCGCGCCCGCGCAGCGCCTCCGCGATGCCAGCGGCGACCAACGTCCAGCTAGGCCTTACAATACCGGGATCCCAGTATCTCGGGATTTTTGGGGTAGATTTCAAAACCTTTATTTAATATTGTAATACCGGATTCCCGGTATTTTTAGTAACTAACCAATTATGGCAAATAAACGTAATCTACTCATCAAAAACCTTAAATTTCTGCATCATGACGGTCGCTAGACGCGTAAATATTGCTTTTTGATCCCGTTTCTTCGACACATTCTCTGTTTAGTGTTTTTACAATATTTCTATGAAATGACAGTTTTTCCGATAATTACCTAGATTAGATAAAGATACGTGTCAAGAGCATTCATTGAGGAGGGCCTGCCGTGAATCTTTCGACACATTTGTCGCACTTGGGAATCGTAAGTGTGACAGGGAAGCAATACGTCAAACGTAGTTGATACAACACAGGCCACAGACCCTCTGTAAACAAGTCGCCTTGATGCACCTACATTATAGAAATAACTTTTCAAAAAATTGGTTAAGGCATACGAACTAACGTATAAGCTACTTTTGGTTTACTGCCACTGACGTCGAGGAGGCGCGGCGCTAACGCGGCGTCGACGCCGCGCGGACGTAACTGCGACGTCGACGTTCGAGAGGCGCCGCAACGTCGCGTCGGCGCTGCGGAAGCGCGGCGTCGACGCCGCGCAGGCGTTGGAGAGGCGACGACGTTCGCGAGACGCTAGATGTGGGGGGACCCTAAAAACCTTAATTGAAGGAGATCCGAGGCTAACGAGTCGTACTCTTGCTACCGAGTTAGGCTGCTCTCATGTCACCATAGAAACAAATTTACACGAGTTGGGAAAAAACTACAAATACAGTGTTTGGATACCGCACGAACTTGATAGAGATCAACTAAACCGCCGTGCCGATATCTGCATACAACTTCTGTCTTTTCGCCGCACATTCAACTGGTTGGACCATCTTATCACTGGAGATGAAAAATGGGTCTTATATATAAATCACACACGCAAACGTCAGTGGCTAGCTCCAAACGAAAAAGGAATAGAGGCACCAAAAACAGAGCCTCACCCGAAAAAAGTTATGCTGTCCGTTGGGTGGGATATTCATGGTATTATTCACTGGGAACTCCTACCAAGTGGAATGACTGTTACCGCATCAGTATACTGTAATCAGCTTGAAAATTTAAACCAAAAAATCTGTCAGAATCGTCCACAGCATGCTAAAGTTTTTTTCTTACACGACAATGCTCGCCCACACATTGCAAAAGTGACTCGGCTAAAGCTATTGGAGCTAGGTTGGAAAGTGATACCTTATCCACCGTACTCTCCAGACTTGGCACCTACGGATTACGCATTGTTCAGATCGCTAAGCAATGCCTTGAATGAAAAAAAGTTCGATGATCAAGCCCATCTACGACAGTACATAGCTGAGTTTTTTGAATCTAAACCTAAGAACTTCTTTGCCGATGCTATTCATTCTTTACCAGAACGATGGAGACAAGTAGTAGATAACGAAGACCATTATATTTTTGATAAATGATTAAAATAATAAATTAAATAAAAATTACAATATTGGTTATGATTCGCTCATTACTTTCTTACCAACCCAATAGTAATCAATTTGAATCGGCTTGTATGGATCAGCCGCTGCTGGTATGTGTATTATGATTTTACTATATGCATTGTATTTGCCTGTTTGTTTCCCAAAGGTTTAAGGTACAGCGGGGCAAACCTCGATTGGGCACACTGACACACTACGATGTTGAGTTCTACATGTATCCACTGAACATGTCTACCATATATAACCAGTGGACACTATTTAATAATGCAAACATTGTAAAACAAGGAAAAAAAATGGACCAGTTTCATTTGCCCCCCAGTCGAGATTTGTCCCGTACCTTACATAAATAAATATTTACTATTAGTGTTACCCTGTTCACTGCTCCCGCGCTGCCGGCACTCTTTGCTGATTCTTGACTTTCACACGGAGGGTGGCCGGCCTCCGAGGCAAGCAGCCTCCGCCCCATGTACCCCACACCATTCTGAAGATATCTAGAACTAAACAGTAATTTAGATAAGCCCATGACAAAAATATACAAAAATGATGTTAAAAAATTAAATGCATAATGTGGAAAGAAATGCAGCCAACTTGATTTTGAAAAAAAATGTGATTTGTGTTTTTGTAATTTTGAATCTGGAAGGGGAGCAGGGAGGTTGAATAAGTATTTAATAAATTGAGTATATTAATTCCATTTTTTAATGATTTTAATGTATAGACTGATAATGTAGGAGCTTGTGGAGGCCCTATGCACCTATGGGGTGCCTTAGGACATACAACAACAACAACAACTGATAATGTGACTCGTGTGAAACATTGACAGATAAATGTTATATTTTAAACAATTTTATATACCTTGAAATTGAAAAAGAACTGCAAAAGTGGGTATTCAAACTTGTGGGATGGCTATTAAAAGTAAAATTTTGTATTTGCAGTTGTTGCATGTATTGAAAATGCAAATTAACTTACCTTAAGAAGTTTTTATATTGAAAGTGTCATAATTATTATCCAACTTCAATCAATAAAGTTACAATTTTGTGACCATTGAATAAAATAAGATATCAAAATGTTATCTTTTATTTCCAATATTAATTTTAAAAGAACTAGTTTTAGGAACATGTCTAATTGTCAATGATATCCTTGTCTCCCTTTTTATGGTTGATCCATTTACATATCTGTCAGAACACTGCTGTAAATTTATCACAGAATCATCCAAAGTTTCTTCATAAACCTCTTCAATGCAATGTAAATAATGACTGAAAAGCTTGTCTTGAAGGACCAATAAGCTTCTAGGTTCCAAAAGGAAGGAAAAAACAGGCCTCTGAGCCATTTCAGCATCTTCACTTGGTTCTAAGAACTTCAAAACAGTGTGAGAGCCTACAGAAATCGTAGTTATTGTTGGGTAGAATAAAGAACCATCTAGATGGGGCATTATGCCCTGCCCAGGCAAATATTCATTCACTAAAACATGGTTAGGCCTGTGGCCTCCCATGAGGTTTAAATTATGAATGGTCTGTAAGCAAGAATCCAGCCATGTTGGAATTGTCTCCGCGATCATGCCCTTGCTGTGTGGAATCCCGCCCCAGTTTTGAAGTCTTCTATTACTGAGCTGCGTCCATTTTGGCTTCGGTGACGCGTAGATGTTCGAAAGTATAGACTTCTCTTCATCTTCTGATATGAATTCGGATATGTAGTAAGCGGTAGTAGGAGCCTGGAAAGAGATAGGTCTAATAACTTATTGTTTATCTCTAATAAGAGTTATAGTACCGATATGTAAAACTAGGATGTTTTACCGATGTAACTCTGTGCGGATCTATACCGTTCATGTCTTTTAACAAATGGAAGCCGTATAATTAATCCTAAACTACGAAAACCATCCCAAAATGATATATATAGTTTCAAAATAGTTTCAAAACAATCCATCCACAAGCCACAATCTGAACTGTCAAGTTTATTGTCATTTGTCAGTGTCACGATTACCCCGATTACCGACGTCAAATGTAGTGTTGCCATGAGGTTTCTCTCAATTTCGCCCAATAAAGTGACGATTAGATTAAATTCTAATAGCTCCATAAATTAATCATTTACAAATATAATGCTTACTTCTTTATCCCTTCAGGTGGCGAAATCCGGGAGCCGACCGCACGTAAAGTAGCAGGAAACCGGGAGCCGGACTTGAAATAAAAAGCTGTTGAGTGGCAAGGATACCGATAAAATGACAGAAAAAGTTTACCCTTGAGTGGCGGGGCCCTCACGGGTGGTCATTAGGGTTGCCAGACGGTCGGGATTTGGCGGGATTTTCCCGATTTTTAACATGTGTTCCCGAATCCCGACAAATTAGAAAATGTCCCGATTTCTCGAAATACTCGAAAATTTCAAATTCCAAACTAGAAATAAAGCTATATTATTTTTCTGGAATGACCGTAAAGCAAGTACTACTGGTCATCGCGAATGTCACTTGTATTACAAAAATTATAATTTCTCAAAAAGTGTAGGGATGTTGTGCATAAACTATAGAGTCTGGCTAGCCAAATATTGTTGACAGATATTTCCTTGTGGTATCACCAATTGTCTATGGTTTAAAAAAAAGGCTAAAAGTCTGCTGTCAATTTATGTCACTTATTCAAATTGTTCGCGGGTTATTAAGGGTAAATCTTAAATATTATAACAATGACGATACCAAGCGAGGTCCGCAATTTGCTGTTTAAGCTAATAAATAATTACAACCAAGAGCGAAGTCGACGTGAAGCGGCATATAATGAAAAACTGCAATGTTTACAAGTCGTAAACAATATAGTAGGTTGGTGCTCTATTATTATTTTGATACTTTAAGTACTAGTTCTAACATTTGCCTATAACTTTGATTAAGTATGTGAATATAATAAAACTTAAATTTCATAAACAGGAAAAGAGTTTAAAGACAAGGAGAAACTCGAAGCTCTGGAAAGCATTAATAAAATAAAAATATTGGAACGTAACGACTTACGAAAAACCAATATTTAGAAGAAATCAGTGAAGTGACTGGTCAGTAGTAATTTGATATAAAAATATAAAAAATAAAATAAATAATATAATTTAGCCTATATACGTTCCACTGCTGGGCACAGGCCTCCTCTCATGTCTGAGACGGTTCGGGCTATATAGTCTCCACGCTAGCCCAATGCGGGTTGGAGACTTCACATAAATCTTTGAATTTCACGATGTTTTCCTTCACCGTAAACTAGTGGTACATATTAAATGATATTTCGTACGTAAGTTCCCAAAAACTCATTGGTACGAGCCAGGATTTGAACCCGCGACCTCCGGATTGAAAGTCGGGCGTCATATCCACTCGGCCACCACTGCTTATATGGCAATAAAAATATAAAATATATATAAAAATATCTTGGTGAAACATGTCTATACATGAGCGGCAAAAATGTCGATAGTGCATTCCCCATTACTGCTTGTAATACACGTTAATTATTAATATTTAAATGCCAATAACCATCGTAAAACTTTTAGGTTAATACGTCAAATGCTAACAGATTTTGTCAAATTTCTGTACATATATTAGCAATTTCTATTGATTTTCAATATAAGTGTGCACAGAAAACAAAAATATTTTCTAGTATCAAAACTATATCTCCTACTATACCAAGTGTGACCAGCCCAAGATTTTTTGAATTTCCCGCCAAAAGTTGGGGCAATATTTCATTAGCCACACTCTATATCACTGGATTCATTATGAAACGGCTAAAATCATTCCATAGCAAAAAATACATTCCATTTATGTGAATTTTGCTAGACTCGATCAAATATCAGGTGGCTACGTTTTCCACTTCCATGTATTAAATTAACTTTATTTAGGAAAACAAACAGTAAATTGTATAAAAAAGTAATTCAGGGACTTAAATATACATTTATTTACACTTATATCCCTTTCTTTCACAAATTACAGTACAATTTTTGCAAAAAAGACGGTTTTTAAACACGTGTCTCAAATATGGCAGGCGGTTGGTCCAATCAAATTGGGTCATATTTCAAGCTGTTTTGAAGTTGAGGGTGTTGGACCTTTACTGAATGGCGTCCTTGTTTAGTGACGAATGGTTCGTGCAAGTGTGAGGAAGCTAGATACAGTTATAGACGGTTTTATTTATATATTTAGGTACATCGTCGCACGGGGTCCGGAAGCCGGTCCCTGCCACTTATCGGCTTGATTTTCTCAGAGTCCGACTCCCGGCCCCTGCCACTTAACGGAATGTTTTATAAAACGACCGTGCCACTTATCCCCTATGCAACTTGTAGCTCCGCCACCTGAAGGGTTATTAAGTTTTTTTGTATTGGGTTTATATTTAAAAAACATTTCTATGAAATAAATATTTATTTTATTGTTTTAATTTTGTTCTTAAAGAGATACAATAAATTCTTTAAAATAAAGGATTTTTTCTAGTACCTAGCAACACTGACTTTTTTTGTTGTTTGAGGTATGGTTAAAAACGCTGACGTGAACTGCAACAAACGGTAAAAACATTTGCTTGATGTCTCTTAGGCTTTGCGTTTAGTTCAATCAAAAAATGAGAAATCCATCAATAAAATAAAGTACAGGAAGAAATATTATGTGATTTAATTTAGAGAATGAAATTTTAAGTTCGAAATTATAAAAAATAAACAGTAATAGTACCAGTGATATTTATTAATTTGTAAAACAAATATCCGGAGCAATAACAAAACCAATACAGCTACAATCCTTTGACAGTAGAAGATAAAATGTTATTTGTTAATATTTTTTTGTAAATATTTGTTAAATGGGCAATTGTAGAATGTGATCATAATGGGCGGCTGCATCGGAATAACTAGGAGCAGAAGCGGGCCCGTGGGCGAGGAGTCTTCGGGGACGGTGTCTCGGCCTAATTCCGGTCCGTAGCAGTTCTGTCGCCGTGGTGACGGCTAATGCGTGGTGTGAACTGTGACTAAACGGAGGCATTCTTTTAGGTGGTCTGCGGAAGAACCAGTCGCTGTGCCATGAGACGATCAGGTGGAAGTCGGACGTGCCGCTTACTGAGGGCCAGCTGCGGAGTAAGCGGGATGAGTTTTGGGACACAGCGCCAGCTTTTGAGGGTCGGAAGGAGATCTGGGACGCGCTGCGGGCAGCGGCCGTGGCGGCGGAGGCCATGGACTTCCAGCTGGCGCAGGCGATCCTGGACGGCGCTAGTGTGTCCGTCCCTAATGGCTACCTCACAGAGTGCTATGATGAGTGGGGGACTAGGTATCAGGTGAGTTCAGCATTTTTCTCACATTTTGACTAGTAATAGTGGATTTGTCAATGAGAGAAGTCAGGGTCATGAGTCATAAATTGATTTTAAAACACTGTTATGGGCCACAGCATGTGTATAAGTGAAGATTTTACCCATACCTTGCCTTAAAAATCCTCCTTATTGCAGTATGCTAGTAGAAATGTCAACTTCATTGATGTCTATGACCTAGGTCAGTCATGATTAGAAATGTGTGATAAACTTATCACCTTGTTATTGTCCTACTGTTATGCACCATATAAAACATATATTTACTATTTTATGTCTCCAAAACTTGAATTTCTATACTTATTAATTTCTCTTTTCCTTTAACTTGTGTTTTTAAGCCCCAAAACAAAAACAATTGGGTGTTATAAGTTTGCCTGTCTGTCTGTCTCTGTGTGTGTATGTGTGTGTGTGTGTGTCTGTCTTTGGCATCATAGCTCCCAAACGGATGAATCAATTCAGATTTCGTTTTTTTTTTTTTGTTTGAAAGCTGAATTAGTTGGGGAGTGTTCTTAGCCATGTTTCATGAAAATCGGACCACTATGTCGGGGTTTTTTCAAAAATTAAATTTGTGGTTAGGTTATATTGAATGAAATTGTCATAAATAAATACAACTAGTTGAACTTGCTATGGGAACTACTCAAGGATAACATCTTAATGTTAAATGATGTTAATGGTGACAGCATTGAAAACATATAATTTGAAGTAATATGCAAACATATTACTGACATTCTCTTTTAAAGGTCAAAAACTTGCTCACTATGACAATATGTTTTTGTCCAAATCGTCACTACTTTGAAAAAATCTCGTATCTCATGCTTCTCCTCAAAGTTAAAACGCAGTAAGTCTATATGCATTCTACACATACTTACTACAATTTTCTTTTCATTGACAGAAGAAGATACAAGTTTTTTTCAAAGTAGTGACGAAATACTTCTTCAAAGCACTAAAAAGTATAATAAATATTAAAATATTAAACAACAGAGACTAAGAAAAGCAAAAACAAGTGCTTAGTATTCCCAGTAGGTGCCTGGCCTGGGTTCAAAGGGTTGTCTTCCTGACAAATTGTCCCATTGATCTTCATTGTTCTTGTAAGTGTTGCATAACTGATCAATATTATCAGGGATCTAAACACTAGATTGAACTCTAAACCAAAGATTAGATAATCAGTACACAGAATTTATTTATTTAAACTTTATTGCACAGTAAGAATATACAGTTACAAAAGGCGGACTTAATGCTACATGGTATTCTCTACCAGTCAACCTTTAGGCCAAACAGAGAAGACCAAAAAAGGTGCGGGATATGTAAAGAACACTAAAGACTTGATTTTATTGGACTATGTTATAGAAAAAATAGGGACTTATATAAATATATTTACCTAACTATTTAAGATACTAATAACTATAATAAATACAAATTCAGAATTCTTACTATCTAGTTTTCAAAATTTTATGAAACACAATAATTGTTTTGTACAGTCAACAAATCTGAATCCTAGGCCACTGTAGAACCTTTTCACAGTAAAAGTCAAAGTGACTGCTATAGCAAATAAAGCATGGTGTCAATATGACAGGGTTCTAGAGTGGCCTAGGATTCTAATTGGTTGACTGTGCAAGCATCTGAATATTCTGAATACAACTTTCTCTGGACAGAAATAGCTGACAGAGTGTTAGCCAGCGTTCCCACTTAAGCGTCGCGTGTCTCGGGGCGCGCAACGGACGTCCGCGCCACGCCACCTGAGTGTAACGCGTCTTACGTCCTTCCTATACAAAATGTACTGAGGAGACGTTTTTTGAATTACACTCAGGTGGCGTGGCGCGGACGTCCGTTGCGCGCCCCGAGACACGCAACGCTCTGATGTGGCCGGTCCCTTAGAAGGGTCACCATTTTAGCTTTTGCAATGAATGAATGAATGAAATATTTATTTTCCAAGTAGGCATATCACAATGCACATATGAACGTCAAATTAAGCTACGCCGGCTCTAACCCTACGCCTCAGCCTCGAGAAGATTTCATTCTCCCCTCAGTTGGAGGGGGTATCCACTATGGGACCGGCAGTTTTAGTTTACTATGTTATGTATAACCAGTGTATTTACTTATACAGTGTAGTCCAATCTCAACCAAAAATAATGCACTTATTTTAAAGAGGATCGAGTGTTATAGAGAGTTACTGTCAAAGTAAAATGTGTAATCGCAGTGCATAGACTGCCATCTCTCGACACAGGCTTAAAACTTTTGAACCTCATTTTTATCAATTACGCCACGGATGCTTAAACCACTTAGCCAACCGGTCACGGCAGCAAGGGTCGAAACCGTCCGTCCGTCCGTGGCTATAACGGAGTACGCTGGTTTGAATCCAGCATCGGACACTTGGAGGCCTTGGTAATTTTTTCCTTGTATATGACATTTATTTTCAGTTTTTAGTTTTTTTTTGTTTGAAAGCCGAGTTAGTCGGGAGTGTTCTTGCCATGTTTTATGAAAATCGGTCCACTGTGTCGCGGTCGGGGGCTTTTTCAAAATTTTAATTTTGTAGCCTGTGTGGTGACGGGTTAAGAATTTCACCACCCCCTTTCTTCCCGTGGGTGTCGTAGAAGGCGACTGTGGGATATGGGTTACATTGTGGCGTAGGCGAGAGGCTGGCAACCTGTCACTGCAATGTCACAGTTTCGTTTTCTTTCAACCCCTTATTTGCCAAGAGTGGCACTGAAGCTTTAGTAGTTTCATGTGTTCTGCCTACCCCTTTATGGGATACGATACAGGCGTGATTGTATGTTGTATGTATGTGTTAATTTTGTGGTTAGGTTATTTACACGGTGATCTTTTGTTCGTTTCTACGGCCGATAGCTTACTTGCTTTTGGTGCCTTAGGCCTGATTTAGACGGCGTGCGAACTCGTATGCGATTTCAGTTACATTGCGGGCTGTTGCGGTTACATACAATTTTGCACAGTCATCAAATACCGCAATGTAATAAAACTCGTATGCGAGTTCTCGTACTATCTAAATCGGCCCTTATTGTATATTTTGAACCATCATTAGAGTTCCATGAGTATCACATCCCGTGTCCTTTTAAAGTGTGTCGCCATTGTTATGACAGGCGCTTAAAATGAAAGTTGCAGGTTTGAGGTCATTGACACTGACTCAGGCTCCGTCGAGGTCATAAATATGTACACGTTTTGATAATTAAGACTGATGGTTTTCTTAAGATGTGGGTTACTTATGATAACTGTCGAAAAATTCAAATTCAAAAATTATTTATTTGTATAACGTACATGTTACGAGGGATGGAGCCACCCGGTAAGTAAATAAATGCCTGTGTTGGAAGAGGAAATACAACCCCAGAGGCCCCGTTGGGTACGATGACGAGCGAAGCGAGGAGGCAATCTTGCATCCCCAAAACATCCGACTCGCTATCAAAAAGCAAAGTGCAACTTTATGCCGCCTAAATATTATGCATAATTATTACTTGCGAAAGTACTATTCGACTAGAAGCCTATTATGCTCATCAACATTATCTGCGAAATGATTTATGCCAAAACATATTCTGCGTAAGGTGTTTTTGCCAATCGTGACTTCTGCCACATCTCGGACACTGGCAATCAAATATATGAAAGAGGCGCGTTCCTTGCACACATTCTAAGCACGTGTAGGTGAACGCGTAACATGCTTGTATGAGTGAGATATGACAGGTCGACTGTTCGCGTTTTTGACAGGCGGTAACTGTGAGGTAACCGAGAGGGGGTGGGCGGCGCTTTCATCGGGGGCGGGAGTGGCCATACTGTACGATAGTACTCTTTATTATACTGTGCTTCTGCCAAGAACTATTATACAAATCAAATATATGCGAAAAAAGTTTCGGCAAGACAGTAGTGAACCCGCTACAGGTTTTTAAATGATAGAAACTCGTATGTGACGTCGCTAGTTATTCAAGTTTCCGCAGAATACCGTATTCCGTATTAATGCATGTTAAGTATAAGATGTAATGTTTTGAAAAGAAGTGGCCCGCCGAGTTTCTTGCCGGTCCCATAGTGGATACCCCCCTCCAACTGAGGGGGGACTGAAATCTTCTCGAGACTGAGGCGTAGGGTTAGAGCCGGCGTAGCTTTATTTGACGTTCATAAGCGCATTGTAATATGCCTACTTGGAAAATAAATATTTCATTTCATTCCAGTACCGTTTTGTTGGGCTGTAACTGTACGCTTGTTTGCCGCCATCATCATCCTCGTCCTCCTTGCGTTATCCCGGCATTTGCCACGGCTCATAGGAGCCTGGGGTCAGCTTTGACAACTAATCCCAAGATTTGGCGTAGGCACTAGTTTTACGAAAGCGACTGCCATCTGACCTTCCATCCCGAAGGGTAACTAGGCCGGGATTAGTCCGGTTTCCTCACGATGTTTTGGGATTAGTCCGGTTTTTTCACGATGTTTTCCTTCACCGAAAAGCGACTGGCAAATATCAAATGGCATTTCGCACATAAGTTCAGAACTCATTGGTAACTCCGTCAACTCCGGATTGAAGGAGGGAGGGGGGTGTTTGTTTGCCACCATTTTTTAAAAAACACCGCTGACGTCTTACCACGACAAATAATATACTGTTTGAGATCAAAATTCTCGGTAGGTACTTTATACAAGTTATATTTAACATTGAAATAACATCTATAATATATTCAATATCTTAATGTTTGCACCCAACGTAATCTGTATTATCGATATGAATGTATATCTGGTTTCTTATCTTATTTAATATTTACTCCAGTGCATTGTACATTGTACGTACTTATGTATTCGTATGTAAGGTACAGCGGGACAAATCTCGACTGGGGGGTTAAATGCAACGTCTATTTTTTCCATGTTTTACAATGTTTTCATTATTAAATACACTACTACCGGTTATATATGGTAGGCGTGTCCAGTGGCCAGTGGATACATGCAGAACTCAACATCATAGTGTAATAATGGAAAAATTGGATCAGTTACAATTGCCCCCCAGTCGAGATTTGCCCCGCTGTACCTTACGCCCAATCGTAAATATGTTAAATATCTCTTGACACAATCTACTTTTGTTAATTTACATACTGTTTTATCGACTTAAACTTTTCTGCTTATTAAAAAAATATTTCAAACAAGTTATTCATTGGCGTACTAATTAACAGCTGTCAAATCCAAAGACATATATAACTCCGTATAGACAGATAAAGTCTAAGAAAAAAACGTACCTCAGTACCATACAGAAAACGGTACGGGGGCCTAGATGGTATTACACCTTTGGGGTACGCTCAGCTAGATGTCGCTAATATTAATATTTGACATTTTAACACATATTGAGCTACGAATATTGACCAAATTGTCAAAACAGGTTCAAAAGTTTTAAGCCTGTGTCAAGAGATGGCAGTCTATGCACTGTGATTACATATTTTACTTCGACAGTAACTCTCTACAATACTCGATCCTCTTTGGTCATATCTAACAAGTCGTTGATAATTGTCCAGTTGATTCGTCCATCCTTTGTGTTGGTAAGAACGAGACAAGTTTTTTAACAAACGTCCGACAAGTTTTATGGCTAAAGGGAGTCACAGCCGAGCCGACAGAGGTCATCATTTCAATTTATCAGAATCAATAACACCTACGACTCCCTTAAATATTAGTTCGATTGACCTGAAACTGACAAACACACATATATATGTAAAAGAGATAGGTACATAATACAGCGAGGGTCACCCACACAGTAATGGCGACATCAGACAATGAGGTTGCTGGATTTTATAAAAATAGAATATAATGTATTCAGTTTGTAAGCTTTTATTCCGCAGTAATAGGCTACTTGCCTCCTAGTCAAATCAGCTTCTTTTTAAGAACTGTCAAAACGAATTTCAACGTCTTGCTAATATGGAATGAATATGTAATCGAATTGAGTGACGTCACGGTCAACTCAGTTACTTTTACTTTATATATTTCTACCTACTTCTATCCATGTTTTTCTTATATTTATCCGATGCTTTATTTCGTGAATGGTATAAAATATTTTATTTTGAGTACAGTCAAGTTCCTTATTATTATTTTGATTAGGCTACATAATATTTTATAAATCATTCAAAACTATAATTAAAAGAGCAGGTAACTCGATTAACCAGCTCGTTATACTATCGTGACTTTATATTATTTCATATAAATTTCATAGTAATAACAAATAATAAACATTTCTAAAAAAACCGGCCAAGAGCGTGTCGGGCCACGCTCAGTGTAGGGTTCCGTAGTTTTCCGTATTTTTCTCAAAAACTACTGTACCTATCAAGTTTAATACAATTTTCCTAGAAAGTCTTTATAAAGTTCTACATTTGTGATTTTTTTCATATTTTTTAAACATATGGTTCAAAAGTTAGAGGGGGGGGACGCACTTTTTTTTCATTTAGGAGCGATTATTTCCGAAAACATTAATATTATCAAAAAACGGTCTTAGTAAACCCTTATTCATTTTTAAATACCTATCCAACAATATATCACACGTTGGGGTTAGAATGAAAAAAAATATCAGCCCCCACTTTACATGTAGGGGGGGTACCCTAATAAAACATTTTTTTCCATTTTTATTTTTGCACTTTGTTGGCGTGATTAATATACATATTGGTACCAAATTTCAGCTTTCTAGTGCTAACGGTTACTGAGATTATCCGCGGACGGACGGACGGACGGACGGACGGACGGACGGACGGACGGACGGACGGACAGACAGACATGGCGAAACTATAAGGGTTCCTAGTTGACTACAGAACCCTAAAAAGGAGCTGATTTGATTGGTCCTCATTGTAAAAACATAACCATATTTATAATTATTAAATACCTACCGGAATACGGACAGACCAACAATGAGTCACGCCATCAAACTGTCCACAATCGATACCCGATCGCCATTCACGGGAGTCGATTCCATCACTCAGCTATTACGTGAAATTATACGTAATTGAGCCTAGCGTATGAAATAATATCGGATCTACCTAGTAGTAACTGCAGACTAAATGGATCTCACCAAAACATTTCATGTAAAATGTTGCCAAGACGATACCATTATGGCTGACCTCAAAAGTTTTCAGATCTCCTCTAGAGTTTCTAATTCTATAAACCCTGGCTTTTAGATAATAATAAAATCTAAAGTATAAGAGCCACGGGATTGAAACTTTGTACAGTATGTCATAGTGACGTTATAAATCAGATTGTAAGAAATCTCTTACTGCTTGTCATTTTGACGGCCTATTAGGGTTCCAATAGATTGACTGTACGTTTGATCAAAGAGGATCGAGTATTATAGAGAGTTACTGTCGAAGTAAAATGTGTATCACAGTGCATAGACTCAATAGACTGTCATCTCTTGACACAGGCTTAAAACTTAAGTAAAATGTGTATCACAGTGCATAGACTCAATAGACTGTCATCTCTTGACACAGGCTTAAAACTTTTGAACCTCAGTTTTGACAATTTGGCCCATATTCTTAGCTTGATATGTTTTAACATGTCAAATATAACGCCATCTAGCTGAGCGTACCCCGAAGGTGTAATGCCATCTAGGCCACCGTACCTTTTTCTGCATGGTATTGAGGTACGTTTTTTTCTTAGACTTTATCTGTCTATACGGAGTTCTATACATGTCTTTGGTTTGATGAAGTTGTTATTGACACCATATCCTGAAAATTTTGTTTATCCGATCCGATATCGAATGTCGGAAGGATTTCAATAGAATAAATCCAAAATGGCGCCGGTAATGTATGGGATATCAGTCCTACATCGCATCGGATAATGTGAAAACGGACTTAGCGGGGTCCTCGCTCACGAGAGTGTGCAGACACTGCTACCACAAAAAAACTATTATCATATAGATTAATAGCGTCGCAAGTACGACAGACGACGACCCTTATATAATTCAAAATCCCCTTATATACCAATATAGCTTGAACCTGGGCGTTCAAAGAGTTAAAAATCACTGCCAGTTTTTATATTTCAGGTACCCATCTACTGCCTGTCGCCCCCCATAAACATGGTGAAGGAGGCGAGTGGACGCGACTCGCCCGCAGAATGGTCTGAGCCCGTGGAGGTCAGTATTATTGTCAAATAGCCGGGTCCACGCAGAGCGAGGCATGTTGCGAGGCAAACGTGCTATGTATACGTGCCTCAGCGGAGGCAACTTGCTCGACCGAAGAATAACGCACACACTGCCTCCGCAGAGACACGTTTACGCAGAACGTCTAACCCGCGAGACAATAGGGATGGCGACTACATTTAAAAAATGGGATTGTTTAGTCCGTCAGTTAGATCGTCCAAAAATACTGAACACATATTTTTGGCTTTTTCTGATTAATGAAAAACTACAAATATATAGAGCATCAAAGTTCCGGAGTGGGGGCTTGTGACGTCACTTCTAAGTAAAAATTGTGCCTAGGCGTGACGTCACGCGAAACTTCAACGTACTGTACCGTCGTCATTTTTTTGTTTATATATAGAGCATCAAATTTTTTTTACGTATAGTGAGCTGCGAAAGTGCATTCATAATTTCTCCATGCGGTTTCGCAGCTCGCCTGTACCTCTGTCAAATACATTTTTTTCATTCCTGTTAAAAAAAAACGTATATTGTAAAAGGTGATCGTTATTGATAATCATATAAAATAATGCATTTTATTTACAGGGCGGCGCGGAGGTGGCGCTCCGCCTTCGACTGTCGCACACATGTCGTGACGTGACTCTCGCAGCCACCGCCAGGCACAGTATAGCGCAGTGCAAGAACAAACTACATGTGAGTACACTAACTGTAATCCACACTAATATTATAAATGGGAAAGTGTGTGTGTCTGTTTGTTTGTCCGTCCTTCACGGCAAAATGGAGCGACGAATTGTGGGTTTTTTAAGTGGAGATAGTTGAAGGGATGGAGAGTGACATAGGCTACTTTTTGTCTATTTCTAACGCGAGCGATGCCGCGGGCAAAAGCTAGTAATAAATAATAAACATTGGGGGACACCTTACTAAGATCAACCTAGCCCCAAACTAAGCAAAGCTTATACTATGGGTGCTAGGCGACGATACGTACACAGAAAACATCCATGACTCATGATCAAATATCTGTGTTCGTCATTCAAATAAATGCCTGGGATTCGAACCTAGGACCATCGGCTCATCAGGCAGGGTCCGACTAGGCCAGACCGGTCGTCTTGTCATCATAGATACTCTCCCTCAAATGCTTGAAGGTTAACTGGAAGAGATCCCTTAAAGGGATAAGTTCGCCTTTGTACTGAAACTTTTTATGTTAAATATTATGTGCTGTATTATTTTCTTGTACAATAAAGTGTTTACTTACTTACTTAGATATTGAGATATTTTTTAAGTATTTTCATATTATAATTTTTTACCTTTATCAATATTTTGCTTCAATCGGTCGATTTTTGTGGTAGTTTTCGATACGTGGCTACCAAATGCTGGAACAACCTACCTTCACCTACCCGCTTGCTGAAAACCATTGACATTTTCGAATGCTACAACTAGGGAACAAATCAAATTATTTTATTGAATATTTTTTTTATTTGTTCTTTTTTTGTCCAAGTAGTCATCTACTATATATAAATTAAAATTGAAATAGATATCATACACCCGCGGCGGGTGGTCTAGTGGTAAAGACGTTAGCCGCGTAAGCTGAAGACCTAGTTTCGATTCCCGGCTCGGCCACCAGTGGGCCTTGTCGTTTTTTCTTTCGTGTATGATATCTATTTCAATTTTAATTTTCGAATGCTGTTTATCAGTGTCCAATTAAACACAGCAACAATACCGTTCTAATTACAATACTTATTTTATATTCACAGTGCCCAAACCGTTTGTTCGTTATATTTTACTTCTCCAGGCTCAAGAAGACATAGAACCGTGGCGGCAGCGCTGGTTCTACGGCGGGAAGCTGCTCGGCGACCGCCTTCTCATCGAGGAAGCGAAGATCACGCCCGGATACATCGTCCAGGTCATCGTCAGCACCGAGCCTCAGCCGCCGAGCTAGGTCCACACAGACGGCTAGCGGGCTACGCCAGTTGAATAAACTTTATCGCATCGGTACGTCCCTAGGGTTGCAAATAGAAAAAAAAATTTTTTTTTCAAATTGTAAAAAAAAAACATGAAAAAAACCTGTGTGTGTAGCCGAATGCACAAACGCTCACGATAATATCTCGTTCGTAGCTATCTATCTCTATCGCTCTTGCGTATTGGCGCGACAGAGCCAGACTACATTTCTGCGGCGTTTCGCATCATAAATGCCATTCGGCTACGGGGCCTGGCATCATTGTTTTTTTTTCTAAATATGTTTTTTTTTTCTAACAAATATTACGACAGTAAAATATTTTTGTGATTTATAACGTTTCAATAACAATACCGTACATTTTAATTCGATAAACATTAAGAATACAAACATTTTTTGGGGAGACGGTGATGTCGTCATCGTCAATAGTAAACGGCGATAACTACCAACTACAGATTCCGTGAAAATTAGAAAAAAAATATTCCAGAAAAAAACTGTGTTTTTGCAAGGTTTATTTTTCATGTTTTTTTTTTTCAAGTCAGAAAAAACCGTTTTTTTTTTGTAAATCGCACTTACAAATAGTGTGAAAAGGACGGCCTGATATTATATAGTTTATCACGCGACCGTGCTTGCCTGCTAGGTCTCCTGGTCAAGTTCTCAAGTTAAGGTAGGGCTCGAACAGTTCTGAGATAAATTTATGGTTTACATCAAATAGGTATACCTACTCTGGTACGATCTTGTGGGTAAAGACGGCAAATTTAAAAAATGTAGTTGCGACTTTGCCGCTTTTACTGAGAAGTTGGGTGCGTTTCAGTATAGTTACGAGGAAAAGTGGTAATTTGGCCATATGGTATGTTAATCTGCCACTCTGACTGTTCCCGTATACCTATTTCATGTTGACAAAGTTTAAATTCAACACATTTAACTGGCCATAGTTATATTTCAGATACTTGGTAAAATTGCGTGGTGATTGTCTAATAATGTTATGACTAAAATCGGATTTACTTATACCGCAATCCTTGTTACAATGTATTTGTCGGTTTAATGTGTTGAAATTGGTAAATGTTATTGTATAAATTATGGAAATATGTAGCATGATTTTAAGCAACTATTAAATGCTCAATGTTTTCATAACACATACCGCCATCTACATATATGTTAGAATAAAATATCTCAATCTCTGATGACTTTGATGAGCTTAAATAATGTTAATTTTTAAATTGATGTCTATGGATTTCTTAAGCTAAAGCTTACAAACACACGTGAGTTGACTTTATGTTACACTTTCAGAGAGGTTCGTTTCAATTGGTGCCGCGACCAGGATTTCTTATTTTATTACTTCTGTCTGTCTCACAGTTAACCATGAAAGTTGGCATGTACAGTCAACCAATTGGAACCCTAGGCCACTCTAAAACCATGTCAAAATGACAAGCAGTAAGAGATTTCTTATAATCTAGTAAGAGATGTCACTATGACATAGTTCTACAGTGGCCTAGGGTTCCAATTGGTTAATTGTACAAAAGAGAACTGATTCTTTGGTAAAGATGAACACAAGCCGTGTATTGTAAAATATAATATTTTCTGTTTTAAACGCATAACAAATATAGTCTTGGTTTGTGTAAAATTTCAGAATTGGCTGGCCCTAATGTTGAATAATTCGTACAAATTGTGATTTAACTGTTGTGTGTTTAACTGTGTAAGCCCTATTTTAAATAATTCTAGGGCGTTATTCAAATGATATCACTGTCCATTTTCGGGTCATCTTACTCATCCTATCAGCGTGCGTAGCCGAATGCACAAACGTTCACGATATCTGTTACGTAGCTATCTATCTCTATCGCTCTTGCGTATTGGCGCGACCGAGCTAGACTGCATATCGGTCGGCGTCTAGACGATTGCTATTCGGCTCCGCCGGCAGTTCTTTTAATATCGCTAAAATGTCTTAAGACCTGATTTAGACGGCGTGCGAACTCGCATGCGATTTTAGTTACATTTCGGGCTGTTGAGGGTACATACAATTTTGCACAGCCATCAAATAGCGCAATGTAATAAAACTCGTATGCGAGTTCTCGTACCGTCTAAATGGGCCCTAAATTTGGCCGAGTGTGCAAAAGTGCAATTCACTTAATTTTTGCACAAATATCGAGGGAACTTTTTCGTACAGTTTTGATTTTGACTTGTTTTGAGAGCTAAAATATTAGTAATGTCATAATTCTTTGCCTCTACAATTTGTCAGAAACCTGTAAATATTGTATGTTGGCATATACCTGCTTGTATTTTATCATGGCAATTGTCCAGGCAAACATTGTGACTTTTATATGTATGAAACGTTATCATTGCTATCACCCAGACGGATATTTTCATCTCATTTCAATCTGGCACGTGCTAATGTGAAACTTTCAAATAGTATGAATTTTCTTATAAATACCGTTTTTAATACTAGTTCAGTCACCTGCATAAATAAGTGATGATATCTGTATAGTATGAATTTTCTGAGATGAACTTTTCGCTTTTGCCCTATCCTGTTAAACAAAGGCCTTTGTTTCTATTATTCGCGGCGGTTAACTCCCGTTTAAACGGCACGTGCTATAGTCTCAGTGTAGTTAAAAAGCAACTATCATGATAGCAATAAGGTTCAAATCCATAAAAAGCCCTTTCGGAGATAACACGTTTTGTCATCTTCAAAAAAAGTTACCTGCACACTGCAAACTGTTTAATAAATTTGAACCTTATTGCTATCATGATAGTTGCTTTTTAACTACACTGAGACTTTAGCACGTGCTGTGGAAACGGGAGCTAACCGCCGCGAATAATAGAAACAAAGGCCTTTGTTTAACAGATTAGGGCAAAACCGAAAGGTTCATCTCAGAAAATTCATACTATTGGCTACGTGCACGACAATTACGCAAACTACCATGTGAACTTGAAGTGGAAAATGTCAAAAAATGACATGTAAACAAACATTATATTTTAACGATTTTTCGTTAATTTTAAATAAATCGAATAACAAGAGCTACTATTTCAAGTAGATAGATTATAAAGACATGGATATAATACCAAAAATCAGTTTCCAAAGCCATTACTCACGGTATAAACTTCCAACCCCAGACTACAGAAAGAGTCAATAAATTGGTGCTGGCAGGGCATATAAGGAATCTTGAAGAACATAGGAGTAATGGTACAAGTTCTACGAGCTAGTGATATGGTATTCGCTAAACCTCCGTCCCGTTAATGCCATATAAAACAAATCTAAACGTAAGTACCTTAGTCATGTCCGCGGCCGCAGAAATATCCGACACGGGCCTATTCCCAGGCCAGGCCTGAATCTTTAAGCATAATCTTTTACGGTAGGAAAAATACTAACAGCGTATTGAACAATATTAGGTAAACAAAGCTTAAATATAATATATTATAATGTTTTGTTTTGACATGTCACTTACGTTTTCTTTTCACCGTAGCTATCCATTTAGTTCTTTGATCCAATTTCCAGTGTGCTCTAAGAAACGCATAGAACGTGCAACGACTATTTATGCCATTATTTTTACAATTAACAACGAAACAACATTGATGCCTCATATCAAACATTACACATTGTATTATATTTTATGAGTTTTGATAGATGACAACCACAATCAGTGTCGATTTTGACCACCGCAAGCACTGCGATCGCTTTGCTTACCCCCTCCATGCACTTCGCACGAAGCCAATACCACATTAACATCTTGTTTGAAATGTCATAAGAAGTGTCAAATGATTAAAAGCGACAAGGTACAGAAATCGTTACTTGTTTTTGCCGGTGACTGTTCATTGTGACCAATCAAGAATGACAACTAACTCATTTTGGAGGCTCGAGTATAAAGCTTAGGGCCGGTTGCATCAAACCGTCTGTCGCCGTTAAAGCGTTCGTTAAATTTTACTGTATGGGAAGTTCCATAGACGTCTGCTCGTGCATGTGTCTGTCAAATGTGGTTGACGCAACTGGCCCTTAGTCTATAATTTTTGTTTTGAACACTTGAAAGCTATTTGAAAGAGCAATACTAAAATTTGACAGATTTTTTCAAAATAACTACAGCTTGGCGAAAAAGAGTAGAAATTAATGGGGGCGCCACCGTCTATGTAAACAGTTTTGCATGTGGCAACTATCGAGTCACTTCTGTACGAGAACAGTAAGTGTTACATTATTAAAAAAAAACATTTTCCCCTCACTAGCTCGGAAACACGTGTTTTGTCCTTTAATACCAGCGGGTAAAAACGCATTTTATCCACTAGTGGGTAAAGTGATTTGACCTTGAATAAAGTCAAATCAACTCCTTTAAAATTGATAAAAGTAGGTGAATCTAGTAATAAAGATGATTTACCACCTGTGGAACTACTGGAAGCAGCGATAAACGCATTTTTTGCTTTGTAGTTTCCTCGCTGTAGTGAGGGGAAAAGTTTTGTGTTACACTCGGGTGCAAATGGATTTTACATCTCGTGTGTTAAAAAACTCGCAAGTTCAGGATTCTATTTTCGAACCACTCGCTTCGCTCGAGGTTCAACTATAGAACCCTTTCACTTGCTCGTTGTTCAATTCCACACTCGGCGTTAAAATACAACTTTGCCCCCTTGTATAACAAATAACTATTCTACTATTTTTTGCAAGTATTTCACAATTAAGCTTTATAAATATCTAAATTCCTTTGACGACAAGGGATTATCACGTATGTAATGTATATACAAAATGTGACTGACCTAGGCAAAAAGGGTCCATTGGGTTCTTGTGCAATGGAATGTTAAGCATGTTGATAATAATGTATGTGTGCTTTTGTGGATGAACGTCACCAGATGCCTGAATGTTGGTTGGTATAGAACATTTATTAATTTAAATTGTGCTTAGAATTTAGTCAGATTATTTATTAGGTCTTTAAAAATAGCTATTTGTGAGCGATTCGAGCGATATTAGTAATATACCTATAAAATATCTATTTTTTTTGTTTAGAATGTTTCTATACAATTACATTAAAATTAAAATATTTATTGAAATTATAGTATAGTACATTTTCATACAAGTACGCAAATGTCATCTTGTATGGTATTTAGTAAAAGACACGGAACCAGTTATAAATGACAGTTGCACACGTACATTAGGAGTTAAGACGCTACAAAAGCGAAAATGCTAAAATAAAAAGATGCTAAAAAAATTGTTCATTAAGAACAACTCATTTAAAGGATATTGCGAAAAAATCTTTAAAATCGAGGTTCCACTCTCGACTGTTTCCTTCTTAAATTAAAGAATCTGAATAACAATGAAATAATCTGTGTCGCACCGTTTTTTATTGGCTAATTGTCACCAATTTTGAATACGACACCTTTTTTATGGCATAATCAATAACGCCGTTTTTGGAAATTTTTGATGTGCGATGTGTTCTAGCGAGTTTAAAAATAAGAATATCAAAAAATATAAAACGGTCCGATACAGAAAAAAATAAAAATAATCTGTGTTGAAAAAATCATTGCTCTATCTTCAAAAACCAGGGAGGAAATAGTCGAGAGTGTTTGTATGGAGCATTGACCCCTCCGTAGCGTCTTAAACGACGTTTCATAAATGTTAATTCATTGGTAAGTGAGTAAGGTATCATTAATAAAGAAATGCATTTCGCTCGATCGTGTCATTAATAGTATAAAATTTCTTCTTACGTACAGGTCGTTTCACAAAATCTGGCACGAGTGGAATTAAAAATTGATCGTTTGGGTGACACCTGCGCGCCGATTTTTGAGTCTCACGCGTTCGAATTCAGAAAATTGTCACTGAAAATAATAGGCAAGTCACCGTTTTCGACCGGTATTTTGGTGACAAAATCCCGTATGCGAGATTCAAAAATCCCCCCCTGAATCGGTATATTCGGTATACAGTCGTAACTATAGAGGAATAAGTAAGTAGAGAGTTTTAACTCCATACATCAAATGCGTTATTTGTAGTGACATCTGGCGTCAAGCACGCGTCAAACAGCCTAAATTATAGTACCACTACTCGACACTAGGTGTCAGCACTGTCGCGTCTGCCAAAATTGTAATATTAAAACAGTTCGCAACTTATATTACAAGCAGAAGGAATTGAAAACAGTACTGCTTAATACTATTGTAATGTTAGCTAAAAATTGTTGAGCATTAGACTTTTTGTTCGTCGCGACATCTATTGACAAGTCAGTACTGATAATTTACGCTAGTTAACGATTGGCGCGTGGATGACGCTAGATGTCGCTACAAACAACTTGCATTTACTGATGTATGGAGTCAGATCTCTTTCATTAATCATTATTTATTCCTCTATGGTCGTAACTGCCATGAGCCACTGCTTAAGGCACTGGTACCGCCAAAAAGCAAGCAAGCGATGTGCTATCGGCTATAGAAACGAACAAAACTTTTTTTTTTTATAGTCGCTCCCGGGTCTAGCGATCGATTTATAGTTCATCGCTCGGCGACGAACTACCGTGTTGATTACACCGACCGTTTGAGGGACCCGGATGGTAATCCTTTCGTATCAAAGCAGGAACTTGTTGACGCCCTGAACAAAGAGTTTATAACTGCGGCGAGCCGGTGCGGCGCCCCCGCGGCCAGCCGGCCACTCGCCGGCGCCGCGCTCGCGGCGTGCGCGGGAGCGGGTGACGTTTCGATGTGGTTGCCGCGGTTCACTCCCTACGAAATAGTTAATATATTGAAATACCACATCGCTTCTAAAACCAGCACGGACTGCTACGGCCTATCTGCTAGCCTACTCAAATTAATAGCAATACCGATTGCCGCAGTTATCACATGCATCTGTAATGCCAGCGTTCGCGAGGGGACCTACCCCTCAGCCCTTAAGAAGGTTAAGATTAGCCCGCTGTACAAGGGTAAAGGAAACCGATCTGAACCTAAATCATACCGGCCGATCTCCCTCGTACCAGCGATCAGTAAAATATTAGAGGTAGGGCTCAATAAGCGATTGTTAAATTATATGGTAGGCAGGAATATTCTGTCAGACCGTCAATACGCCTACCGGGCGGGACGTGCCACTACTGACCTGGTTCGAGAAGTTGTGTGGCGCGTGCTGAGCGCGCGCGAAGCTGGCCTGCGCGTGGCGCTATTGTGCTGCGACCTCTCGCGCGCGTTCGACACCGCCGATCACGCTCTCATCGCCGACAAACTCCAGTTCCACGGGATTCGCGGTCCAGTTCTCTCCTTGCTCTCCTCATTTATGTCCAATAGAATTCAAATGGTGGTGGGCGACTCAGGGCGTGTAACCTCCGCGGAGCTGGTGAATGTCCTCGGGGTGCCGCAGGGATCGTGTCTCTCGAACACTCTATTCAGCCTCCTACTGAACGACCTCCCTGCGGCGGTCGATGGCGTCGAAATTTATATGTACGCGGATGACGTGGCTGCGGTGGTCGAGGCTCCATCGGACGCCATTCTCGAAACCAAAATGAACCAGGTCATTCGGAAGCTCGAGGACTGGTTCTCCGCGAACGGCCTCGCGTTAAACCGAGACAAGACCTGCTTCATGACATTTGACTTGAACGGCAAGAGTCAGAAGTCCATCAACGTGAGAGCTGGCGACACGGTATTACAGCAAGTACGATCGACGAAGCTGCTGGGCTTCCTGGTCGACAGTTCTCTCACCTGGGACGGACACATTGATGAGCTGAGCGCGAGACTGGGGCGGGCGTGTTTTGCATTGGGTAGGTTGGCCAACACCGCGTCCCTCAACGTCGTGCGCTCCTGCTACTTCGCGACGGTACACAGTCTAGTCACATACGGTGCCGAGGTGTGGGCCCGCGGGGCTGATTCCGTGCGTGTACTAAGAATGCAGAAAAAGCAATACGTGCCATTCTTAAAGTACCTTCCGATACCTCATGTAGGAACCTCTTCGAAGACCTAGGGGTCCTGACATTGCCAGGGGAACTTATCTACCAAGTCGCACTATTCACTTACACTAATTTACATCTCTTCAAAACACGCGGCACAAATGAGAGTCATGCGCTCCGTAGTAACAAATTTAGTTACCGTCTTGTCACCCCCAAACACAAACTGTCTAAGTCAGAGCGCTCGCCTTACATTATGGGGCCGTCCGTTTATAACAGACTACCCGCAGCGGTCAGAGATGCAGCCTCCACTGGTATATTTAAATGTAGACTGCGAATGTGGTTACTAACCTTGTCCTTGTACAGCATCGAGGAGTTTTTTAACCTACCCTATACATAAATTTATATAAATAATGTGACAATAAGTTATTACCTATTTATTTTTGTAAGGTTACTATTGTACCTGCTTATGATTATTGTAATGTGTATTTAAATGACCTGTAACTTTGCCGTTATTAATAAAGTTCTGTATCTGTATTCTGTATCTGTATCAGGGTGTCCACTACTAAACCCAAAAAAAAATCCCTGACTTTTCCCTGACTTTCCATGACCATTTAAGAAAATTTCCCTGACCAAATTTTCATTCTATGATGACATTTTTAGCACTTTTGCTCAGGGTTGTGAAAAAACGGTTTTTTGTCTTGAAAAAAAAAACCTGAAAAAAGCAGTTTTTTTAGAAAAACGGAACCGTTATAGGTTCACTCGTGCGTCTGTCTGTCCGTCTGTCACACGAGTTTTTTTTCTAGAATATGTTTGTTTTTCACGTACGTAAAGTACGAAATATTAACATTTGCAAGGCAGTTCATACTTTTATACCTACGGTTTTTTTTTACCTCTATGTTAACTATTAAACTTTAATTTCTGGTTTTATAAAACTAACATTAACGAAATCTGTAGTTGGTAGTTATCGCAATTTACTTTTGGCTATACCAGTGCCGGCCCGTGCACTCTATCAGGGTAGAGCGAGTTTGAGTTTCGGCACACGTGGATATGGTATGGTAGAAAAAAATATCGCGAGCGCAGCGAGCGCGAAAATGTTTCCCCTTTTATACGTCCCTGGGGCTGATAGTAGTTATTACGTACAGTGAGCTGCAAAATTGCATGGAAAAAGTATAAATGAACTCATTGATAAATTCACCATGCACTTTTTCAGCTGATAGCACATAACAAACAAAATGGAGTACCAGAGCGAGCAGGAAAGCAGGCTTGAAATGAAAACGAGATTTCGAGCGTAGTGAGCGCGAAGTATTGACCAAGAACTAAAATACAATACAATATAATACAATACAATACATTTTATTTTCCAAATTTGCATTACATAAAGCCTAAGTTAATAATAGAAAAATAAACTATAGAAATATACAAGAGCTTCTTAGAACAAACAGTAGCCCTCACACTAGGTCTAGCCTGTATCGTGAGGACTGGAGCTTATAAATACGACCTATGTAAAAGAGGAAAACGCGAGCGAAGCGAGCGCGAAATTTTTTGTCTGTTGTGAGTCGGGATGCCCATTTAGGTGTTTTGCCACGACATACCTTTAGGTTTCAAAGTGATTCTTATCGTCAGGCTTATTATCCTCCTATGCTCCTTTGACTCATACAAAATTGCGCCTCTATGTGACGTTTTGCGCCATTGGCTTTATGAGGAACTCCGCTTTGGAACGTCGGATAGATACTTAGAATTTGGGTTGGAGGCCAGGCACTATACTTGTCATAAAAAGTCTAAAGAGACAATTCTAAGTTGCCTTAAAATCACTACCGGGATCCATCTTTGCTGTCATGGATGTGGCGAACCCAAGAAATCATATAAATTTTTCAATACTTTTTGTTTTTTTTTTCTTGGTGCCAAATTTTTCCCTGACCTCCAAATCATTTCCCTGACTTTCCATGACCACTATGAGCTTCCCTGACTTTTTAAATTGTAACTCACTTATTTTACTTATTTAGAAAGGATTTAACTTACTTAAAATATGTTTTTTTTAAAATATTTTAACTAACTGTCAATGAGCAACGATCTCTAAACTAGAGCGGTCTTCATGTTAACCGCATAGGCGCTTAAAAAAAAAGAAAATAGCACCTATATGACCAATAAAAAAGTTTAAAACAGGACATCTATTATCTATGGATGACTCTTTGAGACTACATTTTGTGTATTGTGATTCGTACAAATATTTATATATTTATTTATATTATGTGTGCGTCAGCAGACTAGTGTTATCCTGTACAAATAGAAATTTTAAAGCTTTTAAAATCACCCAATGATATTTTTTTTGCCGCTTTTTAAACTGGCCAGTGACAGAACTTTATAGTTTTTTTTTATTTATTTTTTTCACAATACAGTTTAATTTATAAATAAGTCAAAGAAATAATAAAAACATGAAATTACTAAATAGGAATAAATTTTTAGTTAAATTGGATCGAACTCAGATATATTGCTCTATGGTCTTGTTTTATACAGGGTGTCCCAAGAATATGGGACATGAAGGGAAAGTACCTAAAATATCACAGATAGGATATATTGCTGAAAGAAGACTTTATTTTATTTTTAAAACTTAGTAAAACTGCATTTAAAGATTTATTTTTTTTTTTGAAAAATTGCATGGACAAAATTTAAGGCTAAGGAGTATGCTATGTAAAATGTTAAAATTCATGGTCTTCCTTTTATGTCCGACACTATGTTATTTAGAAAAAAATAATCCTTATGATGAAACGTATCGATCGGTATGACAAAATTACAGAATGATTTTTTTTTCTCGTGTAGCGGGTTTGATTCCCGGTTTAACCATGTAATTATTTAAAAATCTATGAATGCAGTTTTACTTAGTTTTAAAAATAAAATAAAGTCTTCTTTTAGCAAAATACCCTATCCACGATATTTAAAGTACTTTCCGTTCATGTCCCATAGTCTTGGGACACCCTGTATATAAATACAAATTCTATTTCAATTTATGACATCTAAAAACGGAGTATAGTTAACATAATTCACCAAAAAAAAATACAATAATAAAATTAGTTTTCCTGTAATTTTATCGCAATTAGTAATCTTACCTTACATTGATAGTTCGTCTATAAACTGTTTTATTGAAATTGAGATCTATGATTTGTTTATGCCTGACTATCCATAGACAAATCGTCTAATTGTCAACACCCTTAGGGCCATTTGCACCAACGAAGATGGACCAACCCGAGGGTTAACCCATCATTTTATATGGAATTTGACAGTTGACAGCCCACTAACCCTGAGTTAAGGGGGTGGTGCAAGTGGCCCTTACTCAGTTATTTTTTTACATTTTACCAAACCTGGCCATTAACAGTAATAGTCAATATTTTAGCATGTCATATTTCATTTTATGTTGCATACTCCGTAGCCATATTACACACGTCCAAATTTTTATTAAAATTAGTGTGCCAACTTTATCGTCTTCTTTTCAGTCTGACAATTGAAGTGTGCGAAAGAGAAACATTACAACTTTCGCAACCATGAACCCGCCTGATGGGTACTGGTCAATGACTCCGTATAGACAGATAAAGTCTAAGAAAAAAACGTACCTCAGTACCATACAGAAAAAGGTACGGTGGCCTAGATGGCTTTACACCTTTGGGGTACGCTCAGCTAGATGGCGCTAATATTAATATTTGACATTTTAACACATATCAAGCTAAGAATATGGGCCAAATTCTCAAAGCTGAGGTACAAAAGTTTTAAGCCTGTGTCAAGAGATGGCAGTCTATGCACTGTGATTACACATTTTACTTCGACAGTAACTCTTTATAATACTCGATCCTCTTTGGTACTGGTGAACTTTGCTCAGGTGCCGGAGAACCCGCTGGGCGGGTTCTCGCCATACAAGCGGGCGGTTGTAAGTTACGACTGGTTTCTCACGTAATACGCCATTTTTAACCCCAGACGCAAAAACGACGGAGTGTTATAAGTTTGACGTGTCTGTCTGTGTGTGTCCGTCTGTCTGTGTGTGTCTGTCTGTGGCATCGTAGCTCCCTAACGGATTAATCGATTTGGATTTAGTTTTTTTTTTGTCTGAAAGCTGAGTTAGTCGGGAGTGTTCTTAGCCATGTTTCATGAAAATCGGTCTACTATGTCGCGGTCGGGGGTTTTTTCAAAATTTTAATTTTGTGGTACGCTATTGTGTTGAATTCAAAACAAATATATTCGATAAAATTGGCATGCTAAGATTAAATTATTATTGTATTATATTCGATTAATAAATCGATGTTCTAAATTTTAAGTTGACAGTCTAGGTTATAAAAAATTATAATAAGTGAAATTTTAATATCTAGCTGTAAAATGTTAGGTTAAAGTTATATTCATACGATATCATAAAATATATAAAGGGAAGAGGCTTAATACAGAATAACAATATATAAGATTTTATACTAAGGTTATATTTATGTCACTGTTCAGTGAGACATGAACAAAAATTTACATTTTATGATTAACCTTTGTAATTTTTTTTATTTAGAGCTTCAAAAATTGATTAAATGTGAGTGTGTTTAGTAAAACGTCCCACTTTTTGTCTGTTACCATTAAGGCGAGATTTACTTGTGTCATTGTATAAATAAACTGACTAAGCGGTTTTATAGCAATCGACAAAGTGGGACGTTTTCCCGTGCACACTCAAATGTCCGGATCACAGAAAAATATATTCAATGTTCAATTCTGAATATTGTTCGAAATTTCCTCATTGCACCATATTTTATGTGACAATGAATAGTGACTTTAAATGTCGTTGAATTCCGCCATGTTTCGTTACCAGTACTCATTCACATATGTATGTATATATGTACGCACGCTAACATTGACTTTACCTTGAAATCTGTTTAGATATGCAATAATAAATCAGCACGGGAAGCATGGTCGCGCGATAGACGATAAAATAGCAGGCCGTCCCTATCGCACTATTTGTAAGTGCGATAGGGACGGCCTGATATTTTATCGTCTATCGCGCGACCATGCTTCCCGTGCAGGACGGAATATTTAACTATAGAACTCCCCTGAGCCTCAAACACATTTAGAATATTTTAAGCGGATTTCTCACGTTTTAACTAAGTCGAAATAACTCTGGACATGTTTTGTTTTGATCAATTTTCGAGGATCTTTTTCAATGACCCGCTTAAAATATTTTAAACAGCGGAGTAGCACACTAGTTGGATATACTTAATCGCATCGGTGCGTCCCTATCGCACTTACAGATGTAGTACGAAAAGGGTTCGCATTTTTCCGAGAACGTTCGTATTTGTCATGCTAATTCAGTCAATGTCAAGTACATCTTGTACTAAGACTGACTGAAATAGCATGACACGTTTGTACATTTCCGTAACAATACGATGGAAAATCTTTTCGCACTAGATCTGTACACATAGTGCGAAAAGGATGGCTTGACGTTATATTGTTAATCACGCGACCGTGCTTGCCTGCCGGACGGGATAGACATATCTTCAGGGTTTTATTATCAAACTACAAACAAATAAATACTGAGTTGAATATTGAATCTGAAAATCTAGATGGCGCTGTGCAACCCGCAAAAACTGTATTATGACAGTCTAAAGTGCATACCCACTTTGTGAATGAATTCCATTTACAAAGTGGGTATGCACTTTTGTATCTCTGTGTACGCATGTTCGCCGAATGGTTATACATTATTTGCTGCTTCAACATATTTTGAGTCTTCTTAGTAATTATTTGTTTACGGTTGAATTGAATATAGCAAGGTGCTAAATAAATATAGCCAAGTGAAACTATCACGTTTACTATCAATGCCGCCCATAAGTTTTTAAACTACTTATTTCTTTTTGGTATGTTTCGACTGCTACTAAAAAATCACTTTAAGAAATTAAATGCAAAAATCCCACTTCTGATGCAAACATTTTAATTTAAATTATGTCATTATTATTGTCTGCATGGCGCATTAGTTTGTCACTGTAATGTCATGTATATGTGTTCTATTAAATAAATTAATGTTTTTGTTATTTAAAACATATTAAGAATGTTCGCTTGGCCATATATATTATATAGTCTACATTTCTGTACAACCATTTTAATTTCTCCAAATATCAATAGTACATAGGTCTGCATATGCCTCTATTTAATATAGATGTAGATAGATAGATAACAAATTCACTATGATATAGTTAAGGATTATATGTTCAATGTATTTAGGTTTACGTTCACCGCGGGTGTATAAACAATAATAATTTTGGCCCAAAAGATTTAATTTCTAAATTACCAACTAGCAAAAATTGTAAAAATATTCAAACTAAGAAATGACCACCAGGGGCCCGTTTCTCGAAAGGTACAAGCCTTGTATTACAAGTGCGTGAACTGTCAAATCGTATGGGTTGTCATGGAAACACACTTGTAATACAAGGCTTGTACCTTTCGAGAAACGGGCCACGGGTTTTTAACATATTTTTGACTGTATATGTATAACTTACCTACTATACATCTCATAGCGACATCTTATAGCGCTAACATGAGAACTTGAGAAACACATATATTATAAGAATGAGATCGGACATGTCGGGCGATTTGTAAAAGTCTTGTTGCAAGTTCTTGAACGTACATGTAGAGGGCCATTTTTTTTAAAGTTGTCCACCCCACTTTTTTTTTATTTGGAAATTTTTATGTGGTGTGGAAGAAAAAAAGTGTCCCAAGGTCTTTTTCCATTTCGTTACCGTATTTCATACATTTTGAATGGCGGTAACGGAATGGAAGGTTTGAAAAATTTATGGAAATATTGGGACATTTTTTTTCTCCTAATAGCATCGAAAGACCTCGCGATTCTGAGTATGAATCGCGTAAAAAATAGCCATGTTACAAAAAAGTGGGGTGGACACAATACACGCGCATAGTGATGTGCAAGTTGCTGAAATATTTCCAAAAAAAACTTAAATTTCTTGAAATTTTCACGAAACTTTCTCGAAAAGTAAAGGGAGTTTAAATTTATGAAATGGAAAGTTTCCATCCATACAATTGTCCAAACAAAGTAAGGAAAGTTTCCGAAGTTATGTGAAAATTTCCGAATTTTGGAAACTTTCCGTCGGCACATCAGTACACGCGTATCATTTCCATGTCTGCGTACATGCGAACGACCACCGAGTCGTGTCATCACGCACACACACTACGGCAACTGTATACTCCTTTATTCCTATATCTATGGTTTTTAACATTTCTTATTGAATCAATGATCGTTTTGGGCCAAATTATCCGACAAATTAAATAAAATACATGTAATTTTAAAGCGTCTCATTCTAACTGGTTTGCACACGTTTGCGTACAAAACGATTCTAAATTGTGTATTTCATTTGTAGTACCATTGCTAGCCGCATGTGGCGCCACTGTATAATAAAATTATAATATTTAAATATCTGAACAGCAGGGCTAGCACATGATTGGCGCGAGATTACGTCGCCGCGACATAGACTACCCGTGCTGTCATTTTCAGAATTTGGGTCACCCCAATTAGCAAAATATGTTACCAAAAATTAACTCGCTATCAGTTTTGTAACGACAACTAAACATGAAATCTGTCTAAAAATATACACTTTTGACATTCTGAATGTAGATTATCGCTTAAAGTTTACGTAATTAACACAAAAATAATATTTTTATTGAAATTTCATGTTTAATTATCGTCACAAAACTGACAGTGAGTTAATTTTTGTTAACAACTTTCGCTAAAGGGGGGGGGGGGTCTTAAATTGCCCCCCTTCTGCCTTCCATTCGCTAATTGAGGAAAATGCCCCTATGTCTTTGTGAAATTAAAAGGGACAATTTGTTGTTTAAACTTGACAAACAGGCCTAAGTACTCCATAGTCCATAGTAATGTTAAAATGTATATGATTGAGCTCTGTTACATCCATAGAGGAATAAGTAAGGGAAGAGTTGTAACTCTATACGTCAGTAAATGCGGGTTATTTGTATAGGCATAGTTAAGTGACATCTAGCGACAATCACGCGTCAAATAGCGTGAATTATCAGTACTACTCGATACTAGGTGGCAACTGTGTTTCGTCTGCCAAAAATGCAATTTTAACAGTTTACAACTAATATTACGAGCAGAAGGAATTGAAAACAGAATAATGATTAATATTAGCTAAAAATTGGTAAGCATTAGACTTTTCGTTCGTCGCGACGTCTATTAACAAGTAGCAGTACCTACTGATAATTTAAGCTAGTTGATGCGATTGTCGCTAGATGTCACTTAACTAAGCCTTTACAAATAACCCTCATTTACTGATGTATGGAGTCACAACTCTCCCCTTACAATCCTCTATGGTTACATCCCACATTTTTTATTTCGTCAACACTATTGGATAAGGTACTGGTCGCACCAAAAGCGAGTGAGCGATGAGCTATCGGCGATAGAAAAGGACAAAGGATAGTCGCTCCCGTGTGAATAAAAGAGACGCCATGATAGCTCGAGCGAGTTTTAAGTTCGACGCCGAGCGAGTATAAATCGCTTGCTCATTTATGTACACGGGAGTGACTATCTTTTGTTCCTTTCTATCGCCGATCACAGTATAATAATGAGTACTATCGTACAGTATGGCCACTCCCGCTCCCCGCTGAAAGTGCCGCCCACCCCCTCTCGGTTACTTCACAGTTACCGCCTGTCAAAAACGCGAACAGTCGACCTGTCATATGTCACTCATACAAGCATAGCGTTCACCTACACGAGCTTAGACTGTTCTAGGAACGCGCCTCTTTCATATATTTGGTCGCCAGTGTCCGAGGTGTGCTGATAGCTCATTCAATTGGGCATTTTCAAAAGATTCAAAAACGTATTTTTCCAAATTAGGTAAATTAATGTTTTTCCTACTCAAAATCAAAGCCCTTTCGATCCTACTAGGCAGAAAAAAGCGTCCAAAATTTAATTTTTCCACTTCGTTACTTTTTCAAACACTGTTCAGCGGTTACAAAGTGGAAAGTATGCAAAATAATAAATTTTGGGACCATTTTTTTGTCTCTCCTTTTATTATCCTAGATCGAAAGGGCTCGTGATTCTGAGTAGGAAAAACATAAAATTGACCTACCTTAAAAAATTTTTTTTGGTGATTTTTCTCGCGAAAGTGCTCATTTGGTGAGACCAGTGGCTTAGTGTGTTCAAGTTTAAGTTTTTAGTTTAAAGACACTTGATGTTATATGAAAAATGTAGTCCCAATACTGATGAAATTGTATTCTTCAAATAAATTATATTATTAGTTAAAATAAAACTGGCAATTTTGTATATAAAGAGTTTTCAGTGTGTAAGCAATATTAGCATTTTAAATTTTCAAATAAAACCACTTGTGAATATTATTTCGTCTTTTATTCTTAGATAACCTTATGGCATATAAAGGCGATGCTGTGAAATAAGTGCGTAATAAATGCAACTTAAAATACTGGCAATTATACTCTGTCAAACAAGTCTGTCACTAAATAAAAACAAAGAAAACTATAGGTATCCTTTTCTCTAGCACCCTAAAGAAAAGGATGCATATAGTTTTCTTTGTTCTTATTTACTGACAGACTTGTTTGACATAGTATATTAATTAAAATAAAGCCTGACAAGACATATATGACTACGCGCCATCTTGCGGAATTTCATTAGAACTATTTTCTTCATACTACGGAACTGTCACCCCATACATTAGAACAAAGACATATGTAACTCCGTATAGATAGTCTAAGAAAAAAACGTACCTCAAAACCATACAGAAAAAGATACGGTGACCTACGGCGATACACCTTGGGGTACGCTCGGCTAGATGGCGTTAATATTAATATTTGACATTTTAACACATATCAAGCTAAGAATATGGGCCAAATTGTCAAAACTGAGGTTCAAAAGTGTTAAGCTTGTGTCGAGAGATGGCAGTCTATGCACTGTGATTACACATTTTACTTTGACAGTAGTAACTCTCTATAATACTCGATCCTCTTTGCATCAAAATAATAGCGCCTTCTTGACAGTCATATATATTTCTGGATGCATTTTTTTTGGTGAGTTATTGAGCAAAAATAATATATTAAATAACGATTTTCATTAAGACGACCATGGCCCAGGCTGATAAATTTTTTTTTTTTTCATAAACGTTAAACAAATTAAACCAAATTTTGGTGACTGATTATTATTTTTAACCCCTGACAAGAACAATGGGGTGTTATAAGTTTGATGTGTCTGTCTGTCTGTGGCATCGCAGCTCCCGAACGGATGAACCGATTTTGGTTTAGTTTTGTTTGTTTGAAAGCTGAGTTAGTCGGGAGTGTTCTTAGCCATGTTTCATGAAAACCGGTCCACTATGTCGGAGGTTTTTTCAAAATTTAATTTTTTTGGTTAGGTTATTGAGTGTGTATATAACGCAACTATTCACTTAGGTATATACTTGAGTAGTTTGACCTCGTGTGTGAGCCAGATGGCCAACGTGAGTAACACTAAAGATCCGGACTGATGACTCGCGGCCAGAGGCATGGGCACGTAATGGACCAGCGTCGCGATGCCCAGCCCCACCTGTGGGCAAAGGAAGATTCCGTCACGAGGGAGCAAAATGTAAGGCGAAGGCGGTTATTGAATCCTGAATTTATCATAAAGTCCTTTCCTTAGACTTTATAATTGAGTACAAAGCATAGCGAACATTATTAGGAGGCCGTAGGCCATAGAAAAATACTTCAACTCAAAGTATGAAGAAAGTATAGGTAATATAACACTTTTATCTTGATTTGAGCAAGTAAAAGAGCTAAAACTTGAATTTATTACGTGTATTAATCTTGACGTTGAAAAAAAAAACGTTTTTTTGTTAAAATTTGGTCAATTTCGAGTGATAAAAAGTCACTAAGGTACATCTAAATTGTATGTTATTGTAATAGAGAGAAAATATTGTGATTTATTAACGTTACATTACACTGAAAAAGTACTAAATTCGTGTGCGTTATTTAGGGAATAAGGCCTCTTAAGTAATAAGATTTAGATTAATTCTAAATAACACAAGTCAAATTATATTCTATTGAAAATATTTCAACTTGTGATATCTTAAAGTAGTCACGCCACTATATGTATATATAAATTAAAACTGGTCAGAGGACGCTACGAGTCCTCGTATAGATTACTTATATGAGAGATAATTTCGACCTCAGCAGCTGTGACCTGGGTGGCCGAGCGGAAATAGGCATCTGCCGCGATTGCAGGATACGCTGGTTCGATTCCAGCCTCAGGCACTGGAGGCCTTGGTCACTTTTTCTTTCATATGTGTAATTTATTTCGGTTTTTAGATTTAGATTCGACATCAACTTAAAAATTATGGCGCAACAGAATATTCGGTAAGATTCGACTCGGATATCGGCCTGTCTTCAGTTCAGATTGAACACTTCGGGCACTTTGAAATCGATGTATCTACCTGAGCCCACGCCATGGCTCCGACAGCATAAGCAACCCTCCTCGCGGCCGGCGACAGCGGCGCGCGCCGCGACTTGAGGAACAGCGCCGTGGCTAGCGCCAGGGTCGTTGTACCTGCACATTACAATACACATTATAGCATAAATTAAATATAACAAGATCATACCATCCCATACATTAAAATGCGACCGCCTAAGACCGCGCTTACACTCCACCACACATAGATGGCGCCACAAAAAAAATGTCTTGTAGTTTTCGATTATACTTGTAGATGACGTTAAGTGTCACTTTTGATTTGACATAGATTTACGGCTCGGAATTGACACTTAATGCCAACCTACAAATAATCGGTGGCAACAAGGCATTTTTTTTGTGGCGCCATCTATGTGTGGTGGAGTGTAAGCGCGTTTGTAGGCGGTCGCATTTTAATGTATGGGATGGTATGATCTTGTTATATTTAATTTATGATTATAGGTATAAAACATAAGTAGATATAAAACTGCTTTCGTAAGTGTGCATTTACTGCAGACAAAGACATATGTAACTCCGTATAGACGAAGTCTGAGAAAAAAACGTACCTCAAAGCCATAGAGAAAAGGGAACGGTGGCCTAGATGGCGATACACCTTTGGGTAACGCTCGGCTAGATAGCGCTAATATTAATATTTGACATCTTAACACATATAAAGCTAACAATATGGGCCAAATTGTCAAAACTGAGGTTCAAAAGTGTTAAGCTGGTGTCGAGAGATGGCATTCTATGCACTGTGATTACATATTTTACTTTGACAGTAACTGTCTATATATAATACTCGATCCTCTTTGCTGCAGATAAATGGAAGCAAGATGTTGCCCACCTTAGTGCGTTTTCACATCATCCGATCCGATATCGGATATAGAGAAATTATGACCGAATTAATTGAAAAATTAGCCATGCAACTTTGCAGCTCACTGTACCCAAGACTTGCTTAAGCGTCATGTCATGTCACCTAACTGCCTGCAGTAAATCATCAAAAAATGGTGTATATTTCTATGGTGGGTTCGAATCCTGACAAGGGCATTTATTTGTGTGATGAGCACAGATATTTGTTCCTGAGTCATGGATGTTTTCTATGTATATAAGTATTTATATATTATATATATCGTTGTCTGAGTACCCACAACACAAGCCTTCTTGAGCGCCTCAGTCAATCTGTGTAAGAATGTCCTACAATATTTATTTATTTATTTATTTATTCTCAGCAGACAAAATAACGTTCTAACAAACCTAAAGAAAGATAAATAGATATCCGTTCATGAAGAACTTCGTACTATTCGTTATAAATAACTTTCAAAATATTCGTCTTGAACAAACTCACGCCTGTACTTATGTAGACAAATCACATGAAATTGTTGTAATTTGACACAGTTAAACATCTAGCCTGTATGGTGACGGGTTAAGAATTTCACCACCCCCTTTCTTCCCGTGGGTGTCGTAGAAGGCGACTGTGGGATATGGGTTAAATTGTGGCGTAGGCGAGAGGCTGGCAACCTGTCACTGCAATGTCACAGTTTCATTTTCTTTCAACACCTTACTTGCCAAGAGAGGCACTGAAGCTTTAGTAGTTTCATGTGCTCTGCCTACCCCTTTATGGGATACAGGCGTGATTGTATGTTGTTGTTTTAAACATCGTAAGTTACCTACCTAAAATCCGATGGTCGAACTGCACAGTGGTAGGGTTTTCGGTGAAGTTTCTAGCGGTGGGAGCGAAAGCTAGAATGTCGTCCGGAATCCAGTCGTCGCCCATTTTGGGGAACGAGTTGTAGACGAGGCCCGCGTCTAAACCTGCTACGAAAGCGCCTGGGACAGAAAAAATAGCACATTACGCTACAAGTGCGGAAAAGAGGGAGTAATCGTGTCGATTTAAAACACTCCCTTCGCACATGTATCTTACGACGGTTTACAGTACATATGTATAGCCATTTCAATTTTTGACTTAGGTGCGTAATGGGCTCATTACGTAACTAGTGCGGTAATATCAATCAATCAATTATTTATTCGTGATAACTAAAAAATACACAAGTAAGAAAATAGAAACGGCAAATAAAAGAAATTAAACATATAAGTTACCACGAAATGGTCCCGACTCAGCATAAAATGCTAACCCGAGGGTCAGCGCTGGTCTTCCGTCGGGCCCATTTTGTTGGTCACGAACGCAGCTGTACGACGCGGACCTGTGACACAGTGAACGCATATAGCGTCATATGTACTGTAAAAAGAATATTAATTTGTCAATGCAATACCAAAAGACAACTTTTTTCATTGGTCTATTTTTTGTTCCGTTATACAGGTATCGAAAATCGAAATATAAACATGTTCTTATTTTATGGTTCCGTACCAAAAAGGTACAAAAGGAACCCTTATGGCGCCGCTTTTAGTAGGACCCCGATTTCATATAGTACATTACGTTACAAGTGCGGAAAACAGGAAGTTCGAAACGAGTGGAGGTAAATGTGTTCCCTTCAAACGTGTTTTCGACACGAGTTTCGACTCGTTATCTTATACTATTAAACGAGCAATTCTTGTATATTTATTTATTTATTTATTTATTTATTTATTTATTTATATATACCGACGATCTCGGAAACCGCTCTAACGATTTCGCTGAAATTTGTTTTGTGGGGGTTTTCGGGGGTGAAAAATCGATCTAGCGTAGCCTTAGATCCCGGAAAACGCGAATTTTCGAGTTTTCATGAGTTTTTCTTTCGCATTTGTAAACGTAAAATATGGTCCTTAATTTCGCCGCGCGCGCATCGATTCCGCTTAGCTCAGTCGCACGAGGTCGGTCTAATGTACGCAGATAGATCGTAGGTGTCAGGGTTTCGAATCCCGGTCAGAAATTAAGTTTTTGTTTTTTGTCTTTTTTTTTTGTTTTTGTATTTATAAGAGTTTTTTTTTATCTAAAGACGTGATATATTAAAATAGAACCGAGCGAAGCTCGGTCGCCCAGATATTCCATACTAATATTACAAATGGGAAAGTGTGTATGTCTGTTTGTCTGTCAGTCCTTCACGGCAAAACGGAGCGACGAATTAACGTGATTTTTTAGGTGGAGATAGTTGAAGGGATGGAGAGTGACATAGGCTACTTTTTGTCTCTTTCTAACGCGAGCGAAGCCGCTGGCAAAAGCTAGTAAGGCATAAAAGTAAAATTATGAAAATTGTAACCTTGTCAGTTTCATATAAATTTCAAATTGATTATAATAATATTTTCAGTACAGATGGTCGTTTTTTTACGCACTAGTTCGAGAAGTGGTTCATTATATGCCAGGTCGAAACTTCGGAGGCTCATCTGTACTGAAAAACGTCGTACGATACACGTGCGAAAAGGAAATCGTCGTGTTTTAATTTATCGCCACTCGTTTCGAACTTCCTTTTTTACGCACTTGTATCGTAATGTACTATTTCACTGCTTGTAAAGACTGACTCACCTGACAGTGCAGTGAAGAATGCCATCGCCTTCACAGCGTGCGCGAGTGCCGTCACACTTTTCAACTCCTTAATCCTGTAACAACGAGAAAAATTAGGGTAGGCTGCGTCAGGGACAGCCGCAATGGTTTTTTTTTCAATAGCCTATATTGTGTCCCACTACTGGGCAAAGGCTCCCGCCAATCGCCACAGAATGAATCCAGGTCTTTCCGCCATCTCATTTTTGGTTAACGATGGTTGACGTAAAAAAAAGTAAAAGTAAAAATATTTATTTACCAAAATGAATCAAATAACATTAACAGTTGTCAGTAACTACGTCAGTTCAGTTGTCAGTTACTACATTACGCTGAGCCTGTATCGTGGAAGTCGTTAACATTTATAGTATAGGCTACTTGACCCTTTTTTAAAGTTTGTCTTATATTATTACTTACTGTCCAATTAATACAATAAATATCACTATATTTTATTATGACTTATAAACCGCAACAATATTTTTAAATACTTTTACTTAATCAGGCAAAAACAACATCAGTCATGTCATCTATAGATTTTCTGTGAATGAAGTCTGTAAGGTGAGGGTTCGGAGTAGAGTGGAAACGACTGTTTAGATTAAATTATGATTTAATACTACTCTCATACATGAGTGCGAAAACAACAGTTGCGAAAACAACAGTTTCTGACACTTTAAGTACGAGGCATAAAGGTCATTATGTCAGTGATTGATTTGACATGAATTCTATGACGTCACTACACGGCCGACAGCGTTTTCAGTGGCCAAAATTAAAAAAAATTACTCACATTTTTGGATTAAAAATACGTAGCCATCGTACACATTTAATACCATAAATCATTAAATATTGGTTTTTTATGTCAAATATTACAGAAGACAATCATTTATTGTGCCAAATTAGATATGAGTCTAGTAGCCTGTTGCCAAAGACCTATGTCTTCGGCTTAAAAAATAAGAATAAAAATGACAATATGCATGCTGACTTATAACTAATGTACACTTAAAGCTACAAAACAATACGTGAAATGTTGCGAGGACCACTGCTATTGAGGAGGGCGAAGGGTCAGTTGCTCTAACACAGAATAATAGTGATCAAATGTCGTCGAAATTGTTTCCCTATGGCCATAATTATGTATCTTTAATAAGTTGCCCTTGAATATTAAAACTCTGACATTAAATGAATTTAAAACGACACTATTCCAGTGGCTATTAGAAAAGACATTCTATTCAATAAAAGATTTTTTAAATAATTAAGTTTAGTGCTCTTGACCTAGGATATTGTGATTATAACTTTTATTTTAATGTATTATTTTCAACTTATTTATTGATGGTAATGAAATGTAAATTTAAATGACTGACTAGTAGTATATTTGCATGCCTTTTGTCAATAGACATTTTCTATTTATGAAAATGGCCTAATATTTTATTTATTTAATTTTACTGTAGGTTAAGATATAATTTTGCATGCCATTTGTGGCTAAACATGTATTGCTACTCAAAAATAATAATGTACCACCTAATGTATACCATGTTTATCGCAATAAAGTAATTCATTCATTCAATTCATTCATTCATTCATTCATTCATTCAAAGGCTGAGCTCCCTGAGAGGCTCCCAAGCACGCAAGGCCGCAGGCCGAGCTGCGGCAGACAGTGCTCCCACGCAGAATAATAATAAGTGTCTAAAAACGCGGAGCTTTGAAACCCAGCGAAGGCCGAAGGCCTAGCTGGGGACAGACAGTACTCTCACGCAGAACTAATAAAAGTATCTGAAAACCTTCCAAGCCCAGCGAAGGCCGAGCTCCGCGTAGGGCCGAAGGTCCGGAGCGTCCCTGAGAGGCGCGCCCGCGGACCGGGAAGTTAAGTAAACACGACACAATAATAAATGAACCTACTTCTGTAAAGTGCCGGGCGGGAGTGGCCGGAGCACCCTCAGCGCTCCTCCGAGCAGGCCGGCGTACAGGACGAACGCGAGCCCGAGGTGCGCCGCCAGCCGGTACTGCGACACGCGCGGCACGTCGGACGGGCCCTGGAAGCGGTCCTCGAGACCGGACCGGACCATATACCAACCCATTAGCCCCTGGAAAGAGTAAAGTACATTATCAATACTTTATCTACGATTATTAAGCGCTGAACTTTATCTACGTTTAGTACTTTATCTACGTTTATTAAGCACGACCCATCATCTACCACCCTTAGAATCATGTAAGCCATATTTCGTAAACTTAAAAATATTGACTCTTCCTTGTATTTATATCTATGAATTAGTAGTTTTTGTAAAAAATCATCCAGATATATTTAAACCTTTGAACAGTCAACGTTTGCAAAACATGGTGTGTGCACATCCATCACGAACTGCTCTCTTGTCAAAAAGCGTTCTCGGCATGGCCCCCAGAGTGTACAACAAGCTACCTGAGCATATACGGAGATTATGTGACATAGATAAGATAACATTATTTAAAAAGTCCGTTAAAGAATTTTTGGTCAGCAAGGCTTTTTATTCTTGCCATGATTTTTTAACTGAAAACCTTGACTAATTTTTGTAGCTTATTAACTAATTAATTCTAAGACATTATTATTGTATACCTGTAGTTCTAATTCAATTCAATTTATTTAATAACTTTTATTGTTGACATCTCATTCTGTTGTAAATATTTGTTTTAGTGCATGATGCATGATAATTTATATTATCAATGATTCACAAAACTTTCGTATGCCCTCGGGTACGACATAGTGAAACAAGAATATATACCTGTAACCATCATATACACCTATGTTCGACGAATAAAGAATTTGTAATTTGAATAAATGCCTAAAAGTATCGATAAAAGTATTAGCGCTTGATGCTGCACTAGTATTTGGGCCATTTTTTTTCAAAGTTTTCCATCCCACTTTTTTGTAACATGGGTATTTTTTACGCGATTAATACTCAGAATCGCGAGCTCTTTCGATCCTGATAGGAGAAAAAAAAGTCCCAAGATTTCCATACATTTTTTCGAACCTTCCATTCCGTTACCGCCATACAAAAAACAGTGGGGCGGACAACTTTGAAAAAAAAGGCCCATTTGATATAGGCAGAGGCACTTTATGTTATTACAACTGCAGTGTTTGTCAAAAAATTTACATCAGATTTAATAATTGCCCTATCAAAACGAGCTAAAACGTGTTGAAAACCTGTCAGAAATGTTCTTACCTCAGCGGCCACAAATGCGGTATGTGAACTCCATCCACCAGAGGTACCAGATCCATTTGACAATTTGAGGTTCCCAACATCTACGTAGCGTCTCGCGAGCGTAGCGTCGGGCCAACTGTATGGCAAAGCCTGACGCTGCGTCGGCGCGTCGTCGAAGCAACGTCGACGCGGCGTCTTTTGTGGATGCTATAGCATACGCGTCCTATCACAATGAGCTCAGAAGTGTTGAAAAATTGCCAAATTTTAGACAGTGGAGCGCAGAGCCAGGCGGATGATTGGCGACAAGAAGCTAACGGCCAAGCTACAGTCTTTGGCCCATCGGCGGTAAGTCGCCAGTCTGTCGGTGTTTTACAGGTTGCACTTCGGGTAGTGTGCTCAAGAGCTACACGAGCTTATCGCACCGTCCCCATTCTACCATCGGACTCTTAGACGCACGGCCGGTTTCCATCCTTACTTGGTAGATATTCCGCGAATTCGCACGAAGCGCTTTGCTTCTTCTTTTCTTATGCGCACTTGCCAAGGAGTGGAATTCCTTGCCGGCGGCTATATTTCCGAGCTCATATAACCCGGCAACCTTCAAATCAAGAGTGAACAGGCATCTTCTGGGCGAGCTCACTCCATCGTAGGTCACGTCATTGCCTTTGGCTAGTCTGTGGTAATAATAATAATATGAAATGAAATGAAATGAAATGAAATATTTATTTCCAAGTAGGCATATTACGAGGTGCGGTCCAAAAGTTTCCGGCCTAACAAAGAAAGGGCTTACATATCTTTACAATTTTATTTTTATTTTTTAATATAGTCTTTCTCTGTCACAACGCACTTTTCAAATCTCTTTATAAGCTTCTCCATCACCTAATAAAAATAATAAAGATTTTTGTCCTCAAAATCGCCCTAAACCGCACGGGTCACTTCGTAAAACGAAGATTTTTTTTTCTACTTCAGTCTACCTTAAGTTTTTAGAACAAATAATAATCACTTGGGGTCACGTCTCGAATATAAGGTAGGTGCCGAATATTTTTGAAGACACATTTCGTCAAAGCAACCTTGTAAAATGAAGCAGCGTGAACGGGGAAATTGTCGCGGAGATGCCCTTGTGCCTCTGCTAAGTTTTTAAAGACTATTCTGCATAATCTGCTATCCTAATTGCACAAAAAATATTGCGTAGCATCTGCTATTTACCGTAGTCTACCCTTCTTTTATGTAAATCGTTAGAATTTCGTGACAACCCTAGAATACCGTAGCCTTTATCTTTTTTCGTGCATTTTGTGACAGAGGTTGTTCTAGGTGCCTTTTCACCATGACGTTGTCACTCTATTAATTTTCTTTTGTACAGAGTATCGTCTTACATAACCATGGTTTCATCTACAGTAGCAATTGCATTCAAAAAACTCGCTACGCGGTGTCTATGCTGGTCTCAAGTTTCATGAACTCACGGTTTTTCACTCATCTCGCTGTAAGCACGATAAAAGTTTGGGCACTAACCTAGCACTAAACACCGTAAAAAAACCTACAGCCAACAGACACCTAAAGAAACTATACACCAAAAAAGTGGAATAAATGACGAACACAATGATATCCATACTTTTTTTAAACTCTTCCGCCATATTTTTCGGGCCGGAGACATTTGGACCGCACCTCGTACAATGCGCTTATGAACGTCAAATAAAACTACGCCGGCTCTAACCCTACGCCTCAGCCTCGAGAAGATTTCAGTCCCCCCTCAGTTGGAGGAGGGTATCCACTATGGGACCGGCAAGAAACTCGGCGGGCCACTTCTTTTCAAAACATTACATCTTATATTTAACATGCATTAAAAAAAAAAAAAAAAAACAAGATACAATTTAATAAGCAAAAGTATTCATAAAAAAAAATATTAACACAAGAAATTATACAAAGTACAAAGCTATTATGATTATTAATAAGAGATGTTAGAGATGTATAGAGTCTCTAAGTGTCAAAGTACATCTAAAAAAATTATACATGAAGAAAAAAACCGAATAACTAAAATAACTTTAGAGTTGTAAAAGACTCTCGTTGTCTTAAGCAAAGGAAAAAAAAAATATATATATGTATACTTAATCTACTTTTTTCCTTGGAGATGTATAAATCTTACCTGAGCAGCCACAAGGGCGCAATACACCCCCACTCGGACCTTCATCCCTTTGTCCAGATACCCCCTGAGCCAGAAGAAGGCTGAAGGCAGGACGACTGCCAGTGAAGAAAAAAACTCTCAAAAAGTGTTCTTTCTAGATCCGTTTGACAATTTATTTAATTTAACATTCTCTACAAAACGTGCAGTATACCAACTCAACACGACCATTTTGAACAGCTGACTGAGGGCCGCCATCTTGTCGGTGTGGAAACGTATGCTATAGCATACGCGTCCTATCACAATGAGCTCAGAAGTGTTGAAAAATTGCCAAGTTTTCTCACCTGAGCAGCCACAAGGGTACAATACACCCCCACTCGGACCTTCATCCCTTTGTCCAGATACCCCCTGAGCCAGAAGAAGGCGGAAGGCAGGAAGACCGCCGCGCCGATGCAGCGGCCCCACGAGCGGTGTGCGAACTCCATCCACCAGATCCATTTGAACTCGGAGAGGGTTATATGCTGGTTCTTACTGAAAGTAAAACATAAAAATGGATACCTAAACAGGAGGGCCAACTTCAACTACTTATCTAATCGATTTTTTTCCATGTTTTACATTTCTAGCAATATGAAATACCTAGTTATGGAACTCAATAGAGTAAAACATGAAATCGTTGAAATTCTCCCAATCGAACAAAAATGTCGAGAGACAAAAAGTAGTAACTATGTCATTCTCCATCCCTTCAACTATCTCCACTTAAAAAATCACGTCAATTCGTTTTGCTGTGAAAGACGGACAAGCAAACAGACACACCCACTTTCCCATTTATAATATTACTAGCTTTTGCTCGCGGCTTTGCTCGCGTTAGAAAGAGACAAAAAGTAGCCTATGTCACTCTCCATCCCTTCAACTATCTCCACTTAAAAAATCACGTCAATTCCTCGCTCCGTTTTGCCACACCTCGGACACTGGCGATCAAATATATGAAAGAGGCGCGTTCCTAAGCACACATTCTAAGCTCGTGCAGGTGAACGCGTACCATGCTTGTATGAGTGACATATGACAGGTCGACTGTTCGCGTTTTTGACAGGCGGTAACTGTGAGGTAACCGAGAGGGGGTGGGCGGCATTTTCAACGGGGAGCGGGAGTGGCCATACTGTACGATAGTACTCTTTATTATACTATGGTTTTGCCGTGAAAGACGGACAAACAAACAGACACACACACTTTCCCATTTATAAATTTTATAATATTAGTATGGATAGTATGGCTACCCCTCATACCCCTTAAAACAGAGACAATTTCACCATGCGTTGTTATATTACCGTTGTTGCGGGCAGCGATGGGCAGGGATGGAGCTCTTAATCCCACGTATCGTATGAACTTACTACTTATACTCCGGGAACTGCTGGTACTTGCTGAACTCTGCCTCCCACTCGGCTTCGGTGGTGGGAAGTTTCTCCCCCAGCAGCTTCCACGTCACCATCGACAGCCCGGATTCTGTGAGCCGCGTCACACCACCTGCAGACAAACTTCATTAGGTATGGGCATTCTTAACGAGCAATCTGGCTTGGTACTGGGTTTCTAACTTAGAAATCCGGTAAGGGCATAATATTTGTGTGGTGAGCACAGATATCTTGTTCCAGAGTCATTAGCCGGGTCCACACAGAGCGAGGCACGTCCCGAGGCGCCCACGCGATGAACGTGTTATGTAGACGTGCGTGCGTTTTGCTCGGCTAAGCATCTTGCCACGGCCAAGGCACGACTACATTGGACGTTCGTCGCGTGAGCACATAGCCCCGGGACGAGGCTCGCTCTGTGTGGACCCGGCTATTGATGTTTTTATGTATTAAGTTTTTGTATACATCGTGTTTTTATTGATTTCCGTTAACTTTAAGAATGTTTTTTAGATCAAATACAATTTATTTCTCTAAGAAACTAGCATCTTAACTCTTACGGTTATCGAGTTAATAAAAAGATAAACATAATTACTGAACATGTGTGTGACAGCCTTTACCAATTTCTAATGTTATTTGTTTTGACATGTGCCGTCAATCACTTGACACTAACTTGAATGTTATTCTTAAGGGTATCTCACATTAATAAATTCATTTATTATGTATGAAAACGATGAAAAAATTTTAACTTAAAAAATCACGTCTTTTCGTCGCTCCGTTTTGCGGTGAAAGACGGACAAACAAACAGACACACACACACTTTCCCATTTATAATATTACTAGCTTTTGCCCGCGGCTTCGCTCGCGTCAGAAAGAGACAAATAGTAGCCTATGTCACTCTCCATCCCTTCAACTATCTCCACTTAAAAAATCACGTCTTTTCGTCGCTCCGTTTTGCCGTGAAAGACGGACACAAACAGACACACACACTTTCCCATTTATAATATTAGTATGGATAAGTACTTAGACGTTTTCAAATCTTTACCTAGGTACCATATTCTTTGTCTATTCCTGTTAATTTAATTTTTATAGTATTTCTCTGTAGATATTTCTCTTTAGAAATGCTTATAGTATGTTAGTGCTTTTTCATGTTTTCTTGCACTTATAATTTTAACTGTAGAAAACAACTTCCAGGTAGAATAATTAAAACAAAAAATATTTTTCAATGTTTTTATTAAGATTACTCTACACAGTGTACTCTTACATACATCACAGATTATGTTTAAACTTTAAGTGCATTACTTAATTATTATTTAAATTCTAACCACTTTATCAGTTATTATTACCTGACATAGACTTTATTTATTTATTAAACTTTATTGCACAAATTTACAAAAATAGAATACAAATGGCGGACTTAACGCCTTGAGGCATTCTCTACCAGTCAACCATTGGGCTAAACAGAAACCTTACTTTATATAATATTTTAAAACAGAGTAACATAGCACTGCTATAATAACAGGAATGACAGAGACTCTTAGTTTTATCAGGAACAAAAATTAAATAAACCAAATAAATTAACTACCTAACACTTTAATTTAAGTCCCTAGACACCCTAAGATTCAGCAAGGGCCTCCCCACGATAGGCTAGTTTCCTATACTTAAATTAAAATATTTTATCCAGTGCATGAAATAAAGCACCACATAATTCAAAGAAAAATATGGACAGTAGTTATGTTTAAACATAATCTCTATTTAATAAGTCAAAGAGAAAGATAGAAAGTAAATGAATTGACAAAGATAGAAATGAATAAATGAATTGACCGTGATGTTACTTCTCAGTATTTCATAGTAATTCCATATTAGCAAATCCTTTTGACAGTTCTTAAAAAGAAGCTGATTTGACTAGTAGGAAACTAAATTATCCACATAAATATATCGGGAGACCCTAAGCGATACAAATTGTCAATCTCAGCTGCCATTACCCCCTACTACCATTACCTACTTACTCCCATTAGTTCTACTAAGAGCCACATTAACCACATAATACACGCAGTACAACAATATAATATAGCCAGCAATCATACCTAGCACGACTGCGGTGAAAACCATTCCGGAACAGCCGAGTAGCCAGTACCCTACCGCCTTGCTCTGTTTGGGCTTCGGTGCGGTTGAGCAGAGGCGGGCTACGATGTTTTGCGATTTTAGGAGCTCACTTATCTGAAATAGTAATGATGTTGCTAGATTATTTCATAAATTAAATATAACAAGATCATACCATCCCATACATTAAAATGCGACCGCCTACGAACGCGCTTACACTCCACCACACATAGATGGCGGCACAAAAAATGCCCTATTGCCACCGATTATTTGTAGATTGGCATTAAGTGTCAATTCCGAGCCGTAAATCTATGTCAAAAGTGACACTTAAAACTATCTACAAGTCATTTACAGAAAGCTACAAGACATTTTTTTGTTGCGCCATCTATGTGTGGTGGAGTGTAAGCGCGGTCTTAGGCGGTCGCATTTTAATGTATGGGATGGTATGATCTTGTTATATTTAATCTATGATTATTTATAAAACTGGGACTTATCATGTAGATGTAGAAATTTAAAAGAAGTTCTTCTTCTTAGTCATGTCAGAGTAGTTGTGGTTATTGGGGTTGTTGTGCTGCCTTTTAAATGGTTTCCCACCATATTGCTCTATTTGCAGCATTGCGGGCGAGAGATTTAAGGGTGGCATGGTGAGAGCCCTCACTTAGTCTGTCCATCGCATTGAGACGCACAGTAAAAATTAAAGTCAGTATTTTGAAAAAACTGATTTCATTAATGGTTGTTAAATTTTCTATTTTAAACTTCTTAGCGTATGTTTTCAAGTTTAAAGTATGCAGGGGGGATGTTTAAAAAGTATTTTGAAATCATTTTAAGAAGGGGAATCATCACCTCTTCCTGTATTTAAGGGCAAGACCCCCAATCAGTATTAATGTAATTAGTAACAAGTAAATAATTGTATTGTCTGATCTGTTTGAGTTGCAGGCGTCCATAGGTTACGGTGACCGCTTTACATCAGGTGGGCCGTATACTTGTTTGCCACCGACGTAGTATAAAAAAAAAAGTTGTATTGTATTGTAACCACATATATGAAATATCAAATAAACATGTTTGTTTTCCTGTTAAGCTTTTAATGTTACTCTGTTTGCTACATTGTAAGTTTGAGCTACATTGTAAGTGTGTGAATCCATTCTATCCTCAGCCACCACAGCGAAACCCAGAGAAAGATCAACACTACAGATTTAATTTTATAATACTTACTCGAAATACTCTGTTCGTGCTACATCCTAAGTTTGAGCTTGTGCGAACAGCGAACTGCCGGGCAGCTATCTGTGTGCTTCCACTCCGTCCGCCGGCCGCCACGAGCGCTGGCGCCCGCAGAGCCGAGCACCGGCACAGCGCCGCCACACTCCACATTTTCACTGGTGAAAATGAGAATGTTTAAACTTGTGTTTTTTAATGGTACACATACTTCTTATAAGTCAATAGGTTTAAGATGTATAGTTATTAATATAAATATATTTTATTTACAGTACATTAATTAATGTTATAATCTGTATTTAAGTAATCTCCTATAATACAGATATTGAATAAAAACAACGAATTAATAAATATATTCGTGTATTTAATGCTTAGATTTATTATTTTGTAGCATGTGTAGTTATTCAATAAAAGATAAAGTTTACCAGCTTAAAGGAAAATGCATTTACTTACGCAAGTGGTATTATCTCGTATTATGAAATGTGATTCTGGTTCTGGCACTGTGAGTAAACGTTCAGCGGTTTGTTTAAAATTTATCTAAATTACCTTTTTACTGTTAAAACATTAGAACGTACGAATGTTTATCAATAAAATATATTTATTTTATTGTATTCCGTGAGCGCATCGCAATTCTGAAATCCTGAAATCGGAAATGTGACAGTGACACAGACAAACGTCACTAATGTCAAACGGAGCACATGGTTGTGTTGCCACCTAAAAATAATTATATTGATAATCGAATCCAACTACTTCTATCGATAGTCATTGAATGTTTGAAAATAAACAAAAAATATATTCCTATCCAACCCCTGGCATTAGTCTTGGTCTTAGTGCGTTTTCACATTATCCGATCCGATATCGGATATCGGACCGATATCCCATACATTACAGGCACCAGCACCATCTTGGATTTTTCTATTGAAATCCTTCCGAGATCCGATATCGGATCGGATAATGTGAAAACGGTCTTACGCTGGTACTAGCACCCAAAAGACAGAGATTGTATAATGGGGGACTATAATTTTCTCCTGACTGGCAAGCCAGACTTTATGTAGCACCATCAGTGCCCTGAGGTCCACGACGCAGACCGACTTAAAGAAGGGGTATTTTATCGATAGAGATTTGACTATTACAGGTAAGTTTATTCTATAAACTTTAGTTTTGTATGTAGTTTAAGTATTTTTTAAGTAATAAATTATTAAAAGGGTTTAAAACGATTTATTTACGTCACATAACAACACTTGAATGCTAAATGATTACTGAAATATTTGAAACCAAATATCCTAATCAGCTTTCCATTTCATTATAATCATTGGACAAAGCTTTAACATTCTGAAGAGCATTTTTGAATTCCCCTTCTTCCAATCCTTCACCAACGTAATGATGTACGAAGGCTCGTTTAGCGTACATCAACGAGAACTTCTTGGTGATTCGCTCCCAGGCTACTTTGATGGCTGAAGAGTTTGATACCATGACGACTGCTCTTTGTAAAGCAGCTAGATCTCCTCCGGGCACAGTTAATGGTGGTTGGTAGTTTAATCCAATCTATCAACACGAGAAATAACATCATTAGCATCATTATGCATAGCTTGTTGTAGGTATTAGAGATACATTAAATAAAATATATAGTAATCTTTACCTTAAATCCTGTAGGCGACCATGAAACAAACCTAATATTCTTCATGCTTTTGATCTGGTTGATGGACGAATTGATATCATTTGGGTTAACATCTCCCCTAAATAGCAAACAGCAAGCCATGTACTTCCCATTCCTGGGGTCACATTTTACCATTTGGTTGGCTGGCTCGAAGCAGGCCATCATGAGCTGGCTTGTTGACATGGTCTCATGGTAAGCACGCGAAGCTGGCACGAATGGAGCAAAAGTAACTAAAGGGTAATGGATTCTCGGGTAAGGGATCAGATTTGTACGAAATTCCACCAATTCCACGTTTAAAGAACCTTCAAAACGCATAGATGCCGTCATACATGAAACCACCTGCAAAACACAATCAAATTCAGAATCTCGAACCGAGTGTATATTTTACCATAAATTAAATATAACAAGATCATACCATCCCATATATTAAAATGCGACCGCCTACGAACGCGCTTACATTCCACCACACATAGTCGTGATAGATGGCGCCACAAAAATGCCTTGTTGCCACCGATTATTTGTAGATTGGCATTAAGTGTCAATTCCAAGCCGTAAATCTATGTCAAAAGTGACACTTAACGCCATCTACAAGTATAATCGAAAGCTATAAGACATTTATTTTGTGGCGCCATCTATGTGTGGTGGAGTGTAAGTAGAGTTTGCATTATCCGACGGATTTTTAATATTCGAATAATTCGGATAATACAATTTTTATTATTCGAATATTCGAATAATTCGGATAATTTCGGATAATTTATTAAATGGAACAAAATTAATGTTACAGGTGCGTATAAGCGTGGAATTGATAACGGCTGAGATAGATGAGCGCCATAATGCGAAATTTACCTACATTTTTATTTATTTTTTGCGTAAATCAGCAAACTGTAGAAATTAAAGCACACCTAGCTCTCTATCTTTAGTTCTATGACTAGCATCTTGCAATCAGTTAGTGAGCTGTCGATATAAGACAGTTAGTAGTAGTGATTATAGTTAGGTGTTAGGTATAACGAGAAGTTTTTCTGACAACACCTTTACCTTGGAAATGGATGGTAGAGAGGATGGCTTGTGTAGAGTGGAACGTGAGACAACATCATTGGATATGATGATGGTTATAGGCGATACAGCGTTGTCATATTATCCGTTCCGATATCGGATATAGGAAGGATGTCAAAGGCAAAAATCAAAGATGGCGCCCTGAATGATTTTGAGAATGTATAGGAGTCGGTCCTTCGCTCGATCGGATCGGATACTCATCTTATCTTAAATCTGCGGGGCCCTTCCGGATACACTTCGACCCATCGGGATCTTTTGTGCAATTACCCCTTAGATCTTAAGATCCTTCAGCTATTCAGGAGCTTCTCGACCATCTCCACGTATCGGATGATGAGGCTCATGGGTAGCTCTCTGATGTCCTTTGGTACTAGGTAGCCTGCTCCAAAGTTCTTCATTCTTTGTCTGGCGAGGGCGTGACATTCACACATTAGATGTCTGACGGTCTCTTCCTCTTCGCCGCACATGCGACAATCTGTGTAGTCAGCGTGTCCCATCTTGGCCAACATTACTTTGATCCCGTAATGGCCTGTGAACACCCCCGTTATAATTTGGAGTTGTCTTTTGCCTAGCTTTCCTAGCTTTTTGCTCCATCCAGATTCTACCCTCCGCATAAAGAGCTTTGAATGCTTCAGACTTACCAGGGCATATATCGGTTTAAAGATATTTATTTGTCTCAAAAGAATATATCCCACTCTTTTTGGTGATTAGCCTTTGTATGGTCCTTCATAGCCGTTTTAATGGTTCCTTGTGACGTTGTCTTCAGACCTGGCCTTGGCAAGTTCATCAGCATTTTCATTGCCAATGAAGCCATCGTGCCCAGGTATCCATACCAGTTGCACCTTGTTTTGCCTTCCAAGCTTGTTAAGAGCTTGGATGCCGTTTAATACCAGTCAAGAGTCACCTCTGGGCGAGGTGAAGGCTTTGAGTGCCGCCTGACTGTCGCTGAGTATATAGATATTCTTTCCTTGGGTTTGTCTAACTATATTCTTATGTACACAGGTAATTATTGCGTATGTCTCGGCTTAAAAGACAGTGGCATAATTGCCCATGCTGATACTACCACTGTAGTCACTAGTCATTTGCATAAATGCCTACGCCCGTACCAGATGCCATCTTGGACCGGATCGGATACTTAATATAAAAAGTTGAAAACTCTTTTCGTAGGCTCTAAACAAAAGCGTCCTGGTTAGGGTCTTAGAACAGGAATGAGCAACTGAGCATAGGTACTCGTTCAAAACAGAATAACCAAAAAAAGAGAAGACCAATTAGTCGAAGACACTTCCTATCCAGGTGTGGATCATTTTAGACCTTAGTTGCACAGTGGCTGGTACCAAAGTACCAATGGAAGGGGAGAGGTGATAAATAAGTAAGTAAGTAAATTCTTTATTGTACCACCAACATAAAATATACAAGACATAAAATTTAAAAAAATGAAGAAGGAGGAGGTACAAAGGCGAACTTATTTAAATATTCAAATCCAAAACGCCTCAAATTGCTCGGCAGCAATTTGATGGGTTTTAGTTTCCAAGCTGATCAGTAGATCGACTAAGATTTCAAAGTATAAGTAGTAATTAGACCGATTTTTGTGTATGAATGTAACTAAGGACTTAAAAGGAAAATGCCTTATATTTCTTAGTGAAGTGGAGGGAATTCTGGCGTACTAAATTGCCATGGAACTGATAACAGCTAAATTCGGAGTGAGGCGCTAAATTTCAATTTCAAAAAAACAAGGGACCAGGAAATCTGGGTATAAATCTCCCTTATTAAGTACGGTTTTACAGATAACTTCACGTTAGCTATTAGCAGTAATGAAAGTAGGTTGGGGTAACGTTTTCATATTAAAAAATAATACTTGAACGTTTTTCTGTTTTTTTAATCATTCAATTAATCGAATATTTAATAAGAACTGAGTGCGTGGGGTGAGGCATTCTGCTTACTTCTTGTCCACGAATGCTTTCTTTGTTTTGTAAATATTAGTTTGATTTTGAAGATAAATAGGTGTTAACTTGTTAGCAATAACATTGTCCGTATTAAGAATTGATCGAAATCGGTTTCAGTGACGTCTATCTATTAAATATATTACTTATAAATAAAAAATAATGTTTATAGAAATTATCCGTTTATCCGGATAATTTCACTTGGATTATTCGAATATTTTCGGATAAAAATATTGGCGGATATTCGAATAATTCGGATATTCGAATATCCGGATTGCAAACCCTAAGTGTAAGCGCGGTCTTAGGCGGTCGCATTTTAATGTATGGGATGGTATGATCTTGTTATTTCACTATATTTAATCTATGATTTTACTTAGTATTTTGTAAAGAGTACCTGAGCTATCAGTCTATTGAGATTCGTATACGTAGGTCTGGGCACGTCTAAATTTCTTGCCAAAATATCATACAGAGCTTCGTTATCAAAAATGAAGCAGACATCTTCTGTGTTCATGCAAGCATGAGTCGTTAACACTGCATTGTAGGGCTCCACAATTATAGGAGATATTTTAGGAGAAGGATATATTGAAAATTCTATTTTTGAAAGCTTTCCATAGGCTTTTACCAAGCCTTCTAGCAGTAACGCAGTAAAACCAGATCCTGTGCCTCCTCCAAAAGACCGAAAGATTATGAAGCCTTGGAGATGGTGGCAGTCCTCTGCTACTAAGCGAATTCGGTCGAGAGCTAGATCAATCATTTCTCGGCCGACACCAAAATAACCACGTGCAAAATTACTGGCGGCATCTTCTTTGCCAGTGATCAAAGTATTTGGATGGAATAATTCACGATATGCCCCTGTTCTTATTTCATCTGAAATCATTAATCATAGTAAAGGGATAGGGAGTTTTGGAGGTAAATCATTTTAAAATGTAACTGTTATTTAATTCTACCTATTGGGGTTGGTTCCAAGTCTACCATGACTACTCTAGGAACTACTTTGCCGGCTCCAGTTCCACTGAAAAATGCATTGTAGCCTTGATCGTTGTTGTCAGGATAAGCCATTATGCCGTCAGGCCTAATGCCATGTTCTAAGGTGTAAAGCTCCCAGCATGCATTCGCTATCTGCACTCCTGCTTGCCCGATGTGTATGTGGATGACTTCTTTCTAAAAACATCGTTGAAGAAAGTATTCGTATTGGAACCAAGTACAACAGATTACAGTCGTTTACTCACAGCTCCCATTGTTTAATTTAGATATTATTTTACACTTAAAATTTGGTCGGTAATATATATTTTTTTGTATTTTCTACATTATTTAATTTTGTTTACATTATAAATATGTTATCAAAGGATATGTCATTGTTATTGTGTCAATCTAACTTATCTAATCAAATCAACATCCATTAGGCTATGGCTAATCTAAAGAGCCAATTAAAATTATGAAATTATAAACCGATTTTACGGCAAAACGGACAATCGATTACAATATTCAGCAAGTCGTCTGTTATTGGTTAAGGTCATTGACATTTGTGACATTTGCTTGATTTTAGTTAGTCGGTTGTCTTTACAACAAATGAATAAATATTTACAATTTTGCTCGACTTTTCATTGGTTTGAATTAAGACATCGAAAATCATACTTCTTCTTGATTGGTCCATTTAAAATAAATTTAAATTCTCTTATATATTTGTAAATGAAAACACGCTGATTATGTTATTTAATAAAACTGTAAACAAGTTTTGTTGGTTATTTTCGTGTTATCTATTTATATTCAGATAAGATTACAACGTGATTCGCCGGATGCAACTGGAGATCAGTACAATTTTCGCTATTTCACAATGAATTTCGCCGGTAAAGTTGTGATTGTAACCGGGGCCAGTTCCGGCATCGGCGCGGCAACAGCTGTGTTCCTCTCGAAACTCGGCGCGAGGCTGTCCCTCACCGGCAGAAATGTCGAGAACCTTCAGAAGACAGTCAACGAATGCGATAAAGCCGCTACTCCGTTCTCCATCTCCGCCGATTTGACGAAAGAAAGCGATATTGAGAGCATTGTGAAGAAAACTATCGATCATTTCGGTCAGATCGACGTGTTAGTGAATAATGCTGGTATTATCGAGACCGGAACCATTGAGAACACTTCCCTGGCGCAATACGACAGGCTTATGAACACTAATGTACGCTCACTGTACTATTTAACTATGTTAGCGGTTCCTCACCTCTTGAAAACGAAAGGTAACATCGTTAACGTCTCCAGTGTGAACGGAATTAGATCTTTCCCCGGCGTCCTGGCCTACAACGTGTCTAAAGCGTCCGTCGATCAGTTCACAAGGTGTGTGGCTTTGGAGCTAGCTCCGAAAGGTGTCCGAGTCAACTGTGTGAATCCTGGAGTCATTTTAACTAACCTGCAGAGGCGCGGAGGGTTAACCGAAGAGCAGTACAAGGCATTTTTGGAGAGGACTAAGGAGACTCATGCTTTGGGAAGGCCGGGGAAGCCTGATGAGGTTGCGGCTACCATTGCCTTTTTGGCGAGTGACCTAGCTAGCAATATCACTGGAGCTAGTGTCCCTGTGGATGGTGGCCGTCATGCGATGTGCCCCCGTTAATATATGAATTGACGTTTTGATTTTATTGTTAAAGTTTAAGCGAAATGTAGTCGGATATATTTTTACACATTTTTATGCATTTATGGTACTTGTTATAAATATATGTTTAAAATTGTTGTTTTTCTTAAATACTCAAACTATAGAAATCATTAGAATTTGAGATTTAACTCAATGCGAAAATAATTACTTGAGTTGAAGTTGTTTTATAGGTATAATAAAAAATACTATTTTTCATCTTAAAATGTTTATTACATAATAGTCAATACTTAGTCAAACTTACATTAATTATCACTGTAGCGGCGTTTAATTGGTGAGGCTACTTACATTTGTCCAGAGGCGCTTGTGGGGCCACGTGGAAACACTTTGGGAAAATCCTCACACTAAAACGATTGTCACATATAAACGGAAGCTTAGGTCACTGGTCGGAATATCACTTAAAATGTCAATTTTCACGTTTGTGTCGCGCCGGTGCACCGATAACTATTTTTAATTCGTAATAACGGGAGCGCAGATCATGGCGCTCGCACGGTCGAAGAGAGAGTTTTTTTTTTTTTTATATATCCGCCAGGTGGCGTGGTGGGGCACCGGAAAGTCGCTTTGGGACTTCTGTAATTGCCAGCTCCAAAAAACTGTGCTACATATACATGGAAACAAGTATTCTTTCAAAATTGTGTTGCCTTGTATGTATGAAAATGAAATAACTATTTAACTATATCAAGAAAAGAAATTAAAACTAAAAATCTCTGTTCCTCGACGGAACATGCCGCTCACCTTAAAAGACACGGAGTGACTTTTAAAAGAAAATAAAAAAAGAAACCATACGAAAGTATACCAAAATATTTTATGAAACTTATATTTAACTTAACATTAAGAGTCGTAACGATTGTATAAGTTTATTCTAAAGGTAAGGGACAGACCTTCACAACAGGTCGTTTGAACAACGTGTTCCCGCTTTTCAATGTTACGACGCGAATAACTTGATCGCTGCCCGGATGGACAGCATGAACGCGCGCGAGTTTCCACTGCAGCGGCGGCAGGTGGTCGTCGCATACCACAACAACAGTACCTTCACGAACGGCGGGACCGCGGTCTTGAAGCCACTTTGTACTTTGTTGCAGTTGATGGAGATATTCACGACTCCATCGACGCCAGAAATGCTGGACAGCTTGCTGTATCCAGCGCCAACGTGTAAGACGATTAGGGTTCTCGTCTATCAGAGAAACGTCCGGTAGGGCCGTTAAGGGCTCACCGATTAAGAAATGGGCCGGCGTAAGAGGTAAAGGATCCGCGGAGTCCGAACTTAGAACGCAGAGCGGACGACTGTTTAATACAGCTTCGATTTGACATGTCAAAGTGTGCATACAATCATATGTTTGCGTTTGTGTACCTATTACGCGATGTAAATGAGCTTTGAAACTCTTAACAGCCGCTTCAAATAATCCACCGAAATGACTAGCATAAGGTGGTTGAAAATGCCAAGTTAATCCTTGTTTTAAAGTTTGTTGATTAAGGGCACTCATGACCGAATCATTACGTAAAAAAGTATATAACTCTTGAAGGTAATTATTACAACCAACAAAGTTACGTCCGCAATCGGTATATATATCCGTACAATATCCTCGACGGGACGTGAAACGTCGCAACGCGGCTAAAAAACCTTCCGTGGAAAGTTCGGAAACTAACTCAAGATGTACAGCTTTAACGCTCATACATACGAAAACTGCAACGTAACATTTTATTATTTTTGCATTACGAACCTTATTAGCGCGTACGTAGAATGGCCCACAAAAGTCACAAGACGTTTTACTAAACACACGCGCGGGGCGCAGCCGAACCGAGGGTAACATTCCCATGCGCGGCTGGCAGCGAGTCGGTCGAACGCGGAAGCATTTGATACAACGATGTACGCGGAGGCGAACAATATCACGACCAGAGATAATCCAGTATCGCTGTAAGAGCGAGTTTTGCACGCACTGCGAACCGGCATGTAGTTCCTTTTATATGCGCATCGTCAATAATAAGATTTGTAAGAGGATGTCTTTTAGGTAAAATCAATTGATGTTTTGATTCAAAAGGTAAAAGTGATTTGTGAATACGTCCGCCGACGCGTAACAAACCATCCCTATCTAACATGGGCGTGAGACGCCGCAAACGAATTGACGGAAGTTTATTTGACGAAATCCTTTTAATGTCGTCTTCGAACACTTTTTGTTGTGTAATCAATATTAGTCGATTTAATGCAAAATTGTACTCTGGTACGGTGACGTACTTTGGGAATGTTTGTTTATGTTTCCTGCATTTATTGTAGAAACGAAATATGACTGCCGTGACGCGAACTAATTTACCTAGCGACGAAAATCGCGTTATAAGAGTGTCGTCGTCCGGGGAAGGAGGCAATGTGGACACACATGCATAACTAAGACTTGCCGAGTCATGTGTATTGCGTTTTTCCTCGTTCGTGTTTACCACCGGTTTTGGTATAGGCCAGGAGTCGTGACTTTGTTGGAGCCATGTAGGACCATGGAACCACAAGTCATTTTGTACGAGCGCGGCGGGGAGCAGACCGCGAGACGCCGGGTCAGCGCTGTTATCAGCTGACGGGACGTGACGCCAACAGCGCGCCGGGACACGGGACAAAATCTCACTAGTGCGGTTCGAGACAAACGTTTTCCATTCGTGCGGGGGTGACTGAAGCCACGCGAGCACGACGGAACTGTCAGACCATGCGTACACTTGATCGGGGTGAATGTGACCACCGTAAAGATGCATAACTCTTTCAATTAATTTTGATAGGATTACACAACCCATCAATTCCATTCTAGGTATAGTAAGGCATACCCGAAGAGGTGCAACGCGACTTTTAGCCATGACTAAATAGGTTTGAACTCGCCCGGTGTTGTCCGTCAGACGTATATAAACACATGCTGCGTATGCAATTTTGCTTGCGTCGGCAAATCCGTGAATTTCGATTGAATCGAAGTCGTCAGTATTGAAAATATGACGAGGAAAAGAAATTTGCGATAGGAGCGGTAGCTCGTTAATAAAACTCGTCCATGAGTTAATAATATCGATAGGGGGTTCTGAGTCCCAGGAAATTTTGGCTAACCATAGCAATTGAATTAAATGTTTGGCAAACAATGTCACCGGAGATAATAACCCGAGGGGGTCGTAAATTTTTGCAATTTCGGAAAGAATCGCCCGCTTTGTACAGGCCTGCGAAGAACTTTGAACTTTGAAACTAAATGCGTCAGATCTTGATTCCATTGAAGTCCAAGGACCTTGACCCCTTTGTCATTTTCCATTTCGGCAAAATGAACATTTTCGCGCCGCTCACCATGAAACTCTGTCGGTCGCGTGGCAGCGAGAATGGCTGGCGAGTTACTTTGCCACTTTCGCAATTCGAACCCGGCCGTGGCACAAATACCTATCAGCTCCTGCTGCAGATTGAGGGCTTCGGCTAAGGTATCTGCGCCGGTCACCACATCGTCGACGAACACGTCATTTAGGAGGACTGGCGAGGCGAGCGGGAAACGCTCGGCTTCGTCATGCGCGAGCTGTTTAATTGTGCGCAAGGCGAGATAAGGGGAACTACTGATACCAAAAGTAACGGTACGCAGCCTATAATCGCGCAGAGGTTCCTCTGGCGACTTGCGCCACAGGATGCGCTGAAAGTCCCTATCACTCTCACGTACAAGAATATTCCGATACATTTGTTTAATATCAGAACAAAATGCAACTTTATGTACTCGAAATTTTAGAAGTACATCTACTATGTCTAAGTGTAACTTAGGCCCTTTTAGCAACGCATCATTGAGCGCGTAGCCACTCGTTGTGCGACAACCAGCATCATAGACAACACGAGTTCGGGTAGTGTCGGAAATCTTCGACACCGAGTGGTGCGGGATGTAATAACTCGCGCCAGCGGGGGTTATCGTCCGCGAGCTCCATGTGGTTAAGATCCACATACTCCTGGAGGCACGCGTGATACTCCGCCTTCAGCTGGGGGTTTCGTTCTAGACGGTATTCCAGTTTGTGGAAACGTGCTAGAGCAATTTGCCGAGACTCGCCGAGGGGCGGTGCATCGGGCTTGAATGGCAGAGCAACTATGTATCGCCCTGTCTCATCGCGCGTATGCGTCCTTTGGAAAAAGGATTCGCATAGCTTTTCTTCGGGAGTGTAACTCCGCATCTCTGGAACTGACTCCAGCTCCCAAAACTTCTCGAGATTGTCGTTGTCGAACGACGTAAAACAAGTATGGCGTGGAGTCGAAATATTAGAAGTAAAGTTGACTTTACCCCTAGTAAATAACCAAATACACTATTGATTGCTGTGGGTGTGCCAGGTTTACCCCTGACTATACCCTCGCGAATGACATCCATGAAAATGTCCTCGCCAAGTATCATGTCAACCGGCTGAGGTTTATGAAATTCAGGGTCGGCTAGAGCGAGCCCTTGCAAATGAGGCCATTCCCCGTACGGTGCTAGTGGTACACTAGGCATTTGACGGGTTAATTTTGACAAAATAGTAGCCTCCAAAGGAATACTTGGACTTTGTTTGCCCTTGGGCGAAATTGAGCACACGAAGGTACCCCTAGGGTTGAGCGGTAAATCACCGACACCTACCAACGGCTCGCTGACATTTCGTCGCGGTAAATTTAATCGTTGCATACACGATTCAGTAATAAGAGCTGCTTGTGAGCCCCCGTCTAACATACAACGAATTGTAGCAATTTTATTACCTTCGTAATAAAGGTCAACCAACGCAGTTGACAGTAACACCGTATGAGGCTCAATACCTAAACCTAGATTATTTTGATTCACGCCGTGAACAGCTGATGGGCTCGGGACAGCGCCCGCGCCGGGCTGCGACTGCTCCGTTAGAGCGAGCGAGACGGCAACTAGTTCCGCGGCTTCATTGTTCGCCGGGAAGGGTCGCGTACGCGTAAGGTCCGAATCTAAATGAATTAAGGTGTGGTGCTTCTTATTGCACTTACGACACTTAAAACTTGATTTACAATTACGTAAGTCATGTCCGGAACATAAACAATTATAACAAATGTTATTTGTTTGAACAAATGTGAATCTATCTTTAGTAGACAAATTTAAAAACTCCAAACATTTGTGAAGGGCATGCGAGCCTTTGCACTTCACGCAAGATCGAACCTTATTCGTATCGACATACGGTCGAGTTTGGTCTGACGTATTCGTAATTAAAACCCGTTTAGGTGTAATTTGATTTGAAATTAAATTATTTTTATTTGTTGTACTTAAGGAATTATTTTTTGTGGACTGTATATGGGAAACTGTAATCATCTGTTCCGCCGTAAGTTCGCGCTCTAAGAATGTTATTAAGGTTTGGACTTTAGGTATTTCACTTGGGTTGGTTAAAGAACGTTCATATTCTTTTCGCGTATTAACGGGAATTTTACGTAATAATAAATTTAACAGAACGAAGTCCCATTCTTTAACCGGAAACTCCAAAACTTCAAGTGCTTTAATATTTTCGTGGTAAACATTAAGCAAATTTCGCATAGCAACAACTGATGAGCGCGCGGAACAAGAATCGATATCGAATAATTTATCTAGATGTTGTGACGCAATAATGCGTTTGTTGTCATAACGGGATTTTAGAACATCGATCGCAATTGAATAATTACTTTCCGTTATGGGAATTGATTTAATTAAATTAAATGGTTCGTTTTTAACCGAAAGTAGTAAATACCTAAACTTTTCCGCGTCAGTGTAGGCATTGTTGTTGTGGACCAACGATTGAAATAAGTCGAAAAAGGCGGGCCAGCCAGTAGGTTCACCGTGAAATTCAGGAAGCGACAATTTAGGCAAGTTTCGACGGTCGTTCATAAACGTGTCGTGTTGGCTAGGCACAGGAATGCGGCTCGCTCGCCGCTTTTCTACATCTACCTCCTTTAGGTTATTTAAATGCGTAACTATCGCGTAATATAAATCGTTGAAATCATTTCGAATCTTAATGTTGGCTTCTTTGTTGAAGCTATTAGACTTAATTAATGCCTTTTCGATCTTAGTTTGAATTTTGGTAAACTTTCGCTGGTGCGCTGTTAAATCGGAAGTTCTTGAACGAAATTGTTCTATATTCGTTGCTGCGAACTGTAATGTTCGTTTTAATTCGTCGAGAATTAGATCTCGCTCGAATAAATCTTGTGTCATACACGATGTGTCGGTTTCGACACCGTCTGTAGGATTCGGTACCATTTTGCCGTGAGCAAAGATGGCGGAAATTACAATGAAAAATTGAACTACAAATGTATGTAATTGGAATGATGGGTACGTAATACCGCAAAATACACGGGCAACACAACGTGAGAAAGAAAAATCCGGATCGAACGGATCAAAAAACTATATGTAGCGGCGTTTAATTGGTGAGGCTACTTACATTTGTCCAGAGGCGCTTGTGGGGCCACGTGGAAACACTTTGGGAAAATCCTCACACTAAAACGATTGTCACATATAAACGGAAGCTTAGGTCACTGGTCGGAATATCACTTAAAATGTCAATTTTCACGTTTGTGTCGCGCCGGTGCACCGATAACTATTTTTAATTCGTAATAACGGGAGCGCAGATCATGGCGCTCGCACGGTCGAAGAGAGAGTTTTTTTTATATATCCGCCAGGTGGCGTGGTGGGGCACCGGAAAGTCGCTTTGGGACTTCTGTAATTGCCAGCTCCAAAAAACTGTGCTACATATACATGGAAACAAGTATTCTTTCAAAATTGTGTTGCCTTGTATGTATGAAAATGAAATAACTATTTAACTATATCAAGAAAAGAAATTAAAACTAAAAATCTCTGTTCCTCGACGGAACAATCACATTAAACCCAAAGTTTAAAGTTCATCTTATTCTAAAACTATATGCTTCAAAGCCTCACACCTAAATAAACACAAGCATCAAGAAATAAATGTGTAATCTAAGATTTATTCTAAGTTCAGAGTCTGAACTTCAGAGAAAGAAATTTCCAAATAGATTGTGTGGACAATCTGAGAAAAAAAAATCCTTATTTTAAATAATATTGATGACAAATTTTAGACTTTATTTCCATTGAGATAAGGATTATTCACACATACTCATACTACTATTAATGGAATAAGTAAGTACATAAATTTCAAGTATATTAAGTGTAAAAATAAAAATTAAATTAATATAATTTAATTTTCACTGAATATAGTCACTAGTCAGAAATTAACAAGCAAAATTGTCATATATCTTACTCCAACTTATATCAAGCGAAGCGAAGTCTGATAGTGGTACTATGAACGACATTAGTACGTTTTCACATTATCCGATCCGATATCGGATATTTGATTTTTGCCTTTGAAATCCTTACTATATCGGATCGGATAATGTGAAAACGCACTACATACATACTCATATAACCACGCCTGTATCCCTTAAAGGGGTAGGCAGAGTATTCGACACATAAACTTATTGTTTATAGTGACACTTCAACATTTTGTAATTAGCATTGTTCTGATGAAGTATAATTACTAAACTAGCTACTAAACTAAGCGCCTGACAAAATTGAATAGCAAAATTGCTTTCAAAAGGGGATTGGGAAGAGACTGAGACCTCTAGGCTTGTGCCGTTTCGTTCGTTGATCGGAGCGCTCCGATCTCGTTCAATCGCTCCCATGAACTAGTTCGCTCTTTTAGGTCTTTTGCTCATTTAGTTCAGCCAGACCAGCGATCACTGCGGTCGGAAAGATCAGAACGAATGGGACCGAATAGTGTCAAAATTATACGAATAGTCCACAGATAGTAACATTCCGGGCCGAAAGGTTGTAAGTAACCGAAGTTTAATATGAAAACTTGACTTTTTTTGTTGCTCTGCTAAGTAGCTCTCGCTCTCGGTCGGCGCAGTCACACATTCGTTCTCGATCTAAACCGCTCGCGCTCGCCGATCCTATACTGAACTAAATGAGCAAAGACCGATTCTCAGACCACGGAAAGAATCAGTTCATTTCGGTCATTAATGGGATTTTATTCCTAACAGTTCATAGTTCGTGAACGACACAAGCCTAGAGACCTCGCCAAGTAATCGGAATCGGTACAGATATAAAAGTGCGAAATGTTTTTCCTGCCTTACTTTCACGGAAACTCAACTCAAACATTTCGGTGAAGGAAAACATCGTGAGGAAACCGGACTAATTCCAATAAGGCCTAATTAGTTACCCTATGGGTTGGATTGGAAGGTCAGATGGCAGTCGCTTTCGTAAAACTAGTGCCTACGCCAAATCTTGGGTTTAGTTGGGGTTGTCACAGCGGACCCCAGGCTCCCATGAGCCGTGGCAAATTCCGGGGGATAACGCAAGGACGATTTCACGGAAACTCATGATTCTCATGAACGTATCATGCTAGGTATTACAGTCAGTGCAGTATAATATATGAAATACTGACTTTGACCACACTTTGACCGAGCTAGCACGACAAATAGGTACAAGTGTTTTCGAGAAAATATAGGTACGATGGAAATCCATTAGCCATTACCTATGCACTTTATCTGTAGCGGTTTTGATAACAAAGACTTGCGTTATCCTGGCATCTGCTATGGCTTTTTTTGTACTCTGGCTTTTCTTTTACTTCCAATTTGAACAGGGTGAATTTGACTGTACGTGTGTTTGAAGAAGTGTTGGTTTTCATAAGGTAGAGGACAAATGCGTTTCACATTATCCGATCTGACATCGGATGTCGGAAGGATTTCAATGGAAAAAAATCAAAGATGGCGGCTTCAATTGGGATTTAGGTCCTCCCTCCGATATCGGACCGGATTATGTGAAAACGCACTAAAGGAGAAGTGCGTTTTCACATTATCCGATTCGACATCGGATGTTGGAAAGATTTCAATGGAAACAATCCAATATCAATGACATCCGATATCGGATCGGATAATGTGAAAACGCACGAATGTTCGGTTTAAAAAGTCCGTAGCTCCAAGAGGTTAAGGGCGTAAAAGTTTGTCAGCTGGCACGGCGGCGAAGAGTTTCTTGGACTCGTTGACGCATGCTCGGATGATGTGGTCGAAACTGACCGTCGCGAAGTCGCGGATGACCGCCTCCCAGTGTTCATTGATCACGCGGTGGATCGTGTCTCCTGAGGAAATAATTTGAACAGGTTAGAACAGTTTATTCGAAAAATAAATAAAAAATCTTGAGTTCATTTCATCAGCATCAGGCACACAGATTAGAATAGTTTATTCAAAAAATTAAAAAAATCTTAAGAAGCATCAGCACAGCACATGATTGACGCGACGCGAGAGTATGTCGCCACGATATAGACTACCCATCCCTATGTCATTAATACGTTAGGAAAAGATGTGATGTGTGATCTAATCTATGTCGCGGCGAGTAGGTACTGTTAGTCCGTTTTCACATTATCCGATCCGATATCGGATGTCGGAAGGATTTCAATGGAAAAAATCCAAGATGGCGCCCGTAATGTATGGGATATCGGTCCTACATCCGATATCGGATCGGATAATGTGAAAACGCACTTACGCCAATCATGTGCTAGCCCTGCAGGATTAAATTTATAAAGTAAGTATTAGACCGAAGCGTTGATTTCTCATGATGGTTAAATAAACGAGATGCTATATAGAAATGTTAGGACAAGAAGCTTTCCTAAGATTGCTAGGTAACTTGATTTGAAACGCGTAACTTTAAAAAGTTTGTCCCGAGTCCAAGATTGCCATTTGATTGCTAATTTAGGATGAAAAAGGCATTAGAACAATGGACAAATTAGGACAAATTGTTCTTCAAATTGATTGTGTTTGTTAAGTTGGAATGTTTTAGACATTTTAGAATGTAGCGCTGTCTAGCATCTTAAGGATTTGGGACAGATGGAGATATGGACGATTAAACGGAGACAGTAAAGTTAACGTTTGAAATTTTAGTACAAGCTTTCCCAAAAATTCAAAACAATTTGAGACACTTAAGTTAACTTTAGAATAAGATCAAAAAGTCCAAGATTGCCAATCAGATTGATAACAATTTACGCCGTCAGCAGCTCTGCAGCAGAAATCACAGCGAAGTTTCTTGACTTGATAGGCTTTGAAGGATTCTCAGCAATCGAAACATTAGTTATAGATAAGTAGGCCCTCTAATGTAATAGGATGAAGCCTTGATTGTTAAATAATCAAAGAATGACTACGGTTAAACACAAACGCTAAGGTTAAAAAGTTAGAAATGTTAGGACAATAAGTTTTCCCAAGTTTTTTTAAAATTGTAGAATTTGTTAGTTCAAGCTTTTACAAGATTGCCAATGAATTTGCCAACCGGTCACGCAGTCAGCAGCTCGGCAGCAGGAATCGCAGCGAAGAGTTTCTTGACTTCATCGATACACTTCCTGATGATTTCTGTGATGGCCGGAGGAGCTATCTCCTGCATGATGATGCTCCAGTTTTCGTTCGTGAACCTGTTGGTTGTTTCGGCTGCAAGGAGAGGGTGTGTGAGGGTGTATTTGTGAGTCATTTTGCACGAATCGGTTGGAAAACACCGTGTGGGATTCATGTGGATGCATATATATATTGTGTCTACGAGAAAATTCTACTGCCTACCTATAAGGTCAACCGGGATAATTGCCACTTTGAAGTTATTGCGTCTATTTTAAGTTATTTTTTAAGCCACTGACTAGAATCGGTGACGCCATTACCCCGGTTGACCTTAGGCAATTTAAATTTGGGAAATAAATATTTCTTGACATGTTCTGTCTGCAGATAGTGCAGTATGATTATAGTATAAAGGCGTTGTAACACTTACAAATAGCTGTACATATGTATTGCGAAAAGATTCTCCTTCGTATTGTTACGGAAATGTACGAACGTTCATGCTATTTCAGTCAGTCTCAGTACAAGAATGTACTGACATTGTCTGCTGAACTGCATCTTAAATACGAACGTTTCCGGAAAAATACGAAGGAAACCCTTTTCGCACTACATCTGTACCGCTATTGTATTGAAGTGAAATTTGCTTATTTATACAACGTGATCTTTTTTCAGACTTTAGGGAATGTATTTGACTGACTTCCATCAAAATATTGTGTTGTCTTTTGTTATTTATTTGCTCGAATCTTCTACTGTGTTCTACAGGTCTGGTATAATGGGAGTACAAGTCTCGGTAAAGGCATGTAAAGGGTAATCAAATGAGGGAGTAGTCTTACCTAGCTGTTTGTTTCCGCCGAAGAGATTGGTGAACTTGAACTGCGCGCGGTCCATCTTGTAGGAGTCCTTGTAGCCGGTGACCACCCAGTGCCCCTCCTTCGTCTCGTAGTCGTATTTGATCACGATGTTCAGGTTCGCTGGAAAAATAACACGTGTTTTTGAGTACTAGACTACTCTTCGTTCTGTGGGTATCTCGGAAGGAGATGGGAGCTACTTTAGTGAATGCTAGTGATCAGTGAGTGTGTGTCATATACTTGAAAATTTCGACCCTTGCTTTCGTGTACCGATGGCCGAGTGGTTGAGGCATCCGTCCGGTTAACGGAGTACGCTGGTTCGAATCCAGCTTCGAACACTTGGAGGCATTGGTAATTTTTTCTTTGTATATGACATTTATTTAATGTTTATAGTATAATAATAGTGAGACTACTTCAAAAATACATCTAAGATTAATCCTAGTGATGACTGCACTCTAATCTAAGGGTCTCCTCAAACATATCGACGCGGAATCGGCTTTCGGTGACCAAAAATCGCTCGTGACATAGAAAAGGAGTCAGCGATTATTAATACCTAAAGAAAATATTGTATCCACGATATTAAGTAACTGAAAATAATGAAAATTGAACTGAATTCTCAAAATTCTCATGGCACTTCCATAAGAAAGCATTGCATAACAAAATGCATCGGAATCTAATCAACCCTGAGCGAAGATAAACAAAACAGGTGCATCAGACAAGGACGGATTTATTTGGTTTAGTAAACTGGTCGCTGACCTTACCGGCTGTTGCCCAACCGGGTGGCTTTGACCTGCCGGCGCCGTACAATGAGAAAGGCTCGTGTGATGCACGATTTCTTGACACGCGACTATTTGGAAAGGCGTAAGGAATGACACAATGTCATCATCATCCTCCTTGCGTTATCCCAGCATTTGCCACGGCTCATGGGAGCCAGGGGTTCGCTTTGACAACTAATCCCAAGATTTGGCGTATGCACTAGTTTTTGCGAAAGCGACTGCCGTCTGACATTCCAACCCGAAGGGTAATTAGGAATTAGTCGGGTTTCCTCACGATGTTTTCCTTCACCGAAAAGCGACTGGCAAATATCAAATGACATTTCGCACATAAGTTCCGAAAAACTCATTGGTACGAACCGGGGTTCGAATCCGCGACCTCCAGATCGAAAGTCGCACGCTCTTACCCCTAGGCCACCAGCTCTTTTCGCACTAAACCTGTACCTTTTACATAAAATTGTTATATGTTTCTTTCTGGTAGACTTACTGATTTTGATCTTCGCCTGCCCGTTGCCCTTGATGGGCAGGATGAGCACCTGCCCGTTCATGTCGTAGTGAGCCTTCAAAGTCACGTTCGCCGTGAAGTCGAACACGGCTTTCCCCTTGTCGGGGTGCATTCTGGAACAGACGGTGTCACAATAAGAGTTTTGAATGATTTACGATTATATCGGAAATATACGATATATCAATATATCGATAAGTCAGACGATCACACTTTCATAATTAATATAATAATATATAATAGAGTCTAAAAAGAAATGGTGGGACGACCTCGATGTACTTTACAACGACTGGAGAGGGCGGGCGGTTATCCAACCGCGATGAAAATATAGTCTGTGTGAAAACTCAAGCAAATATTTGCTTTTGTATTAAGTATGTCCGGATTTTCTTCTCTACAGGTCGCAATTCTCAACCGATTCTCGTGAAATGTTGTGACCAGATTCTAATGATTCAATATGTTTTTGTCGATTCAGATTTTGGAAATTGTTCAAAACCAACTAGCTGTCCCCAAGTGCATAAATTTCAGGGTTGCGATGCCTAGCGCTGGAATGCCCTGGGTTAATATAGTACCTCTTTAAAAAAACCAAAGAAACTTACTTGAAGGAGTTAACCCTGAATCCACTCAATCCAGTGACAACAGTCTCCGTAAACGTGATCTTCAGGCTCGGATTGTTCACCAGCACTGTTCCAAGCTGGACAGGGTCTAATGTAGCGATGCCCAGCGCTGGGATGCCCTGGGCGAAGGTTGGGCCGGCAAGGGTGACGGCCTTCTCGATGCAGCTGTTGAGGTTCGGGTCTGAGGCTGAGCAGGGGTGGATGAAGGATGCTGGAAGAAAAAGTAATAAATTAATTTAAATTGGAAAATTAGTGCTTTGGATGTGACCTTGGGTGTGAGAAAATACATGTAAACATAACATAACATAAACATAACATAAACATAATTTTTATTGAAAACAAGTATTGCATATTTACATTACATCCAACAAATACTTAAAATTATCGATGATTTACATTTGCCCGAACTAGGGAAACCCTGTGTTTCTGTATAGACATATAACTCCGTATAGACAGATAAAGTCTAAGAGAAAAACGTACCCCAAAACCATACAGAAAATGGTACGTTGACCTAGATGGCGATACACCTTTGGGGGACGCTCGGCTAGACGGCGTTAATATTAATATTTGACATTTTAACACATATCAAGCTAAGAATATGGGCCAAATTGACAAAACTGAGGTTCAAAAGTTTTAAGCTTGTGTCGAGAGATGGCTATCTATGCACTGTGATTACACATTTTACTTTGTAGTAACTCTCTATTATACGCGATCCTCTTTGGTATGAGTTCACCATTAGATCGATACCCCAGCGCTCTGTCATCTGAGCAACCAAGTAAGCAGAACTTTGTACCACATTGGTCAACGGGACCAGGAGTGACACAGTTAGAGCATTACACTTCTCAAACAGCAACCGGAGTTTCAAGTCATACTGGAAATTCACCAGTTATGATAGGTATCTATATCCTAGCTAAAAACTTCGTGACAAGCAGACACGCCTGCAATCGATGCAGGCATTGCAGGCATTATTCAATAATTTCTTATGCCAAATTTGTGTAAAATACTAGACCTGTAAAGAGAAAGTGTGACGAAAACGCACATGTTAGTTATATAATAAAAATAATAAGCTATATGGTATGGATTATTGAAAGATGTTAAATGATAAATAAAAATAAAATGTTTATTATTTGTGGTTTTATTGAAAATAAACATATGGATATGTCTTTAAATTCGTATAACTGTATTTGTACCAACTTTGTACATAAAAACATTATCAATATTAACAACATGTCAAACATGTATACACCTGGTTCAACACAAATCAAATAACGTAAACAAAGTAAATATATGAATATCACACACACTTGGAGGCCTTGGTCACTTTTTCTTTGTATATGACATTTATTTAATGTTTATATGAATATTCTTTGAAATAGTCTGATAACAAAAACCAGGTTTATACACCTTTATTTATAAAATATCTCAATAAGCAGAATTACATTAATATTAAGCAACATTTAAATATTATTATTTTCTTTACGAAGCAATAAACCAATATGTTAATAAATAGCAAATCAATATCAATATCTACTATAAGAATAATTTCATTTAAATCACAGCAATATAGAAATCAATAAAATGAAGCATGATCGTACCTCTTGTTGTCTTGTCGCTTAACCAGAACAAAGTGTCTGACAACTGAGCTACCTGGCCTTTTAAAGCATTTAGAACAAAGGGCAACTATGCTAGTATGACCAGTTATCATCGTTATCAGTTAACCATCTTTTAAATAAATGGACAATACATTATGATCACAATTATCATCTTTACGAAACTTCAAATCACATAAGATATTTGTTTTCTTAAATTACATTACAGTAAAATACAATTAAATTATAGATAGGAATAATAAACACTAAACTGAAACATCAACGTCCAAGTAACCAAATCGTGATACTAATAATGAGGGTAGTTTACAATTCTAAAATGTTACTATGACACAATCTTTAAACATAATGAGGTTTTATAAATCTGTAAGTATGTGTATGTGTTTGTATTGTATTGTATTGTATTATATTAGATAGAAAGCTATTGCAAATATAATCTATCACGGCCATACTGACAAGTACTTCGTTCTCGAAGTACCCAATAAAATAAAAATCTTCTGATAGTGATTGATTGTATTGAATAAGTTTTGACCACTTGCCAAGTATCTAGACATGTTTGTCCCATTCACCCGCTGCTAATGAGAAAGACAAACACCAAACAAATGGCCGACCAGCGGAGTGTTTCATATATATTTATAAAATTTGACCACTTGCCAAGTATCTAGACATGTTTGTCCCATCACCCGCTGCTAATGAGATAGACAAACACCAAACAAATGGCCGACCAGCGGAGTGTTTCATATATACATATACATAAAATTTGACCAATCATTCACTTCTCAGTAATGTAATTTATAATTTAGGCCGATCAATATAATACAATTCAATACAGGTAAATATACATAGATTAACATACATTGCATTGCAGGTATATTGTGGACAGATCTCTCGATTCCAGAGATCTTTTTCGCAATAAAAAAAAATGAAACTTTCCACAATTCGTTCGGCCAATCTGACAAATTATTTCAAATACTACTGAGCATATCTGTTACTGTTGTGCTCAACATGTAAATCTTTCAAAAATCAAAAATATTTATTCAGCAAGTAGGCCACAGGGGCACATTTACATGTCAACATTACAATAGATAATATGATGGATTCAACTCAGTAAAAAGTTACTAAAATATACGTGATAAAATAAATACAAACTGATACAAATAAAAAACTAACTAAAATAACTGTGTAAAAGACTCTAAATAATAAATTAACTTATTTTTCTTTTTCTTAGAGATTATGGTCTCCATATAACAATTCTTAGTCTTAAAGAACAATCTCTGTACAAATTATATTTTTATTAATAAATTATTTGCATCTGTATTTAAACAAGCAAGGACTGAACTAAGTTTACACTGAGGCACTTTAAAAAAGGGCTTGAATTTTGCTAGATGTAAAATTTTTGTCGCTTTAACCACGTTAAAGTATTGCCCTTCAGGGCCTCACCGGCTTCTGCAACGGTTGCAAGGCTGCTCCACCAGAACTCCTTGGTAAGCTCGGCGATGTTGTTGTACCACGTCTCTGCACCGTTGTCGCTTGTGGCCGGGTCGAAGACGGGTAGCGCCACGTCGTCGTCTGGGCGGCGTTTGGACACAGCATCCGCGATACTTCTTTTAATTCGGCAGATTCCATCCTGAAACTCGTTTCCAAATGTATTAGCAAATGGGTTCATGTTTCCAGCACTTCTGATGTTAGTTATATAATAAAAATAATAAGCTATATGGTATGGATTATTGAAAGATGTTAAATGATAAATAAAAATAAAATGTTTATTATTTGTGGTTTTATTGAAAATAAACATATGGATATGTCTTTAAATTCGTATAACTGTATTTGTACCAACTTTGTACATAAAAACATTATCAATATTAACAACATGTCAAACATGTATACACCTGGTTCAACACAAATCAAATAACGTAAACAAAGTAAATATATGAATATCACACACACTTGGAGGCCTTGGTCACTTTTTCTTTGTATATGACATTTATTTAATGTTTATATGAATATTCTTTGAAATAGTCTGATAACAAAAACCAGGTTTATACACCTTTATTTATAAAATATCTCAATAAGCAGAATTACATTAATATTAAGCAACATTTAAATATTATTATTTTCTTTACGAAGCAATAAACCAATATGTTAATAAATAGCAAATCAATATCAATATCTACTATAAGAATAATTTCATTTAAATCACAGCAATATAGAAATCAATAAAATGAAGCATGATCGTACCTCTTGTTGTCTTGTCGCTTAACCAGAACAAAGTGTCTGACAACTGAGCTACCTGGCCTTTTAAAGCATTTAGAACAAAGGGCAACTATGCTAGTATGACCAGTTATCATCGTTATCAGTTAACCATCTTTTAAATAAATGGACAATACATTATGATCACAATTATCATCTTTACGAAACTTCAAATCACATAAGATATTTGTTTTCTTAAATTACATTACAGTAAAATACAATTAAATTATAGATAGGAATAATAAACACTAAACTGAAACATCAACGTCCAAGTAACCAAATCATGATACTAATAATGAGGGTAGTTTACAATTCTAAAATGTTACTATGACACAATCTTTAAACATAATGAGGTTTTATAAATCTGTAAGTATGTGTATGTGTTTGTATTGTATTGTATTGTATTATATTAGATAGAAAGCTATTGCAAATATAATCTATCACACACATATCATGTTATGTGTATTGTGTGGTGATGGATTAAAAATTTCACCACCCACTTTCTTCCTGTGGGTGTCGTAGACGTCGACTGTGGGATATGGGGTAAATTGTGGCGTAGGCGACCGCGGCTGCCAACCTGTCACTGCAATACAATTACAATACAATTATACAATTTGGATTTCTTTCAACCCCTTTTTGCCAAGAGTGGCACTGAAACTTGAGTAGTTCATGTGCTCTGCCTACCCTTTTATGGGATACAGGCGTGATTATATGTATGAATGTGTATTAATTGTGGGACCGTGGGACAGAATCTTTATCACATATGGTATGATTGACTATTTCGACAATAAGTTAAACATCGATCAGATATTAACGTCTAGACTTAAAGTATGACTACCATCGCCATTAAAATTCGCGACACACGACGTCTACCTATATCCTCCTTATATCGGTCCTCTAGCCAAAAGTGCAATCATATCGTAGTTAACTCTCGCTTATCCGTATTGGCGCGACAGATCACAGAGCCAGTTGCGTATCGCGATCGTTCGTCACGACGCAAACTATTGTAGGTTTGGCTGAAGGTAGAAACAATTGACAGTCCATCTTGTGTTGCTAATGTATAAGCGTTGCATAGTCTAATTAGCCAGACTGAATGTAATTAAGCCTGTTATGTGTGATGAATAGCTAAAACATTTATAGGCCAGTCTTTACAGCAAAATAAAGGGTTTCTAGGGGTGCCCAGGCTTTTAAATTCTAAAAAGTTCACTTTTATCAATTTTGTCCGCTCGCGTAATAACAGGCGACTACAAATAACGTTTTCCCCTCACTAGCTCGGAAACACGTGTTTTGTCCTTTAATACCAACGGGTAAAACCGCATTTTATCCACTAGTGGGTAAAGTAATTTGACATTGAATAAAGTCAATTTAACTGCTTTCAAGTTGATAAAAGTAGGTGAATCTAGTAATAAAGATGATTTACCACCTGTGGAACTACTGGAAGCAGTATTAAACGCATTTTTAGCGTTGTAGTTTCCTCGCTGTAGTGAGGGGAAAAGTTTTGTGTTACACTCGGGTGCAAATGTATTTTCCCCTCACTAGCTCGGAAACACGTGTTTTGTCCTTTAATACCAGCGGGTAAAAACGCATTTTATCCACTAGTGGGTAAAGTTATTTGACCTTGAATAAAGTCAAATTAACTGCTTTAAAACTGATAAAAGTAGGTGAATCTAGTAATAAAGATGATTTACCACCTGTGGAACTACTGGAAGCAGTGATAAACGCATTTTTTGCGTTGTAGTTTCCTCGCTATAGTGAGGGGAAAAGTTTTGTGTTACACTCGGGTGCAAATGTATTTTACTTCTCGTGTGTTAAAAAACTCGCAAGTTCAGGATTCTATTCTCGAACCACTCGCTTCGCTCGTGGTTCAACTATAGAATCCTTTCACTTGCTCGTTTTTCAATTCCACACTCGGCGTTAAAATACAACTTTGCCCCCTTGTATAACAAATAACTATTACTTCTCGTGTGTAAAAAAACTCGCAAGTTCAGGATTATATTCTCGAACCACTCGCTTTCGCTCGTGGTTCAACTATAGAATCCTTTCACTTGCTCGTTTTTCAATTCCACACTCGGCGTTAAAATATAACTTTGTCCCCTTGTATAACAAATAACTATTATCTTGTTAAATTATCTTGGATGTGTCTTGGCGATTTGACTGGTTTATTAGTTACATTCAAGGACCATAATATGTACCTACCTAATTGTTTGTGTGAAGTGTTGGGAACGTTCCATGTTTGAAATATGACGTAAGGTTTACACTCATTATTTGCGTCGCTAAGTTTAATTGATTAGTGAACATTAAACATTACTTGTTGGCTCTTGGACAAACGCCGACAAGGACTAATATTAACCTACTATTAATGGAGCGTGCTATGTAAGGTATCAAGATTTGAGATCGGGTAAGGAATACCGAGATCCGTCGTCGCACCAAGGCGCAAGACGTTGGTTTCGTCATTACCAAATTAAAATGGAGTTGGGCGGGAATGTTGCTAGGCAGAGTGATGGCAGGTGGACTAAAATGTTAACGGAATGGTGACCGCTTATTACAGATGTAAGAACTGTAAGAAGCGCTTGGCATCCTCGTTGGGTGGACGACATCCGCAAAATTGCGGGTCACAACTGGATGAGACTAGCTCAGGACCGGGATACATGGCGTACTAGAAGAGAGGCCTATGCTCAGCAGTGGGCGAACATGATGATGATGATTATTATTATTAATTGTTGTTTCTTAAAGCGAATTGGAGGAATTGATTGTCATACAGACAGAATTTCATTGGCTGCGTCAAGTTATCTGCCAGACAGGTCGAAAATATGGGATACCCCCATTTGCCAGAATTTCATTTGCCATAATTTTATTTGCCATCCTATTCAACAATCATAATATTGTTTCTCATAACATCTTATGCCATAATCATTGTTTACTATATTAATCTAGTGCCAGAAACTTTGTTTCCCATAAAGTCAGTTTCCATAATGTCATTTGTCAGAATCATCGAAATCCGTAATTACCACATTCCATACCATCATTTGTCATACAAATTAGCGTCCAGAAAAGTCAATTTCCATAATGTGCTTTGGCAGAATCGAAAATTACTATAATAGTTACTAGAAGGACTAGATAATGAAACTGCTATCAGAAAGTAGGTTAGGTTAGGTTAGAACTGTGACCCCCTGGAAAATGAAACTGCTATCAGAAAGTAGGTTAGGTTAGGTTAGAACTGTGAACCTCTGGAAAAGGAAACTGCTTGAAAAGTAGGTTAGGTTAGGTTAGAACTGTGACCCCCCGGAAAATGAAAATACTATCAGACAGGGTTGTCTATTGTTTGCCCGACAGTCATTTAACATAATATTCATTTGCCCGAATCTAACTTGCCTGAATTTCATTTGCCCGAATGATTTGTTTACCATAAAAATCATATGACATACTCGTTGTTTATCCGAATATTACCTTCCATAATCATACAATGCTATACTATTTGTTAGCCATATTATTAAGTGCAATAATATGGTTTCATAGAATATTCAAACGCCATAAGCAATTATTGCCATATTAATTGTTGCCCATATTATTACCTAACCTAACCTACTTTCTGATAGCAGTTTCATTTTCCAGGGGTCACAGTTCTAACCTAACCTAACCTACTTTTCCAGCAGTTTCATTCTCCAGGGGTCACAGTTCTAACCTAACCTAACCTACTTTCTGATAGCAGTTTCATTTTCCAGGGGGTCGCAGTTCTAACCTAACCTAACCTACTGTCTGATAGTATTTTCATTTTCCGGGGGGTCACAGTTCTAACCTAACCTAACCTACTTTTCAAAGCAGTTTCCTTTTCCAGAGGTTCACAGTTCTAACCTAACCTAACCTACTTTCTGATAGCAGTTTCATTTTCCAGGGGGTCACAGTTCTAACCTAACCTAACCTACTTTCTGATAGCAGTTTCATTCTCTAGTCCTTCTAGTACCTATTATAGTAGTTTTCGATTCTGCCAAAGCACATTATGGAAATTGACTTTTCTGGACGCTAATTTGTATGACAAATGATGGTATGGAATGTGGTAATTACGGATTTCGATGATTCTGACAAATGACATTATGGAAACTGACTTTATGGGAAACAAAGTTTCTGGCACTAGATTAATATAGTAAACAATGATTATGGCATAAGATGTTATGAGAAACAATATTATGATTGTTGAATAGGATGGCAAATAAAATTATGGCAAATGAAATTCTGGCAAATGGGGGTATCCCATCAGACAGTAGTTTAGGTTAGGTTAGAACTGCGACCCCCTGGAAAATAAAACTGCTATCAGAAAGTAGGTTAGGTTAGGTTAGAACTGTGACCCCCTGGAGAATGAAACTGCTGGAAAAGTAGGTTAGGTTAGGTTAGAACTGTGACCCCTGGAAAATGAAACTGCTATCAGAAAGTAGGTTAGGTTAGGTAATAATATGGGCAACAATTAATATGGCAATAATTGCTTATGGCGTTTGAATATTCTATGAAACCATATTATTGCACTTAATAATATGGCTAACAAATAGTATGGCATTGTATGATTATGGAAGGTAATATTCGGATAAACAACGAGTATGTCATATGATTTTTATGGTAAACAAATCATTCGGGCAAATGAAATTCAAGCAAGTTAGATTCGGGCAAATGAATATTATGTTAAATGACTGTCGGGCAAACAATAGACAACCCTATGCAAGGGTTATGCAAGGCATGCCTATGCAAGGGTTAAATAAACGTCAAGCTAAGTATTTCATCGGCTTTTTTTAAGGCATTAGGCGGCAAAGCCGATGGGAAGCATTTCTGCGACGCGAAACGAAAACGAAACGCCGCGAAAGGTAGTCTGGCTCTGTCACTCTAATACGCAAGAGCGATAGAGATAGATATCTACGAGAGTTTCGTTTCGAGAGCGTTTGTACCATTCGGCTATGTAGCCAGTTACCGAGAGCGGGTGGGCGCCACTTTAGCGGCAGGCAGAGATTAGCTATAAGATAGTACTCTTTATATAATACTGTGGCTTAATGCAGTTTTTAAGGCTGTATTCCACCCAGTTTTCCACGATCCCATTGTTGTCGGTTTTCCTCAAACCTCGCACGAACGGCCAAGGCTTGCGTCCATCTGTCATTTTAATCACTGCTCAAACGCAGCCTGCATAGCAATACGGTTCATACAATTATGTATTCGTCAACCTTTGCATTTGAATCACTGGAGACATTCAAAAGTCTTATACCTCTACTTTTTAGGGTTCCGTACCAAAAAGGTACAACAGGAACCCTTATGGTGCGACTCTGTCCGTCTGATGTCTGTCACATTGTTAAATATCTCGAGAACTACTTGTCTTATGCTATCGATATGAAATTTGGAATAGTTATAAACATTGTGAACCTCTACAAGTTGAAAGTATTTTTTATTTTTAATAATTAATATAAATGATAGAAAATGGCCAAAATGAAAGGGGGGCAAACTGAAAATTTCAAGTAACTAGGTCAAATGGGGTATCGTTAAAAAGAGCTCAAATTGTACATATCAAAACTATTTTTTATAATTTTTTGGTTGTGGAAAAAAAAATGTTTTTTGAAGGAAAATGTAAAAAAAAATACCGCCCCCCCCCCTTATCTCCGAAGTTTACCAAGATAAATTTATGAAATTTTCACCAAACATGGCTATTATAATAAATATTACAGGAAAAATAAATTCGTACACGCATCTTGAAAACTTTTTATTTATTTATAAAAAAACCTTTCAGATTTACACTTTCAATTTCAACACCCTTGCGGGTGTTTATTGTACCTGTATTTTATAACAAAATAACAATGACATTACCTGCTTTCAAATAGAGGCAAAATGGTTAAAATGGGTTCACGCAATAAACAATTATTCCATAAAAATCATCTTCCATACTAGCTCGCGCGCATTAGTTTACTCAATTTGCCGATAGATGTCGCTGTACGTTGAACGCTCATTTCCTACATCGCGTTTTTCCTGATATAATGAGGTCGGTTCAAGAGCGTCCTAGCGACATGTCGTAAGTCGTAAACTATTGAAGTCGAATAGTCTTGATTTTATTTGGACGTTGTCTAAAATGTCTAACAATAAAATTGTATATTAAAATATTACTTGTTATGTGGGAAATTGAGACTTGAGGGATTTAGTCAAATCTGTAGAGTTCTATGAATAACATTTTGATGATTCAACTATTGAAAGTTTGTACGGAACCCTCGGTGAGCGAGTCCGACTCGCACTTGACCGGTTTTTTATTATTATAAATGGGCTTACTCTTGGCCAAAGGTTGCCTATTCACTTCACCCTGGATTTGAAGGTTGCTGATGGTTTGTATGAGCTCGGAAATATACCTCTAAATTTTTTTTAAATAGTCTAAGATAGTGTGTCTCACTGCTGGACAAAAGCCTCCCCTGTTACCGCCACTCGTCGCGGCTTTGTGCAATTTGTGCATGCTCCCGCCAATCGCCAAAAAACTAGTACTTACAGGTCTTTCCGCCATCTCATTTTTGGCCTACTTCGGCCTCGGGTGGTGGTGCCCATTCGGTCGGTATTTTGGCCTATCTCTCCGGATATTTTAATTTGTATTTTTTAAGTAGGTACAATTACAATTAAGAACTTCAAATTACAATTGGAATAAATATTTTGAGAATGAAAAAAAAATGTTTTTAAGTAGTCACACTACACTGAAATAAAAGTTATATACAAAGAAGCCTTCGGAAATAGACATAATAGTTGGTATTTTCGACCGTTGCCATCGTGACCCGATGTCCGCACGCAACAGAGGAAGCTGATTCGAATCCAGCTTGGAAAACATGGAGGCCTTGGTCACTTTTTCTTAGTTATGACATTATTTCAGTTTATCCTATGCATCCTTTGAAATAAAATTAGTACCTACTGTTTATTTTGGAACTGCATCAAAAGGCATGCATCCATTGCAACACAAACTGAACTAGGCTGGCATTGACCCCAGTCGGTTGTCCTTGTGGGTTGCATAACACTTTATTATTAGTCTGAGGTAAACTGCTTCAAACTGGCATTCAGTAAGTCACGTAGCTATCGCTATTAGTCGTAATTTTGTACTTACATAAATATACGGTAAGTTGACATAACTTAGGTATAGAGGTAATAAACAGTAATTAGTGTCTTGAGCTATTTTCCATATAATTTTACACGTCGGACTCTGACATCATATTATTCATAAGATAAGTAGTTCACCCTTTCCGAGCTATAATAAGAAACTTTGGTCGTCCAGCCGGCGTATCATGCTGCCAATTTTATCACTTATCCACGTGGATAAAGCATCCGTCACGCTTTAGCAAGTACGTCAGTGTAAGAGTGACAGATGTCTTATCCACGTGGATAAGTGATAAAATTGGCAGCATGATACGCCCGCAGCCGGCGTATTATGATTCCAATTTTATCACTTATCCACGTGGATAAAGCATTCATCACGCTTTGGCAAGTATGTCAGTGTGAGAGTGACAGATTTCTTATCCACGTGGATAAGTGATAAAATTGGCAGCATGATACGCCGGCTGCCTGTGTATCATGCTGCCAATTTTATCACTTATCCACGTGGATAAGACATCTGTCAGCATGATACGCCGGCTGCCTGTGTATCATGCTGCCAATTTTATCACTTATCCACGTGGATAAGACATCTGTCACTCTCACACTGACACTTCTTAAAGCGTGACAGATGCTTTATCCACGTGGATAAGTGATAAAATTGGCAGCATGATACGCCGGCGACCGCGTTACGATGTAGTGCGAAGAGGGTTTCGTATTTTTCCGGAAACGTTCGTATTTTTCATGCTAGTTCATAACAGTGACAGTACCTACGTCTTGTACTGAGACTGACTGAAATAGCATGACAGGTTCGTACGTTTCCTTAACAATACGAAGGAAAATCTTTTCGCACTACATCTGTATCAGTAAGCTACAGACATAGGCTTCCCACAGACAGTCTTAAAAATTCATAATCTTAAAAAAAAAATTGTATGCAAATTGACACTGACAGAGCTGTCAGTGTCTTGTCAGTGTCAGTTTGAACTGTCAGATTGCATACAATTTTTTTTTAAGATTATGAATTTTTAAGACTCTCTGTGGGAAGCCTTAAGACAATAAGTAATAATAAGCTCTTTATTCAGCAGGAGTCCGCTGGATGCGGGTGGCGCAGGACAGGTCATTGTGGCAATCTTTGGGGGAGGCCTATGTCCAGCAGTGGACGTCTTTCGGCTGATATGATGATGATGAAGCTTTTTATTTACATGAACATATTTACATAATTATATAAGAAACTAAGACTAAACTTAAAAGCTAGCTAATGTCTAAAATAGGCCCTTGAGGCATTGTACCAAGGATACTGGCGACATTTCCTCGCTGTATCGCAATGCTGATACGTTGTGCGAGGAAGTCGCCAGTTCTTCGGTCACCAGTTACCTCAACCAGACAATAAGTAGTAATAATGTTATTCCTTTCGCTTTCATTGCCTCTAATGGGTTTTCTAAAAATCGGTTTAGAAGTTGTGATCGCTTCTTATATCTAGGTTTCTAGGTAGTTTAAATCTTGAACCTTTAATTTAAATTATTATTGGTACCGCTCGCTGAAGTTTCTGCTGAATCAATAATCATTTTTTCTACTCCCGTAGTGTTATTCGTCGCTTTACGGTGAAGGAAAACATCGTGAGGAAACCGGACTAATTCCAACAAGGCCTAGTTACCCTTCGGGTTGAAAGGTCAGATGGCAGCTAGTCGCTTTCGTAAGAACTAGTGCCTACGCCAAATCTTGGGATTAGTTGTCAAAGCGGACCCCAGGCTCCCATGAGCCGTGGCAAATGCCGGGATAACGCAAGGAAGAAGAAGTAGTGTTATTCGTCATTTACAGTGTCGTAGATCTCTAAAACCCTACATAAAAGATGCCAGCTGGGGCCCGGCGCCCCGCGCACCCACGCATACGATATAGCTCTTAAAGCATTGTTAGGAAGCCTTTAATGGATATAGCGGGGTCGCGGGGCGCCGGGGGCTGGCGGCGGCGCGGGGGAGTGCGACAGGGTGAGGCAGGAGCAGAGGGGAGGCCGACGCGTCAAAATACAGGAAACAGTGCGAATTTCATGAAAGTTATTCTAGATAACCGAACCATAAAATTCTTTTGACAGACAGACAGACGGACATAACAGACAGACAGACAGACAAACAGACAAACAAACAAACAGACAGATAGACAGACATACACACAGACAGACACGTCAAACTTATAACACCCCCTCGTTTTTGCGTCGGGGGTTAAAAACTATTAAAAACCGGCCAAGAGCGTGTCGGGCCACGCTCAGTGTAGGGTTCCGTAGTTTTCCGTATTTTTCTCAAAAACTACTGAACCTATCAAGTTCAAAACAATTTTCCTAGAAAGTCTTTATAAAGTTCTACTTTTGTGATTTTTTTCATATTTTTTAAACATATGGTTCAAAAGTTAGAGGGGGGGACGCACTTTTTTTCCTTTAGGAGCGATTATTTCCGAAAATATTAATATTATCAAAAAACGATCTTAGTAAACCCTTATTCATTTTTAAATACCTATCCAACAATATATCACACGTTGGGGTTGGAATGAAAAAAAATATCAGCCCCCACTTTACATGTAGGGGGGGTACCCTAATAAAACATTTTTTCCCATTTTTTATTTTTGCACTTTGTTGGCGTGATTGATATACATATTGGTACCAAATTTCAGCTTTCTAGTGCTTACGGTTACTGAGATTATCCGCGGACGGACGGACGGACGGACGGACGGACAGACAGACATGGCGAAACTATAAGGGTTCCTAGTTGACTACGGAACCCTAAAAAGTAAGTGCATGGTCGTATTGGTCGTAGAAAAAGTATTATAATATGCAACGGTGTTTAACCGAGTCAAAAAATACTCGTTTCGTCTTTACTTTACTTACTCACTCACGCCACTCGTCTTTTTTGACCTCACTTAAACGCCAGTATAAGTAGCCGCCATAACGAGAGTAGGTAAGTTAAATCGCGACGGCTTGCCGGAGCGATTTAAAGACTCGAGTTTGTAATGTTCATACTCTCCGAGTTACACACAATGTTTTTCATCACACTCGCAATGTAAAAAATATGTAAATAGATGTAAAAAAGTTAAGTGTACGGTACTAGAAATTTTAGTATTCCCTTGGGAGAACGATTTTTCTATAACTCACGCTATGCCTGCGAGCAATAGCACATTTAAAGTGCGGGTATGATGAAAAATACTATAAACCTCACATCTTGTGAGATGATTTAAACTGAGTCAGTATTATCAATAATAACAGGAAGTTATTAAAACTCCTTTCCCCTTCATGACTTCCAAGAGTTTTCTAGACGGTTCGGCTGCGGCCTAGAAAACGCGATCCCTTCCAGTCGGCTCGAGTGCTGTTCACGCGTTGCTGGTTTATTTAGTAACTCATGTTAATGTTCTTAAGAAATTATTGCTACAGATATTTGTAGCTGAGCATTTCATTTTTTTTGCCACTTTTTATATTTTGATTTTTTTTAAGGAATTTTAGGTCAATTGTACCACTGGGAGACAAAAAGTGTCCCAGAATTTCCATAAATTTTTGTTACTTTCCTCTTTTGTTACCTACCCCGTACAACATGTACTATTCTATGAACATTTTTTTCCATTAAATATTTTTAATAGCTGTCAGATTCTATGCGTATACTATAAACTAATCAATTGTTCTTTATTTATTTTTGTATCTAATACGTAATAGCATCCTCGCTACGCAGTAACAGATTAATAAAATGTTAAGTTTAATTTAAAGGTTTCTGAGGGAAAGTTCAAAGTCATGTGTCCCAGGCAAATTGAAAGTTTCTGTACTTAATCTAAAAACTCATCGGCATTTCATAGTACTTAACAATCTTCACATTAATATCGCCGTTTGTACGTTGCCGCGGCGTTTCCATTTATAGGTAGTCCTTTGATTGACCACGCGTGGCGCTGCACATCAAAACGTTTAATTATCTTATCTGTGGTAGCCCGTACGAAGGGATATGTCAAGTTATACAACATCTATAATTGCTACGTGGTAACGCGAGCCGCAATCACCCGATCGGGACAGTGTCCGACCTCTGCGCACTTAAAGCACTGCAACTTTTCATTCATCTCACGGTGTATCAGGGTGCCGGCCGGCGCGCGCCGGTCAAGGTCGTATTCTTCGCGCATGCGCGATGCCATAACAACAATAACGGCAGCGCGGGCGCGGGCGCACTAGGCCAAGTTCGCAATCGAAAAAGGCAGTAAGTTTTGGGAAAAAAGTAATTATTGATACAAACTGACTATATCATCGAGACAGCTTCATCATCATACATTAAGTAGGTATATCATCATCATCATACCTGTAAACCCTGAAACGCAGTCTGGCTCTGTCACGCCAATTCGGAAGAGCGATAGAGATAGCTTGCTACGGTAATTGTATTATCGTAGGCGTTTTGTGCATTTGGCTACGTATCCTGAAAACTCATTTTGTTATGAAAACACAGCTTATTTAAACAATTTCATTCGAAAACGTAACGTGTGTCAATGAAAACATTAGGTGCTCATATTCCGCCTTCCGATACACGTACGAGTAACATGTAACAAGCGTGTAGAAACACTGGAAGCGGACGTGTGAAACTTCGGCGCATCCAATGGTAAAGGATGCATTTGTACTACGTTTCCGATTTTTCTGCCTATCATTTATTTCGAGGACGAGAGAATTGGGGCTGAGTTTTTTTACTCATTGCCATGGTTAAGTTGTAGTGATGGCAACTTAATTACATATGGTGGAAGAATTTTTATTTCACATATTACCAGCTTAGGTTTTAGTTTGTGCGAAAAGAACAGCCGTAGATTACAATGGGAACCAAATAGGTACCTACGACGGCTTTTGCACAAACTGTAACATTACTGTAGATTTTTGGAATTGTATGCCTTTTATTTAGTATCAACAATCCTTTAAGCCAAATCATACCTACAGAGCATATTACTTTTAAATAAATATATATTTGTTGGGTCACTGAAGTGCCACAATTTAATTTAGTTTTCTTTCGATCCCATGATTGCCAAGAGTAGAAATGAAGATTGAGGAGTTACATATGCTCTGCATAGGGATACGTTTTGGGAATATAGTCATGAGTTTATATATGTGTAAATATTACTTGGCGCCATTTAAAAGAACCTTTACCAGTTGGCATTGTTAGCAAACCATTCTAGATCGTTATCGGCAGATTCATTTTCAAAAAGAAGCGTAAAAAGGTCACGCGTGTGCTACGAGTAGGTATGTCTTCAAAGGACTCAAAGGAGTTTCCTTCCGCTCCGGACGTGGAGTAAACTTCCTATCGACGTTTTTTCTAGAGGCGGTATGGGATTTAAAATGTGACGTAGGTACATAGCTTGGTGACAAAAAAAGAGTATACAGTTATTTAAAACGTCTTCAAGGTTAATAATCGCTTACAATAGGCTAGTTTAATTCCTACTAGTCAAATCAGCTTCTTTTTAAGAACTGTCATAACGATTTGGTAATATGGAATTACTATAAAATACTGAGGAGTGACGTCACGGTCAATTCATTTACTTTATGTCTTTCTCTTTGACTCATTAAATAGAAATTATGTTTAAACATAACTACTGTCCATATTTTTCTTGTAATTATGTGGTGCTTTATTTCGTGCACTGCATGAAATATTTTATTTTAAGTATAGGAAACAAGCCTATTAGTTCGAAGCGAATATAGTGTTCTACTGATGTCCCGCCATGTTTGTTTTAAATTTCCTTCCTACTAATTAAACTATCCATTTATTCTGTCTTAACTTTTTCACGAGTTGGTCACTAGAAAATGGCGCGAAATTAAAATGTTCTATGAGGCCATAAATATTCACCCTTATGTTTTTAATTAGCAGCTTTTTCTAATGAAGGAAATGGATTTAAGTACAGACCACGTACAGACCTTCTTCACTCGTAAATCCCGTCACCCGTATAAGATGCGAAAAAATCGCGTCTTGTCATAGTCACCCTATAAAAAAAAATATTGAAAAACTCACGCAGCGTATCCGCCTTCACTCCCGCCAAGCAACAGACCGCTATCAAAAACGCGCGCATCTCGATTTTTGACACTTTGATTTTTTAAATCGCGCCGGACCGTGCTCGTCGCAGTCAGCCTTACAACTGCAGCGACTTAAGGTCGCGCACTCTTATATGTTGTGCAACCTAGTCGCACGTCAATATTGCCACATTTGTGGGGTGGCCTTTAATCGCATAGGATTTGTTTGGACGAAGGTGTCTCAATAGGTTGGTGTTTGCGGTATTTGTTAGATTATTAATAATTGAGTTCAGGGGTTTATGGAAGAAATTGCTTTTTAATTTTATTTAAAAATTTTGGTTTTTAGAGTTATGTAGGTGTCTCTAATTGGAAAGGAAATTTTGAATGGTGAATGTTTCGACTAAAGCTTAAGTTAAAAGTAATGACCACAAAACAACATTTATAGAAAACCGCTCCCTGTAGGAGGCACTAGGCAGCACAGGAGACGTAATAATTTTTGGCAAGAAGTGTACATTTGAAATTTTTGCTTCCGATGTACTTCACAAGATGTCAGCGCCATACATGCACGACAAAACGTACCGGAACGGTAGATGGTACTTGCTACTGGCACATGCTTTGGCGTTATGTTTCCAATTCAGACCACGAGATGGCAGGCGCACACGGCGGCCCCTTTTGGCAATGTGGATGGAGGGTGGCGCTGATTGTCACCCAAATAATACAAATGCAGGTGATTTTATATAGTATGGCAACCCTACATAAACCATTATAAGCTTATGGCGTTGTAGTATACAAGCGAATTTAAATACTTAGATAGTATCTAATTAGATATGTCGGTAAACTTTAATGAAGTTTGGGCAGGCTTGCGAGACATTATCTTGGATTAAGTTTAAATTCGTGACGACGAATAAACACAAGTTTTGCCTGTGTTTAGCGTGACAAGGCCTAATATAACATACAGTTGATAGGTAGGTATGATAGCCTGCTTTTGAGATCATTTTTTCGCCTTTGGCCCTAATCTGTTAAATGCAGGGCATTTGTTCATTTTGTACTGAGTGGCCAGCTGGCCAGCGTTTGTCCCCATGTGGTGAAGTCAGGGTTAAGAATTTCACCACCCCCACAAGGAAATTTCACCACCCCCACAAGGAAATTGATGTTTTATCTTTTATCTTGTTTGCTAATCATGACAAGTGGGGCTTATATTAAATAAGGTACAGCGGGGCAAATCTCGACTGGGGGGCAATTGTAAGTATTGTAACTGATCCATTTTTTCCATTATTACACTATGATGTTGAGTTCTACATGTATCCACTGAACATGCCTACCATATATAACCGGTGGACACTATATTAATTAATAATGCAAACATTGTAAAACATGGACCTGTTACATTTGCCCCCCAGTCGAGTTTTTCCCCACTGTAGTACCCTACCCTTAGCCAAACTATCCGAACGGACACTACAAAATTATCAAAATGGTTCTAACGATTTTAAACATGCCTTTTCATTTGAACTCGACGTCTATTTATGCAGCACAACCGTTTGATCCCACAATGTTGCCCGCGCGATAAGAGGTATTTTCAGCATTTCAATGTAAATTTAATCTAATAAGCCAGGTAATTCATAAAGTGCCGGCAGGTGCCTGACCAGGCATGTCTAGACACGCTCACTCATTATTAAACCCCGTGCCTAAGTCCTAACAAGGAAAACTGTAGAGAGGCTAGCTAGAGAGAGACTTTCTAAGCAAGTGCTGCCATCTGTAGCTCCCGCACGCTCTCTCGCTATTTATTGCACCAGCCGGCGTATCATGCTGCCAATTTTATTACTTATCCAAGTGGATAAGACATCTGTCACTCTCACACTGACATACTTGCTAAAGCGTGACGGATGCTTTATCCACGTGGAAAAGTGATAAAATTGGCAGCATGATACGCCGGCTGGTGCCGTAGCCGAATGGCATTTCTCCGACGTAAAACGAAAACGAAAAGCCGTGAAAGGTAGTCTGGCTCTGTCATGCCAATACGCATGAGCGAAAGAGATAGACACCTACGAGCGTTTCGTGAGCGTTTGTGCCATTCGGCTACGTACCCTGTACAGAGACGCACTTATAGTTCCCGCTGTCTTGCGCGTACTATTTGTACTGCCATCTAGTGGCTTAAATCCCCATTACAGTTCCAACTTGCTTCATCTTCGTGCAAATAGAGGGCTTCTTTGATTTTCTCTATCGTTTCCTCACGAAATGGATGGAGTCAGGGTCCCCCCACATCTAGCGTCTCGCGAGCGTCGCGTCGAGCCAACTGTATGGGCAAAGCCTGACGCCGCGTCGACGCGGCGTCTTTTTCCATACAGTTGGCGCGACGCGACGCTCGCGAGACGCTAGATGTGGGGGACCCTTACCGAGAACATTCGCCAAAGTTAACACTCACGATCACTTTGAGATAAATACATTAATACATATATTATAGTCACGTTCCTGGGTAGGCAGGACCACGGATTTCCACATGCTACTGTCCCGACATAAGGTACAGCGGGGCAAATCTCGACTGGGGGCCAATTGTAACAGAACTAATCCATGTTTTCCATTATTACTCCCTATGATGTTGAGCTCTACATGTATCCACTGAACAAGCCTACCATACCTGGACACTCTATTTAATAATGCAAACATTGTAAAACATGGACCAGTTACATTTGCCCCCCAGTACAGATTTGCCACGCTGTACCTTACCTATTTTATTCTTTCTAAGTGAATCTTCGTTCTAATGATTATTTTACTTTTTGAGTTTTGAAAGCGTTTTTGTAACAGTAGTGTGGTACACTTAAAGGGTTCAATAAATGAATTAAATTTGTACGGAACCCTCGGATTGCGAGTCCGATTCGTACACGATTTTTTTTTAAAACATTTTATTTTTTTGTAAAGTTCTACTCCACGCAACCCCTGTTCGCCATGGTCACGTAAACCTTCGAACAGTAAATATATCCAGTGGGGTGCATGGGAATTATCGCAGTTTGCATTTTTAATGCTCATATTTTAGCGACACGAAAGAAAATGTGGGTACCTATACCTGTATGAAGGAAATTAGAGCTCCTACATTTACATTTCATATCATACATATATACACACATACATACAGAATTATATCCATGCCTGTGTTGCCAAACGAGGTAGACAGAGCACATGAAACTGATGAAACTGTAGGTGTCAGTGCCACTCTTGGCAAATTTAGGGCTTGAAAGAAAAATAAATTGATATTGACGGGACGTGGAGAATATGGTTTTCTTTTCAAAGCAACTCATCTTTGTAGCAACACATATCAAAAGTCTCTTCATGTCACTGTCTCATTTCAGTATGAGAGACAAATAACCATCATCATCATCAGTTGCTGTGTATACTTAGGTACTACATTGTTTCCTGTATTGAGGTGTGCAAGAAAGACTATTTATATTGTGTTGTATTTGTATCATACTCCTTGAGTTATCCCGGCATTTGAGAGCATATGAGCCTGGGGTCCGCTTTGACAACTAATCCCAAGATTTTGGCGTAGGCACTAGTTTTTACGAAAGCGACTGCCATCTGACCTTCCAACCCGAAGGGTAACTAGGCCTTATTGGAATTAGTTTGGCTTCCTCACGATGTTTTCCTTCACCGAAAAGCTACTGGTAAATATCAAATGACATTTCACAAGTTCAGATAAACTCATTGGTACGAGCCGGGTTCGATTCGAGCTCGAGCGGTAAGAGAAGTTCGAAGTTCGAACCCGCGACCTCTGGATCGAAAGTCGCACGCTCTTACCGCTAGGTCACCAGCGCTTATTTGAGAGACAAATAACCATTACTTATTAACTAATTCAGACTTGTAAACCGTTTATGAATAACTCCATAAATATTTAACTTTTAGTTACAAACCCAGTCTCAAACGCAAAAGCGAAAAAAGCAAGCGCAAAACTTCCTCGGAAACCTTTAATTTTGCTTCAGTAAATACTTTCCTTATTAATTAAGTACAGGCATCGCCGTTAACTCGAAATTAACCAAGTTTTTACAAGGGGAAAATTAGCTGCAAAAAGAGTTGAGAAAGTTTCATTATTTAGTTAACTGGGCGAAATAAAAGAGTTGGTTTCAGGCTGAGGCAGACTGGGCGGGGAATGAAGTTTTAAATTTGTGGGTTTATGAGCAAAGCGGAATAAGTAGAAGAGGAAGGTGTAAAGTAAGATATACTTTTATTGTTTGGGCATTGAAATTTTGCAAAAAAAATCCCACTTTTATCAGCTTCAAGGATCTTAAAAATAGTAGCACTATATGACAGGATTTTTAACATTTAGGTAAATAATTACGAAAGTGTTCTCTTATAACGTCAAAACACATAACAGAGGCTAGTGACACTGGCTATGAAGACTTGATCACGGCTATAAAAAAATAATTCTCACACATATTGACTGACTGGTGGCCTAGCAGTGGCTCGTACCAATGAGTTTTCTGAACTTATGTGCGAAATGTCATTTGATATTTGCCAGTCGCGTTTCGGTAAAGGAAAAAATCGTGAGAAAACCGGTCTAATTCCAATAAGGCCTAGTTACCCTTCGGGTTGGAAAGATGGCAGTCTCTTTCATAACACTAGTGCCTACGCTAAATCTTGGGATTAGCTGTCAAAGAGGAACTCAGGCTCCCATGAGCCGTGGCAAATGCCGGGATAACGCAAGAGGATGATGATGGCCGAGCTTGCTGAGCCGCGCGTGTGTCGCCGCCCTAACAGCAATGGCGGCCATTCCGCTCGTTCTGCGACCTTTTACCTAATCAAGTGCGCGCCCTGATCAGCCCCTTTTTGCTCCGATTACACACTTCTACTTTATTGCACGATACCGCTTCCTAGCAGTGAATCGAATTTTCTCTTCTCTGCGTCGTTTCATTTAACTTTTTGACAAGCCAAAAGATCTACAATCGGTTCTACAAGGCTTAGACATTTTTTAAAGTGAAGATCACTAAATTACTTGGGTCAGATGTTGAACTCATGACCTGTGAATCGATACTCCAGCGCTCTGCCTTCTGGGCCACTGACATCTCAACAAAGTCAGCGAAATTATAACCAACTACTTAAGTCAGTTCTTAAATGCATTATTCTTCTTAAATTGCGTCAACTAGTTTTTAGGGTTCCGTACCCACAACAGTTTTTAGGGTTCCGTACAACAGGAATCCTTATGGTGCGACTCTGTCCGTCTGTCTGTCCGTCTGTCACATTCCTAAATATCTCGAGAACTACTAATGCTATCAACTTGAAATTTGGAATAGTTGTGAACATTGTGAACCTCTACAAATAGAAGGTATAATTTTTTTTAATTTATTTATTTTAATTGTAGAAAATGGCCAAAATGAAAGGGGGGCAAACTAAACATTTCAAGTTACTAGGTCAAGTGGGGTATCGTTAGAAAGAGCTCAAATTGAACGTAAATAAACTATTTTTTATAATTTTTTTGTTGTGGAAAAAAAAAGAATCTTGAAGGAAAATGTAAAAAAGAATACCGTTCCCCCCCCCTTATCTCCGAAGTTTACCAGATTCAGATTCAGATTCAGATTCAGGGGGTAACTCCAGCCAGCAGATCCTGCTGCAAGGACTAGGAAGGGGAGACTACAGGGGGAGGAGATTTTGATACGCAATAGCGCTGTAGGCTCACGTGACTCTGATGATTGAGCCTAAGAGGCAGCGAGTCGTTGGATATGTCTGCGTCACATCTCACCGACTAAGACTCGAACGCAGAATCAGACAGAGTACGTTTGCAAACTGGCTCATTGCGCAGCAACCCCTGCTGCCCCGCCGTAGGCCCCCGCAGCCTGTCCAAGACACCGGAGCACCCAGTAGATAGGGTTGGGAGTGTAGGGTTTGCAGTCAGGATAGTAGGAGAGACGGGAAATTTGGAGCCGACCCGAATACAAGGCATCGTAAAGTCAGCGTTGGGTAGATAAATACTATACTTGGTGTGTAATAAATATTAGGTGTGAGGATATGTGACTGCATTTAAAATACACCCTCCCCTTTGTCTCACTTGTCATTTCTTCGTCTAGGATGTATCAGACGGAAGCTGGCTAGCTTCCAGAGGGGCTTCTCCCGTCTTCTTTTACGGTTTCAGAGCCAGCTTGATGTCGTTGCACGTTGTAGTTGTGTTATTTCTGCGATAGTGGAGTATATCGGTAGTTCTCTATAACTCCACGGATCCCATGTATATTGTTCTTCTTTGTCTCAATTCTTCCATAAGTAGTCTCTACGCGTGAAGTGTGTAAATATTGGTTGATTACTACATTGCCACTGTTAAGATCACCCACAACACTTTACTATACGTTAACTAAACAAATGACAATAAAAAATCAAAACGTAACTAAGTAAATGTTAAATTTGGTAAATATTTCACACTGTAACTGCTTTCACTGTAAGATAAAACTGAGGCTAGCATTCTGAAGATATTGTAGCACAGTTCTCAGTTTTGTTCAACCGGCTGCGCAGCGCATTCTTGATGATGATCTACGAAGAGGGTTGAGTTGAGCACTGTTTACATAATGAGTTATTTTTTCTGTTGCTTATTCTCGTTGATAGTTTCATTTCATGTCATTCTTTGTGAACTCGATGTATTTCTTATTTCTTGACAGACGACAAACACGTGAGGTTTAGTGCAAACAGTTTGAGTGTCCATAATATGAGCAGACTTGGCGAAGTAATAAGGGCTCCAGTAACGTTGTCCTGTTGTGGGTAAGTGCAGAGTAATGTAATAGTGTTGCTGGTTGTAGACCTCTACGGCGATATGTTTGATAACACGTCCGCTGATGGGATAATTAAGAATGAATAACGTTTTAAAGCGCTGATGCAACTATGTATTACCATTTAGGCAAATAAGGGTTTATGTATTTCTTTGGTATCTTCTTGTGACATCTATTTCTTCGAGCTCATAAAAGACCCTCATAGCACAGATAATAACAACGACAAATTATGGTAGTAATAGTCACTTCATCATCTACACTCGAAATCACTTAATAAGTACTATACTTCTGTTAGTATCTACTATTTTGACCACCACAAGTACCACAACACTAGATCGCGCCCGTATGTATTCATGTAGGTACCTAAAACTGAGAGAATAAAAATATAGTTTAATATAGTTGGCCGGTTTAGTCTGGTCTGGTAATAAAAGCGATTGTTATTTTTTTCTCTAGTAGGTAGCGTGGGTTCGAATGCCAGATGGGGCCTATTGTCTTAGTTATAAATTTGCGTCAGGAATTTGGAAAGACATTTGGATGAAAAGATTTAATGGGGTTTGCAGTTATACTATGGTCGGGCGGCCGGCCGTTAAACAACCCTATATCAATAGAGTATTGCATAATTTATATCCTTTTTGACCGTGTTTGGCAGAATAGCGGTGACTGGAGGCCAGATGTGTGCGTCTTTACAAGGAAATTGTCTTGGTTTTTTTAAGAAAGTAATTTATCCTTTTCTTTAATGGGCAGTTATTGGCTTGGTTTATGATTTGGAAGTGCAATGTGTTATGTTGTAAAAGTTGCCCAGATAGTTCAAGAAAACAGCCCGTGTTTTTTTCCTTTTTTTTGAGTCTCAGATACTTGTTTGGTATTTCCAGCTAGCTATGTATTATTGGGGGTTGAGTAAGTACCTAAGGTGCTATTATGTAAAGCTAAGTAAAGTGAAGTTAGTATCCACAATATTATAGGTATGTTTTCCAAACTAGGATATTTCGTTACAGTTCTTAGTTAAAACGGTACCAAAGGTATGATATAAAGTGTTATACAGCGCAAAAGCAATGGTAATTTTAATGCTGACAACCTGGTCAAATAGACATCGCTATCGGTTTTATTGAGACCAACAGGCCTTCTTAAACCAACTTTCCTGTCTAGTGCAGAACCGTAGCGCTAGTTCTAGACACATAACTTAATTAACTAATATGAACTATGCGGCCCGCTTCTAATACTCGGGCCATGGAAATTGCGTAGTGGAAATTTTAGCTAATATAGTTTAATTGAGGTACCTGTCTTACCTACCTAGTTACTAAAATAGTCAGGTATAATTTTATGGTAACGTCACGGCTATCGCTCAACGGTTCTGCGAGTCAATGTTAACTTTTGTTCTCGATTCATTAATTTAAAACTGATCAAATAAGGCGTTACTTAATGTAACTTAAGATTAGATTCAATAGGACTATAAGATTAGCTTAAATATAACTGAAATTGGTCACGTGACTGGCTCTTTCAGACTAGTGACAAATAACCTTATCTTAAGTCGATGCTAGATTATAGATTTGAAATCAAAGTTAGGTAGGTGTAATAATAATAAGTTAGTTAAAATGATAGCGTGTACAAATGATAGGTATACATTATTGAATGTTTCGCTTGGTTATTCTTAAAATGTAAATTTAGTATTAAGTATATATGTTTAGTACAGTTACATGATATTTGTATCCGATTTACATTTTGTTACCTCGCCTAGAAACAAATAAATCAGAGTTTTGAATGATTCACGGTTATTTTCATTAGACTTATATTGACCGGGATATAGACCGTGATGATGCATGCAACTGCGTCGAAATATCGGGAGCTCGACAAAAATCAAAAAGGTAATCACGGTCTATATCCCGGTCAATATAAGTCCAACAAATAAATAATTACCATTAGATTGAACTATGTGGAATACAAGCATACTATGTGTTGTGCTTATTAAATAGTAAATAAATAGTCGCGTTATATAAATTAGGCACAATGTGTATAATTAGCTAAACTGGGCGTATAATTGTAATCAGCTGATTTTATTTTATTTATTTTATTTTATTTTTATTTCAAATATGTTACACAGTAATGACAGTAAAAACCAAAGCACTGAGTAACTAAAAATACATAAGAGCATAAAAAATAAACACATAAAAGTAAGAAACGTCATCTAGATTTAGGTGACAACGTAACGTCGAGGCTTCGTTGCGTCGTCTGTCCGGGCGTAGAATTCGGCAGGTTGCCCCGGAACCGTCGAAAGACTATCTGATATCCCTTTCGTTGAGGCTTAACAACTTGGTCAAGCTAAATCTAGTTAAATAGGCACCTAAACCTAGGAGCACCGGTGTTAGCGCTAAGTAAGACAACAGAGATGGAACGAGCTCACCAATTTGGTCGCAATGAAGGTGTAGTTAGCATCCACCCGCTGCTTAACCGACGTTGGGTAGTCGGCGCCGGGCCCAGGTTGGGTATGGGCGGCGCGACGACGAGAGCCATCGGCACTTGGCTTGATTCGCTACTAGGTACTCCTAAGTATAGGTATTTAATCTAACACTGTCTCTAAAAATTGAGCGACTGTCACTGTAAGTATGTAAACACACTGCACACGCTTGTGGTGCGGCAAGAAGCTCGTAACTCGTACTGCGGATTATCTGTTTGGATGCTACTGGGTGTTTTTGGTCTCGCACTGTCTCTATAAATTGAGTAAATAAGAAAACACACGGCACACTCGTAACGCGAAAACTATAAGCTCTATACATTTTAACACTACTGTCACAAAAGTCTGAAGTTAGGTACAACGCGCGGGAGCTTTGGTCGGGTCGGGGCGCGTCGGCGGTATTTAGATGCACGTGCAGCGGTTGCACTTGGGATCTATTGTTTCGATGGGTTTTTACGCGTTTATGAGACTTGCTCCGGACACGACCGTCCACCACGGCGTCCCAAATGGTTCTCCCCCCCTTATCTCCGAAGTTTACCAACGACAAATTATGAAAATTTTAAGAAACATTGGTTTTATGCTAAATATTACAGGAAAAATATAATCGTGTTTGTATCTTGAAAACTTTTTTTTAATTCACAAAAAACTTTTCAGATTTTCTCTTTTAATTTACCCACCTTTGCGGATGTATAAAGGCTTGAAATTAATATGAGATGTTACGTAAATCATCTCCTTTCCAATAAAGTAAAAATTGTTTAAATCGGTTAACATTATAAAGAATAATCCCTGAAAACCAACATAATTACTATGGTCGCGCAAATTAGTTAGCGAATTCACCGAGAGATGGCGCTATACACAATAATGCTCAAGTACCTATACTTTTGTCTTCAAGTCAAGTCGTTAGAGTTATGTGAAAACATGAGATTATTTTAACTGGGGAGTTTGAAAGTTTGTACGGAACCCTCGGTGGGCGAGTCCGACTCGCACTTGACCGGTTTTTTTTTAATGTTTCCTTCAATTTTTGATTGGCGATGCGTATTGCGAAGTGAATGAGAAGTTGTACTTTCAGAAACAATTTAATTTAGAAAAAAATCACTCAATTATTGGCTCGTTTCCCACCTAAATCATAATAACCTAACCACAAAATTAAAAATTTGAAAAAAACCCCGACAGCGACATAGTGGACCGATTTTCATGAAACATGACTAAGAATACTTCCGACTAACTCAGCTTTAAGAAAAAAAAAAAACTAAATCTAAATCGGTTCATCCGTTCGGGTTCTACGATGCCACAGGCAGACACACACAGACAGACAGACAGACAAACAGACAGACAGACAGACAGACACGTCAAACTTATAACACCCCGTCGTTTTTGCGTCGGGGGTTAAAAACATCGTCAATCATACCTGCATAAACTTTAGGCCTATATCCAAATAAAGACAAAATTTATCGCTTATAAAAGTCACACTTCAAATATAAAATCAAACCTGCCAATACCAAACATACATGGCTATACAATTTTATTGTCTAACCTTCCCAAATACTTACCTTGCTTACCCAATGTCCTTTTAAACACCCCTTTTATACGATAACCACCCTTATTATTATAGGATGAGAGTATATTTGATGTGGAGGGTTGCATCTGATAGGAGGTGGCCAAATGGATAGGATTTCGCTTTACGATGGCCACCGGTTTAATGCCAATTTTATACACATTTGAACATGGATTCATATAACAGCATTCTATGCTGGAAGTATTTAGACCTATAGTCTGTATGTGTAGATATTTAAATAAATTAAATAAATGTAAACAAACCCCCTACCTTCCTCAGTCCTTCCTTCCTTCCTTCGTCAGTTTTCCGTGATCATGATGCATGCATATCGGGAGCTCGACAAAAATCAAAAAAGGTAATCACGGTCTATACTATATCCCGGTCAATATAAGTCTAATGTAAACAAAATCTAGCCACAAAATGCTCCTTATTAGAGCCGACTATCCGGCCATATTTGTAGTCGGCGACTAGTAAGTAACTAAACACTTTATTGTACAAGAAAAGAATACAACACAATATATTTAAAATAAAAAGTTTCAAATACAAAGGCGAACTAGTCGGCAAAAAAGGCCGATTAGTCGGCACTTCATAGGTGATAGGAAATCAATACAAATATACATTTTATGATTTATTGGACGTAAAAATTCAAATTCTGAATGCACGTTGTCTTTAATTTAAGAAGATTTTATATACCTATCAGTGGCGGCTGGTGAAAATTTCTGCTAGGCAACACTGACCTAAAAGAAACCTACCTTAACAATAGGTACTTTACTAGTGATCAATTTTAGGCAAGCCGATGGGAATCGGCTTGTATGAACCAGCCGCTGCTGATACCTATTAGCTTCTTTTTAAGAAGATTATGAAACTGCGATCACAGAGTCTGAATGTCATAAAGGAGGGAGATTCTCCCTTGTTTTAATAATTAAAGTGTCATTTCCAGGTGTACTACTAGTCCGTGTTATCAGCCGTAGAATAAAATGGTGTCCATAAAGGGGTAACAAAACGTCTGTTATCAGCCGCGCGTTAGGAAATGCTGAGTTTTTCATGTTTTGAAATGCCCAGGAGTTTATAATAGGATACTGTTGTACGAAAGCATACAACACGTAATGGAAAATGATATTTTCACCACACCAACTGGCAAAGGCTTACTTTGCTATTCGAAAACAGAATAGCAAAAATTGCAGTTAAGCCACAAGAGTTCAAAGCAATTTCATACAAATTTTAACTTGATGTCTTAAACTGGCTGGTAGAATTTACCTATAAATGATGATTTTGAATCATAAATATTGAATAAATTGATGGATTTGATTTAGTTTGATGTCTTAGTGCGTTTTCACATTATCTGATCCGATATCGGATGTCGGAAGGACTTTAAAGGCAAAAGCCCAAGATGGTGGCTTAAATGTATGGGATATTGGTTTGGTTCTACCGGGTTGATATCGGATCGGATAATGTGAAAACGCACTTATAGTCAGTATTTTGTTCGTGTTGGTGTGGTGAAAAATGTTGTGTTTCACTCGGTGGCAAAGTTTGTTTAACCTTCGTGCCTTGAAAGCCTCGCAACGCTTAAGATTCCACTTTTTGAACCACTCGCTACGCTCGCGGTTCAATATTGGAATCTTTCGCTTGCTCGGGTATCAATATTGACACGTGCGGTTAAATAACAACTTTGCCCCCTTGTAAAACAAATAACTATTCCACCACACTAACTGGTAAAGAGTCTCCTGATTATTCGAAAAAGGATAGCAAAATTGCACTTTCGACGACACCCGGAAAATTGCGGGTCGCAACTGGATGAGACTAAGCACACATTGCTAGCCCTTAGAGTTGGTCAAAGGCTCATAGCCTTATCAGAGAATACATACACTAGAGAAACTTCGTCGGGTACCACGGCGGGCGGGTGGTCTAGTGGTAAGGATGTTAGCCGCGTAAGCTGAAGACCCGGGTTCGTTTCTCGGCTCGGTCACTAGTGGGCCTTGTCGTTTTTTCTTTCGTGTATGATATCTATTTCAGTGGATGAGACTAGCCCAGTACCGGGATAAGTGGTGTAATAGAAGAGAGGCATATGCTTAGCAGTGGGCGATAAAGGGCTGATATGTCGATGATGATGAAATCTGCATTTTATTATTAAAAATGATGATTTTGGATCATTAATGTTTAATAAATGATTGAATAATTAAAAGCCGTACTAATATAGGTAATGTAGGTAGGTGCAGTGGGGTAATTTCGAATCACAGAAATGCTCAGGTAATTTCGAAATGGGAATCTTAATATGATGGAAATAATGGTGATTTTTATATGACGTTCGCAATTAGACGACTTTCGAAATTACCCCAATGCCACCTACGTATCTCACACGTGGCCATAAAAATTAATTTCCTCAAAACGTTATAAATTATGGTCACCCACCGCGTTATCACCCATATCACCCTTTGTTTCCCATATCATATTCTTTCTTACATGCCATCATAACTTTTCTTACCTCGTACAAAAAGACATCCTATCAACCTATTTTGAGCCTTCGTTCTTCGAAATAAAATACATTGTATGAGTGATTGAGATAGGAGGTTGGGTGAGGGTGACAAAGCTTTGAGCATTAATCTTGCGGACAATGTGGAAGGAATTTTATCTTGAATCGAACATGGGTTTGGGTTTGTTTCACTTGGACAGAGGGCATTATATTCGGCCTCTTGTTTTTATTTTACAAAAAACTGTGGGCGTTCTGCCACAGATTTTATGTATTTTATTAATTTTAATGTTTTTATTGTTTTACATTTTACAATTTTACTTTTTACAATTTTTATTCATCAATCAATTCAAATTAATTATTTATATCAAATCATTTTAATTTTATTTATTTACAATGAATTTAATTATGTCAAATGAATTCATTTTATATCCTAATTATTAAATTAACGATTATGTACATTAATTTTAATTGTTGATTAGCATTTAATGAATTTTACCCTTTTAACCTTTTATTCATTACTATGAAATAATTAATCTGAACTATGAATTATGGAAAATAAAATGTTTATGTCACATGTTTTGTATGTTGAAGCGGACAAACAGATTCTTGTTATTAGTAGATAGTTTAGCGCGCGGAGCGGCTGCACACAGCTGATAACGTCGCGGCGTGACCGGTTCCCGGCCGGCCGCCCTGCGCCCGCGCATGTTCCCCCGCGCGCCGCGCTCACCAGTCTATCTGCCTCTCTGACGCACAGCGCACGCCACCGCGCTGCTCGGTCGCATTCCAATCGCATTCCTTTGTGCACTCGCTCGCGCTTTATAGTTTTAAGTGCTTTTGCTTTGCCTATCTTGCATTTCTCCTTCTGTAATTGTAAACTGTTCGCTTACGCATGTGTGTGCTCAAGAATAAAGCTACAAAACGTATCCTGCTTGTTTGCTTTCACGTCTGGAGCTATACCTACTGCAAGTAAGTGGAACCCGTGGGAGATATCACTACGCGTCCCACAAAACTTTAGAAAAAATAGGGTCGTTTCGAAAAGTAAAGAGTCGTGAAATGTATGGGGTCCAACATATTCCACGAATCTTGACTTTCCGAAGAGACTCTAACGGCCTAATGTTTTGTCCACTTGTCTATCAACTACTTATTACTACTTACTGCTTGGTTTGAAAATTATATACCTAAGTTAAAAATAAGTTCTAGCTAGATACGATAAGATAAGAATATCAGTGCCAAAAAAATAGGTAGGCACACACCCTACATGAGATTTGAAATAAATCACAACATACGATTTTTCGCCAAAAATATGTTTGATAGAAAAAATTACGAAATTAATGAATAGTTAATACAATAGGTACATGATGCGATGATGACATTGATGACTAAGATACAGAGCCGTCGACCTCTTAATAATAATAGTACATTACGATACAAGTGCGTAAAAAAAGAAGTTCGACACGAGTGGCGATAAAATAAAACACGACCGAAGGGAGTGTTTTAAATCGACACGAGTTACGAATTTCCTTTTCGCACGTGTATCGTACGACGTTTTTCAGTACAGATGAGCCTCCGAAGTTTCGACCTGGCATATACTTAATGAACCACTTCTCGCACTAGTGCGTAAAAAAAACATCGTGTCGATTTAAAACACTCCCTTCGGTCGTATTTTAATTTATCGCCACTCGTTTCGAACTTCCTTTTTTACGCACTTGTATCGTAATGTACTATTCTGTCAAATAGAATAAGTATTTCGATTGAATATAGACTGGACTTAGTAGGTAATTTATAAAGAACTAGCTTTTACCCACGGCTTCGCTCGCGTTAGAAAGAGACAAAAAGTAGCCTATGTCACTCTCCATCCCTTCAACTATCTCCACTTAAAAAATCATGATAATTCGTCTCTCCGTTTTGCCATAGATGTTTTGCCGTGAAAGACGGACAAACAAACAGACACACACACTTTCCCATTTACCTCTACAATATTAGTATGGATTTTAGGTATACCTAATAACTGAATTGTCAACTTTTCGAAGTCAATTTTTAATACCTACCTACTATACTATACCTAGTCCTTGGATAAATTGTGATATTTTACAAACATTCAACACTGGGTCACAAATGTCACAATATCTAACTGTATGTATGTTTCAAGGCATAATGTGTTCAAACAAAAAGGTTTCGAAAGTGTCTGATTACACGTGCCTAGTAAAATGTTTTAGGTACTTACCTAAAACGTTTTTTCAAAATAAGTCCAAGAATGCTTAAGGTCCCAAGAGGAACCTGAGCATCGTTAATCTTAATCCAGGGGTCCTGTAATTAATGGCTATTTTTAATTACATACCGACATTTTTGCAAACTTCCCGAACGAAATGATTCCACTTGGGAGGTATGTTACTTTTCAAACTGTTTGGAAGGTAAAAATATCCGGAGCATTTAATTACATGAAAACAAGTGTTTCACAGACTTAATTGCTATAAAATCACTTATTTATGATAAAATCCTATTCAATAAGTTGCCTAGGACCGACTTTAAGCATAGTAATAATATGTTACTTATATCTCAAATATAAAAGCATAAATAAACAAATAATTAAACCCTACAAAAAAACTGTATATACAGAGCAAAATAAAGAGTGCCAGCTATATTTGCATAGTGTACCTTTGAAAGACAGGACTAATGCTGAAATCGCAAAAAAATTGGCTGTATGTATGAAACGTTCTGACTGACGTGATGTCGCTAATTTCTACGGAACATACATACTTACATATTATAATGTGGTATAGGCAGAGCACATGAAACTACTCAAGTTTCAGTGCCACTCCTGGCAAATATGGGGTGGAAGAAAACGAAAATTGTGACATTGCAGTGACAGGTTGCCATGCCAGCCTCTCGCCTACGCCACAGTTTTCTACGACACCCACGGGAAGGAAGGGGCTGCAAATATTTTTACCGATTCCACCATTGGTCCCATTACAAAACGAGGAAGCGCTTTATAAAAACAATTGGCAGGGTGCGTAGCCGAATGGCACAAACGCTCACGAAACGAAACGCTAGTAGATATCTATCCCTATCGCTCTTGCGTATTGGCGCGACAGAGCCGGACTACGTTTCCTGGTGAACCCTACATTTTTCAAATTTGCCGCCTGGGTTTAAATAGTTTTGTTTGAATACTTTTTAACCCCCGACGCAAAAACGACGGGGTGTTATAAGTTTGACGTGTCTGTCTGTCTGTTTGTGTGTGTGTCTGTCTGTGGCATCGTAGCTCCCGAACGGATGAACCGATTTATATTTAGTTTTTTTTTGTTTGAAAGCTGAATTAGTCGGGAGTGTTCATAGCCATGTTTCACCAAATCGGTCCACTATATCGGGGGTTTATTCAAAATTTTAATTTTGTGGTTAGGTTATTATTGGGTGTTTTCAGCTTTTCATTAAATAAAGGTGCTATTATTATTTTTATTTTTATTATTATAAATGGGCTTACTCTTGACCACAGACTAGCCAAAGGCAAAGACGTGGCCTACGATGGAGTGAGCTCGCCCAGAAGATGCCTGTTCACTCTTATTCTCAGTATTTATTTTCTTTCTTAGGCTAGGCTGTTTATAATATGAATATAAAAGTAAAATACAAAAACACATACAAAACAATATAAAAACATATAAACACATTATAAAAAACCTAACCTAGGGTGCCGCCAGCAGCGGGGCAGGGCCCAAGCTGCCGGTGGTTAGGGCTGCAGAGAGAGGAACCGTCGAACTATCCGCGCCGTGTCCAAGATCACCGCCTTCTGCATCTGGCCCTTGATCCAGCCACCTAGCGAGAGTCTCTTATTATTATTATTATTCATTTATTTCGTGTAACAGAGACACATATTTTGTTAGTACATAGTTACATACATACAACATACATACAATCACGCCTGTGTCCCATGAAGGGGTAGGCAGAGCACATGAAACTACTCAGGTTTCAGTGCCACTCTTAGCAAATAAGGGGTTGAAAGAAAACAAAACTGTGACATTGCAGTGACAGGTTGCCAGCCTCTCGCCTACGCCACAATTTAACCCATATCCCACAGTCGCCTTCTACGACACCCACGGGAAGAAAGGGGGTGGTGAAATTCTTAACCCGTCACCACACGGGCGTACATAGTACATAGTTACATGGCTAAAAAATCTATGGCTATGAAAAGTCTATCTGATTTAAAGGAATGTGAATATTTCTTAATGCCCTAGATGAATCTCTTGCATTACTGATGAAACAAACCACATCGGAGTTTTATTTCACTTTGAGATAGTTTTCTCGACAAGGGGGTTATTCTATATCGAGTTAGAGGTCGAAATCGAAACCTCTCGACTTAAGATGTCGACAAGTCACAAATTTTACGTCTAGAGAGAAATGTCAAATATATTGACAGAAAGATCTCAGCGAGAGAGGTGCGAAAGAACCAGCCGGTTCAAGTGTCAACTTTTTTTTTATTATGAACTGATCGGCGATTGACCCTAGTCACACCTGATGGGAAGTGAAGACAGAGTCTGATGGAGCTCACCGATTCAGTAATAGCCTATTCAAGTATTCACTCTTACTTTAAAGAGACGGAGGTCGTATTTTGTGTTAGTGTCAATATTTCTGGCTTTGTCGCGCCTCTACAGTAGAGCGATAGAGAGGGCTAGCTGCAACTTACAGATGGCTGTAGTGCGAAAAGATTTTCCATCGTATTTTTTTCGGACACGTTCGTATTTGTCATATTCAGAGAGTGTCGGTACGAGACTGTGAGAGTACTGAGACTGACTGAAACAGTATGACAGACATCGGATTCCGTAGGGCGAAACTTTTTGACAGCTAGGGATTCGACTTCCTATATCGATAAACTCATTTATCGATACTAGTTCTAAATACTAGTGATCACACAAAGGTTTGCTTATATATATATTTTTAAAGAGTATGCGCATGTGACACTGTTTGAGTTGCAGGCGTCCATAGGTTACGGTAACCGCTTTCCACCGCACCGGACCATATGCTTGTTTGCCACCGACGTAGTATAAAAAAAATATATATCTATAATAAAATAAGAACTCAATTTTCTTCTTCTTTTTTTGAAAACGTTTTTAAAAGTTTACTCGTCACAATTTATTTCGACGCTATTGATTTTAGACGCTATGAATGAATTTCATACTGGTCTTCAGAACAATAGTTACAAAAAACACACAATGTTGGGGGCGGTCACTAGTATATAGAACTAGTATCGATAAATGAGTTTATCGATATAGGAAGTCCCTAGCTGTCAAGAAGTTTCGCCCCACGGAATCCGATGTCTGAGCATGACACTTTCGTACGTTTCCGCAATAATATGTATTTGTCGTATACCTGTTTGCCACGTATGTGCGACGGTCCGCCTGATGGTAAGCGGTCACCGTAACCTATGGACGCCTGCAACTCAAGGGATCTCACATGCGCGTTGCCGATTTATTAGAAACTTGTACACTCCTTTTTTGCGACTGCGACTTCTATCGAATCGCAGAAACATACTGAAAGCAAGCTGATTACTGAATTTGTGGAAACAATTGGCAGTGACTTAGTGCGTTTTCACATTATCCGATCCGATATCGGATGTCGGAAGGATTTCAATAGAAAAAATCCAAGATGGCGCCTGTAATGTATGGGGTACCGGTCCGACATCCGATATCGGATCGGATAATGTGAAAACGCACTTTATAATAGGCCGATAGTCCACTATCATATGTTTATCATAGAAATATGATCATAGGCAACATGCCGTCCTTTTTCTTCACGTTGGAGAAAAAGGGAAGCATACAGACCTATGATCATATTTCTATGATATACATTTATGATAGTGGACTATCGGCCTTAAAGTGAGATACTGAATAGCCTTCCGTAAAAAGCAAAGCCTTTTAAACAAATGGAACTGAAAGCTTGTCTGTACTTAAGTGGTCGTTCAGTCTTTAGGACTTTATAGAGTTTTCTTCGTACTGCATGATGCGATGTAATGCTGACATAAATACACGGTGTAACTTGAGTTTGCCGAAAGATTTTAACTACGCATTTCAGAGGGCAAAATAAAGATAAATTGTTATATGACGTCAAGCTAATTTCAGCAAAAGTGTTTTGGGTAATTTTTTTCGTTTTATTGGGTGTATTTTCACATAAAAAGGAAATGTTATTCCTAAAAATGGCACTTAAAATAATGATGATGATGTGTTCCTGTTATCCCTCACTAGGGACATAGGGCTTTTAGAAGAATCTTTCACTTTTGATGATCCTGGGCGACTGCTTCCAAATCCCAGCCTAGTCCACTTGCGCCAGCCTCCTTCTCCACTGACCGCCTCCACGTGGTACAAGGCCGCCCCGACCGTCTACTGCCAGGTGTTTGCCAGCAGAGACCCTGCTTGGACAGGTGGTTGTCTGCTCTGCGTCACACCTCGGACACTGCCGATCAAATATATGAAGCAGGCGCGTTCCGCACAGTCTAAGCTCGTGTAGGTGAACGCGTACTATGCTTGTATGAGTGAAATATGACAGGTCGACTGTTCGCGATTTTGACAGGCGGTAACTGTGAGGTAACCGAGAGGGGGTGGGCGGCACTTTCAGCGGGGAGCGGGAGTGGCCATACTGTACGATAGTACTCTTTATTATACTGTGTCTGCGTAGCAAGTGCCGATGATGAGGAATACTTTGTTATAATTATTCGGGTTCCTCATGATACAACGTGTATTAATGATTTTTTTTTCTGTTTTCCGGCCAGAAAGCAAGAATTTCATAATTTTTGGAGTTTTTCCCTAGTAAAAACTATTATGTGTGTCAAACATGTTTTAGTGTTTTTTTCATTCAGTTACATACTGCACATACCTTACAGAAGAAAGACTATTTCAATATAACATATATAACATAAGGTAAGGTAAGGGGTAAGATGAAATATCTTACGTAGGTATAGCGAAGCACTGCGGGCGGCTTTCTTTCTCACCCCACAAGAGAAACGCTTCAATCTTCCCCCTCCTTACCTTACTAGCTTTATTTTGCCCTCGTCTTCGCTTGTGTTAACTTCAAAAATTGCGGAATGCTCATAATTATTTTTAAAAACCGGGACTTAGGATCTCATCCACATGGAATCCTGTCATTAATAAGTGTAAGCCGAAAATAATATCGACAGTCGTTAAATCGAATATCGTCAGTGTTGTATGTCGACAGAGTAACATCCCTAGTTCGCAAACAGTTCAAGTTGATAATCAAAACCAAGTGCGGGTAGTTCGAAAAACTCGCGCGGCTGTCAGAAGGTGTTGATGTCATTTCAAGCTAGTCTTCTCCGAGACCACGGGGACAACGCCGTCCTTGAAACGTTGGAGGTCAGTTTAATATGTAGTTATACGCGATTAAGTCCCGGTTTTAAAAAATAATTATGTGTAATAATTGTGAAAGTTTAAATCAGTGTTTTCCGGAATGCTCCATACAAACTTCCACCCCCCATTTTAGAGAAGTAGGGGGTTAGAAAGAGCCAAAAAGTAGCCTATGTCACTCTCCATCCCTTTGATTGTAATAATTAAATAAATAATAATATCCGGATTTCTTTGCAATAGCCAATTTTTCCACCCAAACTTAAACAATAGACCAGCGGTTCTCAAACTTATTTTCCCATGGAACCCTTTTAGAAAGTAAAACATCTGACGGAACCCTTAAATTAATTTTTTTTTATTGCAATCTTTATTACATGGAACTGTTTTTTATTTTTTACCAATGGTGAATATTTGGTTTTATGGAAGAGAGTTGAAGTTGCATATCAGGTACCCAAAATTCACACGGAGCCCCCAGAGAGGCTTTGCGGAGCCCTAGGGGTCCGCGGAGCACACTTTGAGAATGGCTGCCATAGACCAGTACTCTATCCATATTATTTACAATAGCTTCCAATGCCATCATACATGACATCAAATGACAAATATCTCCAAATGGCATCTACGTGTTGGATCTATATCCCCATGCACGCCTTATAAATGACCGGGCCCGAAAGACCCTACAGTTTTAAAACGGAGAAACAAATAATAATAACTATCTCCGCTTCGTTTTGACGTGAAAGACGGACAAACAAACGAACACACACTTCCCCATTTATAATTAGTATGGATTTATTTGACATAACTCATGGAAACAGCAAACTCGAGACAGAAGACTGAAGTCCCATTATAGACGAGCTGCATTCGCACCAGGAACTTCCCAGTTCTGTATAACAACGGATAATCTTTAATAATCTTGCTTAAGTCTATTTTGTTGAACGCGACAAACCCCTGAAAATAAAGAGTTAATTAAATAATAAATATAATAGGACATCCTTACACAAATTACATTAATTACACAACATAAAACTTGTAACAACAAAGCACAAAACAAATATCGGTAAAAACTTCATTACAAACAGAATAGTGCAAGCTTGGAACAAATTACCCTCTGAAGTTGTGAACTCTACCAGTGTTAATCAATTTAAAAATAGACTAGACAAACTATCTAAGTAGTGAAATCGTGCAAAGTGAACTATGATTTAGACGTACCAGCATCAGCTGCCTGTCTAAAACGAAATAATAATAATAATAAAGGCACCAGCGTGCGTAGCCGAATGGCATTTCTCCGACGCTAAACGAAAACGAAACGCTGCGCAAGTTAGTCTAGCTCGCGCCAATACGTACGAGCGATATATAGATATCTACGAGCGTTTCGTTTCGTGAGCGTTTGTGCCATTCGGCTACGCACCCTGACTACCTTTCGCGGCGTTTCGTTTTCGTTTCGCATCGAAAAAACGTGGGGGACAACTTTGAAAAAAATGGCCCCTTTTCACCTCTGGGTCTTAGGACTACAACAACATCGATCTCTCGGTTTAGCCCATGGTTGACTGGTAGAGAAGTCCGACATTTGATTTTTTTTTACTGTGCAATAAACTTTAAATTAATAAATAACAATAAGGTACCTTTTTTACTAGACAGTCTTCTCTAGAATACTGGAAGCCTCCCGTGACCAGGAAAACACTTCCGGCCCAAGTGTGGCAACTCTGCTTGTCTATCTGGATGAGAAGTCTTTCCTTTCCGGAGGCTTCTAATTCCATATTAAACACGGTGAACTGAAAACCACAAACTATGTATACTAATAAGGTCAATATTTGACAATTTTTACATCATATTTGGACGTAGTTACGCAAAAACGTTCCAATCCATCAAATTGTCATTGAAATGAAGGCTTTTGTTTTTCATACAAGGTCTAAAACTTAATGACAATTTCATATGGTTTCTGCGTAACTACGTTTTGTTCTTTTTACTCGCTAGTGCCCTAGCGGTAAGAGCGTGCAACTTTCGTTCCGGAGGTCGCGGGTTCGAACCCCGGCTCGCAACAATGAGTTTTTCGGAACTTATGTGCGAAATGTCATTTGATATTTGCCAGTCGCTTTTCGGTGAAGGAAAACATCGTGAGGAAACCGGACTAATTCCAATAAGGTCTAGTTTACCCATCGGATTGGGAGGTCAGATGGCAGTCGCTTTGGTAAAAACTAGTGCCTACGTCAAATCTTGGGATTAGTTTTCAAAGCGGACCCCTAGCTCCCTTGAGCCGTGGCAAATAGCGTAAGGAGGATGATTCAGAGCAAAAATTACAGATCGCGAAAGCGAAGAACGAACGAACGCGAAAACTCACGAAAACACATAATATGTCAGTATAATCACTAGGCTTAGGACTTTTTATGGCATACCGTGGTTCTAAAATCCGTGGAGTCACCGTATGAAAAATTTTCAAAGTCAAAGTCAAAGTCCAACAGTATGATGTCACATTAAATATAATATCTGGGCGACCGAGCTTCGCTCGGTTCTATTTTAATATATCACGTCTTTAGATAAAAAAAAAACTCTTATAAATACAAAAACAAAAAAAAAAGACAAAAAACAAAAACTTAATTTCTGACCGGGATTCGAAACCCTGACACACCTACGATCTATCTGCGTACATTAGACCGACCTCGTGCGACTGAGCTAAGCGGAATCGATGCGCGCGCGGCGAAATTAAGGACCATATTTTACGTTTACAAATGCGAAAGAAAAACTCATGAAAACTCGAAAATTCGCGTTTTCCGGGATCTAAGGCTACGCTAGATCGATTTTTCACCCCCGAAAACCCCCACAAAACAAATTTCAGCGAAATCGTTAGAGCGGTTTCCAAGATCGTCGGTATATATAAATAAATAAATAAATAAATATACAAGAATTGCTCGGTTAATAGTATAAGATAATTTATACACACTGTCACATCGTCACTGAGTTCATTTTAATCGAACGTAGTTGATTTTATCTTAATAGTAATTTTTTGGTATTATTATATAGGATTATGATAAAATTTACTAATAACATTATTAGTTAATATTAACTACGTTCGATTAAAATTAACTAGGTAACGTTATGACAGTATGTATAAATACTTATATTTAATATGACATCATACTGCTGGACTTTGACATTGACTTCGAAAATTTTTCATATGTCGACTCCACGGATTTTAGAACCACGGTATGCCATAAAAAGTCCTAAGCCTAATAATCACATTGAATGTTTATCGTTTAGATCGCCAAGTCGAGCCAAACCATTTTCAACCCCTCACTTCTTGTAGGCCGGCAGGGTGTACTCACATTTTTAAAAGGCACGTCTGCCAAAATTTTGTGATGTCCGTTAAGATAGGTAATATTCTTCGGTTTGCGAATACTGAAGGAGGCCAACCAGATCCGTCTTTTGGCGAACGGAGGCTGAGGACGGCGGCATTCTGTCACGTGATCAAGTACCATCTCTAATTTTCTCTGCAACAGTTAGCAACAAATACGGTCAAAGTGCGAAAATAGTTATTTGTTTAACAAGCGGGCAAAGTTGTTGTCTAACCACACGTGCCAATATTGATACCCGAGGAAGCGAAAGATTCCAATATTGAACCGCGAGAGTAGCGAGTGGTTCAAAAAGTGGAATCTTGAGCGTTGCGAGGGTTTCAAGGCACGAAGATTAAACAAACTTTACCACCGATTAGTGACACACTATTTTTTTTCACCATACGAACAAGAACAAAATACTGAATATAAAACATCAAACTAAATCAAATCTATCAATTTATTCAATATTTATCATTCAAAATCATCATTAAATTTATAATTAAAATCTAGTAGCCAGTTTAAAAGATCAAGTTAAAAGTATGAAATTATTTTGCACTCTCGTGGATAAAATGCAATTTTGCTATCTGTTTTCGATTAAGTGGGCAATACATCCTACATAATACTCATACATGTTCACTTCAAATGTATGCATTTATTTTTATTGCTGACTATAGCAAGCTTGTAGCTAATATTACAACTTACAGCGGCACAAATATCCAAAAATTGACTAAAAATCAAATATAAAATTAAAGCTGATCGAAACATCATGTCACCAGTCACTAATATACTTATAATATTTAAATTTTACATTGTTATGTGGTTGTAAGAGTCTATGCTTTTTTAATTCGTGCAATGTAGATATATCTCAATAATGACAACGGTTATCGAGTAGACTACATTTTTACAAATCACTGGCCAAGTGCGTGTCGGATTTGCGTTCCAACGGTTCGGGGGGGAGGCGTGTGGTTCATACTACCCAACAGTTTGTCTAGGGTTGCAAATAGAAAAAAAAACCAATTTTTTTTGGATTTATTAAAAAAAACATGAAAAAAAACCAAGCACCATGTTTTTTTTTTAAATATGGTTTTCTTTTTCATATTAACAAATAATACGACAATATAACGGTTTTTCGTGATTTGAAACGTTTCAATAACAATAACGAACATTTTAATATCGATAAACATTGAGTAGGTATGCAACCGGTTATTGGGGAATCCCCGATGTGGCGTGGAGCGTGGAGAGGCGGTGGTGTTGCCAACAGTAAATAGCGACAACTACTAACTACAGATTGTGTAAATGTTAGTTTTAGAAAACCAGAAATTAAAGTTATTAAATGTAAATTCCTTTAATAGTTAACATAAAGTCTAAAAAAACCGTATAAAAGTATTAACTGTTTTGCAAATTTTGAGATCTCGTCCTTTAAAAAAAAACATACTCCAGAAAAAAAAACTGTTTTCTTTTCACGATTTTTTTATTGGTTTTTTTCAAGCCAGAAAAAAAACCTTTTTTTGCAACCCTATTCGTGAAATATAGATATATCTCAATAATGACCTAACGTTTATAATTTAGCGGTATACATTTTATACCTACCGCTAAACTATAAGCGGGACTACATTTTTCAAGGGTTTGAGAGAGAGAGAGAGAGAGACATATGTTCCAAACTAACCAACAGCTCGTCACACGACTGTCACTGGTAAATCAGTGGATGAGGGCCTTCAAAAAACCAAATGATAACGATGAATAAGCATTCATTATTATCTTTTAATAAGTAAGCAATAATTTGTGCATGAGACACGATGACGTAGCACAATTGATTATCATGGCGCGTTTGAGGACCGAGATTATTCCGTGACACGAACTATAAGTGAACCCTTTGATTATGAATTACTTAGTACGTATCTCGCGATCACGCTGACCGGTTCTACTTTTTGGTCGACGGCTGACGCCAGTCAGAAACTCACAATGTCCATGCACAAAACGCTGCCACGAAATGTTGGAACAGTTTACCGCCACCAATCAGAAACTGGGCCTCTTTTATTTTTAATATATGTCAATAGCATTAGCGAAATACCATTGAGAGGAGAACTTAGTCTTTACGCAGATGACACATCATGTGTGTTTTATTTTGGGCAATCTATAGATGAAATAAAAACTATGGCACAAGTTGATCTAAATAAACTATACAACTGGTACCAAAATAACTTACTCACCATTAATGTAGAAAAGACCAGCTACATGATTTTTAAAGCTAAAAATAAAAAGGTCAACGATGATATACCGTTAACAATAAATAACATAAAAATAAAAAAATCTGAAGAAGAGAAGTATTTGGGTCTTATAATTGATAGTGAATTGACGTGGAAGCCTCACATTAATAAATTAAAAAATAAACTATCATCACTACGAGGGTGTCTCTTTAACACGGTGTATTGTTTTCCGCGGCAGGTAGTATACACTATATACAACTCTCTGGTGAAGTCTCACCTAAATTACCTAATAGAGATATGGGGAACTGCGAATAAGACCACGCTAAAAAGTTTACAGATAGCGCAAAATAAAATTATAAAAACACTTTTTCGATACGACTTTCTTACACCAAGCGCCAAAATTTATTCGGAAACCAAAATAATGAATCTTAATCAGCTTTATTTTAACAACATATGTATACTTATAAAGAAAATAATAGATAAGAAAATTAAATCCCAACTAACTTTTAAAACCAAAACTGAATTAGGTTTACGACCTTTACGTAACTCTAATAGTCTAAGCCTCCAACCGACGCGTACTAAATTTGGACAAAGAAACATTGGATATGAAGGAGCACAGTTTTACAATAAAATACCAACAGAAATTAAAGAATGTAAAACAGCAATTCCCGTCAACTTTGTACAATGCCACGTCAGCAAATTTTAATTGATCCTATTTTGTTACCAACATTTAGTAATATAATTCGACTTTCGTAAGATATATACAGGATAATTGTTATAATTAAGAAAATATAGATACTAGAGAACCTTAATGACGAAATAAAACTTAATAAAATCTCAATTTATCAACAAAATCTTGGTAACAAAATAGGAATTAATAAAAACAAATTTAACTTTTCCCTTAATTTTTGTACAAACTTTTCGAGAACTGCTGAAAAACATTACCACGTTTAAAAGAAAATTAAAAGAATTTGTTATTAAAAACATTTGAATCCGGCCCCGGAAATTTTAGTCAGACGGCTCAAAGGTCTGTCGTCAAGTGATAAACAACATCGTCGCGCGTACTATTGTGAATCTTATTGACAAAATCCTAAGGATACAATATAGAATAACTAGCGTATTTTGTAGTCATATTGCATATAATTCCCTACCCGCCGCTGGTCACTGGTTTTGTTCTGTTTTGTTTTGAATTAGTTATTTATGTAATTGTACTTAATGGCTAAGTTAACTAAAATTGTTTTATACCTAGTAAAAAATGACGCAAAATTTATGAAAGCACATGTACCTACTTAAACGTTATTAGCTAGCTAAAAACGTAAAAAGTAAATAAAGCTGGCATTGCTTGTACACAATTGTAATTGTTGAATTACAAAAAGACGCGTTGTACTATAATATATTTAATTTAAGTTTTAGTTAAGTTATTTTTTTAAAGCGAGTGTGCACTCGTTATACTTACTACCTAACATTTTATTTATGTTTTAGTTATATTTCTCTAAAGTAAAATGTATAATTTCTTTGAGAAAATAAAGATCTATAAACCTAACTGTAAATCCATTACCTCTTTCAAGCACAATCTTAAACAGCATCTACTTGAATCTCAACTAAATGATTAACACTAAGCGGCCACATTTGCATTTATTTACATTTACAAATAATATGTTCTGTCAGTAGGTTAACACACACACACACATTTTCTCTAACATAGTTTCTGTATAAATGATCATATGTTCTGTTAGGGTTCCGTAGTCAACTAGGAACCCTTATAGTTTCGCCATGTCTGTCTGTCCGTCCGTCCGTCCGTCCGTCCGTCCGCGGATAATCTCAGTAACCGTTAGCACTAGAAAGCTGAAATTTGATACCAATATGTATATCAATCACGCCGATAAAGTGCAAAAATAAAAAATGGGAAAAAATGTTTTATTAGGGTACCCCCCATACATGTAAAGTGGGGGCTGATTTTTTTTTTCATTCGAACCCCAACGTGTAATAGGTATATTGTTGGATAGGTATTTAAAAATGAATAAGGGTTTACTAAGATCGTTTTTTGATAATATTAATATTTTCGGAAATAATCGCTCCTAAAGGAAAAAAAAGTGCGCCCCCCCCCTCTAACTTTTATTCGCAATTTTTTTTAATACTACGTCGGTGGCAAACAAGCATACGCAGTTATGCAGTAAATATCTCATACTAAAAAAAAAATAGGCTTCATTCATCGATCGAAAGACTTACAATGTAATGGCCGGACGTGGGCCGGACATTGCTGGACTTTTCATACCTATTTGTATGTTGCATTGTGGATGGCTCATTGACAATATTTATAAATGAAAGAAAGGAAACCTAAATGGTGGTGGCTGTTCCTGTTCATAACTACATCACAGTACAATAAAGAGTACTATCGTACAGTATGGCCACTTCCGCTACCCTCTGAAAGCGCCGCCCATCCCCTCTCGGTAACCTCACAGTTACCACCTGTCAAAAACGCGAACAGTCAACCTGTCATATCTCACTCAATACACGCTTGTTACGCGTTCACCTACACGAGCTTAGAATGTGTGCTAGGAACGCGCCTCTTTCATATATTTGATCGCCAGTGTCCGAGATGTGACTACATGGTGGCCAAATACCTATAGATTTTCTTCATTTTCGTTTTATGCATGGAACGCTATATAATTATATGTAAGAATGTAAGTACATTCGAACAACAACGATACGATAGATATAGTACTGTATTACAAGACAACAAATCAAATTATTCAAATGACTTATTCAGGGTTTTATTTGGGTAAGTTAAGTAATAACAGGAAGTTGCCTAGTCATTCAGCGATAACATGCACAGGATAATTGTGGCGGCCGGGTGGTTTTATGGTAAGGACGTCGCCGCGTAAGCTGAAGAACTGGGTTCGATTCCCGGCTCCGCCAACGGTAAGCTTCATCGCTTTTCCTTTAGTGTATGATATTCGTATGGTCGTTCCTTTTGTCTCGACCTTTTGACGAGAAATGCACATCTTTCACCAATTTAAAAAAATATATTTATATTATTATTCTTGTATAAGTACACATATCGCGTGGTAAGTTGTGCAATAAATAGACAACTTACAGAGTGTAATTTTTATAACCGCCAATAATTTCTGATGATGGGCTACGTGTAGTAGGTATGTAAAACATAATACAGACAAAAGCACAGCGGTGACGTCACGCGCAGGTCGAGTTTATCGTACAGTCAACAACACACCTGTGAATTCAGACAAAGTGACAAAAATATGTTTACACACCATAATGTACAGGCAATAATTTGACGACCGGTCTGGCGCAGTCGGTAGTGAAGTGACCCTGCCTGCTGCGCCGCGGTCCCGGGTTCGAATCCCGGTAAGGGCATTTATTTGTGTGATGAACACGGATATTTGTTCCTGAGTCATGGATTATTTCTATGTATATATGTATTTGTATATTATATATATCGTTGTCTGAGTACCCACAACACAAGCCTTCTTGAGCTTACCGTGGGCCTCAGTCAATCTGTGTAAGAATGTCCTATAAAAAAAAGTATACATATGTTTGGCACTTTGTCTGTATTCTCAGTTGTGTTGTTGACATTACAACACGGCTCTCGAGAGACTATTGCGATGCAATTACTCGGCCGCGGAGTGGATCAAACATTTGCCGATCGCTCGGTTTTTCCTCAAGGAATGCAGATTGCTGCGGGGATGCATCTAAGATGCTTGTACACTACACTATACCATATGAAACCTGTTTTGATTGAGTTTATTATTATACCTAGGTCACTTGGTAAGTTTTGAGCATAATATACAACCGTATTGAGTTCCGTTAATAGCTGGGAAAGTTCTTTAGGTGGGTGGAGTCCCCATATCCCTTCAGGTGGCGAAATCCGGGAGCCGACCGCACGTAAAGTGGCAGGTAACCGGGAGCCTGACTTGAAATAAAAAGCTGTTGAGTGGCAAGGATACCGATAAAATTACAGAAAAAGTTTACCCTTCAGTAGCGGGGTCCTCACGGGTGGTCATCGCGAATGTTACTTATGTTACAAAATTATAATTTCTCAAAAAATTTAGGGATGTTGTGCATAAACCATATATCACTGGATTCATTATGAACTGGATTCATTTTTGCAAAAAAGACGGTTTTTAAAATTAAATACGTGTCTCAAATATAGCAGGCGGGTGGTACCAATCAAATTGGGTCATATGTCATATTTCAAGTTGTTTTGAAGTTAAAGGTGTTGAACCTTTACTGAATGCCGTCCTTGTTTAGTGACGAATGGTTCGTGCAAGTATGAGGAAGCTAGATATAGTTTTAGACGGTTTTATTTATATATTTAGGTATATCATCGCACGGGGTCCGGGAGCCGGTCCCTGCCACTTAACAGCTGTTTTTCCCAGAGTCCGGCTCCCGGCGCCTGCCACTTAACGGAATGTTTTATAAAATGACCGCGCCACTTCTCCTCTATGCAACTTGTAGCTCTGCCACCTGAAGGGATATTATATCAGCGCGGTCAAATTTTTCACAGAAATCGAGAAGTTGAGGAAACTGGTAACCGAAGAGCTGGTCACTTCCTCGCATGACGTATCAACATTGCGATACGTTTTTTTCCTTACATTTATTAGGTACCTAGGTATAAAAAACAAAAAGCTCATTTCTGTTAACGACATGTTGATTTTAACGGACATAAAAAAAAACACGGTTCTAACCTTAATGACCGATTGCAATCAACAAATGCGCAATCTTTCGAGACTTGTCGGTTTTATCAATATTTTTTTGCGTAAAAAATTTCTAGAACTTGTATTTTTTTAACACGCTTTTATTAGGTCGTCGTGTATGTAACTATGTAATGGAATCTGAGGCAGCTAATTTAACCATTTTTCAGGGGTCGTAGCGTAGCGTAATGAAAATTGGCAGCTGTATGTAGTTCTGATGACAATACAATAATATGGTAAAGTTGAACTGATCTGATGATGGAGCCGGAAGATATGAACTGGAACTACATGATGGAACATCGTATCATAACTGTTTTTGGGTTTCTTAGGAAAATCTTGTAATGAACTTTGACTACGATTAGGTTTCAAAGTCTGATGATGGAGCCGGAAGATATGAACTGGAACTACATGATGGAACATCGTATCATAACTGTTTTTGGGTTTCTTAGAAAAGTCTTCTAATTAAATTTGACTACGATTAGGTTTCAAGGTCTGATAATGGAGCCGGAAGATATGAACTGGAACTACATGATGGAACTTCGTATCATAGCTGTTTTTGAGTTTCTTAGAAAAGTCTTGTAATGAACTTTGACCACGATTAGGTTTCCCGAAGATAGGCACTGGCAGTCCATAGTGGCATATCGTATCATAGTTGTGTTTGCGCTTTTCAACGTTATAACAAACCTATTATTGATCGAAGCGAAGCGAGACCTAAGTTAGGTTAGGGTTTTCTTGCGACCCTTATGAACGGAAAAAGGAAAGACCGATTAAGTATCTAAACTAAGTTAGGTAAGGGTCTTTTTTGTGATCCTTAAATATGCAACCCAACCCAAGTCGCGGGCTTAGAAAACAAAAGTTGATAACAAAACCAAAATGGGGGCGAATCCCCCACAAGGGGGGTTCGGGGGGCGAAGCCCCCCTCAAAAAAGAAAGATCAAAGTAGTATGGCTAGTCTGTGGCCAAGAGTACGCCCATTTATAATAATAAAAAAAAAGTATTTAAAATAAGTTGGGTTAGGGTTTTCTTGTGACCCTTAAGAGTAAAAATAAGGGGGGCTCGGGGAGCGAAGCCCCCCGCAAAAAAGAAAGATCAACGTAGTATTTAAAATAAGTTGGGTTAGGGTTTTCTTGTGGCCCTTAAGAGTAAAACTAAGGGGGTCGGGGGGGCGAAGCCCCCCGCAAAAAAGAAAGATCAATTTTGTATTTAAAATAAGTTGGGTTAGGGATTTCCTGTGACCCTTAAGAGCAAATAAAGGGAGGCTTTATCAACGAAAATTTTCACGCCACGCCACTGCTAAGCATGTCGCGAAGGTCTACAGATCTCAGAGCCACTATTAGTCTTTTAGTTGCTTAGAAAAATGTCACGTCCACGTTCCATATCCAGGTTCAACCCCAAGTAAATATACTAGAGTGCGACTGAGAAAATTTAACACTTTGTCTCTTTCCTACTCTGTAAAATGAAATCCTTAAGTTCTGTATTGCATTAATCTTCAAATTAGCGCACCAGCACCACTTTGAAAAAAATTTAGATTTTTTCCCTACATACTAAAATTTCTTCCCAAAGCTGCCGAAACTCAAATTCGCTCAACCAACCCACACAACCCTAATCGATTGCACAGGCCGGCACTGGCTCCTAGTGATTTCAAGTTGGGCATCTACCGTGCACAAGATGCAAGGCACTACGCAGTGGTGTACTTAGGGTCCCGAACTTTTGCGGTTGGACAGGCGCATGTGGCCCTGAGTAGAGTAAAATCACTTAGTGCTCTCCAGATAGAAGAGCTAGATTGTTCTAAGCTGCAGGTAAAACACCATGCAACACCATGCAATGCAATACAGACACACTGGCGGAGATGGAGAGAATGTAGGCTCAATGAAATATAAATTGAAATAACAATAAAAATTCAATGAATTAATGAATGACTTTATTGCGATAAACTTGGTACCTATACATCAGGTGGTATTAATTATTATTAAGTAGCAATACATGTTAAGCCACAAATGGCTTGCGAAATTCGCCTACTTGAAATAAATGTATGTTTAAATTTTAAAGATATTTCATTATTAACGACTAAAAAGTATACAATAAATTTATAGTTTAAAAAACACTAGAAAAAACACGCTTTTTATACATGCACGAAAAATCCAAAAATAAATTATGGATCGTTCAAGTTGTCTCTATTTCTGGGATGAAGAGTAAACTATGTGCTTTTTTAAATTATAATATTTGATTGTAAAAGCGTGGGGCGCTGTAACAGGAAAAACTTTTTGTATAACTTGCTGAGAAATCAAGTTAAGCTATGTTACGAGAAGCAGTTTACACAGCGCGCTAACTAGACTTGCAGCACGACTGCAGCGCCCCACGCTTTTACAATCAAATATTATAATTAAAAGTTTAGGTACTCTTCATCCCAGAAATAGAGACAACTTGAACGATCCATAATTTATTTTTGGCTTTTACGTGCATTTATAAAAGCGTGTTTTTCGAGTGTTTTTTAAACTATAAATTTATTTTAACACAGATTATTATTATTTTTATCTGTGTCGGACCGTTTTGATATTTTTATTTTAAAAGACTCTAGAGCCAACCAAAAATTTCTGAAAACGGCCTTTTTCAATATGGCTCAAAAAAAGGTGTGAATACTCAAGATCGGTAACAATTAGCCAAAAAATCTAAACGGTCCGACACAGATTATTTCATTGTTATTCAGATTCTCAAATTTCGTTCCGTTTAAATAAGTTTTGAAGGAGGAACCAGTCGAGAGCGGAACCTCGATTTTAAAGATTTTTTCGCAATATCTTTTAACTGAGTTGTTCTTAATGGACATTTTTTTTCGATAAATCTAGTTAATAACACTAGTATATTTAACTGAAATTGCCAAATTGAAAGGACCAAAGGGAAAGGAATTCTATTTTATCATTTTCGCTCCCGTAGCGTCTTAATTCTGCAGTGAGTAATAACCTTAATAGTAGGAAGTGCCGCTGTTACTGATTGCGGGATTCAGAGGAAATGCAAACTATTCCCCATTGTCTGTTGTTGACGTAAAGTGCATGAAAATGTGTAGAGAAAATATTTACCTTATCTTTTTACCCGGCTACGATTTATAACCGGCAATATTTCTTATCAAAAGAGATGGCGCAGGAAAAAACTGGAAAATACTCCACCGACAAGCGATTAACTATTCGGAAAATATCGTCGGTTATAAAAATTACACCCTGTTATATAATTTTTATAACCGACGATATTTTCTGAATAGTCAATCGCTTTTAATTTTAACATTGTAACATTGTGATATTAAATAAAGCCATTCTATGTCTATGTCTATGTCTTGTCGGTGGAGTATTTTCCAGTTTTTTCCTGCGCCATCTCTTTGACTCTTTGATAAGAAATATTGCCGGTTATAAAAATTACAACCTGTAAGTGGGTACCTATGTAGCTATTGTAGATTGTAGTTTATCAGTGAATACATCAATATTTACAGTAAATGCCGATTAAATTACGTTAACTATAGAATTTTAATTTCAAATAAACGTATTTAAATGTAGGAAACACGGTTGTTAGTATTGTTACGTTTTTAATGTATGATAATCTTTAATGATAATCTGATATGCTTATTACTTTTAGGAGTACAATAAATAAATAATTACCTATAACCTATCTTCTCTCTATATACATAAATAATGAACCTTGACTGACTGATTCATCAACGTTATATGTTAGTGTATTTTGAAAAGGGGGTTAAAAAGGGATGAATAAGAAATAATTATATTCAATGTTAGGAATTTAAAACATTTAAGAAAAGTACTTTAAGAGTTTTTGGATTTTCATCCTCTAAGGGGGTTAAGAAGGGGTAAAAAGGTTGCACATGAGGGACAAGTTATATTTTAAGGTCGAGACTTGAAACTTAGTATAGAGGTAGAGAAGTAAAATACAAGAAAAGTGTAATCTGCGTTAATTTTTATCATCCCCATAGAAAGTTAAAAAGGGGATGAAATTAGTACATATTTTAATTCAGGAACTTGAAACTTAGTTGAAACCTTGAACCAGAATTTAAAAAAATACAATTATACCTATTCAGTACTTTTTGAAATTCAACTTTATAGTATAGCTCCCTAGTAGAAGAAAAGTGTAATTTTGACCCATCCTAATGGGGAAGAAAAGTACCACTTGGCTCGCTAATATTAGGAAGAAAGAATTTTTATCAGGAAATGAACTCATACCGTAAAATAAATCCACGCGAACAAATCCATGGCAAACAGCTAGTATATAATATAAATTTAATGATACATGCCTACCTACTCGTCTCAATGCTCAAAAATAATTTTATTATTGTTGTGTAATGTAAAGCGAAATGATTCGAGCGTACGCAGTGGTTTATATAGCCATTTTGAATATAATGTCTGTCCATAATGGCGCAGTAAGTACTATTAGGGGATAAACTAACTAACTATTTTCAGTGATCCAAAGCAAATCTTGGCCTCCTAAATGCGAAATCGCCACCTGCCAGTCACTCACTGACTTGAAGGTTGAAACTGACGCAGATCCGTCGACACACTGTCCTCCCAGCGATACCTGGGTCGATTAACAGGGGATGTAATGCAAAATTATGTTCAGAAGTCGCCTCAACCGCATTAGGCCTGATTTAGACGGCGTGCGAACTCGCATGCGATTTTAGTTACATTGCGGGCTGTTGAGGTAACATGCAATTTTGCACAGCCATCAAATACCGCAATGTAATAAAACTCATATGCGAGTTCTCGTATACCGTCTAAATGGGCCCTTAAGGAGGGCCACGGATGCAGAGGTACGAACCATGTTCGTTCCCCGTTGTCGCACTTGTTAACAAAACTTGCCCTTAGTAAACTAAACGCCTATGAAAAAATTTCAAATATGGTTTACTGTGCACTCTGCCGGCAGAACAATCCTATAAATTCTAATCTTAAAGATAATGTTCTCAAATGATGACTTCCACGAGACTTTTCTCGTGAAAATTTCCAGTTATTTAAGGACATTTTGAGAATGTGTTGTACCTACTTGCCGGTGTGGTGTTTAAGAATTGCGCCACCCCCTTTCTTCCCCTCGTCGATTGTGGGATATGGGTTAAATTGTGGCGCAGGCGAGAGGCTAGCAATCTGTCACTGAAATGTCACAATGTCGTTTTCTTTGAAGCATGTTTAAGCCCTTAATTGCCAAGAGTGGCACTAAAAACTAAAACTTGAGTAGTCTACCCCTTTATGAGATACAGGCGTGATTGTATGTAATTTATGTTGTGCCTACATTGTCCAGATCCAGTACGAGGTCGTTCTAGAAAACGCATCCAACTGCAGTAAGCCTGTGCCGCCGTATCCTAGGAAACAGATGTTTTCCTCGACCTTCGTCATACACAGACATAAGGGGACGGTCTTCCTCGGCGGCTACCACAGGGTGCTTGCTGAATTCATGTTTCATAACGTAAGTACTTAAGTAATCCACTTAAATGTAAAGTTCTACCTACTTATTCAAAATACTACCATCTTTCTTCAGGAGCCTACACCTTTGGCAATGGACTTCAATTTCAATTCAATTCAAAATATCTTTATTCATGTAGGCCTAGTTACAAGCTCTTATGAATAGTTCATTACATATATATTATGATCTTAATCTAACCTAATTATCAGAGCAATTTATTGTTGTAAATTATTGTTCATAATAATATTGAGTCTATAATATACAATTTCATATAAAAATAATCGTTAAACAAAAAATATATAATTAGGTATATGTATATATAAAAATACATGTCTAGAATATTTCTAGGAAAAATCCAATGTCCAAAAAAATACAATATTAATTTCATCAACAATAATCATAATAAAAAACGTAAAAATAAGAAACCATTTCGAATAACAATTAATCCCACGTTGTTTTATCATTCATGTAGTCTTGCGTTGTATAATAAGCTTTAGAAATGAGTACACGCTTTACATGATTCTTAAATTTATTAATTGACAAGTCAGTAATATGATTCGGAAGTTTATTATAAAATCGAACACAATTACCCATGAATGATTTTTTAATTTTACAGAGCCGTGTGAAGGGCACCGCGAGTTTATGTTTATTTCTAGTATTTATATTATGTACATCACAGTTTTTCTTAAAATTACAAATGTTTTTATGTACATACATAATATTCTCATAAATATATTGACAATGCACTGTCATTATATTAATGTCCTTAAATTTATCTCTAAGTGAGTCTCTATGGTTCATTTTATATATTGCTCGAATAGCCCTCTTCTGCAGAATAAATATGGTATTTATCTCTGAAGCACTGCCCCAAAGTAAAATACCATATGACATAATGCTGTGAAAGTAACTAAAATAAACTAATCGAGCTGTTTTCACGTCTGTTAACTGACGGATCTTGCTCACTGCAAAAGCTGCAGAACTAAGTCTATTCGAGAGGTTAACAATATGGGGACCCCACTGAAGTTTAGAATCTAAAGTTATACCAAGAAAAACTGTACTATCTACCAGTTCCAATTCCTCATCCTTCACAACGACACTTGTTTGCTCATTCCTTACGTTACTATTAGTGACAAACTTAATACATTTAGTCTTTTTTTCATTTAATAATAAATTATTAGCATTGAACCAGTTCACTACTTTAGAGATAGCATTGTTTACATCACTGTGAGCTTGTTGCTGTCGTTTGAGTTTGAAAATAAGTGAGGTGTCGTCTGCAAACAATACTATATCATGGTGGGTCTTTACAAGGAATGGCAACGCCACGGCTGGGCTCACAACTTTAAATTTCATCATAACTTTTTTCTGGTACGCCAAAAAAATTTGAAAAAAATATATTGACAGGTACCAAATAGGTAGAAAATATTGACTAAGATATCAATTAGTAGTGTTGTCTAGAACTATGTAAACCAAAAATGGTCCAGACATCCTGACGTCAGAATGTCTGGCCACTTTATTCGCTCGATTTTTCGAAATCAGTGGAGGTACCAAATATATGTACTCAGGTACCAAATAGTATCAAATATTTTTAACTTCTGATTAGCAGAAACGTCTGCAATCGATGCCACTACTTACTCCATCCAGACTTACTTTATCCAGAGGCCGTGAGTTCAAGTCTCACCCAAGGCAGACATTTTCCACTTTTAAATTTATTCTAAGCCTAGTATCAAATAGGCACTAAATTTTAGTATGTACTAAACATCAAATATCTGTAGTGGTCCAGGGGTCCTGACGCTCACGAACCTGCGACAGGCCTACGTCACTGGCTCAGGGTCGCGCGTTAAGTACCTACCCGCTTGCAGTTGCCTCGAGATAACAAGTGGCCGAGAGATGCCGAGGGGCGCCACGTATTCTTCTGAGTTTTACATAGTATCTTATTAGTATTAGTTAAATAAAGCGTAGGTATTTGTCGTTTTGAGGGCAAGTGAAGGATGTGTTACGTTAGTAACTTATTAATAACCTGTGCCTGCGAACTACCAACTTAGCCAAGTTTAGGAATTAAGGGAAGGAATGGAAAGATTCACGCGCATCCAGCTACTTGGTCACAGCTACTGTTCCGGCAAAACAGTAGGTCGCAGGTTTAAGTGCGGATTCGGAAGAAATATCGGCAGGTGTGATTTTTTTCTCTTTTTTTAATATAAATGCAGCATATAAGAATCGCCGGTATAGAAACGCCGCGATAGAAACGCCGAATCCATCTCTTGTTTTCTCCACAGTCCACTTACCTACATAGTTTATGCTGACATTATTCTTTCTCTAACTTATATTGTTGTTCCTATATTCAGTTCAGCGTGTCTACATACAGAATGGGAGCCAGACAGCCAGAGTTGTTGGCCCAATTGGACAAGCTCGACTGCCGAAGTATTTTCGGCAAGATGTTCTTACTCATGGGTGGATTCCGGTATTCTAGTAAGGACTGCCGCGTCGAGAGGGTAAGCTGGAGTCAACATTTTAGTTCATCTTTTTTAAAGTTTCCCGTAGAACTGGTGCCGTGGCCGAATGGCATTTCTGCGACGCGAAACGAAAACGAAACGCCGCGAAAGGTAAATAGTTTGATTCTGTCGCGCCAATACGCGAGAGCGATAGAGATAGATATCTACGAGCGTTTCGTTCCTTGAGCGTTTCTTGAGCGTTTGCGTCATTCGGCTATGTAACCTGGGTGGCTAGCCGAATGGCACAATCGCTCACGAAACGCTCACGAAACGAAGCGCTAGTAGATATCTATCTCTATCGCGCTTGCGTATTGGCGCGACAGAGCCAGCGGCGTATCGCTTTCGTTTGGCGTCGGAGAAATGCCATTCGGCTACGGGGCCTGAGCTCTCACATGTCATGTCCCAAATGAGCTGTGGAACATGATCGCCACTGAGAGGAAGCAACTTAAATCAAGGATCCGGATCCGGGAGACCACGTCTGTAATGGCGAGGTGATTTCAACTTCTTTTAAAGAACAGAGACTGCGCATAATCGACACATTTAAAAGAGTTGGGAATGGAGGCCTTAGTCTAATACTATAGGATCCTAACAAATTAAGGGCATAATTATTCAGTTATCTCGGTTTCATAGGAGCGATGAAATTAAGATCATACCATCCCATACCCACCCACCACACATAGATGGCGCCACCAAAAATGCCTTGTTGTCCTCGATTATTTTGTAGATTTGCGTTAAGTGTCACTTTCGAGCCATAAATCTATGCCAAAAGTGACACTTAACGTCATATACAAGTATAATCGAAAGCTACAAGACATTTTTTGTGGCGCCATCTATGTGTGGTGTAGTGTATGCGCGTTCTTAGGCGGTCGCATTTTATGTATGGGATGGTAAGATGGTATGATCTTCTTATGTTTAATCTATGATAAACCATAGTAAATTCACGTAGCAGCAGGCCTAGCACATGATGGCCGCGGGAGTATGTCGCCGCGAGATAGACTACCTGTCCTTATGTCATTAATACAATTAGACAAAGACGTGTCATCTATCTCGCGGCGACATACTCCCGCGGCCATCATGTGCTAGGCCTACTGGTGTGAAAAATATTAGTTTCTAAATACAGACAACGAATTGTCGAAGTTGTAACTTGTAATTCAACTCAATTATTAAGAATCTAATGAATCTCTTATTTCCAGGGTACATACAAGTTTATGGACATCGACTTCAACAAACTGCTGCACTCTGTCCCAAACTGGCACTTCATCGGCAGCTACGTACACCGGTCCAGCTTGACATACAACCACACATCTGTCTTTTGCTTTGATTTCTCCATATTGGTTAAAAATTAGACGACTATGGACGTAGAAGGCGACTATGGGATATGGGTTAAATTGTGGTGTAGGCGAGAGGCTGGCAACCTGTCACTGCAATGCCACAGTTTCGTTTTCTTTTAACCCTTTATTTGCCAAGAGTGGCCCTGAAGCTTTAGTAGTTTCATGTGCTCTGCCTACCCCTTTATGGGATACAGGCGTGATTGTATGTATGTATGTATGGTTAAAAATTAACCCGCTTATTCATAAACGTGCTCTAAACTTATCAAGCCGATAAAGTTCGTTTGTCCCTTTCCGACGTATTGTTTTTTTTTAATACTACGTCGGTGGCAAGCAAGCATACGGCCCGCCTGATGTAAAGCGGCCACCGTAACCTACGCCTGCAACTCAAACAGTGCGAAAAGGTGAGGTTGGTGTGATAGAAAAGGACAAACGAACTTTATCGGCTTGATAACTGGATGCTGATAAGCAACAATGTGTCAACCCACACGCCAACCATTTTGAGAAAATGGCGTCTAAAGATTTTTTCTCATTTTTTTGTGTTTCTCTTAAAAAAAATTGTTTTTATATAGATTGTTGTGTTTTTCAGCTATAATACGTTCAGTAGTAGTGATTATTGTAGCTTAATTTCAAAACAAACTTCAATTTGACGAAATAATGCCCTTTTCTTTTATTGCGAATTGTTCGACGACGTCAAACTTTTTCAAGACTGTGTTATGATACTTAACCCACTTTTGCTAATTGTTTAAAAATATCTATGAGTCTTAAATAAACATGTTAAAGCACATAAATTGTTATTGTAAAATACTCTACCTATGCATATTTTTAACTTTATAAGTGTTAAGTAACATATCAGTCATGGTCACTTATGTTATTAGGTATGTAGGAATCAATACATTATTTATTAATCAAACCTTTTAATGATTTTTCTACTCCCGAACTGTTATTCGTCATTCACAGGATTGTGCGTATCGAAAAAACTGAAAACGCATTGTTTGGTTCTGTAATCATGGCAACGCATTGCATTAACGATACTGCGTGCGTGCGCGGAAAGGCTTTGGGCAGCTGAGCTGACAGTGCAAACCTTTGCAATACAGGAAACAGTGTGAATTTCGCGAGAATTATTAAAAAAAAACTATTAAAAACCAAGTGCATGGTCTTTGTAAAAGTATTGTATGCAATGGTGTTTAACTGACTCCAAAATACTCGTGGAAAGTACGCCACTCATATTTCTTGACCTCCTTTAAACGCCTGTTGAATAAAATACTATAAATTAACTATTAGAGTAATGATCATTTCTAGACACATATTTAAATTATCTGTGCTTTTTCAACAAAAAATCGTTACAAAAACCAAATAATCATCTTTAAAAAAAATAAACTACTTATCTAAAATATACAACAAAATATTTTTTGACGCTAAGAAATAGACTAAGTCATTTAAATTATGAATAACTTATGACTTGTACAAGAACAAAACATAAAATATATTTAACAAAATAATAAACTACCATTCAGTAACTATTCAAAAATCAAACAATATTTTTATGCATACATTAACACGTCTTAATGTAATTAGTAATTATAAAAAAATAGTAGCTTATATTAGATTTTTATATAAACACGTACTTGTAAAGAATGTTTGCAAATTATAATAACGAACATGTATATTCATAACTTAAAATGTTCAATTTCGTACTGAATTTACCATTCATGTGCAAAAATATACTAATGGACTAAGTCATAACTTATTCAAACATAAATTAATATTAAAAGTTATATTTTACAATATAGTGTCATGGTACTTATACACCAAAAACGAACAATTTATGACCCGAATATAATTTAACAATAATGACTTATGTTTTATAACACGGGTCGTAGCATAAAACAACGAATAAAATATCATTTTGCAATAATCATTCAAGTCTCATAGTGGGTAACTATGTCATTTTTTACGTTTTGCAAGAATGAGTCAAGTGTAAAAAAATCGTTGAGTCAACCCTCATAACACATTATTGTAATTTAAATATGTCTTCTGCCAATTACTATAATAAGTTAAGGTTCTTGACACATTAATGCAAAACAGGCAACACGCGATAAAGGATTTGTGTTAACCTATTTTTTTACTTTTGGGATAGTAAAAATTTTCAAAATGAAAAGGTCATTTTTGCAAATAGAAGTTTAAAAATCCAGCTATAACATGGCATTAAAATCTCATTTTTTTAGTTTTTGTGGGTTGACACATTATTGCTTATCACCATCCAACTTTAGAATACGTTTATAAGGGAGTAAGACGATACAGGAGAGGTCAATTCTCCATCACGCTCTCGACTATTTCCTCCCTCGTTTTTGAAGATAGAGCATTTTTTCAACACAGATTATTTCCAAAAACTGTCATTGATTGGCGCAAAAAGGTGTGGTATTCGAAATTGGTAACAATTAGCCAAAAAAATTACACTGTCCGACATAGATAATTTCATTGTTATTCAGATTCTCAAATTCTGTTATGATTGATTAAGTTTTGAAGGAGGAAACAGTCGAGAGCGGAACCTCGATTTTAAAGATTTTTCGCATTTAACTGAGGTGTTCTGAATGGACAATTTATTTTAGATAAATCTAGTTAATAACACTAGTACATTTAACCGAAATTCCCAAATTGAAAGGGGGAGTCCTTTCCATTTTAGCATTGTCGCTCCTGTAGCGTCTTAATATTTTCGGTACAGTAAACCAATTTGAATCATAGGCCACTGTAGAACCTTTGCACATTAAACGTCAATGTGACTTCTTATGGCAAATAGAACGACTTAAATGAGGGTTCTAGAGTGGCCTAGGATTTAAATTGGTTGACTGTACATTGAGTGGCCTGAGTGCGCGGTCATATTGAGCATGCAGCGGGGTGGGACGTGCGTCGTGCAGGGGGGTTACCATGACGTGCTAAAGCCATTCAGTTTAGGTTGAGAGAGAGGGACGAAGCTATGTAACTGCTATAGCTGTGTCCCTCTCTCTCAACCTAAACTGAACGGCTTTAGCACGTCATGGTAACCGCCCCAAACAATTGAAGCTCATACAGTCCTGAGTCGACGCTGGATAGGGTGGACGCATTGCTCACCCGCTCCGCTAGATCGAACGCTCCGCTCCTAGTGTACACTTATGGCCCAGCCACGACATTGGTCTAAGCGCGACAGCGGTGAGCGGCAGCCATACGTGCGAATGAAGAGTCCCATCGCTGTCTCGCTCCAATGTATGGCCGCCGCTCACCGCTGTCGCGCTCAGACCAATGTCGTGGCTGAGCCGTTAGGCCTTGTACAGACGACGATTCGCAAAGGGCTTCTTTGACTGAATATCGTAGAATCTCATTATGACTATCGTTGCTACAACTACATCAACACCCGACTCTATAAGAAGGAAGTCTCCGCGTCTGTCTACCGTATAATTATGTCAGTTTGTTAATAATTATCATTAATAGTCTTCAAACCTTTCGGGTTGGAAGGTCAGATGGCAGTCGCTTTCGTAAAACTAGTGCCTACGCCAAATCTTGGGATTAGTTGTCAAAGCGGACTGCAGGCTCCGATGAGCGGTGGCAAATGCCGGGATAATGCAAGAAGGATGATGAGTCTTTACACCTGGCGGGGACTGGTTCTTTGGATGTAACTATCACATTGTGCGCTCGGGGATGGTATCCGCCACGTGTATCCCTTGCCTTTAGATTAAATTGTCTAAAAGGGACTCTGTGCTGTTGGCTTCGGCTTCACGCATGTCTCCCAAAAGTCCAGGACCCCATGGTCCCCGGTAATTCTCAATCGTCTAGTCTATATTCTAATTGCCGCGACGTTTCTATTTTTAGTGGAATTTAAATTCTGATAAATTTGTATTAGAACTGAAATTCCACTGAAAACAAATGAGTCGCGGTAATTAGAATTCGCCCTTACGTCTTGAGAATGACCGTCCCGAGATATGGTAATACATACAAATAATTATCATAAAATTAATATTAATATTATTATAATAAAATTATGCTAATATTTTTTGACGACCGACCAATCTTACCTCAAGGATCCAGTCTGAAATAAAAGCGGATCCGTTGCTGAGATTAGAACCCATTGCCAACCTCTTTTTAACATTTTATTAAGATACATGTACTATTTTCACTAAGGTAATAAATATGAATGCTTCAATTTATAATTGTAACGTTTTGTGGCAGAAATAAATTAAGTTTCGTTTTTCAACGCCTTATTTAATATTAGAGCTGTTACAGGAAAACCCTTGTATGAAAAGTTGTTGAAAGAAAATGATGAATTGAAAAAAAAAAAACCGGCCAAGAGCGTGTCGGGCCACGCTCAGTGTAGGGTTCCGTAGTTTTCTGTATTTTTTTCAAAAACTACTGAACATATCAAGTTCAAAATAATTTTCCTAGAAAGTATTTATAAAGTTCTACTTTTGTGATTTTTTTTCATATTTTTTAAACATATGGTTCAAAAGTTAAAGGGGGGGGACGCACTTTTTTTCCTTCAGGAGCGATTATTTTCAAAAATATTAATATTATCAAAAAACGATCTTAGTAAACCCTTATTCATTTTTAAATACCTATCCAACATTATATCACACGTTGGGGTTGGAATGAAAAAAGAAATCAGCCCCCACTTTACATGTAGGGGAAGTACCCTAATAAAACATTTTTTTCCATTTTTTATTTTTGCACTTTGTTGGCGTGATTGCTATACATATTGGTACCAAATTTCAGCTTTCTAGTGCTAACGGTTACTGAGATTATCCGCGGACGGACGGACAGACGGACGGACGGACGGACAGACAGACAGACATGGCGAAACTATAAGGGTTCCTACGTTCCTAGTTGACTACGGAACCCTAAAAACGATTGATAATTTTTAGAATAAAATTTAAAACATCTGGCATTCTGCCAAATGACCAACATCGCATCCATAGCCTGCGAATCTTTTTAGGGTTCTGTAGTCAACTAGGAACCCTTATAGTTTCGCCATGTCTGTCTGTCTGTCTGTCCGTCCGTCCGTCCGTCCGTCCGTCCGTCCGCGGATGATCTCAGTAACCGTTAGCACTAGAAACTGAAATTTGGTACCAATATGTATATCAATCACGCCAACAAAGTGCAAAAATAAAAAATGGAAAAAAATGTTTTATTAGGGTACCCCCCATACATGTAAAGTGGGGGCTGATTTTTTTTTTCATTCCAACCCCAACGTGGTGTTATATTGTTGGATAGGTATTAAAAAATGAATAAGGGTTTACTAAGATCGTTTTTTGATAATATTAATATTTTCGGAAATAATCGCTCCTAAAGGAAAAAAAAGTGCGTCCCCCCCCCTCTAACTTTTGAACCATATGTTTAAAAAATATGACAAAAATCACAAAAGTAGAACTTTATAAATACTTTCTAGGAAAATTGTTTTGAACTTGATAGGTTCAGTAGTTTTTGAGAAAAATACGGAAAACTACGGAACCCTACACTGAGCGTGGCCCGACACGCTCTTGGCCGGTTTTTTTACCATATTGACCCAGGTGACCCCTTGGGTTGGGTCCCTAGCGACATTTACCCCAAGACCGCTCTTAAACGGCTACCGGAGTTCCAATTGATATTGGCTTCAGATAGGTATTTCTGCTTTAAAAAAATAATAAATATGTGGTATATTATGTGACTAGTTTCTAGTTTCCGTATTCCAAAAATACATGATCTACAAAAAATTTGGTCACAAAATTGCATACGAATCGGTTGTGAATTGCGACTATGTGCAGAAGAGACATACGGACATATGTACGTACGAAACAAGTTTTAAAAGTGACCTTTGCGTTCGCAAAACGTTATTTTTGGTCAGTTACAACTAGATAGTGCCAACAAACACTATAATTATATAGTCATCAGCTAAAGTAGGATCAAAACACGCATGATTAAGGACAAAATCATCAACTAGAACCTAATACTGCAAAACTATGGAACCCCCTTTAGTTTTATTGTGTAAACAGCGTCCATGTAAACTAGTCTGTTTAAAAATATAATCTAAAAAGATGTTAACAGTGATTCGATGTAGTATCTTGTATATGTTCATTTATTTTTATTTATTATGTAACGCTTCGAAAAGTGTCAGGAAATCGGTATGTTTTAAATGGTCATAATAAGCTTTGTTTTGAATTTTTGATGCTTAATTTTTTGATTCAGACGTTGGCGATGCCGTAAAATAAATATAAAAAAAAAATGTAAATCCAAGTAAGTGGTAATATTTTTCCTTTAAATGGTGCGGTAAATAATATTGTACCGCACCAGAGGAACCCTACCACTTCTCAAAGAAAAATTAATTACCACCATAGATTAAATATAAAAAGATCATACCATCCTATACATTAAAATGCGACCGCCTAAGAACGCGCATACACTACACCACACATAGATGGCGCCAAAAAAAAAAATGTCTTGTAGCTTTCGATTATTTATAGTTGTAGATGGCGTTAAGTGTCACTTTTGACATAGATTTATGGCTCGAAAGTGACACTTAACGCTAATGTACAAATAATCGATGGCAACAAGGCATATTTCGTGTCGCCATCTGTGTGGTGTAGTGTATGAGCGTTCTTAGGTGGTCGCATTTTAATGTATGGGATGGTGTGATCTTCTTATATTTAATCTATGTTACCATTGTGGTAAAAAAATTACCTGAAGAGAAGCGGAGTATAAGTCCGACCCTGTTTAACTTTTTTTATTATTAATGTACGTGCGCCTAAGATGGCTCATCTTTATTTTTATAGTTCTCATATTTAGGGTTCCGTAGTCAACTACACCCTTATAGTTTCGCCATGTCTGTCTGTCTGTCCGTCCGTCCGTCCGCGGATAATCTTAGTGATCGTTAGCACTAGAAAGCTGAAATTTGGTACCAATATGTATATTAATCACGGAACATCTAGTAACATTTAAGAGCTCAGGAAACTGCACACAAATAGATTACATACTCTGCCAAAAACAGTCTCTAAAATATGTTAGGGACTGCAAAGTGATCCCGGGAGAGGAACTTGTATCACAGCATAGATTACTGGTGTCAATCTTCCTATTACCGAAGCCTTTTAAAATTCAAAGGGATAAAACACCAAAACGCTCCTTGAAAAACATAGTGTCATTAAATGAAAAACGTCTTTTTTGGGTACAACGGTTTAAAGTTTTGAAATTTTTGAATTGTCAAAAATTACTATTTTTACAACAAACTTGTAATTTTTTGGCAGATCTTGTTAGTTTTGTGACTAAACCTGATAGATATAATAGTAAATTGTATTTTTTTTATTTTGTTTCTAAGATAATTAAGCTTGAACAAAATGGTAGTGACACTTTTCCATTTATTTTTGTTTAGGGACACATGACAACTTTATATCTTCGTTTTACTTTCTGGAAAAATGACACTATAGCCATTTTTTTATGAAATTTACCTTTTATTTCAATGAATAATTAGCAATCAAACCACCTTTTATGTATATACATTAAAATTTATTGAATTAAATGACATTCGGTCTCAAACCCTGTATCTATTTAGCATTACAGCCCTTAAAAACTAGTGTAAACACTCCTGGCTTGCCCTCTTAAACAATAAAATATAACTAAAAAAATATTAGAAACAAAAATCACTTTCAGTCTTGACATTTGCGTTAGTAATACAACATTTATTTTAATATCCATAAAATTCATGACATTTTATACAAAAAATTAAAATTGTCAGGAAGAAGTAACCAAAGTGCATTCAGGTTAAAATTTAAAAAAAAATCAAACGCAATAAAATCAACAAATATCGAAAAAAATTACTTAAAATTAACCTTAAAACCCAGTGTTCCTCCCTCTGGCCCTTCCTGTAGCTTCCATGCGATCAGTTATGGACCTGATCAGTGTTACGATCAGTTTTTGAGGAATATTTTCCCATTCCTCAATAACTACGGCTTCCAGCTCTTTGAGGGTGGCTGGAGCAGGATCCCGTGACCAAACAAGCCGTTTTAACTCATCCCAGAGATGTTCGATGGGGTTCAGGTCGGGGCTCGTTGCTGCCACTCCATTACGGTGCATTCCGACCTCATGCATCAGGGAGTCCCGCACTATCAAGGCAGTAGGGCAACGGGCGTAGACGTGCATGAATTGGAAATCAGGTCCAAAAAACTCAGCGTACGAGACCATACGTTCTTCTAAGATCTCCATAATGAGGATCCGTTTTGCCGTCGATGGAAATGCCGCCCCAGAACATGCACGAGCCGCTCCCATAACTGACTGTTTCTTCGGTGAAGACTGGTGTAAACTGCTCTCCTTGACTCCTGTACACCCTTTTGCGTCTGTAGTTAGTGTAAATGATCTCCTTCGTCTCGTAGGGGAACAAAACTTTCCTCTATTGCTGCAACGTCCAATCCTTAAGCCTTGTAGCAATTCGATTGGGGTATTGGCTCTGGCTTCAATTGGTAGCCTCTGTCAGCTCTTCGGGGTAACATTTTCTTCTCCCTCAATCTTCTTCTGATCATGGAGATACTCACTACAGTTCTTCGAGCTGTTCTTAGCAGTATCTGCAGCTCAGGAGCGATAAGAAAGCGGTTCCGCAAAGAGGCTGATACAATGTACCGGTCGTCTCTAGCGGTGGTGCAGCGTCTTATCTCAGATCCTGGCCTCCTGATGTAGCTACTGGTCTCCAGAAACCGCAACAAGACTCGTCGCACCCGGAAACGGATTATGCTTAGGCGTTCAGCAACTTGCTACTGCCGTAGTCCGTTTAGGAGCAGTACCACCACTTGAGCTGCTTTTTCTGGTGTTTTACCCCTATGCGCCTGCAGAAAAAAAAACCTTGAAGGCAGGTTTTTTTTTCTGCAGGCGTTCGTCCTCGGTGACTTTTGGGGTGCAAAAGATCCACATGACACCTTTACAGCTCCTTCTAAAACCGTCTGGGGTAGCATAGCACACCTAGAGTCCCATTAAAATCGCATCAATACCTTTTTTTTTAAACCACGGCAGATTGGCGATTATTGTTTTTAAGAAAATTGTACACCTTTTCTCTTAAAGGGCTTTAATTTTACTTTGAAATGACACAAATATTGATAGATTACAGTCAATAAGATTAGAGATATTTTTGCCTGAAACGATTTGCACAAGAAATTTATCCACTAGCAATCATAGTTTTTATATTGTATCTTAAATTAGTAATTGTGTCTTGTAGATCACAAAAATAGCAATTACTTCGTAAAAAATAATTATACAAAAAATAACCTTAATTTTTATTAGCGCTGTTTATAGGTATTTTACAAAAAAATAGAGTAAAATGTCTTTTTCATAGAATTTCATCAAAATTGTGTAGGTTTATGTGCTAAACTTAAATGGAACAATGGTATTAAACGTAATATGTCTAGAAGGTAATTAATCATTAACTGTTTTGTAATTTTAATTACCGCAAAGCATGACATAAAACTTAAAGTGACAAGAATCAGTCAACGCGCTTAAAGCTACCATTACCAGTTAAAGTGGCTTTAAACTCATAACAGCGGTATTCCATTTCTTTGCAAGTGTAACTATGGTAATTCATACAATCAAAAATGACACTAAACAGATACTGACGACTCATTCATGCAAATTCTTTTTAGCGAGGTAAGACCATAACGTCATTTTAAGTAAAAGTACAGTACAACTTTATTTTTAACCTGCATTAAGCCTAATAGTTTAAAACCAAACCGTCATTACGTGCACAGTGTCACTATACCTATCTCAACACGTTTAGAATTGTTAAAGTACTAGTGTCATTATAGCAAAAATGACACTGTTGCTTTAAAATGAAACTCAATATTGAATAGTTATTACAAGTTCAAAGTGACACTTTAAGGATTGATACAATGTTCCATAAGAAAATTGTCATACTTACCATTCAATCTCGCGGAACACCGTCACTAAACACAAAATGACAACTTTCGTCTTAGAGTTCACTACATTTTGATCGGCGTCCAGGTCATTAATGCAAACATGACATTGTTCCCGTCCCCCACGCGTCTATTCCCACTATTCGCCATAGTGACATTAGCGCCCCCTGTCGCTTCTAAGCGAGCTAAATCGATAGGTGTCTTTGCATTGCGTTCGTTATGACGGCGCGACCTAGATGGCGTTGTTAACTAAAAACCTATGTTTTTTGGATAGTGTCACTATGTTTTTCAAGGAGCGAAAAATCAAATGGCGTCAACTGTACACAAGCAAGGGCGCTGACTTAGTAGAATCTCTCAGAACTTATCTGGCAAACGATGTTACCGAATACCCTAGCGCTGAACTCATGTGGTCCAACTTTGAAAGGTTTTGTAAGGAAAAAGCAGCAAACATCTTGGGAATCTCAAAAGGTGGGCTGAGCACAGCTAAAGACCCCACATGGTGGAACGACGAAGTTAAGCAAGTAATCAAAACCAAACGGGAACTATTTAAAATATGGCAATTTACAGGGCTCCAAGAGGATTGGTCGGAATATAAAATTTCTAAAAACTCGGCGAAACGTAAAGTGGCTCAATCGAGAGCGGATTCAAAAGAACAGTTCTACCGTAGACTTGAAGATGCCAAAACAGATGTTGAAGTATTCAAAATTGCAAAGCAGCGAAACAAGTCTACGTTGGACATAAAAATGAACAAATACATCCGGAATGCTGGCGGTCAGCTACTGACATCAAATGTAGACATTAAAAACAGATGGAGACAGTATTATAATGAACTATTGAACGAGGAATTCCCCAGTCAACCATTGCAATGCATTGCACCAATCTTGGGACCTCTCCCAGAAATCACTATAAATGAAGTCCAGATAGCGGTTACCAAAATGAAAAACCACAAGGCTGTTGGTCCGGATGAGATACCAGCAGACCTCTGGAAGAAAGTTGGTCCTACTGGATGGCAATGGCTTCTAAGACTGTTTAATGTAATATTATCCACCACAAATATCCCAAACTCCTGGCGCCAAAGCTTCCTAGTACCGTTTTTTTCAAAAACAAAGGTGATGTCAGCATATGTGGAAATTACAGGGGCATTAAACTTACATCTCACACTCTAAAAATATGGGAAAGGATCATAAACCATCGCCTTTTAGCTTTAGTGTCTATATCGGAGAATCAGTTTGGTTTCACTGCCGGAAAATCAACAACTGACGCTATCCAGGCTGTCAGAATTGTCATGGAAAAGCATCGCTCCAACAGGGAAGATCTGCATCTGGTATTCATAGACCTGGAGAAAGCGTTCGATCGCGTACCTAGAAAGTTAGTCTGGCATGCCATGAGAGTTCAAGGAGTGCCAGAAACACTCGTCAAAGTAGTTCAAGACATGTATGACAGCATCAGTACTAGGGTCAGAAGTCCGGCAGGAATCAGTGAGCCATTTGAGGTGACGGTGGGAGTACATCAGGGATCGGCACTAAGCCCGTTGCTGTTTAATGTCGTAATGGACTTCCTCACTAAAACCATACAGTCACCTCTACCGTGGTGCCTACTCTATGCTGACGACGTGGTTTTGGTGGACAAGTGTGTGCAAAAACTGGAGGCAACTCTGGAATCCTGGAGATATGCTTTGGAAAGTAACGGACTTCGAATCAGCAGAAGTAAAACAGAGCACCTAGAATGTCTATACCAACCCCAAAGACAAGGTCCAAACTCTATACGACTGGGAGATATTCCAGTTCCGAAAGTGCCACAGTTTAAGTATCTCGGGTCCATGCTGACATCAGATGCTAACATTGAATCTGATGTAAATCATCGAATCAACGTCGCGTGGCAACGATGGCGCGCCCTTACGGGAGTTTTATGTGATCGACGAATGCCCATAAAGACCAAAGGGAAGGTATACAAGACTGCGATAAGACCTGCCTTGATGTACGGTTCGGAATGTTGGGCGATCAAAAAAGTTCACGAAGCAAAAGTTCATACCAACGAAATGAAGATGCTGAGATGGGCAGCAGGTGTAACTAGACTCGACAAAGTACGTAATGAATACATCAGAGGCAGTTTTAAAGTTGCGCCCATCCCGGAAAAACTAACAGAGCAGCGAATGAGATGGTACGGACACATTATGAGACGTGATGACGACCATGTGGTGAAAAAAGCATTAGACCTGCCCAATGCTAAGAGAGGCGCTGGACGACCGCCTGCTACATGGTGGTCCACAATGTCCAAGGATTTGGAGCGAGCCCAACTGTCAACAACGACAACCCAGGACAGAAAGTCCTGGCGCATGAGAACGAGGAGAGCCGACCCCAAATAATGGGATAAAGGCAAAGACAAAGAAGAGAAGAAGATGTATATTAATCACGCCGACAAAGTGGTAAAATAAAAAGTGGAATACAATGTTTTGTTAGGGTACCCCCCCCCCCCCCTACATGTAAAGTGGGGACTGATTTTTTTTTCATTGCAACCCCCAACGTGTGATATATTGTTGGATAGGTATTTAAAAATCAATAAGGGTTTACTAAATTCGTTCTTTGATAATATTAATATTTTCGGAAATAATCGCTCCTAAACGAAAAAACAGTGTGTCCCCCCCTCTAACTTTTAAACCATTTGTTTAAAAAATATGGAAAAAATCACAAAAGTAGAACTTTTTAAAGACTTTCTAGGAAAATTGTTTGGAACTTGATAGGTTCAGTAGTTTTTGAGAAAAATACGTAAAACTGAGGAACCCTACATTGAGCGTGGCCCGACATGCTCTTGGCCGGTTTTTAATATAAAGTTAAAGTTTGTTTTACGGTCCTAACCAGCCATGAATTCATTAATTAAGTTAATTAACACTTACTAAACTATGAAATTTTTGTGAATGTGTGGTAATGAACTTAAGTGCAAAGCCTGCGTGTGCGTTCATATTGGGCGGGGCGTGCGGCGTGCATGTCAAACAATTGTAGCTCATATAAATGTTTGATCCGACGCTGCGTGGATGCACGGCCGCTCGCTCCGCCGCCCGCTCCGCCGCCCGCTCCGCCGCCCGCTCCGCCGCCCGCTCCGCCGCCCGCTCCGCCGCCCGCTCCGCCGCCCGCTCCGCCGCCCGCTCCGCCGCCCGCTCCGCCGCCCGCTCCGCCGCCCGCTCCGCCGCCCGCTCCGCCGCCCGCTCCGCCGCCCGCTCCGCCGCCCGCTCTGCCGCCCGCTCCGCCGCCCGCTCCGCCGCCCGCTCCGCCGCCCGCTCCGCCGCCCGCTCCGCCGCCCGCTCCGCCGCCCGCTCCGCCGCCCGCTCCGCCGCCCGCTCCGCCGCCCGCTCTGCCGCCCGCTCCGCCGCCCGCTCCGCCGCCCGCCCCTCCGAACGCTCCGTGTGTCCACTCAGGCCTAGCACTTATGGGCATTTTCAGAATTTGGGACCCCCCAATTAGCGAAAGTTGTTAACAAAAATTGACTCACTGTCAGTTTTGTGACGATAATTAAGCATGAAATTTTAATAAAAATATTGTTTTTGTGTTAATTACATAAACTTTAAGAATAGAATAGAATAAACGTTTATTCGTGAACACAGGCAAGACAAAATATACATAATAACAACAAGACAGAAAGGAATGAAGTGCCACGAAATGGACGAATGGAATGGGAAATGGAATTAAGCGATAATCTACATTTAGAATGTAAAAAAAAAAAATTTTTAGACAGATTTTATGATTCATTATCGTCACAAAACTGCCAGCGAGTTAATTTTTGTTAACAACTTTTGCTAATTGGGGGGACCTAAATTCTGATAATGCCCTTAGGCGCCTGTAGTGCATGTACCTTAGTTGTTGATATTTTCAGGGCAGGTTTGAAATGGTATTAGACAACGCCCGATCCTGCAGTGATCCTAGCCCGCCTTTCGCTAAGAGAAGCTACCTTTTGCCCAAATACAGCATCACCGTTGTCAACGGGAAGCGGTACCTTAGTGGAAATACTACCATAATTGAACCTACGCCATTTCTCAATGTAAGAATGGTACTAGCCGATGCCACAATGGCTTACAATGGTCTAAGCGCGACAGCGGTGAGCGTCAGCCACACGTGCGAATGAAAAGTCCCATCGCTGTGTCTCACTCCAATGTATGGCTGCCGCTCACCGCTGTCGCGCTTAGACCAATATCGTGGCTGAGCTGTTACGCTCCGCAGAGTATCGCGGCAAGCTTCCTATACACCCTGTTTTTATTGAATTCCGTTAACTTTAAGGGAAGATTCTTTAGTTCAAATACAATTTCCCTATGAAACTAGTCCCTAACTCTTACGGTTATCGAATTATTAAAAAAAAATATTGTTTTGACATGTGCCGTCAAACACTTGTCAATGACATTAATGTTATGAATAAGGTCCTCTCACACTAATTAATCCATACTTTAAGGACATTTATTTGTGTGATTACAATAGAGTATGAAGCCATCTTTGAGGGTCTATGTCCAGCAGTGGACGTCTTTCGGCTGATATGATGATGATGTAACCAAGTGCACAAACGCTCAAGATAATATCTGTTTCATAGCTATATATTTCTATCGCCATTGCGTATGGCGCGACAGAGCCAGACTGCATTTCTGTCGGCGTCTGACGTCGACCATTGCCATTCGGCTACGCAGGCTGATATGTGTGTTTATCTACGTAAACATGTATATTGTCGCCTAGCACCCATAATATAATCTTTGCTTAGTTTGGGGCAAAGACATAATTATATAACTCCGTATAGACAGATAAAGTCTAAGAAAAAAACGTACCTCAGTACCGTACAGAAAAAGGTACGGTGGCCTAGATGGCATTACACCTTTGGAGTACGCTCAGCTAGATGGCGCTAATATTAACATTTTAAAACATATCAAGCTAAAAATATGGGCCAAATTGTCAAAACTGAGGCTCAAAAGTTTTAAGCCTCTGTCAAGAGATGGCAGTCTATGCACTGTGATTACACATTTTACTTCGACAGTAACTCTCTATAATACTCGATCCTCTTTGGTTTGGGGTTAGGTTGATCTGTGTAAGGTGTCTACATATTTAAGTATGTTATTTCTTTATAGTTTAGTGGAAGAACGTACACCGTAGATGACGCGGGCAAACGTCTCATCAAGTTCCAGATCTCTCATGTGTCCTGCAGGAACCTTCTGGCTAAGACGCTCCTGGTTTTTGGGAACGTCTCATACACTGCGAGGAATTGTATGATGCATAAAGTAAGTGGTCAACGGTATATGGAGTTGTATCACTATTCTACTTTAGTTACATTCGCCCCGCAGTTGAGGGTTTTCACATGTGACATGATATCGTCACTACTTTAAAAAAACTTGTATCTTCGTCTGTCAATGAAAAGAAAATTGCAGTAAGTATATGGAATGCATATAGACTTACTGCGTTTTAACTTTGAGGAACAGCGTGAGATACGAGATTTTTTTAAAGTAGTGACGATATATAACCGATCAGATATAAGATGTAAAGTTGCTGTCCTTACTAATTGCCCCACTGTTGGTCGTTGCCATATAGTATTTTTTATCGTGCAAGGTTGTCTTTAATTTTCTATCAGGCACTAACAAAATTCCTAATTTCACTCGCACGAAGTCGGGGGCAACATCGTAAGGATCGTTTATAATAATTCTTTATTTCGAATATTAAAATTATTTTACTAGTAGGTAAGTAGGTCAATTTATAATTGTTAGTGAGGGGTGCGGGGCGGGGCAGAGAAATGAAATACGTGCGTCTCGCGTAGGTGCATCTATTCGACTAATTTGCATGCGGGCGCAGCCGCACTCTTATACTAACATCCCTCCACCCTTAGCCTAAAAATATTGTTTGTAATTAACTATGTTTCGATTTCTCCTCGGGGGAGGCGGCTCAGCAGTTGGAGAAGAGTCAGGTGACTCAAACCGCTCGGCGAGTTCTCCGGCCGACTCTGACGTAGGCTCTGCCTGGCATGCCACAGTTTGCTCAGAGTGTGGAGATTCGAGTGAGCTGATTCCGGGTTGCTGCTCTGCGTGCTGTCCAGCCACTTCATGGCTTTCTTCACATGGAGTCGCATCAGTGGTAGGAATCGGTTCCGGCTCCGCCTCAGTAGGTACTACTGTAATGTGCGTATCAGCGCGCTGTGTTGGAGTCATGTCGTTTCGATGTACTAGTGGCAAAATAATTGTAGGCATCTCTGATACGATAGGCTCCACGTTAGAGGAACTTGGTTGAGTCGCCGAGTCATTACGATATCCTTGATATCCTTCCTCCCCATTTAATTTCAGAAGTTGGTTAGCGTGTCTTTTAATAATGTTTTGAGAACCACTTAACTTGACAGTGTACAAACTTTTACCTAATTGTTCAATTATTGTTCCCTTCACCCAATAGTTTTTTTGTGCACTGTACATTTTAACTAAAACTATATCGTTCAGTTTAAAGTCAACAACTCGCTTGCCGCCGTAATGTTTACACTGCGAAAACTGGTTTTCTTTTACAACGCATTCGAGTGCTGCGTCAGCTGTTGCTGGGCGATGCATGGCTAGTGTATCTAATCTACTTCTCAACTTGTGGCCAAAAACGATCTCTGCTGGTGACTTACCTGTCGTGCTATGCACTGAGTTTCTGTATCGCATCAGGAATTCGTACATTTTGCAATTGAATGATTTTGGATTAATCCCAGACAAAATGAATGATTTTAACGCTTTTTTTACTATTTTACAATATGCCTCAACCTGACCGTTGCTACTTGGTTTATAAGTAGGGGAAGTTAAATGAGTGATTCCATTTCGCAAACAAAAGTCCTTAAATTCAGCTGAGACAAAAGAAGTTCCGTTGTCAGTACATATAGTATGAAATAAGCCAAACCTTGACATTAACTCACATACCTTTTCTATTACTATTTTAGATCCATATCCGTTTGAAACATCGAAGCATTCAGGCCATTTCGAATATGCATCGATTGCAATTAAATACATTTTATTGTTTAACGGCCCTAAAAAATCTAAATGTACTCGATGGAATGCATGTGGCGGAAACGGCCAAGGCGTGAGAGGGGCGCGCGGGGGCGAAGGTCGTAAGGAAGTACATATATCGCAGGACGCAACAAAGTTATCTATGTCTGCAGACATGCCTGGCCACCAAAACCGACTCCGCGCCTCCACTCTCATTTTATTAGACCCTAAGTGCCCAATATGCAGTTCAGTTAGGATTTTATTACGACAATTAGTAGGAATCACTACCTTATGCCCTCTAGTTACGCATGATTTTTCTACTGATAACTCGTTCCTGACAGAGAAAAATGGTTTTAAATAATCACTAACTTGGCTAGGCCACCCTTGCAATACATATGTCCGTACAGTTGAAAGCACGCTATCTGCTGAGGTATGTTTACCCAATTCGCTAATAGTTATTAACTGCTCGTCCTCGTAAACAAAGTTAATATAAGTAGCTCTGTCGATAACTGCGGCCGGCTCGGCGGCGGCGTCAGCTGTTCCCTTATCAGTGACCGAGCGACTCAGGTAGTCAGCTGCGTTGCGTGCACTGCTAACATACTCAATGACGAAGTTATATGACATTAGGTATATAGCATACCGCTGTAACCTATTTGCCGTTACCTCCGGTATCCCTTTGTCTGAACTAAATATTGACAACAACGGTTTGTGATCAGTTCTAAGCACGAAAGGAACTGAACGGCCGTACAAATAATGGTGATATTTCCGTACCGCATATATTAAAGCAGTTGCTTCCTTTTGGATCTGACTGTAGCTCTTCTCGGCCGAAGTAAGCGACCTAGACGCGTATGATACCGGCCTCTCGACTCCATCGGCCCCGACTAGGGACAGAATAGCCCCAAGGCCCCAAGGTGACGCGTCTGCAGTCAGAATTAACTTAGCATTGGGATCAAAGTGTGCTAACGTTTTTCGGAAATTAATTCGCCTTTGATGGTAGATACAGCTATGTCATGCTCTTTCCTCCATTGCCACGGAACATTTTTTTTCAACAGGTTATGTAATGGGCTTAAAATAGTCGATGCATTTTTTACAAAATTACGGTAATAATTTACCATTCCTAAAAAAGACTTAAGTTCGGTGACATTGGTTGGAACTTTTGCATCACTTATTGCTTTTATTTTGTCTTGACATTTGTGAAGACCATGGCGATCAATTTTAAATCCCAAGTATGACACCGAGTCTTGAAACAACATGCATTTATCTTTTTGCAATACTAAGCCCGATGCTTCCAGTCTTTCAAACACTTTATTTAGCCTTGACAAGTGTTCCGACCGATCGCGCCCTGTGACTAGAATATCGTCTTGAAAAATTAGAACACCCTCTAACCCTGACAATATCGTATCCAAAGTCCGTTGGAATATAGACGCCGCCGACGCTAAACCAAAGACGAGCCTTGTAAATTTAAACAAACCTTTAACTGTATTTATTGTTGTTAACAATTGCGAAGATTCACTCAACATTAACTGGTTGTAGGCCTGTGATAAATCAAGCTTAGAGAATTGCTGACCGCCATGTAACTTTGCGAATAGCTCTTCGATGCGCGGCAGCGGGTACTTTTCTATCACTAACTGCTTATTTAAACTGACCGAATAATCGGCGCATAAGCGTATGCTACCATTGTGTTTTAAAACGGGCACGACGGGGCTAGCATAGTCTGAAAATGTCACTGGTACTAAAATTCCTAGTCCTACTAGCCTATCTATCTCATTTTCGACCTTTGGCCTTAAAGCGAACGGTACTGGTCGTGATTTAAAAAATACCGGTTTGGCCTCTGGCTTTAAACGCAAATCGACGTAAACATCTTTACAGCAACCCAGTCCACCTGTAAATAGTTTTGGGTACATGTGTTCGGCCTTTTCAATAAAATTTTCTACTTCGCATTTTTTTACTTTTACCATCTGCAAATTGAATTTTGATATAAAATTCCTACCTAGCAATGAAGGGCCTTTGCCTTGCACTACAAATACCTGTAATGTGATCGTTTCACCGTCATAAGTGAAAGGCAGGTTGAGGGTACCTAAAATCGGAATATTACTTTCATTATATGTGATTAAAACCGTGCGATTCGGACATAGCGGTATGTTACTAAAATATGAATCATACATTTTGTCTGGCATAATTGTAACCGCCGAACCTGTGTCCAGCTCAAAAGATAAGTTATATTCCGCAACCTGGACAGTCACCATCATCGGTTCGCCACGTGATGAACGAATATGATACACTACAAGCTTACCATCATCGCCAGCATCAGCATCCACATCACCGTGTTCACCACCGATATAATTTTGACGATACACTTTTCTGCCGGGACACACGCGCCGTAGGTGACCCTTTAAGCCGCATTTACCGCACTTATACCGAGAAAACTTGCACGTAGCCACTTCATGTCCTTCATAACCGCAAGCCGCACAAACCACCTGTGGTTTTTGGTTCATGCTACCGCTACCGAAGCTCCCTCCTGCGCCGCCAGGCCTCGCGCCACGTGGAACCGGCGCCATTTTATACACTGGCACGTCGGGACATGGCAGCGTGCTCGATGCCGCCGGTAACGCCTGTGCAGCGCCCTGCCGAGCACACTGGATCCTCTCCGCTACTTCCAGTGCTTTAGTAATGGTCAACTTCTCCATATCCATGGTGAAGAGCTTATCTCGCTCATGCCCCGGGGTCATACCGAGTACAAAGCGATCTCGAAGCGTTTCGTCTAAAGTTGTGGCAGAAAACCCGCAGTCGACTGCTAGTCCACGAATGCGTGCTGCCCATTCTGCCATACTTTCTGTAGATTTTTGAGTCGACGAGTAGAACCTGTTGCGCTCCGCAAACCCGCACTTTGCCGATTTTAAGTGACCATCCAAAAGTTTCACCAGTTCATCATACTCTAGGGTTCCCACGACCTTGGGTAATGCTAAGTCCCTCAGCAGCTTATATGAACCCTCGGTAAGGCTGCTCAACAATATAGCTCGACGCTTACACTTGGCCTTGTCCACCGTGGCGTCTATATCGTTGGCTACGAACCATTGTTCCAGACGTTCTTTGAACACTAACCAATCTTGCACTTCATGGTTAAACATGGTTAACGCTCCTATCGACACTTTAGCCATGATCACTATTTATTTTTGCACGCGTAATAATTAAAGGTACAGCCCGTCGCCACTGTTAGTGAGGGGTGCGGGGCGGGGCAGAGAAATGAAATACGTGCGTCTCGCGTAGGTGCATCTATTCGACTAATTTGCATGCGGGCGCAGCCGCACTCTTATACTAACAATAATCTAAGGCACTCATTGAACCTCAAATACTTAAAGCTACAGGCCAAATTCCTACGTCACTGCCTAGAGAAGATATCAAAGCTGATTTTAAAAATAGTAAAATGTAATTTGTAAGTGATGTTCTTCAAAAGCCATTAAGCTATATAGTCAACCTCTGCATTTTTACGGGTATCTTCCCAGATGGCCTTAAAACAACAATAATTAAACCCCTATTTAAGAAAGGGGATAAAGAAAACATTCACAACTATAGGCCGATTGCTTTAATTCCTGTAATTTCTAAAATATTTGAGAAGGCAATATACCGCCGAATGTATGAATACTTAAGTAAATTCGATCTATTTTGCAAGGAACAAAAGGGTTTTAGAAAGAATATCACAATCAATATGGCAATTTATGACTTTCTAAGTATCATTATGAAAAATGTAGATAAGAGAAATCCAGTATGCGCAGTTTATGCCGACATGACCAAGGCATTCGATTACGTAAACCATAATAAACTTCTCTGGAAACTTAGTCGTTATGGCATAAGAGGAAATGTTTTGGACCTTATTAAATCTTATCTCAGTTATAGACAGCAATACACCGAAATATCTGCGGTAAGTATGTCCTAAACGAAAAAGAGAGTACAAATATATGTCGTCAAAACAGTACGTCGTTTCTGGTGTCCCCCAAGGGAGCATGCTAGGTCCGCTTCTATTCCTGAGATATATTAATGACCTTCCTAATGTTATTCATCATCATATGGTGCTCTTTGCTGACGACAGCACCACTATTATTGAATGTGATAATCTTAATAATTATAAATATGTCATAAGTAATGCGCTGGTAATTTAGAGGTACTAAAATAGACAATGTAGAGGTAAAAAAATTATTTGGATTAATGATTGACGACCAGCTTACCTGGAAATACCATATTGAGCATCTTTGTAAAAAATTACATCAGCCTTTGCTTTATTTCAACTGTCGAAAACTCTTAGCCGTGAAGCAATGTTGACGGCCTATCATGTACGGACTTGTAGCTTCGGTGTTGAGATATGGCATTATTTTTTGGGGAAACTCAGTCCATAAAGAAATAGCTTTCAAAGCTCAAAAGCTTTGTGTACGATCAATGTGCGGACTTAAAGTTAGGGACAGCTGTGTACCCTTTTTTAAATCACATAAAATCTTAACCCTGACTTCGTTATACATTCTTGAAGTAGCCATATTTGTGAAAACCAACACAAACCTTTTCAGTAACGTTTCTGATGGCCGGAGATTTCCACCACGGGAACAATACAGTCAGAATCTAAAAACTCTGCAATGTTGCAATACGGCGCTTATGAGAAATAGTATCTTTGGCATGGCTTCGACAATATATAATAGTATTCCAATCCATATTCGAGCGTTTGACATATATAATTTCAAAATACAATTCACCTCATTCCTCATTGAAAAATGCTATTATACGATTAATGAATTTATTAAATTAAATAGCAAGAGCTATAAGTATATTCTCACTGTTTCAGGGTATTTACCGCTTCGAGAACCTGGACCTGAATAAGGTCTCGCACGCCATACCAGGCTACCAGCTCCCAGGTCATGCTATACATGAGCTACAGCTGGTGACCGCTGGAGCAACTGATTTCTGCCATACAGGAGTGAAAATGCTAAAATGGAAAGTAGCCCTTTCATTTTGGGAATTTTAGTTAAATATATTAGTGTTATTAACTAGATTTATCGAAAAAAAAAATGGATTCACTTTCAATCATTATCCATACTAATATTATAAATGGGAAAGTGTGTTTGTCTGTTTGTTTGTCCGTCTTTCGCGGCAAAACGGAGCGACGAATTGACGTGATTTTTTAAGAGGGGGTCGTACGAAATCCTCGAAAAGTGCACTCGGCGTTTAACAAATGCTGCTCACATTTCTAAATTAAATGAAATAAAATAAATGTAGTTATTATCTTAAAGAGTGTGTCTACAACTTTTGACTATTCACAATCTCCAATTATTAACGGTGTAATAACTAAACCCACACAAAGTTGACCTAAAATGAAAAAAACGTATGTCGCCGTTTAGTAAACTTTGTTAAAAAAATTAAATACCTTAGTTATAACATTATGTGATTCTAAAAGCCAGATAAATGGACTACAAGTTTTGAGGTTTTTTATATTTTTCCTCTCAAAGGCAACAAAGAAATTTTACCTTAAATTTAAACTATCGTAAAATTTCCATACATTCGCCATTGCTGTCAGAATTCTCCTTTCGATTAGATGCCGTGAGCGGCTCATCGGAGGCAGACGTGTCGCCGGTCGCTCCGCGTTGACGTTTAAATTTGACAAATATTTTGACAGAAAATAGTGTACGTACACAAAAAACCATACCAGTGTAAAACTGTGCTCAAAATAAATAGGGTAAATCGATAATGTCAGGTGGAGATCCAATCTCATTTAAAGTTTAAAGATGCATGGCTTGTGCATAAAAAATAAATAAAAATATATCACATTATTAACGAAAATAACGAACACAACCGAATGAGTATAAATGATTTCATTCTAGTTCGGTTAAATTGAAAAAAGTTTCATGTTTTCTTTTACTCATTGGAATAAATTTTCATTACGCTGGTATTAACAGTATGTCATTTTAAAAATATATATGACAGAACCTACGTCAAATTTTGTCAACCAGGTTGTATGTAAACAATTACAATTTAATTTATTTTTACATATTTAGATACTTATTAATCGATTCTTACTTAGAATAGAAGAAGGGAAATGCGGGCGGGTATGGTGTGCTTCTGGTTCAAATTTATATATAAAAAAATGTTTCAATTTCATTAAAGATTACTCTGTGCATACCACGAACACGTAAGTAACCGTAAGTTGATCGTTGTTTAGAAAGTTAACGCTCGTTTTGAATGGCACTTCTCCATTCAACTAGACCAGATGTTCATGGAACAGTCACCAGCATAGTATATGACTATGAACGGCCGTGACAACTGACAACATATCCGATTCTCTATAGGGGCCATAAAGTATATGACGACATATTCCCGGCAAAACATTGTGATGCTTCGTGACCGGCAAAAACATAGTCTCTCTTTCTAGCGTCTCGCGAGCGTAGCGTCGGGCCAACTGTATGGAAAAAGACGCCGCGTCGCGTCGGCGCGGCTTAGCCATACAGTTGGCCCGACGCTACGATCGCGAGACGGTAGATGTGGGAGGGTCCTTATCCGTATAAATATCTGATCGGGTCGCTTAAAAATATTTGTTTCCTTATAAAAATCTAAATTACACTCTCACTGGCATAATTATAGTATATCCATTGTTAAAGCAAATATATATCTTACGGGCTAGAAATCATTAATATGTAATTAAAGTGCAATAACAAACCCTACCTTAGTTGCCTTAGAGCGGTAAATTGTATGAGGTGATTTGACATCTCACGAAACACGTGCAGTATTGTCAGTGATTGTCACTGCATATGTCTGTCTCATCTGTTCTTAAACTATGACAAGTAAACTTATTACAAATCTGATATCAGAAGCCTTACAAGCTTTCATTCAACTTGCCTTGTTAGTAGTCAAAACGCAGAAGCTATATTTGACCCACTTCCCGGTTTCCGATTGAGCTGAAATTTTGCACACATATGTAAATCACGTGACAATGCAATATTATGGTATCGTGGAGGTGATCTGATGATGGAGCAGAAAGGTGGTCAGAGGAACTCTGTTATGAAACGTCGTATCCCCATTGAGTAAGGGGTTTTTAAAAACATCTCGGAGAGCAATAGATGATTGTTGAAAGAAAGGTACAGTTGGCTAAGTTAAAGCTTGTGCCAAAAATGATTTTTTTGCAAAAAAACTTATTATAAATTGGGAGGTGTAATTTTTTATTATCTCTGCATTTCATTGAGAAGAAAAACTGGCCAAGAGCGCTTCGGGTCACGGTCAGTGTAGGGTTCCGTAGTTTCCGACATTTTACATATTGACAATTTAGAAAATACCGTAATTTGGGGTGAATAGGGTTCCGGGGTATATAATGCTATTATATTTTTCCACATATTCCTTCTATTTTCCGCAATAAAAAGTAGGAAAATAATATATTTAGGCTAATATAAGTCTAATGAAAATAACCGTGAATCATTCAAAACTCTTAATATATTTAGGGGCATGAAAATGTCTGTCAAAGTTGGCATTCAAATTTATTGAATTACTCATTTTAACTTCATTTTGTGTGAAATTTTGCTCAGAATTTGTTCGTTATCCTTTTGAATGTAGTGTATACCTACACTTCTAAAGTTTATGTTTAACAGAAAATCATAAGACATATCGTCACTACTTTTAAAAAAATCTCGTAGCTCATGCTTCTCCTCAAAGTTAAAACGCAGTAAGTCTATATGGATTCCATACATACTTACTACAATTTTCTTTTCATTGACAGACGAAGATACAAGTTTTTTTAAAAGTAGTGACGATATTTTAATTTTTATAATGGTTTTCATGAAGAAAGCGATGCGACTGTGCTGGGGAACTTTTACGGGATGAATAAATATCCGCGGCCTGAGGGGTGAATAGGATCAGGAATGGGGGGAATCGGGTCGCAAAGGGGGTGAATAGGTTTATGAAGGGGGTGATTAGGGTCGGAAGAGGGGTGAATTGGGATGTGTGGTCAATGGTTGTCAAATTGTATAAAGATATATAACTTACCTAAAGTGATGTTTTTATGAATGACCTCTCTGTATATGGACGCAATTTATACGTCAATGTATTGCTTCGTAGTTAGACTAGATACAAGAAATTAACATTTAGAAATGTTAATTACACTTCTGTCAACCTCCACGTTTCACCCATGGTTGCTATAATATAAATCGATTACTTTAAAATAAAAATCATAACTATGAAACTATACAACTAGGGAAGAAATAAAATTATTTTATTGAATAATTTTTGATTTGTTATTTTTCAACTTTATGTAAATAATAAATTTTCAATTCGCTCAAAGGTTGGAAGAGACACCTTATAGGGATAAGTTCGCCTTTGTACACCATAACTATACTGTATTTATATGTCCTAACTTGTCTTATGTACAATAAAGTGTTCACATAAATACATACATAAATTGAAATAGATATCATACACGAAAGAAAAAACGACAAGGCCCACTGGTGGCAGAGCCGGGAATTGAACCCGGGTCTTCAGCTTACGCAGCTAACGTCATTACCACTAGGCCACCCGCCCGCCGTGTGGTACCCAACGAAATTTCTCTAGTGTATGTTATCTCTGATAGGCACCTTTTGACCACCTCGTATATGAATCTTTAAGGCATATTTGCACCAACCACTTAACTCAGGGTTAGTGGGCTGTCAACTGTCAAATTCCATGTTAAATGGTGGGTTAACCCTCAGGTTAATCCTCCATCTTCGTTGGTGCAAGTGGCACTTAGAGGATTACGGTATAGCGAGAGACATGGCGGGTTCGATTCCCGGCTCAGCCACCAGGGGGCCTTGTCGTTCTTACTTTCGTGCGTGATATGACTTTATTTTCAAGTAAGTAATTTTTACTGATAAACTTTTTTTTGGCATTTAATTTTGTAAGGTATGCTCCCAGCCGAAGACCAGCGCTGATGAAGAGGCACCAAAGAAAACACGTCCGTTCCATACAAGATTTATTAGCAGGGAGCGAAAATGTAAACCTACCCACAATCAGTCGGCGCCTAATTACTAAACTACCCACATATGTCACAATCACAAATTTATTTCAAAAAAACTTAAGTCATTATCAGTTTGCCGTTAATATTTGTGGGGTTTGAAATTGGACCAGAAGTGATATTAAAAAAAAACTATACATTTATAACCTTTTGAATTTTGGAAGTCGGTTAAAAATCCGGCCAAATCAGAATCTTTTTTCGCACAATTGTAAAACTAAATTATCTTTACTAGTTACCTCCAAAATACTAAATGAAATGACATCTATTGCGACTTAAGTAGTTTGCATAAATTAGTAACCCAATTCACCTAGAGACGGCGCTGCACTTTGGGCTACCTTAGTACATCGTTTTCTGAAGATTTTGGGTTCATGGGGTCGGAACGGGTATGAACTACCGTAATTTGTGGTGAATAGGGCCAAAACCGACTTTTGAACGTCGATAGCACTTTTTTTATATGTGCCATGCTAATTTTTTACACAAAAAATCTTCCAGCGGTGTGAACTTCGGTTTGTCTATGAAAATGTCGTTTTATTTAGTAATTTTCGCTCACCCCAACGTTGGGGTGAATAGGGAAAAGCGCTAGAGTTGACTCTATTGGACTACGAACAAAACCTGACCTGTCACGAGCATATTATATTTATTTTACCAAAAAATAAGGAACTAATATGTTATGAGTAGTCGGTTATGTATTAATAAAATAAATTTATCGAAATCTAGACATATGATAACCTTAAACCAACCTTTATAGTTAGATGGTGCTCTGACGCAGTGAACAAGTAAGTATGGTCGTGGGCAGTGCGGATAACGTGTCAAAATATAAGCATAGTTTGTTGCTATTTTTCATGTTTAAATAACTTCTAAACTAACGTAGTGGGTATTCAAGTAAAAGGTTCACAGTGAATATTAGCTTGCCAGGGTGGCTAGCCGAATGGCACAATCGCTCACGAAACGCTCACGAAACGAAGCGCTAGTAGATATCTATCTCTATCGCGCTTGCGTATTGGCGCGACAGAGCCAGCGGCGTATCGCTTTCGTTTGGCGTCGGAGAAATGCCATTCGGCTACGGGGCCTGAAATGTGTTTCTGCTTAGCTATGCCATTGTAAGTATTGAGTTTTGTATCATAAAGTCAAACTAGGCATTTATTACTAATGATTTACTCTGTGGGGTGTCTTTGATCACTTGCATGGGGTAACATTGACCATACTGACACATAGTTGATTATTGACTGATTATGTCACGGTACTTGTTGAGGCTGATAATTTGATCTCTTCGTGTGATAAATATTGAAACAATTGCAAATAAAGTTGGTTTTTCGAAGATGGTAGGTAATTTTTATTTTTGATCAAAGTAACCCCAAAATAGCGTTAAAGAGTTGTAATATTTGACTTTGCAAACCGTTTTTTTATCTTTTCTTGAGATAAAATACTTTTGCAAGGGATTACATTCGATTACCATTAAAAAAAACATAGGGTATAAAAGTAACCCCAATGTCAGTTTAAGTTTGATCTCATAGTTTTTGTTCACCTTTCTAGATTTTTAGCAGGAAAAGACTAAAAAAGTTGATGGTCCCACTTTTTTTCTTTCTTTACATTTAATGGGTAAAATACTCATTAATTGTAGAAGCTAGGTACCCATTAAATGTAGAAGCTAGAGAAGTTTAAATTCCCAAATTGGTCAATGTAACCCCAGTTTACGGTAGACACCGTGAAGCTATTCTAATAATTCTCTTTTTATTTGAAAGAAAAATCGTTACGATACTAAAATATGCAATCTAAGATAAAACTGATTTTCATATATCAAACAAACAATCATTCATCATCATTTTTTTCATTTATACAAACTTAGTTCAGAATTTTTTTTTTGTACAACTTTTATAAGTTGTTCTACCTATCAAGTTCAAAATAATTTTCCTAGAAAGTCTTTATAAAGTCCTGCTTTTGAGATTTTTTCATATTTGAGAAAATAGCCCTTATTGCCTGAAATACGGCAGTGATATTGACATTGACATTTGCTTTTTCGTATTTGGATGGTATTTTGACTGCACTGTTGTATTTTTTGCCATGCTAATTTAAACCTTATCTCTGAGCGATGTTTTTTAATTTTGATTCACGTCACAGATGTTCATGACATAACATCTAGGTATTTAGCCATTTAAAAAAACTACAAGGGGCTTTACAGACGTAGCGACTGCAACTGGTACAGGGCCTAATCCATAATTTAAAATTATATTGTGATTTTTATATGTATTTGTGTTTTATTTAATACTAAGTATGAGTTTCAACATTTTCAACTCAAGAAACTGAAATTAAGAGAAGAGACTCGGAAATTGGGTAAGATCAAGAGTCTGATGCAGATGGAGATGGCGGTATTGGATAAGATAAGATATGCGTCGATATTCCCTGGCTTTCTTTGTGTCTCTGACTTGACTGCTGCTAGCTGTACGCTAGGTATTCATTAGGTTTTTATTTTATACACATACTTTATTTTTGTATCAAAGTAAATGATAAAAAAACCTTACGACCAAAAAAAATAAAGAAAATATCTGATAGTCTTTAATACAACCCGCATATATACGTAATGCACAGCACAGGCCTCTGAAGACCTGCAGGGCAATCATGGTCGCGCGATAAATGATAAAACATTGGGCAGTCCCTATTGCACTTACAAATAGTGCGATAGGGCCGATACTGAGGTATCGGCCTTCACACACACGTTTGCATGTTTGCGGGGATAGGCAGGCTGACGATTTTTAATCTAAGTAGAGAAAAGTAACGCAAAATGAAGTGCAAAGTACTTTGCCTTAGTTCAAATTACTTTGCCTAGATAAACAATCAATTGAGTAAGGAACGTTATCTACATATTTAGGTAAATTTAAGTCACATGAGACATGAACAGAGAAGGAAAGCTAGATGATGCGTATTTTTTCTCTGTCTTCTTGTATGCTACCTTTTTTACAGTTTTAATTTCAAAAAGGAGGTCAGCAGTTGACTACAAACTCAAAATAACACTCTTGAAAAAAATTAAGGGTCACTGACCTTTCACAGTAAATTGAGGTAGTGTGAGTGAAGGCTGTTTGTGTGTGTAATGGGGTAATTTGACAGATTCTGAAAATTCTCCCTGCTCTACCAGAAGGCCCTCCTTAAGAAGAATAAAAAAAAATTGTTTATTCTCAAAATAAACCCTTTTTAACAACATTAAATGTTCTGCCAAACTGCAGGACAGTTTGTTGGCAGAGGGGACTCCCTTACATAATCTAAGTGGGTAGAACTATCTAAGTAAGTTTACGCTAGGTACAGTTTTGATGTATTGCTTACAGAGAGTTTTAACTTCAAATTATCTATCTAAGTGGATAAATTCTAGGTACAGCTTTGATTTACATTTTACAGTAATTTAAACTTTAATTTTTCTAAAAGAAAGTTTTTCATTTTAATTTTAAACATACGCAGTGACTTACATTCTTTTATATTAGACATAGACATAGACATTCTTTATTGGTAATGAAAATTACAGGTCATTATTAGGTAACTCATTATACAATTTGGGGATTAAGTACTTCCTACTTCTTTTTCCATAATAATTATAACCACACGACGGGATTAGTAATAGGGGAGACCGAGGGGGGTTTTGAAACAAAGGTGATTTGAAACAACGTCCATTTCGCGGAATGTAAAACCGTTAGCGAGTTGCCAAAGACGCTGGTAATACACCCCCCGCCGCCCGCGGGCCCCACAGTGTGCGTCTTTGCCACAAGGTGCGCGGTTATGGACTTCTAGCACTCGTGAGTCAAAAAATGCGAAAAGTAAGTTCTACTCATATTTTTAAGCTACTTATTATTTTACTGTGTGTCGATGTTTTATCAAACAATTGAATTAGTAGTGATCGTGCAAGTATTTTCTCGTGGTTTGTATTTAGGTCGGAATTTTATAACGGTTGGGAGGATTTTTTTTGCTGAGGGGATTTGAAATGAAACAGACTGTTTCAACTCTCCTTAGTACAGTTAGTCTTGCTTTTTTGGTTCTAGAGTGCCTACTGAGTACAAAAAAAAAAACACTTCCACGATACTGTCAACTACTGCAGCAGCCTCCACAGATATGGCATTAACTAAACCTCCACCAAGTGCGTTTAACGTTAACGAACCACTTCTCGCACTAGCCCAAAAAAAGGGCCGTGCGGACTGAAGGAAATGCATTTCGGCTTCTAATTTTTGTTTTCTTAATAAAGTTTTTTCAAATTATAACATCTTTTTAATAAATAACCCTAATTTACCGGAATTTATGATTTGTTTCAACTCTCCTTGACGTCTGTTTCAAATTACCTCGGTATTAGGGAAGTTGAAACAAAATGACTTGTCTCGTTTATATTCATTTTATTATTCATCTAATATAAAAGTAAAGGAAATGAGCTATCGGTTGGTACTAATTTTGTACGATTCTACGAATTAGATTTTTGTGTATGATACAAAATGTCAAAATTGTTTCAACTCCCCTCGGTCTCCCCTACGTTTTTAGTACTATTTCTTATTAATATAGAATTATTTTTGTAGATTTTAAATTCATCATTGTTGAACTGATCTAAGGCCAGCAACATCCCTACCTCCTCATGAACCGGCAACATACGACACTCCACAAATAATTCCTCAAAGAAATATATATACGATATACAAGCGCTTTATCCGCCAACAAACTGTCCTCTGATGGAATTGTTTCTTGTAAAATAGTTGTAAGTTTTTTGTTATAAATAAATTAAAAAAAATTGTACTTATGTTATTTTTTGTGTTAGGTAATAATTAGTGCCTTAAGATAGTGTGAGAAACTGAGAAATCTCTTTAAAGTTTAAGAATGTCCTATATTTATATCTATCAATGTTACACGTGCGGAAACTTCAAGTATTCTCCAGAGAAATATACACAACGATTTTTTTTTCTCGAATTAAGGCAACCAATCTTATCGCAATTATTTTAAAAGGCACCTTTCAAAAGCGCTCGGAAACAAATACAAAATGTAATACCTACCTCTTATTGTACCGGAACTTTGTATTGACATATGAATTTATTGAGAAAATATCTTATTATTTTTGCAAGACTATTTTTTAGATAGCGAATTTTCTCAGGTGTCAGATTACTTAAATAAGCTGTCCAGAATCCGTATGAATTTTCTAGGAATCTTATGATAGATACCTATCTTACATCATACACCATGTTTTTATTGAATTCCGTTAACTTTAAGGGAAGCTTCTTTAGATGAAATGTAGGTAGGTAATTAATTTCTCTAAGAAACTAGCTTCTCCGCCAGTCCTCCCTCTTCAGGCAGTCCGCAGCTGTTACTTCGCCAGCATACAGTCCATCATTCAGTACGGGCTTGAGTTGTGGGGACGTGCGGCCGATTGGCAACGTGTATTTCGCCTCCAAAAACGAGCTGTAAGAGCAATCTCTCGAGTTCCATGGCGCGAGTCTGCAAAGCCTCTTTTCACAAAGCTGGGGATGATTACGTTGCCGGGTCTCTTGATACTGCAAACTGCCGTATACACGCGAGAGAATCTAGATAAATACCCCAAGAGGGGAGATAAAAGCGACCGCATCACGCGATACGGACACAAACTAGCGGCGGTGCCCCGTAGCCTAGCAAAGACGGCTAAAACTATACACGTTATGGGTCCCGCTGTGTATAACAACTTACCATCGGTAATAACAGATGCACCTACTATGACAATTTTCAAAAACAAACTCAAAACTTGGCTTGTTGAGCAGTCGTTCTACAGCCTTGATGAATTCCTGACTAGTAAATATTAATTATATATAAGCCAATTGTAATAACAATTACTTGTATAGTAGATACGTAAGATGGCATGTAATTATATATTATCAATAAATTATGAGTATGAGTATGAGTATGAGTATCGAGTTATTAAAAAAAAATTACAGCATACGTTGTTACATCCTTTACCACTTCCTAATGTTATTTGTTTTGACATGTGCCATCAATCACACTGATTACTTATTTTATTATGTATGTAAAATGATTAAAAATCTTTTTTTTGCGAATTTAACTAAAAGTAATATAACTACAGGTAGGTTTCTGATAATGAACCTAACGACGTGTCGAATTTAACGGAAAGAAAAGGAACACGATGTAACTTGTATTTGTTGCACAAAAATACATTACCATCTGTACCTACTGAAACTCATCGTACGATACGAAAAGGAAGTTCCTAACTTCTCTCGCTACGCTCGCGGTTCAATGTTGGAATCTTCCGCTCGCTCGGGTGTCAATATTGACATGTGCGGTTTAACAACAACTTTGCCCGTAAAATAAATAACTACCTATTAATTTTATTTTTAACAAGCAGATGAAGCAGAAACGTCTGCTAACGATTCTAAACATTTTTATATTAAAGGAAAAATTGGAAAAATTTACGCTTCCGGCGGGACTTGAACCCGCATCATTTGCAATCCGTGCAAGGCTCTCAACCAATTGAGCTACGGAAGCCACGCCGGACATGTAAAAAAAAAATTTTTCCAATTTTTCCTTTAATATAAAAATGTTTAGAATCGTTAGCAGACGTTTCTGCTTGTTAAAAATAAATTTAGTATGGGTTAGCACATTGTTACTGGTGAATTCTCAATATAACTTGAGACTCCAGTGCCGTTACAAGATGTAATAGTCTGTCGGTAGATGGCGCTAGACGTCACCCCAAGACGTGTGTACATAAGGAAAGGCATGGAAAGATTTGCAATGTCCGGCGTGGCTTCCGTAGCTCAATTGGTTGAGAGCCTTGCACGGATTGCAAATGATGCGGGTTCAAGTCCCGCCGGAAGCGTAAATTTTTCCAATTTTTCCTTTAATATAAAAATGTTTACCTATTAATTTATTCGTTAGTTGTATAAAAAACCAACTTTTTTAGATGGCTGTTTTTGTTCTCTCAACACTTAACCACTATGTGAGTTCGGTAGACTTATTTAGGCCGTAACATTAGTTAAATGGGCCGAAACGCTCTTAAATGACCTCGTCTCCTGTAACCGTAGACAACGCCCTATAGACGCCGGTTTCACTTATTTATTATTTAAATGTATTTACTATTAAAATAAATTTCACAGCATAACAGTAAAAAAACCAAAGCACTGAGAATAAAAAAAAATAAGAATAAAAATACTTAATTTAACCCCTTCGGCCAATTCTGCGCTGAACAACCAATTTTTATGTTGTGTATGCAAATTGGCATTACAAACTTTATGTAACCTCATCTTGCCCAATGTGATTTATAAAGGACATATTATAATGTTTGGAAATTATCAATTAAAAGGTCATAAAAAAAAACAACAAAAAAAAATTAAAAGGTTGGACAGGCAAAAAATACCTTGATTGTTTTAATGTTTTTTTCTAAATCGTGATACAAAGGAAAGATACAAAGAAAGCCGATTCCGCCCCGATTTTGCGGAGACCCGTACGCCGTGGCTTGCGTGGGCGACGGTCGCGCGATAGTCGCGCGACGGCGATGCGACGCATACGGAATCAAACCTTATCGATATGGAAGTAGACGATGCGATGAGACGCGACGGCGACGGTCGCGCGACTGTCGCCCACGCAAGACACGGCGGTTTAGGGTGCCTTTCACCAGAGATGCGCTACTGATGTGTTTGAATATCCATCAACATTGTTTCACAAAGCATAGCGCTGGTGGGAGCTGGCCCGGTAGCCGAATGGCATTTCTCCGACGCCAAACGAAAGCGATACGCCGCTGGCTCTGTCGCGCCAATACGCAAGCGCGATAGAGATAGATATCTACTAGCGCTTCGTTTCGTGAGCGTTTCGTGAGCGTTTGTGCCATTCGGCTAGCCACCCTGCGACAGAGCCAGCGGCGTATCGCTTTCGTTTGGCGTCGGAGAAATGCCATTCGGCTACGGGGCCTGGTTCGACTAAGCTGATGCACTGCACCCTATTAAGATGAAAGCACCCTAAGACGACAGTTAAAATGTCCGTTGTCTAGTCAGTATGTCATCGCTGCTGTAACGAAATGTTGGTGGGGTGTTAAAACAACCCGTAAAGTTATTATCTAAAGCATTACCGTTCATTTTTAACCCCCGACGCAGAAACGACGGGGTGTTATAAGTTTGACGTGTCTGCCTGTCTGTCTGTCTGTCTGTCTGTCTGTCTGTCTGTCTGTCTGTCTGTCTGTCTGTCTGTCTGTCTGTCTGTCTGTCTGTCTGTCCGTCTGTCTGTCTGTCTGTCTGTCTGTCTGCCAGAATGGCATTTCTGCGACACGAAATGAAAATGAAACGCTGCAAAAGGTAGTCTGTCTCTGTCGCGCCAATACGCAGGAGTGAAACTTTAGTTAAAACTTTCGCTGATCATGGTTAAGGTCTTTAATGGCAGAGCGCTGGAATACCATTCCGAAGGCCGTGAGTTCGAGTCACACCCGAGGCAGTGGACGATTGTGATTGTCAAAAAGTTAAATCTGATTTTCATGGATTTTCGCAGTGGTTCTACTTTCCAGGGGTTCACCGGGTTCAACAGGATAGACCTGGACAGGATACTGAGACAGTACCCGATTAGATAGATTTAGGGTTTGAGATCCGGATATCCGGATATCCGAATTATCCGGATATCCGTTGAATTTGAGATCCGGATCCGAGGTCTCATAGGATCCGGATAAAACTATATCGATACCTCTGGGTTCAATTGGCGTAAAGGACATTTTGGCGAAAATGAGTTATATATACAGTTTTGTTCAGAATTTCAAGCGCTATCGATCTGTGTAGTTAAAATTTCGATATCTCTTAAAAAGTTGCCTTTACGACCAAGATTTTCTACTATGGACTTGCAAAAATAGCTTTTCTGAAGGGGCGTAAATATCAAGTCATTAATTATAAATTATTATTTGTGTCGTAAAGGAAATCTACAAATAAAAATATAGTCGTAAGTCACCTTGATATATATTGTTGCCCTTTAAGCCCTTACTTTTTAAGGATCACTTTCTATAGTAGTGTGGTAAAGTTGGGCGTAAAGGACAAGTTTTTTTGTTCTTCGTCCTTTACGACCAGCACTAAAAATATTTTATCCGCAACTGTAATCGATATCATTGGGTTCAATTGTCGTAAAGGACATATAATGCAGGTTTCCAAGAGAAAGATAAACCCACTTTTTTGTTTTTTTGACCTATATTTGTGACGTGTATTAGAAAAATATGCAGATTACGAATATCTTTAACCTAGTGGAACAACCGTAGTGATAAACTAAACGATTTAGAAGATAGATGGTTGTAAAGGACACGTCAAAAGCTATTAACGTCCTTTTACACCCATGATTTGATAGGGTCGTAAATGACGGTCTTAGATGATTTTTATACAAAACCGGGGCGTAATTGTAACCGAAATGGTACAAATGTTGTGCTAAGTTTACAATTAAAAACTGGAAAAATGTGTCAAAACGTACTTAATATGGCATAGAATAGACATTAGTTTAATGCAGTGTATTATTTACACAGGCCAATTGTTCTGTGATTATTTATCTAAGCTATCTTAGAAACAAAAAAGAACAAGACTATTTTATATCCAGTTTTGTAATAAAGAAACAATATTTGCTTAAAAACGATCTACTTATACTTTGGCAACAAGCTCAAAGTTATTTTTTTAGTATTCGCCGCTGTTGAATAGTCAGTAGGTTACGCATTCAGCCTTTAATTCTAGCAGGGAAACGCTTTCGTAGTATTATTATACTGCGACGAGATGTAGGTAATTAAAAAAAAAACACTATGGTAATCAGGGTACGTACCCACAACGTATGCACAAACGCTCACGATAATATCTATTTCGTAGCTATATATCTTTATCGCTCTTGCGTATTGCACCAGACTGCATTTTTGTCGGCGTCTGGTGTCGACGATTCCTGCCGTCCTAAGGTAAAAGGCAGCTATTCGACATTTTGCCGAAATTGACTTATTGTAATATTCGTAATGTACAAGTTAAGCTGCATCGACCACTTTTTTCCATTTTTCGATATGTTGCTTAGTTTCCGAGAAAATTTCTCTAAAAAGGCAGTATTTGCACTAATTTTCCAAGATTTCCTAGCCAAAAAAGCAGCTATTTAACAAAACTAAGCTAAATCAACGTATATGCAGATATACGTTTTTTTACGCTCTGGTTAGGTTGACATGTTATCCAGTATTACTAGCCTAAAAGTACGTAAAAGTGAAAAACTAGGCTAAAAATACGTACAAGACGTTATACGTAGTTTTAGCGTAGGATTTTGATCAATTTTTTAAACTGATACTAGTCTACAAAAGCGTATATACATTTTTTCTGTAAAAAATGTCAAATACGTCATCTAAGCCTAGTATCGCTCGATTGTTTTACAACACAATATTAGTCTATAAAAACGAATAAGTGTTATACGTTCTTCTTATTTTGTATGGGTGTCATATTAAACGTAAAAAAACTTTTAAAATGAGTGAAAGTGCTGCAAACTAGCCTATAAAACAGTATATGCTCCAACCTTTGTCAATCCACCCGCCAGCCGAAATATACTTTATGCTATGGAAAAGCCATCAGTGACGAGCTGCGAGCACCGGCGCAGCTTGTGGCTGACAGTACGAGAGCGCAGCTGGCTTTTTTCGCGCGAAATATTGATCGAAACCAAACGAAGTTAGGAAAAATACTGAATGATTGCATTTTTGATACGTTTTAACAATAATAACTATTGTTTACATTTCCTACATCATTTCTATTGTCATTTTTATTCGAGATACGAACATTTAACTCGATTTTCAGATATTATTACTCGAAAGCAAATACGTCTTTTTAGCGTAGCTTGCGGTGGGAAAGTTGTTCGTATATAGTTTTTTTTGCAGCAAACACTATATGAGGTATATTAATATTCCACGGTTTAAGTATTTAACGTTATCCTTTTTGGTTTAATTTACAGTAAAACAAGTAAATAATTTGCAATTAATGAATGAGAACGTTAGAGTTGAATGTTGATATAGAGAGGGAGGGGTAAATCCAAACAACGATGAATGGATTATGTGAAATAGGATATTAGAGAGAAAGATATGAGTGTTGAGATGACGAAAGAGGAGAATGAAAGAGGAAGACCTGTTCTACCTACCCCACATAAAATGAGATAAGGGTATGAGGAATAAGAAGGAGAAGTATTGGCAGTAGTCTACATTTTCAACTGTTTTATTTTACAAACATGGAATATTAATATGAATATAAGTATCAAAAAGCATAGGCATGTTCGTGTGAAAGTTAGGCCTATATAATAAACTTACGGGGTCATCTGCCACTGTTTCCAGAAAATCCATTAAATGACTATTTTGTTGTAGTAGAATTCAATTTATAACTAATTATTTTGATTGACTTTGATTTTGATACTCTCTATAAACTTTTGGATCGCAATTTTTGTATTGTAACATTGTTGAAGATTTTTATGGTTACTAATCCAGTCATTTCTGAATTGCTCGATGTTATCTGTTTCTTAGCTTAATTCATTTCAGGGTAGTTCGACGGATTTAATGTTTTCGCAACAAACTCGACATCATTCTCTTGATATCAGACCGGTACTTGGCGAGCGTAGTGAAAAGCAGCTTAATCGGACCAGAAGAATATTTGATCCCTGTACTTTCATATACTTAAGCAGAACCTGCTTATGAAGGCATTCCTTCTTGTAAATCTAGGAATGTAAGTTTCCTTAAACAAATAACGAATGGACAAATTGCTTGCCAAACCACTTTTTGCCCAAATTTTTCGCAAAAAGTCATTTTATCGTAGGTATTTGAACCCTATCAGAGGTTGAGGTACCTCTTGGTCGTTTAACTTCCGAGCTCGAGTTTTGACGGGAGATTCCTGAGTTTGGATGCGTATTGGATGTAATTGTTTCATGTATATAACCAGCCGCAGTGAATGACGCTCTTTAGCTTACTGAACTATTGCTACATATTCGCACAATCTCTAATAGAAATTGGTAAAATTGTTTTTTGTTTGCAAACTGTTCGTCACGTAATAATTATATTATCTTTTTCTCTAAATTTTTTTATAGAAAAGAGCCAGGTTTTTGGAGCGACCATGAAATTCTTCTAAACTGTATGTATAATTCATGCGAAACCATTTGGTAGTAGGTAGTGTAAACTGCTTTCTAACTCACATCTTGTGCGGCCAATTTCATAGTCATCCAAATCCTTTGCAGATAGATTGGTCACAACTAAAACCCGTTGTTGTTCTACCTCTCATCTTGGCATTAAAATTACATAATTATAATTTATTTTGCCTCCAATTCTCAGAAGTGACGCGATAGATTGACATATGACATATGATATAAAAATTGACCTTTTTTCAAAGCAAAATAACAAATTGACCTTTTTTATCATTACTTACTAACTTGTTTCCATTAGCAACGTAAGAAAGTTTCCACAAAACTCCGAATTAGTACACGTATGTTTAGTATACAGACGGCACTCTTATCATCTAGGCTTTGAGGAAAAATGACGATTAGATACTAATAATTGACTACTTACTGACTAATTTAAAAGAGCAGGTATTATTGTGTACTGTAAAAGTTTATTATATTATATTTATCACTATCCATAAAGAATCGATAGATCTAGTTTTTTTTTAAGTAAATAGGGACAGAATGGCGTTTTCTTGTTTCTTTAATACATACGCGTGGCCCGACACGCTCTTGGTTTTTTTTAAACGACGTATTTGCATTTTGTTCCAATTTCTTCCAAATATACTAATCTATAAAGCCGTATATACGATTTTTTTGATAGTATGCGTTCTTTTAGACTAGCAGTACAGTCGAAAATCTGGAAAACTCACTAGGATACTAATTAAAAAGGCCGAATAACTACGATACTGCTTTTAACTTAGAATCTCGAGTGCTAGATGGGCATTGTTGCTAAGCAATAAGATAGTATGTGATTATATACAGCGTTATAGCCTAGTTTAAGAGAAAATCCTAGATTAGAACACCGTATAAAGCATGTTTTACCGCTTTCTTGACTAGTAATATCTACCATTTTTGAAGCTTAATACTATGCAAAAAGGCTTTTATCGAATTAAAAAAAAACAGTCGCTGCACAAACATACAAATAATGTCTAAAATAAGTAAACACTTATACCTACTATATACAAAAAGAAATAATGAAAAAAGTTAATCCGTTTTGTAGAAATTCAAAAAAGAAGGTTTTTTGCGATTATCTCAAAACTAGCTTTTGTCGAATAGCTGCCTTTTACCTTAGGACCAGTATGGTAATTAGTACCCAAATGCACAAACGCTCACGCAGAATGATTGCCATTCATGTTTGTCGGCGTCTGGCGTTTGCTACGCTACGCCGGATAGTAAACTTTAACAGTAGACTATACTAACATTTAGTGCGACAATAACAGGTGCGTTTCGCTAGCGAATGAGCGTTAGCGTTTGGTGACTTGGCTATGTACCCACAAGTACTTAAAGCATTGACTATAATATTTCTAGGATTGAACTCATAATTAAGATTATTCTTATTTAACATTGTTATTTAGTCTTTGGTTAAAGACTAAATAACAATCTTCTGTTTTAAAATTATCAAAAATATGAATCAACATAGTAGGTAATCTTGACTACAGTTACTATTATTTATTAGTTGGTCACAGTTTGTATACGCGTCCTAACTTGCGTTTATAAATTGGTACTTAACTCTTAGTTATTCTTAGAACTTCTTTCTACTTTAGACTTAAAATTACTGTCGTATTAATATAGTCTACTGTTCACAGTTGCTGATTAAAGTTTACGTGATTACCATTAGTGTTTTTATATTTACTTAAACTACGAAAGCGTTTCCCTGCTAAAATTAAATACTGAATGCGTAACTTATTGAGAGTTGAGACAGCGGCGAGTACTAAAATAATAACTTTACAAAATACTAGATAGTTTTTAAGCAAATGTTGTTTCTTTATTGCAAAACTGGGTATAAAATAGTCTTGTTCTTTGTCTTTTCTAAATATTTAGATAAATATACACTGTAACACTATTGTAGCTATTCTATGGCATATTAACTACGTTTTGATACATTTTTCAAGTTTTCAATTGTAAACTAAGCTAAAAACAGTTGCCATTTGTACCATTCCGGTTACATTTACGCCCCGAATTTGTATAAAAATCATCTAAGACCGTCATTTACGACCCTAACATCTCTAATTGTTCAAAAAAATCGTGGGTGTAAAGGACGTTCATAGCATTTTGACGTGTCCTTTACAACCATCTAACTTCTAAACCGTTTAGTTTATCACTACGGTTGCTACACTAGGTTAAGGATACTAAAAATCTACATATTTTTCTATAAACGTCACAAATATAGGTCAAAAAACAAAAAAGATATAAACATTTTTCTAAAAAAAAAGTTGTTTTTTGCTTCTCCTGAAAACCTGCATTTTGTCCTTTACGCCAATTGAACCCAAAGGTATCGATATGACACGATAGGTATGTAAAAAAAATAATAAGTTAGGTAATCCGAAGTCCTCGTGAGGGAAGACTCTAGGTAAAAGGCGTGCAGCGGTTAATGATGATGCGGAGTACAACTTGCAGGGGCAAACGTCGAGTACGAGGAGAGGACTTGGAGAGGGTTTTTCTTGAAGAGTGCGGGGCCTGGCTTGGCCCCGCACGGACCCTTTATAACTCGTTCTCTTAGGAAAACGACGAGATAATAACTGATGGGTTTGACACGAGGGCCGCTTATATACCCATTTTTGAGAATTTAGAAAACTAAATTTAAAATTTAAATATTATCGCTAGCCAATTATAAAAAATATGGTCTTAAGGTGCGACCACACCGCTGCTTAAAAAACGGTGACGGTACGGAATCGCAGTGACTCATCGTATCCGTACCGTTTTTACCGCATGCTCCACAGACCGCTGCTCAAAATACGCAGACGGTACGGAATCGCAGTGACGCATCGTATCCGTACCGTTTTTACCGCATGCTCTCCACACCGCTGCTCAAAATACGCAGCCGGTACGGAAACGCAGTGACTTTCGTATGGGACACGTCATGCGTTTCCGTACCGTTGCCGTTTTTTAAGCAGCGGTGTGGGGAGCATGCGGTAAAAACGGTACGGATACGATGCGTCACTGCGATTCCGTACCGTCTGCGTATTTTGAGCAGCGGTCTGTGGAGCATGCGGTAAAAACGGTACGGATACGATGCGTCACTGCGATTCCGTACCGTCACCGTTTTTTAAGCAGCGGTGTGGTCGCACCTTAAAACTAACAAACCTACATTAAAAGTATACATACTTAACTCTTTAGTCAGTTTAAAACACGAAAGAATATTGATTGACATGGTGATGTCAATCAATAAATAAATATGTCAAATTAAAATATGAATCTAATTCGATGTTTTTCTGCAAACATAATGGTTAAAAATGTTGTAGACTAGAAAGGTAAGTTTCGCCGTTGCGAACTGCATCGATCAATACTATGTTTATTACATGTAGGAGAAATAGAAACTAATTTAAAGACAGACGCCAGTAAACAGATAAAAAAGATTACAAGAGCATATCTACTACATTTGTCAGGAAGAAAAACATGAAATATTTCCAGAAGGTAACAAAGTAAATATAGAATAGAGATCATTAGAAAACTAGAGAAACAAACAGAGGTCGTAGTCTTTCCACGCATCTTACAGATTCACGAGAGTTTTAGGTCTCCCTATAACGTTAACATGTGCATTTTCCAGGCAAGTGAACTGCAGATAGAACGTACGATTTCGATGAGTTGAAAATCGGAATAAAGGATTGTCGCTGTCTTATAGCAACAGAGTGCAGGATCGCCAGTCCGTGAAGTTAAATATTAGAAGGTATGATCGAGATACTACAAGCTGAATCCAGATATAATTTTATTTGTATTTAATAAGATGGGAGGCAAACTATCAGACAGGTCGCCTGTCGGTAACCGATCACTCCCTATGGACTGGACACCCAAAACACCAGAAGGATTGGAGGTGCGCCGCCAGCCTTAAAGCTTCATTGAAAAGCGACTGGCAAACATCAAATGACATTTCGCACATAAGTTCCGACAAACAATTGAAAATGGTACATGATAACTAAATATGTGTAACATATTTTACACGTCTAATACTTTTTGTGTACATACATATTGACACTCCCGGGTCCAACGCAATAAAATTAAATTATTTTAACTATATGCAATTTTGCATGGATGTATTTATTGGCTGTGGTTACGGATTGACGCCCCAGTAAAACGGAGGTATTTAGTGAACAACACTAAATTACCCCTGAATGTTAAACAAAAATATTGGCCTACTGTTTAATGTTATATGGGGAGTGCCGTTAATTATGTCGCTGAACTTCATACTCGGGTAAATCCATTCTGCTTTTTTTTTGTATAATCATCCTTAAAACCGAATCGATTTACCCGAGTTTGAAGTTAAGCGACACATTAATGTGTTAAAAGTTCGTCTAAAAAATTTAATGAAGCAATAATATACTATATTTATGTCGTTTTGTGAGTTTAAATTGTTTTATTTCGGTAACAGCAGCTTTGATTTGACGAAACCACTATAAAAAGTGTCCTTTTGAACACGGATCCGTTTTATCCGAAATATCCGGATATCCGGATCCGGCAAATTTTAAGATCCGAAATATCCGGATCCGAAAAATCAGCGGATCTTGCAAACCCTAGATAGATTGGGTAGATTTAGCTGTATGAGATATTTTTTGCCATAATTACTAACGATGCGATAATAATGATCCAGATTATCAGCACAATCTAAATCACTCTGTAATTATACTGTAGGAACCAATTCTATCCATCATAGATTCATTTTAATAGGGATCTAGTTATTGCTATAAATGTTATAATGCGTACTGCTTGCCTCGTTTTAGCTTTCTTCATTCTGTGTATAAGGGGGGCTCATAATGTAAGTAATTCCATTATGTTTGTTTAATTTCTTTATTTCACATCAGATCTTTAATTTATTTGGCCTAAAATTATACTACGATAAAAGAGCGTTCATTTTGTAATTATACATTTTTATTGGTTGTATTTAAAATGACACGTAAACTAAACGTGCCTTGTCCTGAAGCCCATTTCATTCATTTATTCATTTTCTCAAACATGGTATGAAATATTGATGTTATGTGCCTTATAATTGGCAGCGAAGTATGACGTTGCAGGTGCGGCTAGGACGATTGATAGATCTGATAATGGAATTTCATACAAACCTTGCAGGCCAAGGCCGGCCAAAATCTTCTTTTCATCCAAACACAGATAATTGTGACATAACATCCAGGTATTTAGCCAATTAAAAAAAAAAAACTATAAGGGGCTTTATGAAATGAAATGAAATGAAATGAAATGAATCAGCTGATATAATCGCACTTTCTGAGACATGGCTACTACAACACGATATACCGCTACTTGGAACTGCTGACGCCGGGTTCGGGTACTGCGGCACGACGGCTGTTGATTTGGCGGCGGGAGTGTTACGCGGCCGCCCTCATGGGGGTGTTGCAATCATGTGGCGTAAAAACAGGTTTCCGTGTGTTTCCGTAATTCAGTGTAAAAGTGTAAGGCTAACGGCGATTAGAGTGACAATGAGTGACAGGTCTATGATAGTTTTTTCAGTTTACATGCCGACTGACGAGCGTGATAACCTAGTTGAATTTACGGAATGTTTAGGAGAAATTTATGCGATTATTGACAGTGAACAAGTGGATCTCATATACATGTTAGGCGATTTTAATGCACACCCAGGCATGCCTTTCTACAGTGAACTGGTTAATTTTTGTAGTGAACAACAACTATGCATAGTGGACTCTGAACTCTTACCAGCGGACTCTTATACTTATGTCAGCGATAGCCACGGTTGTGCCCGGTGGCTTGACCACTGTGTAACTACAGAAGCGGCTAGATTAACAGTTGCTGAAGTCAATATACACTACGACGTGTTTTAGTCCGACCACTTCCCTTTGGAAATAGTATGTTATTTAAATAAAAATATAGCGAAAAATAATATTCAAACCACAGACATGGGAAGTGATATTTGTAGGGGTATAATATGGGGTGAAAGGGAGCTGTCCCAGATAAACGCTTATCGAAATATGTGTAATAGTAAATTAAAAGATGTTGATTTTCCTGGAGAACTAGAACAATGTTGTGATAATGTTTGTTTTAACTCTGAGCATAAGGTAATCATAGATAACATGTATGAGTCTATTACAGTGATACTTAAAGAGGCGTCAATTGCTAGTTATCATAAAAAGCACCACCGAGCAGGTCATGTTGCAGGCTGGAATAAACACGTCAGGGAGGCTCACCAAAGGGCGAGGATATGTTTTCAGGAATGGTGCATGTCTGGTAAACCAAGATCAGGCCAATTGTATGAGGAGATGTGCTGCACTAGGAAACGTTTCAAAGCCAAACTTAAGTTCTGTCAAAATGAGAAAGACCAGATTATAATGGATAATATTGCCTCTCATCATCATTCTAAGAACTTTGTACAATTCTGAAATCGACAAATAGGCTGAACCCTAAAGTGAGCCTTCCGGTAAGTGTTGATAATGTCAGTGAGCCAATTGACATTGCAAACCTCTTTAAGGATCATTTCAAGGTGGAACCTTTGAAGGTGGATGAGCGTCCGCCGGTGCTTGGTGATGGGACTTGTGTGAATAATGCCTCGATTAAAGTCACATCCGAGGAAATAGCGAAGGTCGTACGCCAGATGACGAGAGGTAAATCACCCGGACACGATGGTCTCAGCATTGAGCATCTGCAACATGCGGGCGCTCATCTTCCGAGGGTCCTTGCAATGTTATACACATTATGTATTCGTCATAACTACCTGCCTGAAGACCTAATGAAAACCATAGTGGTGCCGATTGTAAAAAATAAGACTGGTGATGCCTCCGACAGGTCCAACTACAGACCAATCTCTTTGGCAACTATAATGGCTAAAGTATTGGACAGTGTGCTTAACACGCATCTGAATAAGCATATCAACTTGCATGACGCCCAGTTCGGATTTCGACCCGGATTGTCAACTGAATCGGCTGTCCTGTGTCTTAAGCATACTGTTCAATATTACACAAAGAGAAATACGCCAGTTTTTGCTTGTTTTTTGGACTTGTCGAAGGCATTTGACCTTGTGTCTTACAAGTTATTGTGGCATAAGTTACGCAACGAGACTAGTTTACCAGTTGAGTTAACTAACATGTTTGAGTATTGGTACGATCATCAAACAAATAGCGTTAGATGGGCTGGACAGTACTCAGACCCCTATAAAATGGAGTGTGGAGTCCGACAGGGGGATTAACGTCACCCACACTTTTTAATATATATGTAAATGGGTTGATTGAGGAGCTCAGCAGTGCTGGCGTGGGTTGTTCGGTGGACGGCTGTTTTGTCAACAACATCAGCTATGCCGACGATATGGTGCTGCTGAGCCCCTCAATAAATGCATTAAAAATAATGCTGGCTATTTGTGAGAAGTATGCTGTGGCCCATGGGCTCAAATATAATGTCAAAAAGAGTGAGATCTTAGTCTTTAAGTCTGGTACTAAAACGTATCCTATACCATATATTAGTCTAGACGGATCTCCTCTTCAGGCTGTGACAAAATTCAAATATTTGGGCCATTGGATCACTGATACTCTCAGAGATGATGAGGACATAGAAAGAGAACGCAGAGCACTATCAGTTAGAGGTAATATGTTGTCACGCAGGTTTGCGCGCTGTTCCCGAGAGGTGAAGTTAACACTGTTTAAAACTTACTGTCAAAACCTGTACACGTGCAACCTGTGGAGCAACTATACCAAAAGAACTTTTAGTGCTCTGCGTGTTCAATATAACAATGCCTTCAGGGGATTGTTGGGGCTGCCCTGGCGCTGCAGCGCGTCGGGAATGTTCGCCGAGTGGAGCACGGATGGCTTCCACGCAGTGTTGCGTAAGAGGGTGGCGTCATTGTGGCAGCGCGTCAGGGACAGCACCAACACTCTCCTGAGGGTGATTGCAGAAAGGGTTGATGGCCCTCTTATTACTCATTGGATGTCAATGCATGTGAGATCTAACGAGCATTATGTGTTCTACTAACTCTAGCGTAAGATGTTTTATTTTATTGTTCTTTAATTTTATTTTTATTGTGTTATTGTTTTACTAACATTTTGTGTACCTAAATATGGACATCTGTCTGAAATAAAAGATATCATTTCATTCATCATTTCATTTCATTTCAATATTTGATTTTGGGTGCGTTTTCATACAAAAAAATTTTTTTTCGTTTTTTTTGAATTTTTTTAAACTTGTATACAGAGTATCAAAGGGGAACGGGGATTATTTTTGCGCTACGACGCACCGTTTAGGAGATACAGCCATCCAAAGTTACTATTTTCAGTAGACTTTATTTATTTCATACCATGTTTGAGAAAAGCACTATACATACCTCGGCGGGAAATGGGGTTGCCCGCCTCAGCTCGCTTCGCTCGGCCGTCTATATGTCTTCAGCCGGCAACCCCCTTTGTCCCGGCCTCTGTAGTAATGTACTATTTAATTATTCAATATGGCAGCCTCGTGGGCCTTTGCCAATGACAAGTGTATTACATAGATATAAAAAACACCGATGTGTGCATGTAAGTGATTAGGCCTTCACGTTGCACTGGAGGATAGCTGGAGCAGCAGTACAAAGCATGATGGCGGCCGGGACCACGAACTGCCGAGTGATGTCCGTAGAATTGGATATTCGCATCTCCAAACGAATTCTTCATCAACTGCACCCTTTGCGTAGGCTATTTACTGCATAATATCCTATCAAACTGATACATTAAACAGCAGAATGCAAAAATTAAAAATACATATTTGGAGAACGATCCGCCATGTTCAATCGAAAGTCCAAGCCCATTTCTCGAAGCTACAATTTACACGTGGCTGTCAATGTCAAGTTTCAGACTTCCGCTTGCAACTTATAACTTTCAGTTTTGAGAAATGAGCCACAGGCCTTATTGCTGGCTTTTAGAATTTTTTATTAAATACATAGAAGGGGTAACCCCTACCTAATAACTTACAAAGTGTGGTTGTCCAAAATGTTTCATCAAATACCGTGAAGGTAGTCTGTTGTTACACCTCGGACACTGGCGACCAAATATATGAAAGAGGCGTGTAGGCGAACGCGTACCATGCTTGTATGAGTGAGATATGACAGGTCGACTGTTCACATTTTTGACAGGCGGTAACTGTGAGGTAGCCGAGAGCGGGTGTGCACCACTTTCAGTGGGGAGCGAATAGAACTCTTTATTATACTGAGACGTTGTTATTTCAGAAATCAGAAATGATATGACTATAACGTCTGCTCCTCCCCAGTTGTCGTCTGACTAAGTCCTCCAAGACTATGCAGGTACAAGGTCCCAAGATTTTTAACAAACTTCCCAAAGACGTTACCTGTATAGAATCTTCGAACCAATTCACACGAGCGTTAAAAAAATGACTTGTCACCCACGCTTTTTATGACATGAATGAATTCTACATTTTTTAAATTTTTAATTAACATTCACAAAACATTGTATCCATTTTATTCTAATATTATATAATGCTCAATGGTCCTTAATGTAATTTAAAAATGTATTACCATATTTCGACATATCAAACTACGAATACTAATATAATAATTTTAATTTTAATATACCATAATTATAATAATTATGTACCTAAATCAATTGTGACGTGTAATATGTAACAATATTATAAAACAGATAGCAAAATTGCATTTTATCCATAAGAGTGCAAAGTAATTTCATACAAATTTTAACTTGATGTCTTAAGCAGGCTGGTAGAATTTACCTACAAATGATGATTTTGAATCATAAATAATGATTAAATTGAAGGATTTGATTTTATTTGATGTTTTATAGTTAGTATTTTGTTCGTGTTGGTGTGGTGAAAAATTTTGTGTTTCACTCGGTGGCAAAGTTTGTTTAACCTTCGTGCCTTGAAACCCTCACAACGCTCAAGATTCCATTTTTTGGACCACTCGGTACGCTCGCGGTTCAATATTGGAATCTTTCGCTTGCTCGGGTATCAATATTGGCACTTGCGGTTACTGGAAAACGTGACAGAGTGCAGTGACCCGCAGCCGCCGTACCCCAAGAAGCGGCTGGTAGTTCTAGACTTGAAGCTGCAAGACGTGAAAGGCACCGTGCTGCTTAGCGGCCGGAATTCCGTGCTGGAGGATGTTCCCTTTAATAACGTAAGGACCATAGAGGAATCAGTAAGGGATGAGGTAACTCCATACATCAGTAAATGCGGGTTATTTGTATAGGCATAGTTAAGTGACGTCTAGCGACAATCACGCGTCAACTAGCGTATCAGTACCCATAGCTGGGCATTAACTCGTTAATCCGTTAATCGTTAATTAACGAAGTTAACATTACGATTAACGGATTAACTTTTAAGTTAACTTTAAAAAATGTTAACGGATTCGTTAACTTCCGTTAAATTTCATCGAGTCCGTTAATCGTTAATCCAGCACCCCAAGCAGCTCGCTGCGCCGCGAAAACCACGTTCTTACTGCTACTGTAAAAGCTGTAGAATTTATCGGTAAAAGCAGATCCGTCGGTTATAAGCAGTCTAAAGACCAATTGGCGACTTTGGATCACTTGAGATCTTCGAAATCTTATTAGGCATGCTAGATCGATCACTAACCTGGTGGGAATAGAGTGCAATCATCAGGCATGACAGACAAATCGCGCAACCGACGCATCGAGTTAGAGTCCGGCGCGGGCCTTAGATTACTCTACCAAGTTATCGTGGCCCACAGCATCGAGTTGTCATCTCAAATCTCAATCTGAAGAACCAACGCATCGAATCAACGCATCGCGACCGCATGAATGACCCAATAATTACCAATCCGAAGTAAAACCTAGGATTTAGCCAACCAACGGTGGTAAAAGGCCGAAGAGACCGAAATTATTACATTTCGGTTTTTTACCAATTGGCGTCACAGGTTTTAATAGTTTTTGGTGGATACTTAGTAAATAAATACCTACATAATACCTACAGTGAGTCCTATTTTTATGGCGTGTTAACGGATTATTGATTAACTTTAACTTCCGTTAAATCTACCGAAATGTATCGCTTTAACGATTAACGAAGTTAACTTTTTAAGTAACGGATTAACGATTATCGAAGTTAACTATTTGATTAACGGTGCCCAGCTATGTACATGGCAGACTCATTTATCTCGTCTAAAATAATAAAGTTTCATATTAACATTGAATTAAATACATTGAAATACTATGTTGATGCTAAAATAGGTGAGCATTAGACTTTTCGTTGTCGGATATCTGATGACACTGATAATTTACGCTAGTTCGTGATTGAAAATGATTTATCTTTAGCCTATGAAAATGTAACAGATATTTAGGGATGTATGGAATAAGGCAGCGTCCCCACTTATTCATCTATAGTAAGGAGTGACATATCTAATAATTTTAAATAGTGTAAGATTTGCTAAGTCAGTGTCTTTCTAAAGTTAAACGCATCGACACGGAATCTGTTTTCGCCGACCAAAAATCGCTCGTTACTTAATATGAGCATGTTCCTTCAGAGATCATAACGCGTCAGCGTCGTTTTTAGGGTTCCGTACCAAAAAGGTACAACAGGAACCCTTATGGTGCGACTCTGTCCGTCTGTCTGTCCGTCTGTCACATTCCTAAATATCTCGAGAACTACTAATGCTATCAACTTGAAATTTGGAATAGTTGTGAACATTGTGAACCTCTACAAATAGAAGGTATAGTTTTTTTAAATTTATTAATTTTAATTGTAGAAAATGGCCAAAATGAAAGGGGGGCAAACTGTAAATTTCAAGTTACTAGGTCAAGTGGGATATCGTTAGAAAGAGCTTAAATTGAACGTAAATAAACTATTTTTTATAATTTTTTTGTTGTGGAAAAAAAAAGAATTTTGAAGGAAAATGTAAAAAAAAATACCGTTCCCCCCTTATCTCCGAAGTTTACCAACGAAAAATTATGAAAATTTTAGGAAGCATTGGTTTTATGCTAAATATTACAGGAAAAATATAATCGTGTTTGTATCTTGCAAACTTTTTTTTTAATTCACAAAAAACTTTTCACATTTTTACTTTTAATTTACCCACCTTTGCGGATGTATATAGTACTTCAAATTAATACGAGATGTTACGTAAATCATTTTCTTTCCAATAAAGTAAAAATTGTTTAAATCGGTTAACATTATAAAGAATAATCCCTGAAAAACCAACATACTATGGCCGCGCAAATTAGTTAGTGAATTCACCGAGAGATGGCGCTATACACAATAATGCTCATTAGTACCTATACTTTTGTCTTCTAGTCAAGTCAAGTTATGTGAAAACATGAGATTATTTTAACTGGGGAGTTTGAAAGTTTGTACGGAACCCTCGGTGGGCGAGTCCAACTCGCACTTGACCGGTTTTTTTTATTTATTTAAACTTTATTGCACAATACAAAAAGTACAATTGGCGGACTTAATTCGAGATGGCATTATGGATACCAGTCAACCATGGGCTAAACCGAAAGATCAAGATGGTGCAGGGTCCTAGTACATCTGGCGAGGTTGCGGACGAGTACTTCGGAGTGCCTGGGACCTCGCCGTATAGCAAGGCGACGGCGACAGAGGGGTTTTAGTGGGTAAACCAGGTCTCATCAGCCTAGGGAGTCCCACATAACCATCCCAGGCCTGTCCCCGCGCCTGGGTGGTATGCGTAATGCATTTCCCCTCTTAAAAAAAAGGGTCCTAGTACATCCCCCCGCAGGTTGCTCACCTTGTCGTGGTGGAGGGGCTTAGTAACCGTGGCTTGGTCATCCACGGTGAAGCGAAGAAGCAACCAGGGCCGGCTTGTTGCTTGGCGAGCTGGCCCGAGAAGGACGCTCCAAGTGCATGGGCTTGTAAAGCCCACTTGAAACGCATCTGGGAGGACTGCCGTGGAAGGGAAGATCCGGCAGTATAGGATGCCGCTCTGTGCCCTCCCTCGGTAGCCGAGGTGGGATCGCAGGGGGAGAGGCGTGATGGTATAGCGGTGCGCCACTCTCCCTACCCCCTGCGACCTTGGCGTGGTCGCTCTGGTAGCGGCATTGGTGGGGCCGCAAGGGAAGAGGAGTGCCGGTATTACGGTGCGCCGTTCTCCCTATCCTTTTCGGTCGACTTGGTTAGCGGTGGAACCAAAGACCATTTCCACCGCCGGGCGCCGGAACTCTCCTGGCGCTCATGGCCTCTTTGTGGCGGACTCGAGGGGGTCCGTCACTGTACCTATAAGCGGCCGAGTAGGGAGGTGCGCCCTATCATCTGGCGCACTCATTGTGGAGGGCCGTTGGGCATCCGCGCAGAAGCTGCACGTGGGCGGCTGCCGCCGGCGGGGTCGCCGATGTGAGCGCAAGTCGTGCGCAACAAGGCGGCGAGGTGGCATGTGGGGGGGTTTTTAGTGGGTAGGTATACCGTGGCCTCATTAGCCAATACGGGAGTCCCACATAACCGCTCGGGTCCCCCCTCGCACCCGAGTGGTATGCGGAACACATTTTCCCCCTCTAAACAAAAAAAAGGGTCCTATTTGGTCGGCTAGAGCAGATTCCACGTCGATAGGTTTAGGGAAACCCTTAGCTTAGATAACTTCTCCTTGCCCTTCGACAGCCCCTCGAGTACCTACCTTGATCAGTTTAGCCTTTCGAAAATCATATCCATAAAACATGTCACTTGAATGATGACGTGATCTCCTTTTCTGTCGGTCAATTCCAGTTTTATTTGATACTTTTTGCTGGAAAGATCTTATAGTTTTAACAGTTTACAAATTTCCAGTCTGGAGCTTAATGTGCGTTGTTATTTGGTTTTGTTTTCAGTTCAGTGTAAGGACTTTAAGTGTAATCTCCGGACGTCGCGAATTAAAGTTTGAAGTGGCGAGACAGAACTGTCGGAGCTTGGCGGGCCAAGCATTTTTAGTGTTCGGAGGTTTTACCTTCTCTAAAAAGAAGTGTGTGATGCAGAGGGTATGTTTGTGAAACTTAAATATATTTCCAGAGTCACTTACCACAGTTTTGATCCTGACTTACCTATTTCACTTTCATAAAATTCCTTATACTTACCTAGACACACTCGCTGGCTTAAGGTGCTCCTAACCTGGCTTTTTTCAGGACTTTTACGATTTTTATCATAGAAGTTCCATCGAGGTCTACCCTTTTTCACTCCTGCTTCTATTTCTGCATCATGCACTGTCATTGTCCTACTTCTTTCATTCACTACTACTTACCCAAATTTAGCTGTACTGTATAATCATATTTATTCAATAAAATAATAACATAAAATTATAAAAGACTATAAGATAAGTAATAGAAATACATACAATAAAGAAAATACATTAACTAAACTAAACTATGTACTAACTTAAAATTAACTTATAAATAAAAAATACTCCCTAAGTCGTCACTACAGGTTATGGTGCCCAGAAGGCTGGCAGCGTTACCTTTTTGGATGGCCAGACTTAATCTCTGGCCGAAGTAGCTGCCAGCCCTCTGGTCACCAGAGACGTCTACGAGGCGCTGGGCTATCTCATTAAAAAGATGTTTCGCGCTGGTCCCCCACGGTCCTAAAGTTTCTACGCCGAACGGCGCAAATATATAGCCCTCGCCGAGGACAGCATATTTGCGCCGCTTATTTCGTTCTGCCGTTGTAGCCGCAGCTTCCGCCTTGACGGAGGTCACCTGTAGGTGGGACGGCGCGAGCGTGTCAACACAGGTGGCGTCCCACACAAGCGTCCTTCCTTGCGTCCATGGAATGAGTGTCATCCCGTCGGGGCGCTTACCATCGTCGCGTGCTGTATAATCTATGTTTCTTGGTGTTTCTTCTTGGTCTGAAGTCAGGTTCTAAGCAATGCTTTCTTTCAGGGTACTGGTACGTTTAAGGATATAGACTACAACAAGTTGACCCACAGCATACCTAACTGGCACTCCGAAGGCAGCCTCGTGCATCGTGTGCAGCTCGCTCACGGCGGGAAAACCATGTTCTGCCATGACTTGTTTGTTAAAGTCAAATATTTCAATTAAAACTTGAAATAGTTACTTATTTGTTATACAAGGGGGCAAAGTTGTATTTTAACGCCGAGTGTGGAATTGAAAAACGAGCAAGTGAAAGGATTCTATAGTTGAACCACGAGCGAAGCGAGTGGTTCGAGAATAGAATCCTGAACTTGCGAGTTTTTTAACACACGAGAAGTAAAATACATTTGCACCCGTGTGTAACACAAAACTTTTCCCTTCACTATAGCGAGGAAACTACAACGCAAAAAATGCGTTTATCACTGCTTCCAGTAGTTGCACAGGTGGTAAATCATCTTCATTACTAGATTCACCTACTTTTATAAATTTTAAAGCACTTAATTTGACTTCATTCAAGGTCAAATTACTTTACCCACTAGTGGATAAAATGCGTTTTTACCCGCTGGTATTAAAGGACAAAACACGTGTTTCCGAGCTAGTGAGGGGAAAAAAAAAACTGTGAAGAACAAAAAGGAGATAATAAGTTCCACCCCATATAACCATAATCGGTCGCCGTTCCTACGCAAATCGTCCTATTTTGTGTACACACAGGTCTTCGGGTCTCAATGCTTAGTCGCAGTACGGTCGACGTTTAGTCGAGGCGACCCAAATGGGGACGATTGGTAACAGGCACAAATGGTCACAGAAGTGACAGAAGTGTGCACTACGCGTGCACACATTGTTACCGTTTGGCGACTACTTTCCCAAAATCGTTCGTTCATTTCATTCTTTTCAAATGGCGACTGTCAGAGACGTCAAAGTAAAAAAGAAATAAAATCATTTGACATTAAAATGTAATGGCGTAAGAATTTGTTAAAGATAAATATTGTTTGCATTTGTAATATAATGTGGGCTAATTACCATGGCCAATTAAATTGCTCGAGTGATTTCATAAAATAAGTCTAAATTTATCAACGCGCCATCAATTTACCTCAGTTTAACCAGTAATAATATTATTGACTACTCGGTGTTTGCGTAGTTTGGTGAAGTTTTAGTGCTCCGGTGCATATACTATACTGAAATAATAAAAATAATGCCTAGAAAACCAATAAAGTTGTTAAAATATGGATTAAGACTGGGTAATATTCCATGTAAAAAACAGTCGCCAAACGGTCACCAAACGGTCAACAAACGGTCGCAAAATGGTCGCAGCGTACACGCGTGACCGAAAGCAGTGAATATTTATTGGATTTACAAAATGGCTTCTTGTATTCATTTTTTTCAGGTATCCTCAAACTTTATAAACAATTAAATATGCCGTCGTACTCAGTTGTCCTCACTAAAGATTTAAAAAAAATTGTAACGTGCGTACCGAGCTGCTGGGTTGTAAGGATCGGGGATCATATTATTATGGTCTTCTATAGAGCAACTAGTATTTTGCGGCATTTCACAATTGACACTTGTTGAAGTAGTCGTCATTAATATTACTATCAACATTAATTTCAGCGATCTGTACTTCTTTTGTCAAGATTTTTGTAGAGATAAGTGTCCACAAATTTGTAATGTTAAAGAGACATAAATAAAACGTAGTAGAGTAAATAATGTGTTTTTTTTTGTAACCCAAACAAAATACTTGTAGATACGAGTGCGGAAAAGAGGAAAATCGATACGAGTAGCGATAAATTAATACACGAACGAAGGGAGTGTTTTAAATCGACACGAGTTGTGAATGTCCTTTTCACACGAGTATCGTACGACGATTTTCAGTACCTAAATCTAAGCTAAGAGTTTCGACCAGACAAGAAATGAATCATTGCTTGATTTGCTCGCACTACTGCGTTAAAAAAAGCAGCATCTGTACTGAAAACAACTATCATTGCGCAACAGAAATTCTATTAATATGACAGTAAATACTCTATTTCATTTAATACCTACTTTTATTGTGTAAAGCAACACTACACATCATTTTTATCAATAAGAATTAAAAATTATTATTATATTTAATACATTAAGTAACTATAAAGTGCTTATCTATTTGTATAATCATTCTGCACTTTTCTTAACTTTCCAACATTTCTATAAAATGTCGAAGAGTGCTTAAATGGTCGTCGTTGTTTATTATTATTTAATTCGCTCATATTTAAATGATTCAAAGCAACCAGTCCACAACTTCACAAGACAGTTTGAGAAACCTTCGTATTTCAGATTGTCATTTGCGGTTACAGTGGTTTAGGAGCAGTTCGGTAATCAGACCTACACATGTGTGTACAAATTATGTCAATGTCACTGTCAGAAACCGTTCTGACAGTGACAATGACAGCTACAAATTCGTCCACTTGTTGTTACCGTTATCTGTGCATACGTCTACTAATAAAGTGTCATTAAAAATCGTTCTGACAGTGACATTGACAGCCACAGATTCGTACACATTTTGTTACTGTAACAAGTGCACACGCGACTACATTTTGTTATTGTATCAATACGGTCGCATTGTTTGCACGACGTTAACACGCATTATGTCACATTTGACAGTTAGTTACTGATTTGAAGATTTTGCGACCGAAATGGTTGTATGGGACAGCGTCATCTACTAATTAAAGTTAACTAACTTTGAATTAGGTCTCTGTTGTATCATTTTTGTTCGACGCTTAACAAAACAAACAAAACAAGATTCTGGGCTAAATACGAGTAGAGAAGGAAATGTTATTAATGTTGTAATATTAAGAGATTTATAGATAAACAAATGTGTTCGTCTATCTCTCTCAACAGCGTAATCTAGTAAGAAAATAAACAATGGCTGTGAAGTTGAGTATTTTGGTTGAAAAGGGGACCTTTTTAGGGTTCCGTAGTCAACTAGGAACCCTTATAGTTTCGCCATGTCTGTCTGTCCGTCCGTCCGTCCGTCCGTCCGTCCGTCCGTCCGTCCGCGGATAATCTCAGTAACCGTAAGCACTAGAAAGCTGAAATTTGGTACCAATATGTATATCAATCACGCCAACAAAGTACAAAAATAAAAAATGGGAAAAAATGTTTTATTAGGGTACCCCCCCTACATGCAAAGTGGGGGCTGATATTTTTTTTCATTCCAACCCCAACGTGTGATATATTGTTGGATAGGTATTTAAAAATGAATAAGGGTTTACTAAAATCATTTTTTAACAATATTAATAGTTTCGGAAATAATCGCTCTTAAAGGAAAAAAAAGTGCGTCCCCCCCTCTAACTTTTGAACCATATGTTTAAAAAATATGAAAAAATTCACCAAAGTAGAACTTTATAAAGACTTTCTAGGAAAATTGTTTTGAACTTGATAGGTTCAGTAGTTTTTGAGAAAAATACGAAAAACTACGGAACCCTACACTGAGCGTGGCCCGACACGCTCTTGGCCGGTTTTTTTTCTTTTTGCATTGGAGATATTGCGGGTGTAGGAATATAAAAATAATACTTGATTAAAAGTTATAAGATAAAAGGCGTACCTAAATTAAAAGTAAGTATTTGATTAATAAAATAGCCACCGTATGGGTGCCGCAAGACAGGCGGGGATCTGGCAGGCCCAGGCGGAGATGGCGGGACGACCTGGACGTGTATCTCAGCGACTGGCCGGAGATCGCTCATAACCGGGACGAGTGGAAATCGAAGGGGGAGGCCTTTGCCCAGCAGTGGGACACAGTATAGGCTTTAAATAATTTGATTGTCATTTGTTACGAATCAACACGGAAACTTGCATGCAGAAGACTGTCGTCCCGTTGAAGACAAGATTTGGCCGGAAGATGAACCGCCCTGTCTGGTACCTGGGATATCTCTGGAACACCTTGTTCATATCTACGTTACTGAACCCGACGGTACCCTGGAAATATTAAAAAATTATATAAAATAATCTTATAGGTGATGTTTTCTAAGGACACTATCATTCACCGGAGGACGATAAATGACTTTCTTTATTGTCATTATTCGCATTTTCTTTATTATCTCCACTACTAGCGATTTAAATTTTACTAACAGAATCGAAATTAATTACCACTAGTTTTCAAATTACTAGCTGTCATTCCTAAAAATAGCATAACGGCCCAGCCACGACATTGGTCTAAGCGCGACAGCGGTGAGCGGCAGCCATATGTGCGAATGAAAAGTCCCATCGCTGTGTCTCGCTCCAATGTATGGCCGCCGCTCACCGCTGTCGCGCTTAGACCAATGTCGTGGCTGAGCCGTAACGTCGTTTTCCACAGACTTTTGAACGGCGAATTCATGCGTTCGAAATTTAAAAATCGATCCCCAGGCCCCGTAGCCGAATGACATTTCTGCGACGCGAAACGCCACCGAAACGCCGCAGAAATATAGTCTGGTTCTGTCGCGTCAGAGAGATAGATAGCTACGAAAGAGATATTATCGTGAGCGTTTGTGCATGTGGCCACAGAATACATATTAGTACAAGTACAGAAAGCCCTCTCCAAAAACCTGTTTAAAGAAATAACGACTCATGCCACGATACTATTAAGTTCAAATTCCGACCGCGCAACGCTAACGGCCCAGCCACGACATTGGTCTATACAGTTCGATACCTACACGCGCGAGTGGGACAGGCCTGATTCGGCTACGCACACAGGATCATTTACAATTCGTAAGTGTAGGTATCGTAGCTAGCTCTCTCTATCGTTTTTCTGTAGCGCGACAGAGCTAGACTGCGTTTAGATAGTCACGTAGCATCAACGAGTTAGTCAGTTCAGTGTGCGTAGTCGAATGCACAAACTCCGTAGCTATCTATCTCTATCGCTCTTACGTATTGGCGCGACAGAGTCAGACTTCATTTCTGTCGGCGTCTGGCGACGATTGCCATTCTGGCAGGGAGGCCGACAGGTAGCAATTTCCTTGGTCACGAAAGACGCAATGAAACGTCGCAAAAAAAGGTAAAGGTGACTTGTCAGTTATTCCGTGATGTTACTTTCTACTTTTAACCGAGATAGTTGCCAGAGTAGTATCGTCCGGCGAAATTATTCTTTGATAGTTTACTCCGTAATACCTTCATCACCCGACAGTTTTTTGGAGAATATCGGAAGTTCCCCATGACCAGAAAAATCTTCCCCAACCAGCCGTGGCAATTCTGTCTGTCGACGTGGCTCAAACGCCTTTCTGCGCCTGAGTTGTCTATTCTGGCAGATGATGAGCTGAACTGAGAAAGGATATAGGTTACAGTCTGACCAAAAAGACTAGAAATTAAAAAGTAGCAACATCGTAATGTCGTCCCGTTTTCTCACACATATTGAATTAAAAGGGATGACACTGACAAAGTTGCCACTTTTTGGTCACACTGTACTTGTTAATTTTTTATCAAGCAAGAATATCTGTGAAAGAAATAAGTGGAAAAATTCACTGTATCAGGTGAGACCAAACTGCTACGTTGATGACGGACACCGAAGGATGTTAGCCACTCTTAGAAAAACGTTTAAAAAAACACAAAAACACGTTGCAGCGGACTCGCTTTTATAGTTAATCTCCGGCAGCGGTGACGCGATCGGTATTTGGCTCTCGGTAGCGCGGCTCGTACTAACGCGACCGGCATGTTCTGGTTCCGCATGTACTCGCTGCACTTCGCTGCGTGCGAGCGCTACTCAAGGACAAACCGCGCGGGCCAAAATTTGTTAGAAGAATTATTACTAGCTTTATACTGTGGCTTACCATTTAACGGGGTAAGTAGCTAACGACGCAGCAGCTTACGGCTTACGCTTAATATCGGTCACTCTCTATCTCTCTTATGTAGGTATTGGCGCAACTGCCAGCTAGTTACAACTGTATGAGCATAAGCGATTGTGACGGCTAGGTACCCTTGAAACGCTTCTTTCATACTGCGATATAAAATAATACTATTTATATTACGATCAACCAATTTGAAACCTAGGCTACTCAAGAACCCTGCCTTATTGACACCGTGCTTTATTTGCCAAATAAATCACTGACTATATTACTGTGAAAGGGTTCTACAGTGGCATAGTATTCTAATTGGTTGACTGTACATTATTAAAAGGCACTTCAGCCAGGATGTGGTTCCGTCCACTGAGCAGCGTAACATTCTTGTTCCTACGCGTGCTGAAGGTCGATATCCAGATCCGTTTCTTGGCGAACGGGGGCTGAGGGCTGGTGCATTCTGTTGCATCTTCCAGAACCACATCGTAGGACCCCTGAAAATATAAACACATTTGGTATTATTTGACCAGAGTTCTGACAGAGACCTCTGCCATGTTTTCATAATTCTTTATTGCAAACCATGGTTACAGTACAGGTGTTGAATGTAATCTTATGATACCGGTCAAAATCATAACCCTCCTTTTGCGTTGCCGTAGTCGGGTAAAAAATGAAAATAATTCGCTACCTGTACACAAACTCCTTTATTTAGAATAAAATACTTTTATTTAGTGTTTCTGTAGTTTTTTGCAAAAATAACATTAATTAAATCTAACTATTCAGCGAAGTTAGCGGTGTGCGATGTATTGGCTACGTGCACGACAATTACGCCAACTACCATGTGAACTTGAAGTGGAAAATGTCAAAAAATTACATGTAAATAAACATTATTTTAACGATTTTTCGTTAATTTTGAATAAATCGAATAACAAGAGCTGCTATTCCAAGTGTAATTTAGGTAGATCGATTATAAAGATATGGATATGGGTGAATCAACTTTTTCTTGCCTGTTATTGCCATGGTTACGGTCCCCTGAGTCACGCCGGTTTTATGCAAAATTATGCAAGCAAGCATGTAGTCCATGTTTGTAGGTGGAAAATGAAGGAAAGGGCTTGTTAACACGAGAAAAATGCATGCTTGCATAGTTTAAGTAGCATAATTTTGCATAAAACCAGCGTGACTCAGGGGACCGTAACCATGGCAATAACAGACAAGAAAAAGTTGATTCACCCATATAATAATAAAAATCAGTTTCCAAAGCATTACTCACGGTATAAACTTCCTTAAGAGCGCTATGACAAAAAAAGGCGATATATTGTAAAATGCACAATATTTATCGACAAAATTGTACACTTTTCTCATACTAAAAGACAGTGAAAGTACTTGTTTCAGTTAGAACATCTTATTAACTGTCGGTTAAATAAAAAACATATGAAAAAAAAAGCTTTTTCAATTAGTAATGATTGTTTTTCTGATGCTCGTTTAGGAAAAACCGCGTGAAGCACAGAATTCGGAGCTCTTATTATGTACAATTTGATAAGATCACTCTCATAAATGAGGTAAATTTAAGTTCCAAATATCTTGTACTTAAGGCCCATTAAACAATATTTATCATTTAATCCTTTGAAATTGAGAAATTGAAAGTAAAACGAACTCAATTTTGTCTTGAAAATACATCGAAACAAGTGATCATTTCTCCGAAAATCTACATGTTATCGAAGTTATTTTAGTATATAAATAATCTGCACAATGTGCTTAAACTGCTGTTATCCATTTGTCGTTATAATATTTTATCATGATTTTTTGACAATTTTTTGAAAACTAGCCTTCCTGTCGCTATTTTACCGGCGACGGACGCCTGCGATTTCAGTGCCGCGCCGGAGCTCGAGCAGGTAAGACGTATGTCGCTTTGGTCTCCGAGTTTTCATCGCAAACGTCGAGAATATTTATTGTTGTGTGGGTCGGACGCCTTGTTTCTACACGGGCTATCCTCGCATTGCGTGTGTGTAAACAGCGACCAACGAATTTGATCCTAGATCCGTAAATATTTGCTTTTGTAATACTTTGTTATGTTTGAATGTTAAAGTATTACAACGTTGTGATGATAAAAATGTGAAAATTACAATACGGTCAAGATGATAAGACACATAAAGATGGTACTCGGGATCTGATGATGGAGCCAGAAGGTGGTCACCGGTACCAGTGAACCATGTAAGTAAACGACTTCGTGTTTAGGCTCGTTGGGTTCGTCTCAACAAGACCTTTGACAAGAGGTGGTACTCAGGGTCTGATGATGGAGCCAGATGGTGGTCACCAGTACCAATGAACCATATAACTAAACCCAGAGATGGGGAAATCGTAATCGATTCCGGATTATACGATTACTTGATTTTACTTTGTAATCTGACACTACTGGGTGTCAGATTACTTGTAATGTAATCAAGTGAAACGGTAAATTACCATTACATGTAAAGGAATCACTAATCATCTATACAATCATTACTATTACCAATAATTCGGAATCATAGTCGATTCAAAATAACTGAAATTATTGACTTGATTACTTTCAGATTACGAATATGTAGTACCTCAGATTGCTGACTGTCACTTTGACACAAAAGTCATCATGGGTGTCGTAAAATAGGTTTTAGGGGGTGCTGATTCCAAAATTAATGACCAATGTGGAATCTGACATTGCTGACTGTCACTTTGACACAAAAGTCGTCATGGGTATCGTAAAATAGGTTTTAGGGGGTGCTGATTCCAAAATTAATGACCAATGTTCAATCTGACATTGCTGACTGTCACCCTGACACAAAAGTCGTCATGGGTGTCGTAAAATAGGTTTTAGGGGTGCTGATTACAAAATGAATGACCAATTTGGAATCTGACATTGCTGACTGTCACTTTGACACAAAAGTCGTCATGGGTGTCGTAAAATAGGTTTTAGGGGGTGCTGATTCCAAAATTAATGACCAATGTGGAATCTGACATTGCTGACTGTCACTTTGACACAAAAGTCGTCATGGGTGTCGTAAAATAGGTTTTAGGAGGTGCTGATTCCAAAATTAATGACCAATGTGGAATCTGACATTGCTGACTGTCACTTTGACACAAAAGTCGTCATGGGTGTCGTAAAATAGGTTTTAGGAGGTGCTGATTCCAAAATTAATGACCAATGTGGAATCTGACATTGCTGACTGTCACTTTGACACAAAAGTCGTCATGGGTGTCGTAAAATAGGTTTTAGGGGTGCTGATTCCAAAATTAATGACCAATGTGGAATCTGACATTGCTGACTGTCACTTTGACACAAAAGTCGTCATGGGTGTCGTAAAATAGGTTTTAGGAGGTGCTGATTCCAAAATTAATGACCAATGTGGAATCTGACATTGCTGACTGTCACTTTGACACAAAAGTCGTCATGGGTGTCGTAAAATAGGTTTTAGGGGGTGCTGATTCCAAAATTAATGACCAATGTGGAATCTGACATTGCTGACTGTCACTTTGACACAAAAGTCGTCATGGGTGTCGTAAAATAGGTTTTAGGAGGTGCTGATTCCAAAATTAATGACCAATGTGGAATCTGACATTGCTGACTGTCACTTTGACACAAAAGTCGTCATGGGTGTCGTAAAATAGGTTTTAGGAGGTGCTGATTCCAAAATTAATGACCAATGTGGAATCTGACATTGCTGACTGTCACTTTGACACAAAAGTCGTCATGGGTGTCGTAAAATAGGTTTTAGGGGGTGCTGATTCCAAAATTAATGACCAATGTTCAATCTGACATTGCTGACTGTCACTCTGACACAAAAGTCGTCATGGGTGTCGTAAAATAGGTTTTAGGGGGTGCTGATTCCAAAATTAATGACCAATGTGGAATCTGACATTGCTGACTGTCACTCTGACACAAAAGTCGTCATGGGTGTCGTAAAATAGGTTTTAGGGGTGCTGATTCCAAAATTAATGACCAATGTTCAATCTGACATTGCTGACTGTCACTTTGACACAAAAGTCGTCATGGGTGTCGTAAAATAGGTTTTAGGGGGTGCTGATTCCAAAATTAGTGACCAATTTGGAATCTGACATTGCTGACTGTCACTTTGACACAAAAGTCGTCATGGGTGTCGTCAAATAGGTATCCGGAGGTGTTTGAAAACTAATGACCAATTTGGAATCTGACACTGTTGACTGTCACTTTGACACAAAAGTGATCATGGGTGTCTTCAAATAGGTTTTCATGGGTACTGATCTCAATATTAATGATCAATTTGGAATCTGACATTGCTGACTGTCACTTTGACATAAAAGTCGTTATGGGTGTCGTCAAATAGGTTTCCAGGGGTACTGTGCAATGTCAGGTTCCAAATCGGTCATTACTTTTTAAATCATTTCATTAATTTTGGAATCAGTACCCCCTAAAAACTATTTGACTACACCCATGATTCCTTTTGTGTCAAAATGACAATTAGCACTGTGAGATTCCAAAATAGTCGTTAATTTTGGAATCAGCACCCCCGGAAACCTTTTTGACAACACCCATGACGACTTTTGTGTCAAAGTGACAGTCAGCAATGTCAAGATTCCAAATCGGTCATTAATTTTCAAATCAGCACCTCCGGAAACCTATTTGACGACACCCATGATGACTTTTGTGTCAAAGTGACAGTCAGCAATGTTAGATTCCACATTGGTCATTATTTTTGGAATCAGCACCCCCTAAAACCTATTTTACGACACCCATGATGACTTTTGTGTCAAAGTGGCAGTCAGCAATGTTAGATTCCACATTGGTCATTAATTTTAGAATCAGCACCCCCTAAAACCAATTTTACGACACCCATGACGACTTTTGTGTCAAAGTGACAGTCAGCAATGTCAGATTCCACATTGTTCATTAATTTTGGAATCAGCACCCCGCAAACCTATTTGACGACACCCATGACGACTTTTGTGTCAAAGTGACAGTCAGCAATGTCAGATTCCACATTGGTCATTAATTTTGGAATCAGCACCCCTAAAACCAATTTTACGACACCCATGACGACTTTTGTGTCAAAGTGACAGTCAGCAATGTCAGATTCCACATTGTTCATTAATTTTGGAATCAGCACCCCCGCAAACCTATTTGACGACACCCATGACGACTTTTGTGTCAAAGTGACAGTCAGCAATGTCAGATTCCACATTGGTCATTAATTTTGGAATCAGCACCCCCTAAAACCTATTTTACGACACCCATGACGACTTTTGTGTCAAAGTGACAGTCAGCAATGTCAGATTTCACATTGTTCATTAATTTTGGAATCAGCACCCCCGCAAACCTATTTGACGACACCCATGACGACTTTTGTGTCAAAGTGACAGTCAGCAATGTCAGATTCCACATTGGTCATTAATTTTGGAATCAGCACCCCTAAAACCTATTTTACGACACCCATGACGACTTTTGTGTCAAAGTGATAGTCAGCAATGTCAGATTCCACATTGTTCAGTAATTTTGGAATCAGCACCCCCGCAAACCTATTTGACGACAGCCATGACGACTTTTGTGTCAAAGTGACAGTCAGCAATGTCAGATTCCACATTGGTCATTAATTTTGGAATCAGCACCCCCTAAAACCTATTTTACGACACCCATGATGACTTTTGTGTCAAAGTGACAGTCAGCAATGTCAGATTCCAAATCGGTCATTAATTTTTAAATCAGCACACCCGAAAACCTATACTCGTGGTATATGCACTTGAAATGTGAAAGTGAAAATGCTAGAATGACATGTAAACCACGAAGTTGTATAGTCATATTGTTCATTGGTATTGGTGACCACCATCTGGCTCCATCATCAGACCCTGAGCACCACCTTGAAGTAATTAGAATTGTATTTGTCTTATTTTATCATCATATTAATATATACTTTACTCTAATACTTATCATATAACAAAAGCAAATATTTGGGATGGGATCTACTTTTATAATTATTACTTTAATTTTTTAAATAAATTTTAACATAATTGATATTATTTCGCGCTATATTCTCGTATTTTCGTACAAAATAATGTTTATTAGAAACCAAAAGTTTATATCGAGATAGTAGATTGTGGTTGTTATCAAAATTCCATAGAAAGGATCAAGATTGTTTTGTCCATTATTGTAGTGCGAGCGAGTGATAAGACGTGCTAGAAAGGGTCGGCATATTGGGCTCGCGCGGCGGGTAAAATACCTAATTTCGCCCGACGCCGAAATGTTATAACGCTCTTAACAACGTCAAAAAGTCAATTGCATATCGTTCGTCAGCGATTCTACTCTTGGCTACAGGCCTATTTAGTACGTTTTCGTAACTAAAAATTGGTAACCAGCTTCGAAACGGAAAAAAAATCCCTATTCGTAACTAGCTTCAAATTGGGACTTTCCCATTACCGATTTGTAATCACGAAAAATAATCCCGTGCGTGAAAAATAATCCCGTGCTGTACTGGTTACAAAATGACACTAAATCATTACCGATTCGTAGCCATGGTTGGTAACCAGCTTCCAAACGGAAAAAAATACTCCGTATTGTAACTGGTTACAAAATGGGATTTTTTTTTGCCATCATGAATACATGATTTATTATAATAATGATGACATTGAATAGTTTCGCTCTATCCGTCTGTCCGTATGCACAACGTCCTAGCTTCGATTTGGTAGAAACTCCGATCAGTAACGGCCCAATACCTACAAACAGGGAATTTTGTGTTCCCGTTCTGGAGCCAGTTACAAAACGTAGTTACCAAACGGTACCATGCTGGCCCAATACGTAACCGGCTACAAACCGAGAATCTTCATTCCCGTTTTGTAGCCAGTTATAAAACTTAGTTACCAAACGGCACTACTCTGGTCCAATAAGTAACCGGCTACAAAATGGGAATCATGAGTGCCGGTTTGTAGCCGATTACGAAATTTTGGCTACCAAACGATACTAAAGGCAATATTGTGACCTTTAGTGCGTTTTCACATTATCAGATCCGATATCGAAGGAAAACGATAAGGATTTCAAAGGAAAAAAATCAAAGATGGCGGCGTAAATACATGGGATATCGGATCGGATAATGTGAAAACGCACTTAGGGAACAATAAAATTAATCCCTATTTTTAAGGTGTGATTTTTTCCATTCATCCTTTAATTTAAAAAATATGTATTATCGCTTACAGATATATGTTTCTGCATGATAAAAAATAAGTTTAATAAAATCAATACTTACCCTGCTATTAGCACAATTTAAAATGCAGCAAATAATTATGTAAAATGAAATGAACAATGTCCGAAGCATGTTGGCGATCACTTTCAAATAAATAAAATAGTGCAATATAACAGTCACAGATTTCGATATAGTACCTACCTAATGGGTTTTTGATGAGGTTTATAATAACTAAATTATATTTTTCTCTTCCCATACTTTTGTTTGTCATTTACAGGGTCGTGCACAGATACTCAAAAGCCTACATAGATGTCAATACAATAGTTATTTTCCCCTCACTAGCTCAGAAACACGTGTTTTGTCCTTTAATACCAGCGGGTAAAAACGCATTTTATCCACTAGTGGGTAAAGTAATTTGACCTTGAATAAAGTCAAGTTAACTGCTTTAAAACTGATAAAAGTAGGTGAATCTAGTAATAAAGATGATTTACCACCTGTGGAACTACTGGAAGCAGTGATAAACGCATTTTTTGCGTTGTAGTTTCCTCGCTATAGCGAGGGGAAAAGTTTTGTGTTACACTCGGGTGCAAATGTATTTTACTTCTCGTGTGTTAAAAAACTCGCAAGTTCAGGATTCTATTCTCGAACCACTCGCTTCGCTCGTGGTTCAACTAAAGAATCCTTTCACTTGCTCGTTTTTCAATTCCACACTCGGCGTTAAAATACAACTTTGCCCCCTTGTATAACAAATAACTATTGTTTTACAAGGGGGCAAAGTTGTTGTTTAACCGCACGTGCCAATGTTGATACCCGAGCAAGCGAAAGATTCCAATATTGAACCGCGAGCGTAGCGAGCCGTTCAAAAAGTGGAATGTTGAGCGTTGCGAAGGTTTTAAGGCACGAATGTTAAACAATCTTTACCACCGAGTGAAACACAAAATTTTTTACCACACCAACTCGAACAAAATACTGACTATAAAACATCAAACTAAATGAAATCCATCAATTTATTCCATATTTATGATTCAAACTCATCATTTATAGGTAAAACCTACCAGCCAACTTAAGACATCAAGTTAAAATTTGTATGAAATTACTTTGCACTCTTGTGGATAAAATGCAATTTCGCTATCGTTTTCGAATAGCAAAGAAAGCCTTTACCAGTTGGTGTGGTGAAATAGTTATTTGTTATACAAGGGTGCAAAGTTGTATTTTAACGCCGAGTGTGGAATTGAAAAACGAGCAAGTGAAAGGATTCTATAGTTGAACCACGAGCGAAGCGAGTGGTTTGAGAATAGAATCCTGAACTTGCGAGTTTTATAACACACGAGAAGTAAAATACATTTGCACCCAAGTGTAACACAAAACTTTTCCCCTCACTATAGCGTGGAAAGTACAGCGCAAAAAACGCGTTTATCACTGCTTCCAGTAGTTCCACAGATGGTATTTCATCGTCATCACTAGATTCAGTCACTTTTATCAATTTTAAAGCAGGAAAAATGACTATATTCAAGGTCAATTACTTTACCCACTAGTAGATAAAATGCGTTTTTACCCGCTGGTATTAAAGGACAAAACACGTGTGTCCGAGCTAGTGAGGGGAAAATTAAATTATCGTAAGCGATCGTGACATTGGCTGCATACCTAGGACCCAATTCAAGAAAATCTTATCAGTTTTCAAGGCGTGGAAGTGGTAAACAATAAAATCTGAAATGTGCCGATTGCACCCCGCAACACGCAGTCCCCTCTATGCTCCCCCCGCAATCTTTCCCCATGCGCGCGCTTTTTAACACGGTTGTGTACGTCATGAATGTCATGACTGTCATCGTGGATCGCAACCGCCCGTTGCAGTAGGACATAGACATCTTAGAGCTGTAATGTAATTTATATTTTAAATTTGTGTATTCATAACCGACTACAAATAATTTGTACCTGCTAATTCGAAACGTTCATTTATGTATGTAATTATTAGGATGATATTACAGACTTCCTATTGGAAGTGAATATTACTCGCATAATTGTAGTTAGGACTTTCAAGCAAATACACAGTATTTTATGTTTGTATGTACCAAATATTTTTTTACAAGGAACAGTGAAATCATTGATACCCGTTTTCAAGACTTTCAAGATACGTAGGTACGTGTAGTGAAATTGTAATAAATTCATACCAGCATAGAAGATAAAATTACCTACTAGGGTGAAATCACCAATAGATGAACAGTTTAGCGAATTTCCTAACTTTGACAATTTATTTCTATATGTTTTTTTATGTGATAGCGCATTTAATTGAGTTTAGAATAAGCTACTTTCGGGACTCGTGTTACGATTCAGTAATTTTATAAAAATGATTATATCTAACACGGGTCAAAATTCCCAGTAGTTGAACAAAGTGCCCTATCTCTGAACGATTTGACCCCGATAGATGAACCAGGATAAAGTCAGAATAAGGTGCCCAATATATGAACGATGTAACTTCAACAGATGAACAGACGGGGGCAAAAGTAGCATTTGTGGGAAACAGTTTAACTTTGCGCCTATTGTAAATGCATTAGTATTAATATAAAATGGTCTTACAATATTTAAAAACAACATGCGTTAGTTAAAAAATATAGAAATATTCTGAAGATTAAAGCGTTCATTTTTGCAACCACTACCTAAAACTTGGACGAATTAATTTATTTGGTTCATGTTCTGGACACAACATAAATGAATTGAACGAACTAATTTGACGCAAAATTCATTTACTAGAATCCTAAAAGAACGCAACCTAAAAGATGAACCAGAAAATTTTCCTAGTTCACGTTTTGGGTACAGATTCTTTAGTTGAACAATGAACATACCCATGAAATAAAATTATGGAAACGGATTAAATCGCGTATAATGAATTTAAAATACATCCCGACGTTTCGAACTCTTTACAGCGTTCGTGGTCAACGGGTGACTGAGGATAAATTAAAATGTGCAAAAGCTACCCTCTTACAAGAAATATTAACGAACCATGACCACAAATAATATAGACTTCTAAGGCAGGTTCACACACTATTAATAAAGCTAGTTATACAATATATATATATATATATATTTTTAATATTAACGAACCATGACCACAAATAATATAGACTTCTAAGGCAGGTTCACACACTATTAATAAAGCTAGTTATACAATATATATATATATATTTTTTTTTTTTGAAATATATGGTTTGGCACGTAGATTCTACGTGCCAAACCATAACCACTGGCAATATTTAGGAATGTTATTTTTAATCTTACGTGAATGTCACTGTACCAAAGAACCTCCCCGCCACCCGATTGGCGTGAGTTTGGGTTCTTTGGACAAAAGGGCGCTGGTTCTGTCCGGAAATCGGCACCTAAGGAAGATTTTCACCGTTTCGGGGTGCAAAACAAAAATGAAGAGAACTTAAAGGAAATATATATATAAATAAGCCCTACACTCACCCGCGCTTCGTGTTGTAGGTCGCCGCGTAATATGGTACGGCTTTTCCGCTCACCGTATATTAAACACAAATTTTCTTTAATTTTATCCGCAGTCCACCACCGCCGTGGACGTCAATTTTCTTTCTTCCACTGACATTATTTTTTTCTCATGTCATAAAATTTTTAAACTTAGTTCCAAATATAAGTAGCGTCTTTTGCGCATGCCCCATTCCCCATACGAAATAAATATATATGATAAAATGATGTGCGAGTGAGACATGACATGTAAACAATTTAGAAACGTTCCGAAACTGGTATTAAAACTAAACAGTCACATTTTATAATTCGGTGTATTTCAGTGGAGCATTGTCGCGTTTCCTATAAAATAAAATAATTTGTTTGCATCTCAATAGTCACAATACCTTAATGCTTCAGAAAATCATAAAAAGATACATACTCTTCCGAATCACATGACATTTGGTCCAATGACGACTCCAATGGTTTGATTTTCAAACTCTGTTCTAATTATTTAAAAAAAAAAATTATTTAAAATATTTTTAAATATGTATGAGTCTCACGGGAGTTTTATAGTTAAAATATCTGTTCTAATTTTCTGAAATATGTGTTCATTACTAAATATTGAAATAAATTTTGTTTAATAAAACCTTTTTAATACTGTTAATTATTAAATATACGTTGTATGATGTTAAATTTAATTATATAGAAAGGTATAGGTACTTGTTAGTTTTTATTTTATTTATTTATTTATATCTCCATATTCCAGGACGTTAGAACTATTTCAATCAGATGAAATTTTGTCTAGATATCTAAACTCTTTGACAAATACTTTAAAAAAACTCATTTGATTAGACGATGTGACAAATAGTAAGTCAAATGATAATATTTACCTTTTCTTTACCATATTCTTAGCACGTTCAATCATCATAGCCTTTCTTTTTCTGATTTTACCTGGTTTATTCGCCATTTTATGTAGTGTTTTTCTCACGGATGAGCTTTTTGTGGACTTTGTTTTTAGAAGCAAAAACGACTAACGTCCTACGCTTGTGGCCGGTGACGGCGGAGTGAAGGGGCAGCGATCTCATACAAAAATGCTTGCGCGCTAGCTTATTCTATAAGGACGTATGCGGAAAAACGGTTTTTACCGCTTATAGTATAGAAAACAACAATTATTCGATAAATCACAGTGATATTATTAAAGTGTGTGTTGCGACTAATCTACATGGTAAGTTTAAAGCTTTAAATCCGCCCTATTTGTCTGTACCAACCAAATCTTTGTAAAAAAAGAGTCATCTTTGAGCCGAAAATCTCTGCTATGAAAGTTAAATAATCGTGTAACGACGATTACAATAATGTAGTAAATATCCTCAATAGTAAAATTGTCATTCAATATTCTAATCGGTTGTGTAATTACTGAGATACATTGGTATATCTGCCGCTAATATATACGCTACCACGTCTTAATATGTTTCACACCGACACAAGCTTCACCTGACAACCACCTCGCTTAGTGGGGACGTTTATCGACAAAAAGAGGCCAAACCTTTTTTTTCTTGACCAAAGCATGAAACTTGGCACAGTTGTTCCTTATATCAAAATAAGCCGATTAAGATCGTGAGCCTTCGGGAGCCTCCCCCCTGGGGCTCGGGAGGGGGGGTCAAAGTACCGCTTCACCCGGCTTGCTTTGAAAAATTCTAACATAGCCCGTTTAGTTCATAGATCATGTATGGTATCGTTTTCGAGTAAATCAATAACGTAGAATTCATTTTTGGTACTAAAATTATAATTTAATGGTAAATAAAATTAAAAAAAATTAAAAGTTTGAAATTTTCATCTATGATTTACAAATTCAAGTCATCATAAATGTCAAACTGTTTGCTTATTCTACAAATAAAAAATATGATATGAAAGCCTATTTAATATAGATTATGAATAATATAACTTTTACCCACCTTTACTAACGTTAAGTTTCATAAAAAAAACTTTAAGCCGCGCGGCGTCGGGACGCCGCGAGCGTAATTTTAAAATGCCTTTATTTTAAAAAAACTCTATTAGAACCCGTTTAGCTATTAGGTCATGTTTAGTATCGTTTTCGAGTAAATTAATAACGTAGAATTTAGTTTTGGTACTAAAATGACCATTTAATGTTAAATGAAATTAAAAAAAAATAATAATTTTCTGTGAGTTGCAAATTCAAGTCACCATAAATGTCAAACGGTTTGCTTTTTCTATAAATATAAAAATATAATATTAAAGCCTATTCACAAAGGATAGTACGCGTTCACCTACGCGAGCTTAGACTGTGTGCGGGGAACGCGCCTCTTTCATATATTTGATCGCCAGTGTCAGAGGTGTGTTAATGCATAAATAGAAAAAAAATCATTATTATTGACTCCGGTGTCGACAACGGCAACACACGGGTCGGACCACACGATCTAAAGACCGACTGTACCTGTTATTTATTCATTGTAGTGAATCCTGAAAGAAATTTATATAATAGTATTTTATACAATCGTGATATAATACAAAACTTTTCAGTCGAGTACCATGTGTAGTACGGTACGAGAGTGAAAAGCTTAATTATATCACTATTGTATACAATACTTTTTCTACGAGTCATCATCTTCATCATCAATGGACGGAAATATCACCATTCATGCAAGTTAAAATTAATGTCAATAGAGTCGTTCACCACTGTATCAACATCGAATTACCTAGCAACCAATTGTTTGTAATAACCGTCTCTGATTGGCCGATAACGCGACAGATAAAAAAAATGTGTTTCAGATGCAGGAAAATTTGCCAGCTATCGCAAATTAGTATAGAAATTGTATGAAGTTCTATTTTTGAAATTATTATAGTTAACTAAAGTCAATTATAATGAGCTTATTATAATTGAGTCGGAACTGCCATAGAGTATCCAACACTGAAAAGTTAGCACTTATAGTTTAGTCTGTGGTGTCCTAATTGACAGATTACTCATACTCATACCATACATTCCCTTCACAGAAACATAGCTGGGTACATATGGAACTGCATAAAGAAGGCTCTACCCTCTTTGTGCAGTTGCATCGGTTTTTAAACCTGATTTACATTTACATCTTGTAACTTCTAAGCATATACTGGCCACTTCAGTGTTGTCTGACCAGTGTGGTACCCATTCGTCTCCTTCTTCCTTCCATCCCCAAGAAGACGGACTTGGCAAATTTTGGTGTGGCACCAACGCCTGACTCCAAACAAGAACGCCCTGAGTCCCATTTCTCAAAGCTGAAAGTTACAAGCGGAAGTCTCTTTCCAACTTGTCATATTAGACATTGACAACCAGTTGAAAATTGTAACTTGTAGCTTCGAGAAATGGGCCCCTGGTACACTGTGCGCAGTATATGCTGATGCAAGGCAGCCTCTGAAGGAGGTATGTTCTCCAATTGTCGATCTTTTCTGGTACCTAAAGAGGTAGGTACTTCGACCACTCATTCACCGTTGCGCAACGACTTGGTCTGAAACAATATGTGCATTATCATTTTAGAATCTACAACTATCAAATTACAACTTTTTGGTGGATCACGTAACCTTCAGTACCTATTACCCACTTACGTTACGTATCATACAAAATTTTTACAAACTTTAGTAGAATCTGATTTGCCTCTGATATTGCTCCATCTTGTAATAGTTTGACACCTTGAGTGGCCTGGCTAAGCTTCAAAGCCAAAAGAAAACGTTTCTAGATTAGACATAGTATGGGTTAGGTACGATAAACGCAGCTTGAAACGATCAACAAAGGACAAACATGGCCACCCAAGGCTTCAAACTATTACGAGATGGAGCAATATCATAGATAGGCTAATCAGATTCTACTAAAGTTTGTAATTATTTTGTATGATAGGTAAGTGTGTAATAGTGAAGGTGATCCACCAAAATGTTGTAATTTGATAGTTGCAGAATCTGTTTAAATAAAATGACAATGCACATATTGTTTCAGATCAAGGGTCCTTACGCAACAGTGAATGAGTGCCGGAAGAACCTCTTTACTAGAAAAGATCGATACTTGGAGAACATACCTCCTTCCGAGGCTGCCTTACTTCATCATATACTGCCATTTGTCTAAGACTGGGGCTAAAGACATGCCAACCACACCCTTGCTGCCGACGCATTAGGACACCACGGACTCCACTGCCAGTCTATTGCTGGCCGAATTTTGTGACATGCTGCACTTAACGATTTAATCCGCAAGGCTCTCGGCACAGCGAACATACCGACAACCCTCGAAACTGTCGGCTTGTCAGCAGCAGACGGAAAGCGGCCTGATGGTTGCTCGCTTTTGCCTTGGTTTCTGGGACGACCCTTGGCGTTTGGCGTGACCTGTGTGGATACCTTGGCTCCGTCCAACGTCTAACGCTCGGCCCAGAAACCAGGGACTGCTGCTGCAAAACGCCCAGTTTAGACGCGCAAATATGCATTTTTTTAAAACAACTACATATTTGCGGCAATTGCATTTGAAATATTTGGACCATGGTCATCAGACACCAAGCAGTTCGTGAAGGAAGCTTCCACCAAACTTGTCTGGGTGTTTGGTGACATACGCATAGGCTTTTACATCATATTTTTATTTAAATAAAAAGCAAACAGTTGACATTTTTGTTGACTTGAATTTGCAAATTATAGATGAATTTTTTTTTTAATTTATTTACCATTAAATTATAATTGTAGTACCAAAAATAAATTCTTTGTTATTAATTTACTCAAAAACTATATCAAACATGACCTAATAGCTAAACCGGGGTTAATAGAGTTTTTAAAATAGAGGTATTTTAAAATTACGCTCGCGGCGTCCCGACGCCGCGCGTCTTAAAGTAATTTTTTTGTGGAACTTAACGTTTGTGAAGTTGGATAAAAGTTATATTTTTTATAATCTATATTAAATAGGCTTTCATACCATATTTTTTATTTACAGAAAAAGCAAACAGTTTGTCATTTATAACGACTTGAATTTGTAAATCATGGATGAAAAGTTCAAATTTTAAATTTTTTTTTAATTTTACTTACCATTAAATTATAATTTTAGTACCAAAAATGAATTCTACGTTATTGATTTACTCGAAAACGATATCAAACATGACCTAATAGCTAAACGGGGTCTAATAGAGTTTCTAAAATAAAGGCATTTTAAAATTACGCTCGCGGCGTACCGACGCCGCGCGTCTTAAAGTAATTTTTTTGTGGAACTTAACGTTAGTAAATGTGGATAAAAGTTATATTTTTTATAATCTATATTAAATAGGCTATCATGTCATATTTTTTATTTATAGAAAAAGCAAACAGTTTGTCATTTATGATGACTTGAATTTGTAAAGCATGGATGAAAATTTCAAATTTTTTAATTTTTTTTATTTTATTTATCATTAAATGATAATTTTAGTACTAAAAACGAATTCTACGTTATTGATTTACTCGAAAACGATACCAAACATGACCTATTAACTAAACGGGGTAAGTTAGAATTTTTCAAACCAGGCCGGGTGAAGCGGTACTTTGACCCCCCCTCCCGGGCCCCAGGGGAGAGGCTCCCGAAGGCTCCCGATCTTAATCGGCTTATTTTGATATAAGGAACAACTGTGCCAAGTTTCATGCTTTGGTCAAAAAATTTAAGGTTTTTCAATAAACTCCCCAACTAGCTTGAAATATTGCAACAAAGCAAACATTCTTATAATTTAACTCCCGCCCATAATCCCCCCGCGTCGCCGGGAATGCAATTTTCTCGGCCGGGGCGGGAATAACTCAGTTTACGGCCTGCGAGGTATATTCGAAGAATGGTATTTCGATAAGCATTGTAAACCGCTATTATTTACTTGGTAAATCGTGTACCGTGCGGGTATTCAATACGCGATTGAACATCGTCATAGCCAAGAAGGATGAGATAAAAATCGTTTATCGATAAACCTTCGATAAAAAACGAAATATTAAAGAGGCAACGAAAAGTACATGCCCGTGTGGTGACGGGTTAAGAAGTCACTCCTTTCCTCCCGTAAAAAACCGATATAGGTTCAACTACTTGTTATTTGTTACCTACCTTTTACGTGTAAAGTTTCTTTCTTTCTTCTCTTTCTTCTTTCATCTTTGTTAATAAAATTGTGTTGTGTAAGTGCGTTACTGTAAATATAAAAAAAAATCTATTTTAAAATATTCTATTCGAATTGTAATTTTATTTAAATGTAACCTACATAATATTTGTTATTGTAATATTGACTCTTAATTTTATAAATGTTACAAATTTAATATGTTTTGAATTTATGATACAAATTAATTTATTCCCTGTTGTTGACATGTAATATTTTAAGTATATTATGAATAAATGAGTATGAGTATGAGTATTTATTCACAAAGTTAAACCTTAAGTACCTTTAATTTAATATCATTGTTACCTTGCGCTGTATACTGTAGATTTAAGTTAAATCTAGTAATCGGTGGACAATGTTATTGTTAATAACACTGTAATTATCTATTATAACCTTGTATGTTACTATTTGTTTTCCTAAATAAATTGAAAAAAAAAAAAAAAACTATAGGCGAGAGTACAGTTTAACTCCTTAAAGCACTGAAGCTTGGGACAGTTTTAAGTGCTCTACACCTTTTGTGAGTTCATGTAAATATATTCATGTAAATTCCAACTCAATGCAAAATAAATAAATAATAAATAAATATTGGGGACACTTTACACAGCTCAACTTAGCCCCAAACTAAGCAAAGCTTGTAATATGGATGCTAATAAGCGACGATATACATACTTAAATACGAGTAGATAAATACATACTTAGACAAATAACATAAGAAAACATCCATGACTCAGGAACAAATATCTGTGCTCATTACACAAATAAATGCCCTTACCGGGATTCGAACCCAGGACCGCGGCTTAGCAGGCAGGGTCACTAATACTGACTGAGCCAGACCGGTCGTTAAAATTACTGTAAATTGAAATTACATTATTATAATATTTCAATCAAAACTATGGATTCCAAATTGCAAGAATATAGAAATGATAATGCTATTTTGAGCCGATGAATGTGAATTTTCATATTAATTATTCGTAGCGCGAGGAAATAGCTCGTTAGCTTGCAGCAGCAGAATGGACGTGCCATAGTACACAGATTCTGTGGCCGTATCATGGTCATGCTTTTGTCACTTGTAAGCGTGTCAGGGAAAGGTAAGTTGGCTCGTCTCACCGAAGATCTTCACCGCTGCCGAAGCTTCTGGTCGTTGCAGCACTCTGCCGATGCGTTCTCACATCCAATCCGTTGGGTCCAAGGCTGGTCGATATCCGGCTCGAAGGACCAAAATTTATGTCTGCGCGTGAATGTCATCGTCGATCTTCATTGGGGCTCGAAGAGATGACGAGCCGCGACACCATTGGTTGGCGATCACGACATATCGCGTACATGCACGTCATTGGCTACCGGTGAGATGGCGCGATGATGATGCATGTGACGTATTGTGACGTAGGTTGACTCGTGGTAGGGCAGCGCAGCCGGGGATGTGCTGCGTCACTGCTGCGCGGGTCGCTATGCGTGCGCCAGGATGAAGGTCACGCGCCACGGACAGTTGATGTGCGTTTTAGGTACGGCCGACAATGTCATTCGTCGCTTTCGCAATTACATATTTTTTTTAGAACGTAAGAGACATGGCAGACAAGCATGGTCACGCGATAAATGATAAAACATCTCTATCGCACGTACAAATAGTGCCTGACGAAATATCATGTATCGCGCGACCATGCTTGCCTACCTGGACAGTAGACAGTCCCTGCAGCAGGGCTAAGATGGACGACATAGCTTCCCTTGTCAGCTAGCCACCAAAAGCGATGTTTCTCGGATATTGCACCATAAATCGGCTGAAATAGACTCTAAGGCCAGTATATTATATAATAGGGTCTATTCTGACTTCGGTCTCTTGAAACTCGTTTTTGGTTTATTTCCGTGATTCAATGTAGGTATATTAATTATTTATTTACAAAATCATAGTCCGCGGTCAACATCTCAAACTTTTGGTTGTAACTATTGGTGCTGTTTTTTTAACCCCGGACCATGTCGGTGTGTGTCTGTCTGTGGCATCGTAGCTCCCGAACGGATAAACCGATTTAGATTTAGTTTTTTTTGTTTGAAAGCTGAGTTAGTCGGGAGTGTTCTTAGCCACATGTTTCATGAAAACCGGTCCACTATGTCGAGGGTTTTTTCAAAATTTTAATTTTGTGGTTAGTTTGTTATAACATAACCTACTGAACATTATAAGAGTACCGTACGTTGCCTCCAGTATTCCAATGCATAAGTCGCATGGATATTGAATAAAAATACTTCGCTGTGATATCTTTCCGATAATGCAGCGGGAATTCTATTCATAGGGTAGGTAAGGATGGATGGTAAGATCGTATGCCTGCAATTACTGCCAAACGCATGAGCCTTTTCATTTTGTATACTCATAGCAAGGATGATTTATATAGGACTAGCTTTTGCCCGCGGTTTCGCTCGCTTTAGAAAAAGACAAAAAAATAGCCTATGTCACTCTCCAACCCTTCAACTAACTCCACTTAAAAAATCACGTCAATTTGTCGCTGCGTTTTGCCGCGAAAGACGTACAAACAAACAGACGTACACACTTTTCCATTTACAATATTAGTATGGAAGTACGGATTCAAATGAAAATGAAAATGAAATATTTATTTTTCAAATAGGCATATTAGCATATTACAATGCGCATATGAACGTCAAACAAAGCTACGCCGGCCTACCGCCTCAACCTCGTAAAGATTTCATTCTCCCCTCAGTTGGAGGGGGGCATCCATCCACTATGGGACCGGAAAGAAACTAGGCGGGCCAGTTCTTTTCAAAACATTACATCTTATAATTAACATGCATAAATTACAGAATACAATTTAACATGCAAAAGTATTCATCAAAAAAATTTTACAGTATGGAAATTAATTTCAATATCAGTATATGCAAAATGTGTAAGTACCTATTGACGTGATTATCATGAGTGGCACAGAAATTGGAGCAGTTTCCTGTATTCTGTAATAGTATTATTTTGACATGTTCTTTCCTCCTGTCACCATATTCTAGAGTCAGTCCAGGGTAAGTTGGCAATGATTTTGACAGTCTCGCCGGCGTAAATGTCATTTTAACGCATGCAGAGCAAATCGTTGTAATAAACTTATCTTGATAATAAAACTACTGTGAGACACTGACATATTAAACATGTAAAATCGGGTAACTCGCGTTAAATTGTCGAAGGTCGGTCGACATGTTTCGCTCCGTAACGAGGAGCATTTTCATTGAGAACGCGCGATGCCGATGGTATCCCGACGCAGACTGCGGCCCGCAGCTCCCTGCGACCATTGACTTGGCGCGGGGGTCGACGGCGGCAGGGGCGGTGCGAAACTACCCTCACTTTCGGCATAATTGTCATCTGTTGAGTGAGGGTAGTAAACTTATCTTGGCATGATTCAAGTAACCGCTCAGTCGCGTCGCGTCAGTTAAATCTTATATATTTTTTTTTTCAAATGAGTTTTTTAATGAAACACTTTCTTATTTTTTTATCTATAAATTATCAAAATTCACTTCTCGACAAAATTGAAAACCTCCATTAAAATGCTAATATTAAGCGAGTGAGAATAATTAGGGACGCGGTGAGAGGCTATCTGCTAAATGAGCCACAGTTATCTCGCTGAGTTATGGAACCTTCGCTTCGCTTGGGCTTCACTAAACGCCTTAAGCGCCAAGGGTATCTGATTTTGTACACCATTTGACAATGGGATAAAGTTCAAAGTTAACTGCTAAGTTTTCTGGTGAATTTAAAGATATAAAATAGATTTTTATAAATGGCAATAATAATGAAGACCTTGAATAACTATGAAAGCAAAGGTTAGAAAATTTTCAAAATGTTTTTACTAGAAATGAGTCACTAGGTTTTAATCCTCCGACGCAAAAACGACGGGGTGTTATTTTGACGTGTCTGTCTGTAGTTGTAGTTGTCGAAGCGGACCCCAGGCCCCCGTGAGCCGTGGCAAATGCCGGGATAACGCAAGGAGGATGATGATGATAATTTGCGCCCAAATGATGCAAAACATTGTAAATGATCCACTAAACGATATTTTTATAATAATTGCCCGATTTTATCATAAATGTAAACGATGTGGTTGTGTAACATTGCTTTAACTACATTTTCTTGATTCATATCATAACAATGCGTTGTGTGTGGTGTTTGACAGTGCTCGTTATTCAACATTTTTGGAATGTTGACTGTAAAGGAAACTTCACGGTAAAAACCTTTTGATTACTTAAGATCAAGGGCGATATAATACGGGAAAGACAAAGCCCATGCAAAAAAGCGTGCCCCTGAAACGTATGGGTATTTTAGGCTTAAAACTAGATGGCATTGTTTGGCAGCCTGGAAGTGGCCAAAATCATATTTTCCCCAAATATTTATGCGAGTTTTTATTTTTAATAATAACAGAGACATGCTTCTCTAATTACATTTAACAAAATCTAACTTGTTGTTTGAACCAAAGAGCACGTAGGCGCTATTTTAACCAAAAAACTTGTTGAACGAACATGAAAATTGGTTGTTTTCTTTTCTCAGTGTAACATTAGACTGGATGTCGACTTGTAATATTAATTGTCTACAAGTATACGCCATACGCTTAAATAATAATTAGACTTTGAAACTCTAAGTCCATGGGGTTCCAGTGCGCTTAAGTTTTTTTTACAGAAATCATCTAATAATTGACGTAACTGGCCCCGTAGCCAAATGGCATTTCTACGACGCGAAACGAAAACGAAATGCCGCGAAAGGTAGTCTGGCTCTGTCGCGCCAACACGCAAGAGCGATAGAGATAGATATCTACGAGCGTTTCGTTCCGTGAGCGTTTGTGCCATTCGGCTACGTACTCTGGCGACGGAAGAGCTGGTGACTATCTCAAACGTTTCACCATTGCGATACAGAAAGGAAGTATCGCCAGCATCTTTGGTACAATGCCTCAACGGCGTATTATAGATTTAAGCTAGCTATTCAGTTTTACGCTTAGTCTAGCCACACCTCGGACACTGGCGATCAAATACCTATATGAAAGAGGCGCGTTCCTAGCACACAGTCTAAGCTCGTGTAGGTGAACGCGTACTATGCTTGTATGAGTGAAATATGACAGGTCGAATGTTCGCATTTTTGACAGGCGGTAAGGTAACCGAGAGGGGGTGGGTGGCACTTTCAGCGGGGAGCGGGAGTGGCCATATTGTTTTGTACGATAGTACTCTTTATTATACTGTGGTCTAACAATGCGCCGAAGAAATGTTTCCAAAATTGCGAATGTTTTTTACATTCTAGGCTACATTCTGTCTCTTTCTCACCCCCCACTTCCCTAAAATGGAGAGGGGGGGGGGGAGTTTGTGTGAAGCAGTCCGCAATTGTCGAAGCCGCGGGCCAAAGCTAGTTGATAATAAAACGCCAGTATAAAATGAAGCGATCGTCAACTGTTGAGAACATTGTCTTAAAGAGATTTTCGTCAATGGCAACTTGTTTGAGAATATTCTCATGAACATTTACAGAAATTTGCGGAAATTTTCAGAATATACAGCAACTTGTAAATTGTTTATGTTGTTTATCACATGTATGCCATCATCCTCCTTGCGTTATCCCGTCATTTGCCACGGCTCATGGGAGCCTGGAGTCCGCTTTGACAACTAATCCCAAGACTTGGCGTATAGTAGGCACTAGTTTTACGAAAGCGACTGCCATCTGACTGAAATCTAGAGCAGAGCCCAACTGGGGTAGTACCTTATAGAAGACCGCAGCCAAATAGCACTAGACCCTACTCATAGTGTTGTGTTCCTGCCGGTGAGTAAGGCTGCCAGAGCTCAACGAGGGTGCGATGTGCTGATGACGGGAGGACTTACGAAACTGACTTATTCCGTCTATTGTCCTTTGAGTCGTCGGCAACCCGAACCCTCCTTGGAACTTGTACACTCCTTTTTGCTGTGTATTTAACACAGCAAAAGGGAATGTACAAGTTTCTAATGGGGTGGCAACGCGCATGTGACACTCTTTGAGTTACAGGCGTCCATAGGTTACGGTGACCGCTTTCCATCAGGCGGGCCGTACGCTTGTTTGCCACCGACGTAGTATAAATCTGACCTTCCAACTAGGCCTTAAGATTAGTCCGGTTTCCTCACGATGTTTTCCTTCACAAATGACATTTCGCACATAAGTTCCGAAAAACTCATTGGTACGAGTACGAGCCGGGGTTCGAATTCGAACCCGCGATCGCATGTACATATCGTGTTACTCACGTTAATATATCGTGACACGTTTCAACTGATATGGAGATTCATCATCATGCATGAGGCGGCTAGGAGTCATGAGATCATTGCACCTAACTCAGAGTATGACAATAAACATTTCATTTAAATATATTTTGTTCATGTATGTGAAATGTTATTTGATGCCGAAATAACGCAAGGAGGATGATTGATATTTTGTTGATGTAGGAACCTAAATAAATAGATTTCCACTATTTATTTACCTAATAGGCGAGACGACTAAAAAAACTAATTAGTCCGTCAGTTAGATTATCAAAGAATTTTAGACACGCATTTTTTCTTTTTTTTCGAAAACGAAAAATGAGGACGGTACTGCGCTTTGAAGTTTCGCGTGACGTCACGCCTAGGTACAATTTTTACTTAGCTGGTAACGTCACAAGCCCCCATTCCGGAACTTTGATGCTCATCTTTGTATTTTTTCTTCAATTAGAAAAAGCGAAAAATATGTGTTCAGTATTTTTGGACGATCTAACTGACGGACTAAACAGAATGCCATTTTTTTTATGTAGTCGTCATCCCTATTCATAATTGATACTTTTCAGATAAAATACGAAGCGGTACTGGATAACGCAACCGAGTGTCCCCATCCGGATCCCCCGTACGCAAAGAAGAGGAGTTTTATTTCCACGTTCACCATCCGCAAGATAAAGAAGAGGACGGTACTTAGCGGCCAACACAGGGTGCTGGCAGAGATTCCTTTCACAAACGTATATATACATTATTCCTTCGAACAAACTAACTAACTAAAACTAACTATTTTGGCTCAACGATCCAAATTGAATCCAAAATGAGAGATCGCCACCTGTCCCGATCTTGCGCAGCCTCTTGCCAGTCACTGACTTGAAGCTGACGCAGACCCGCCGCCCTGCCACATCTCGGACACTGGCGATCAAATATATGAAAGAGGCGCGTTCCTTAGCACATAGTCTAAGCTCGTGTTGGTAAACGCGTACTACGCTTGTATGAGTGACATATGACAGGTCGACTGTTCGCGTTTTTGACAGACAGTAACTGTGAGGTAACCGAGAGGGGGTGGGCGGCACTTTTAGCGGGGAGCGGGAGTGGCCATACTGTACGATAGTACTCATTATACTGTGCTAAAACTAACTATTTTCGCTCAACGATCCAAAGTGAATCCTGGCCTCCGAAATGAGAGATCGCCATCTGTCTCGATACTTCGCAGCCTCTTGCCAGTCACTGACTTGAAGCCGTTGAGATCCGCCGCCACACTGTCCTCCCAGCGATACCTGGGTCGACCCGCCGGACGGCCACCAGCCGGTCGACCCAAGAGCGCTCTCTTGACTGCTCGATCGTTTCCCATTCTAAGCAAAGGACCGAACCAGCGAAGTCTGTGAGCTTTCCTTTCGCCGATGATATTAGGTTCGGCCAATAACTCCTCGATCTCGGCATTTTTCCTCATCCTCCAATCTAAGGATCCATTAAATTAAAATAAATATACAGGATGGCCCATTCAAATCGGTCAGTATGGGAAAGTCTGAAACTGTAAGACATACGAAGATTTGTTCTTAGGAACCATGTCACCGATTTTGATAAAAAGAAAAACTGCATTCATAAAATAAAAAAAAAAGTGTACCCAGCTGGGGAATCGAACCCGGTTGTTTTGAAAAAATAAACTTACACTATTTCTGGCATGTAATTTGTTATATATTTATGTATTTGTATGTTTATGTATTGTATTTTATTTTTATGTGTGTAGTATATTGTTTTGCGTAGTATAGTATAGTTTGTGCTAGATTTCCTCTAAGTCTACATTTAGTACACCTACTTACAAGGTTAAATTTATTATTCTCCACTACCTAGGTTGTCTGGAAGAGATCGCTCTTTAGCGATAAGACCACCTCTTGTTTTACCTCTTAAGTTGTTGTTTATACTTGCTATGTTGTTTCGTGTATTGAGGTGTGCAATAAAGAGTATTTGTATTGTATTGTATTGTATTTCTATTCAGATATCGTTTGTGTAGGTCTTAAGCAGTAAATATCTCTAAGAAACATAATGTCTAAAATGAATAAAATGCATTTTTTTCACATACTTTAATTTATAGTAGGTGTTCAAAGTGACCACCGTTACAATATTCAGCAAGTTCACTTCATCTTTACAACAGTGTACAAAAATAGCTATAACACCGTTGAAGACCTAAAAGTAGCCATAGAGTCAACTTTAACGCAGATTCACCACATGAAGATACAAAATGCAATAGTAAGATCGTTACCTAGACGTGTTGAATATTGTATTGAAAAAGACGGTGGTCACTTTGAACACCTACTATCTTATACTTTTAAACGAGCAATTCTTGTATATTTATTTATTTATTTATTTATATATATATTTATTTACACTGACGATCTCGGAAACCGCTCTAACGATTTCGCAGAAATTTGTTATGTGGGGGTTTTTGGGGGTGAAAAATCGGTCTAACTTATCCTTAGGTCCCGGAAAACGCGAATTTTCGAGTTTTCATGCGTTTTTCTTCGCGCGCCATCTCGTGTGCAGTAGTTGTACTGTTAAGACAGAATTCTTTCGGTCGATGTAAGTACTATTTATTGCAAACACTAGATGGCGACACAGGTCAAGGCTAAAACGAATAGAAAATACACTATTTGAGTTTTTGTGGCGAAATGCGCGCCATCTCGTGTGGAGTAGTTGTGTTGTTAAGGCTGAGAATTCTTTCGCTCGATGTAGGTACTATTCATTTTTGAACTAGATGGCGACACATGTCAAGGATACAAAACAGAACCGAGCGAAGCTCGGTTGCCCAGATATTTGATAAATTAAAGTATGTGAAAAAAATGCATTTTATTCATTTTAGACATTATGTTTCTTAGAGATATTTACTGCTTAAGACCAGGGACCGGCCCGCTATCCCTTATACGGGGTTTTGTATGGGTATTTCGTTAGGCTTAACTTACCCTACCCTTTTGACGCGATACCCTTTCATTTTGCTTTTAAAGCCCTAACGAAAGCGCTTACCTAAAATAGCCCAATACCCTTTCAAAACCCTTATCATCGGCTCAGCCTAACGCCATAAGGGTAAGCCTTATATTGGGTTTTATTTGCTTTCCCTTATAGCATATCGTGCGAGTTTAAATCCTGTACCTCGCTCATAAAGCACACATTACTCCGAACGAAATAACATACGATCATTACCTACGGCGGCACTGTGTGTGATATTTGCGCGTTTCTTCGTTTGATGGAAACGGCTGTAGATAAAATAAGGTTCAATTTTCAATACCAAATACTTATAGTTATGATAGGCTCCTTCTTTGCTCTGGTGTAACACAGGCAAACGCTGCTTTTTAGGGTTCCGTAGTCAACTAGGAACCCTTATAGTTTCGCCATGTCTGTCTGTCCGTCCGTCCGTCCGTCCGCGGATAATCTCAGTAACCGTTAGCACTAGAAAGCTGAAATTTGGTCCCAATATGTATATCAATCACGCCAACAGAGTGTAAAAATAAAAAATGGAAAAAAATATTAGGGTACCCCCTACATGTAAAATGGGGGCTGATAATATTTTTCATTCCAACCCCAACGTGTGATATATTGTTGGATAGGTATTTAAGAATGAATAAAGGGTTTACTAAGATTGCTTTTTGATAATATTAATATTTTCGGAAATAATCGCTCCTAAAGGAAAAAAAAAGTGCGCCCCCCCCTCTAACTTTTGAACCACAAGTTTAAAAAATATGAAAAAAATCACAAAAGTAGAACTTTGTAAAGACTTTATAGGAAAATTGTTTTGAACTTGATAGGTTCAGTAGTTTTTGAGAAACATGGAAAACTTCGGAACCCTACACTGAGCGTGGCCCGACACGCTCTTGGCCGGTTTTTTTTTATCGGACTTGTCTTGATGAGTACCCGAAGTCTAGCTGATGCTGAACCCTGGCTGCACCTAGGGGAACTCGGGTTTAGTGTAATACAGGCAAACGCTGTTTTCGTCATCGGACTTGTCTTGATGAGTACTCGAGTGAGCAGTACCCGAAGTCCAGCTGATGCTGAACCCTGGCTGTACCAAGGGGTACTCGGGTTTAGTGTAACACAGGCAAACGCTGGTTTCGATATCGGACTTGTCTTGATGAGTACTCTAGTGAGCAGTACCCGAAGTCCAGCTGATGCTGAACCCTGGATGCACCTAGGGGAACTCGGGTTTAGTGTAACACAGGCAAACGCTGTTTCGTCATCGGACTTGTCTTGATGAGTACTCGAGTGAGCAGTACCCGAATTCCAGCTGATGCTGAACCTTGGCTGCACCTAGGGGAACTCGGGTTTAGTGAAACACAGGCAAACGCTGTTTTCGTCATCGGACTTGTCTTGATGAGTACTCGAGTGAGCAGTACCCGAAGTCTAGCTGATGCTGAACCCTGGCTGCATCTAGGGGAACTCGGGTTTAGTGTAACACAGGCAAACGCTGTTTTCGTCATCGGACTTGTCTTGATGAGTACTCGAGTGAGCAGTACCCAAATTCCAGCTGATGCTGAACCCTGGCTGCACCTATGGGAACTCGGGTTTAGTGTAACACAGGCAAACGCTGTTTTCGTCATCGGACTTGTCTTGATGAGTACTCGAGTGAGCAGTACCCGAAGTCCAGTTGATGCTGAACCCTGGCTGCACCTAGGGGAAATCGGGTTTAGTGTAACACAGGCAAACGCTGTTTTCGTCATCGGACTTGTCTTGATCAGTACTCGAGTGAGCAATACCCAAAGTCCAGCTGATGCAGAACCCTGGCTGCACCTAGGGGAACTCGGGTTTAGTGTAACACAGGCAAACGCTGTTTTCGTCATCGGACTTGTCTTGATGACTACTCGAGTGAGCAATACCCAAAGTCCAGCTGATGCTAAACCCTGGCTGCACCTAGGGGAACTCGGGTTTAGTGTAACACAGGCAAACGCTGTTTTCGTCATCGGACTTGTCTTGATGAGTACTCGAGTGAGCAGTACCCAAAATCCAGCTGATGCTGAACCCTGGCTGCACCTAGGGGAACTCGGGTTTAGTGTAACCCAGGCAACCGCTGTTTTCGTCATCGGACTTGTCTTGATGAGTACTCGAGCAAGCAGTACCCAAAGTCCAGCTGTTGCTGAACTCTGGCTGCACCTAGGGGAACTCGGGTTTAGTGTAACACAGGCAAACGCTGTTTTCGTCATCGGACTTGTCTTGATGAGTACTTGAGTGAGCAGTACCCGAAGTGTAGCTGATGCTGAACTCTGTTTGCACCTAGGGGAGCTCGAGTTTAGTGTAGCACAGGCAAACGCTGTTTTCGTCATTGGACTTGTCTTAATGAGTATTTGGGTGAGTTGTACTCGAGATAGAGCTGATGCTGAAACCTGGCTGTACCTAGGGGAACTCGGGTTTGGTGTAACATAGGCAAACTCTGTTTGCGTCATCGGACTTGTCTTGACGAGGACTTGGGTGCGCAATAGCCAAGACAGCGTTGTAGCTGAGCCCTGGCGGTATCTAGGGCAACTCTGGTTTCGGTGAATTATAATATAGAAATATTTCATGCAATGTCAAGTTAGGCATAAAACATAATATTAACTGAACAAAAATCCTACCAGAAGTGAATATTAACATCAAGTAGTTAGAACAAATTTATTAATTTGCCATACATAAAACACTTTATTTATGTCTAAAAAAATACGTATGTATATCCACTTGAATATCAAAATTAAGTACAGTCGATTTCACTAATAGTAACACAGGAAATAAAGAGAATACTGGAGTTCCAAGCGTCCATAGACTGCGGTAACTATTTACTATCAGACGGGCTGTATGCTTGATTGCCACCAGAAAAGTATTTCTGTTTCAAACGATCTTCGTAGAATTCACAACAATCAACAGAAATAGTTTGACAGATTCTATGGTACTACTCAACTCAACCAAGTACCAGTCATAAAGACGAGTCTAAGATATTTCACACGAAACATACTATGAACAGAAAACAGCGTTTATTTATATTGCACCGAACCTGAGTTCCCCTAGGTACCACCAGGTCTCAGCTACAGCAGTGGCTTGGGTACTGCGCACCCAAGTCCTCATAAAGGCAGGGCCTATAACGGAAACCGGGTTTGTCTATGTTGCACCAAACCTAAGTTCCCCTAGGTACAGCCAGAGTTCAATATCAGCTTTACCAGTACTCATCAAGACAAGTCCGCTGACAAAAACAGCGTTTACCTATGTTGCACGAAACCCGAGTTCCCCTAGGATAGCCAGGGTTCAGCATCAGCTCTACCCTGGTTACTGCTCACTCAAGTACTCACCAAAACAAGTCCGATGACGAAAACAGCGCTTGCCTATGTTACACCAAACCCGCGTTCCCCTGGGAAAAGCCAGGGTTCAGCATCAGCTCTACCTTGGTTACTGCTCACTCAAGTACTCATCAAGACAAGTCCGATGACGAAAACAGCGTTTGCCTATGTTGCACGCAACCCGAGTTCCCCTAGGAATAGCCAGGGTTCAGCATCAGCTCTACCCTGGTTACTGCTCACTCAAGTACTCATCAAAACAAGTCCGATGACGAAAACAGCGCTTGCCTATGTTACACCATACCCGCGTTCCCCTGGGAAAAGCCAGGGTTCAGCATCAGCTCTACCTTGGTTACTGCTCACTCAAGTACTCATCAAGACAAGTCCGATGACGAAAACAGCGTTTGCCTATGTTGCACGAAACCCGAGTTCCCCTAGGATAGCCAGGGTTCAGCATCAGCTCTACCCTGGTTACTGCTCACTCAAGTACTCACCAAAACAAGTCCGATGACGAAAACAGCGCTTGCCTATGTTACACCAAACCCGCGTTCCCCTGGGAAAAGCCAGGGTTCAGCATCAGCTCTACCTTGGTTACTGCTCACTCAAGTACTCATCAAGACAAGTCCGATGACGAAAACAGCGTTTGCCTATGTTGCACGCAACCCGAGTTCCCCTAGGAATAGCCAGGGTTCAGCATCAGCTCTACCCTGGTTACTGCTCACTCAAGTACTCATCAAAACAAGTCCGATGACGAAAACAGCGCTTGCCTATGTTACACCATACCCGCGTTCCCCTGGGAAAAGCCAGGGTTCAGCATCAGCTCTACCTTGGTTACTGCTCACTCAAGTACTCATCAAGACAAGTCCGATGACGAAAACAGCGTTTGCCTATGTTGCACGAAACCCGAGTTCCCTTAGGAATAGCCAGGGTTCAGCATCAGCTCTACCTTGGTTACTGCTCACTCAAGTACTCATCAAGACAAGTCCGATGACGAAAACAGCGCTTGCCTATGTTACTCCAAACCCGCGTTCCCCTAGGAATAGCCAGGGTTCAGCATCAGCTCTACCTTGGTTACTGCTCACACAAGTACTCACCAAGACAAGTCCGGTGAAGAAAACAGCGCTTGCCTATGTTACTCCAAACCCGCGTTCCCCTGGGAAAAGCGAGGGTTCAGCATCAGCTCTACCTTGGTTACTGCTCACTCAAGTACTCACCAAGACAAGTCCGGTGAAGAAAACAGCGCTTGCCTATGTTACTCCAAACCCGCGTTCCCCTGGGAAAAGCCAGGGTTCAGCATCAGCTCTACCTTGGTTACTGCTCACTCAAGTACTCATCAATACAAGTCCGATGAAGAAAACAGCGTTTGCCTATGTTGCACGAAACCCGAGTTCCCTTAGGAGTAGCCAGGGTTCAGCATCAGCTCTACCTTGGTTACTGCTCACACAAGTACTCATCAAGACAAGTCCGATGACGAAAACAGCGCTTGCCTATGTTACTCCAAACCCGCGTTCCCCTAGGAATAGCCAGGGTTCAGCATCAGCTCTACCTTGGTTACTGCTCACTCAAGTACTCATCAAAACAAGTCCGATGACGAAAACAGCGCTTGCCTATGTTAAACCAAACCCGCGTTCTCCTGGGAAAAGCCAGGGTTCAGCATCAGCTCTATCTTAGGAACTGCTCACCCAATTAACTCATCAAGGCGAGTTGGATGACGAAAACGGCTTGTTTTTATGTTGGCAATTAACGTTTTCAATGTGTAATGTTAATGGTTAATTGTATTGATTTTCGGCCAACACTGTATATTTACATGCATACATACATATTTACATAATTATATTCATACATACATACCTACATACATTCATACATACCTACATACATTCATACGTACGAACGTACATACTGATCTATGGGCGGCGATGATCATTTACCATCAGGCGATCCATCACTTCCTTGTCTCACAGTTCATTAAAAATAATTTCTAGCCGTGTTCTACTTTTATCCAACGAAAACATGTTTCGTTGAAAAATTAAAAATGGGGCGCATAGTGCGGAGTGGCAACAGCGCATTTTCCTTCCTGTTCTTACAATAGCTTAGATTCATAATCCTGTCTCTTTTACGCAAGGCTCGACTACGCTTTAACAAAAGGGAAAGCCTTATAAATAGCGCTTAAAATAAGGGTAACCCTTATTAAAGGCTTGCAAGCCGTATCGGATAGCGCTAAGCCAATGCACAGGGCTAGCTTTATTGTTTTGCTTAGTTTTTTGTAAGGGCTAGTCAAATGAATGGGCTTGCAGTTCGATAGGGAGAGTCTCTCGATTGGGTCGTCCTTACGTTAGGGATTCCCAATGAAAGGCTTGTAGCGCGGAAGGGGTTGTCCGGTCCCTGCTTAAGACCTACACAAACGATATCTGAATAGAAATAGTGTAAGTTTATTTTTTCAAAACAACCGGGTTCGATTCCCCAGCTGGGTACTTTTTTTTTTAATTGTATGAATGCAGTTTTTCTTTTTATCAAAATCGGTGACATGGTTCCTAAGAACAAATCTTCGTATGTCTTATAGTTTCAGACTTTCCCATACCACACCTCGGACACTGGCGATCAAATATATGAAAGAGGCGCGTTCCTAGCACACAGTCTAAGCTCGTGTAGGTGAACGCGTACTATGCTTGTATGAGTGAAATATGACAGGTCGACTGTTCGCGTTTTTGATAGACGGTAACTGTGAGGTAACCGAGAGGGGGTGGGCGGCACTTTCAGCGGGGAGCGGGAGTGGCCATACTGTACGATAGTACTCTTTATTATACTGTGCCCATACTGACCGATTTGAATGGGCCACCCTGTATACTTCTATCATCTTCTATACCCCACTTCCGTAGTTTTTTTCAACCAAGAGTTTGCTCTTCCATCTAAGCTACTAATACGCCATCCAACATAACGAATATATTATACATTCACCATATAATTATGGGCGTATAGTATATGTAGGTACTCGTACTTAGACATCTGCTGTTAGAGTTTCGCTGCTGGAATTTCATGACAAAATTCTCATGCCAGTTGCCATTAAGAAAATTCTCTTTAAGATTCAGATGTATTGCGCAATGTTCTCAACTGTTGACGATCGCTTCATTCGATGTTTGAGTTTCACGCGCCGTTTATTATCTAGGTAATACACATCAAATTCCATAAAAAATGGACCATTAAATTTTCCATGAGAACATTTGCAACTTCGGAAACTTTTCTTCGGTGTATTGGGTTGGCACAAAAGTAATGACACACTCTACAAAACTCTATACATTTCCTTTCGTAAGTTAATTGTTTTCGATAATATTCTAGTATGTTGTAGAACATTCTAGGTACTTCTAATGTGAGGGTATATAAAGCCGCCCTCGTAATTGGTTTAGTTAGATTGAAATAAAATGGACGAGCGACAAGTTCGAACACTTTACTTATACGAGTACTTGTTAGGCCACAGTGCGCGGACTGCGGCTGACAATATCAACACTGCATTGGACGCTGGAAGTACAAGCCATGCCACGGTGTCTAGATGGTTTGACCGTTTTAAATCAGGAGACAGGAGCCTTGAAAGTCAGTCACGCCACCTGACCACCTGCATTCAATGATGACGATTTACGCCGCGAACTACAGTCGAATCCTGATGCTACTACTCGTGAATTAGCGGAAGCACTTAACTGCAGTCACCACGCTGTGGAATACCATCTGCATGAGCTTGGGTATCGAAAAGTTTTGGCTCGATGAGTACCGCACATCCTTACCGACGCCAGTCGTGCAGTCCGTGTTGCCATCTGTCGATCACTTTTGCTGCGACCCCGACGTAAAGTGTTTTTGACTGATCTGGTACGGGTTAGATGAATCATGGATTTATTATGAGAACGATACACGTCGTGCTTTTTGGCTGCCTCGAGAAGAAACGCCACCAACTCAACCGAAGCTGAGTCAAAAGAACCGCTTAAAAGTTTTGCTTTGTTGTTTCTGGGACTCGCAAGGCATGCTGTTTCATGAACTATTACACAATGAAACTGTAAACGCTAACAAATATTCAACACAGCTCACCGAACTATCTTCTGCTATCAAGAAAAAACGACGAAGACGAGCCACTGTAATTTTACTACATGATAACGCTCGACCTCATGTCGCATCTACCGTTCGCCAACAGCTGCAGAACTTGGGCTGGGAGACGATACCCCACCCACCTTATTCTCCAGACCTCGCACCATCAGACTTTCATTTGTTTAGAGCCCTGAAACGACATTTGCGGGGTAAACAATTCAATGATTTCCATGATGTACAGGTGGAGTTGAACAACTTTTTCGAGGCACAGCAATCAGAGATCTGGGCGAAAGGCATCCAAACTTTGCCGGATCGTTGGCAAGAAGTCATAGATGCTAATGGTGATTACATCATCGACTAAGCTTTTTGTATTGTAATAATAATAAAAAATATAAAACGTAAACCAAGTGTCTCATTACCTTCGTGCCATACCAATATTACTAGTTTCAAATCATATTGGAAATTTACCAGCAATGTTGTGCTATACTAAATATTGTATTTCATACAGAATTGGGGTTTACAACATATTTTTGTAAATAACAAACTTTAAAATATAATTAAACTAAATAAATCTAATATTATTCTAATATTAAACTTAAAATAAAAATTAAACTAAATAAATCTAAAATTAAACTAAAATAAATCTAAAAACCCCTGTGGCATAGTACCGAAGACGCTGGCAGCATTTCCTCGCTGGATTGTCAAGCTATACTAAATTAATATTTTAAGAAGCGGGTGTTACCAAGCTTTTTTGTATTCTTTCAGTTGAGCATTAACACATATAAAATGGAGGCTGGAAAAATGCAGCTGATTATTCGTTTCGATAAGATCGACTGCCGCAGTTGGATGGGAAGAATGTTCATGGCTGGTTCAGACATTCCGTATTCGAGAAAAACCTGCCAAATTCAAAAGGTACGTAACATAGAGGAATAAGTAAGGGAAGAGTTGCAACTCCCATACATCAGTAAATGCGAGTTATTTGTATAGACATAGTTAAGTGACATCTAGCGACAATCACGCGTCAACTAGCGTAAATTATCGCGCGTGCGTTCGGAAACGTGGATTTGTGCGTTTAAAAATAATGCGAAGTCAAAGTAACCCCAATGTCAGAAGGCATGCCACAGACAGTTTTAAAAATTCACAATCTTAAAAAGGATTTGTATGCAATCTATCAGTTCAATCTAAAAATTCTGTCAGTTTGAACTGACAGGTTGCATACAAATCTTTTTTAAGATTATGAATTTTTAAGACTGTCTGTGGCGTGCCTAAGCAAGAAATGAATGAATATGAATGCGTGCATTATTTTGTTAGCTTTTCTTGATTTTTTAGCAGCGAAAGACAAAAAAAAAGTTGATGTTCCCATTTTTTTTTCTTTTCTTTACCCAATTTACCCATGGAAATAAATGTAGAAGTAAGTTTAAACTTTAAACTTGATCAATGTCTTTGTTGTCTATTTCAGGGTTTATATATTATCAAGGATTTCGACATCAACAAGGCATCGCACTCTATGCCACACTGGAAGGCCGTGGGTTCATTCCTGTATCGAACGCAGATAGTTCATAATGCGTCTACTGTTCTGTGCCTAGATATAATGGCCACATTTAAAGAATTATAGTTTCTGTCAGACACGCTGTTTGGTATTACACGCACCCATGCTCTGTCGCACTCACCACTGCACCACGCTTTAACCCTTCTCAATTACATACTGGCCAGCGACAGCAAACTGGATATGTTTCACAGCACGGAGTCGCAATTCCTTGCGATCAGCGCCCGTCACTTTGGGAGTCTATAACTACTCCAAGTTCAATCCACGTGTGAGTACCTACTATATTATGTACTTTATGTTCCGCCACACTATTTTATATAAGTGTACCAGGATTATTCATGTTTATACCCTCCTGTACGATTGACATGTTTAGCTAGGCTGTTAATGTTAATTTAAGGAATAAATAAAGAATAAAGAATAAAAAAATAATAATACGGGACAGACAAAGCCCATACAAAAAAGCGTGCCCCTGAAATGTATGGGCTTTTTAGGCTTAAAACTAGATGGCGCTGTTTCGCAGCCTGGAAGTGGCCAAAATCTTATTTCCCCAAATATTTTTGCAAGTTTTTGTTCTTATAAAAAATAAAAATAAAAACTAGTCCCATGGTAAGCTCAAGAAGGCTTGTATTGTGGGTACTCAGACAACGATATACATAATATACAAATGCCACAGTCACAATGCAATGTCACAGTTTCGTTTTCTTTCAACCCCTTATTTGCCAAGAGTGGCACTGAAACTTGAGTAGTTTCATGTGCTCTGCCTACCCCTTCATGGGATACAGGCGTGATTGTATGTATGTATGTGTACTTAATATACATAGAAAACGTCCATGACTCACACAAATAAATGTCCTTACCGGGTTTCGAACCCAGGACCGCGGCTCAGCATGCAGGCAGGGTCACTACCGACTGAGCCAAACTGGTCGTCAAAATGTTACAATTATTTGCATTTATTTGGTTTACGCGTATTGACACTAATGACTAGTGATTGATGAAGATTATGGGGAATATCCGGCTTGATGCGGATCTGTACCGCTTATAAAATCGTTGTTTTTTAGTTTTTAGGTCTGACATACCTATAAATAAATAATAAATAAATTTTGGGGGACACCTTACACAGATAATAGATAATCTATGTGACGCGCTAATTCTATCCAAATTAAGTTATGGCGATGCTGTCTTCGGTGGCTGCCTGTTGGCACGTACTTCTGTATTGTTACAACGCATACAAAACGCTTGTGCACGATATTGTTTCCATGTTCCTCCTCGTTCCCACATCACGCCGTTTTTAAACAAGAATAAATTGCTCAATATGGCGGCAAGACGCACTTTGCACTTATCTTCTTTGTTATTTGGAATAATTCATACCAAGCAACCAACATATCTTTATGATACGAGTAAATTGAAATTTTCAACGCGTCACGTCCGGGGCGCCTAACGACTCATTGGTCCGAAGCACAATATGTCTGCTTTTCGTGGCAGCTTTCGTTACGCTGCCACGAAGTGTTGGAACAATCTATCACCACCTATTAGAAACTGTACATCGGAAGGAACCTTCAAAATTAAGATGAAAAACTACCTTACAGCTCTTCAGATTTCTAATACATAAGCAGACGTATCGTGCTAATTTAAATTTAAATTAATTTAATAAATAAATTCATCTTTCATTTTATTTATTTTCTGTTTTTAAATAGTTATGTTGCCTGCTCTACTACTGCATATTAAATCTGCGTAGATACTACTTTTAAATGTATAAGTAAGTGGACTATTATAATTGTATTTATTGCGACCTCGTCCACCATATGTTAATTTTAAAAATATTGAAATCCCATCCTGTTTTCTTGGTTGCCCTGAAAACCAGCGCCGTGGCTAATACCAATTAGCCATTGGCATATGCTGAGTGGCATTTAAGAGGGGGTCGTACGAAATCCTCGAAAAGTGCATTCGGCGTTTAACAAATGCTGCTCACATTTCTAAATTAAATGAAATAAAATAAATGTAGTTATTATCTTAAAGAGTGTGTCTACAACTTTTGACTATTCACAATCTCCAATTATTAACGGTGTAATAACTAAACCCACACAAAGTTGACCTAAAATGAGAAAAACGTATGTCGCCGTTTAGTAAACTTTGTTAAAAAAATTCAATACTTTAGTTATAACATTAAGTGATTCTAAAAGCCAGATAAATGGACTAGAAGTTTTGAGGTTTTTTATATTTTTCCTCTCAAAGGCAACAAAGAAATTTTACCTTAAATTTAAACTATCGTAAAATTTCCATACATTCGCCATTGCTGTCAGAATTCTCCTTTCGATTAGACGCCCTGAGCGGCTCATCGGAGGCAGACGTGTCGCCGGTCGCTCCGCGTTGACGTTTAAATTTGACAAATATTTTGACAGAAAATAGTGTACGTACACGAAAAACCATACCAGTGTAAAACTGTGCTCAAAATAAATAGGGTAAATCAATAATGTCAGGTGGAGATCCAATCTCATTTAAAGTTTAAAGGTGCATGGCTTGTGCATAAAAAATAAATAAAAATATATCACATTATTAAAGAAAATAACGAACACAACCGAATGAGTATAAATGATTTCATTCTAGTTCGGTTAAATTGAAAAAAGTTTCATGTTTTCTTTTACTCATCGGAATACATTTTCATTACGCTGGTATTAACAGTACGTCATTTTAAAAATATATATGACAGCACCTACGTCAAATTTTGTCAACCAAACTTCACAGGTTGTATGTAAACAATTACAATTTAATTTATTCATACATATATTCAGATACTTATTAACTGATTCTTACTTAGAATAGAAAAAAGGGGAATGCGAGCGGGTATAGGTTTAGTGGTTCTAGTTCAAATTTAATTGTATATATAAAAAAATGTCTCAATTTCATTAAAGATTTACTCTGTGCATACCACGAACACGTAACCGTAAGTTGAAAACAATAATAATTATAAAGTACCTAAATATATTGTTGTTTAGAAAGTTAACGCTCGTTTTGAATGGTACTTCTCCACTCAACTAGACTAGACCAAATATTCATGGAACAGTCACCAGCATAATTATATGACTATGAACGGCCGTGCAAAAATATCTAATTTTCTATAAGGGACCATAAGTATATGACGACATATTCCCGGCAAAAATTTGTGATGCTCCGTGACCGGCAAAAACATCGTCTCTCTTTCTAGCGTCTCGCGAGCGTAGCGTCGGGCCAACTGTATGGAAAAAGACGCCGCGTCGGCGCGGCTTAGCCATACAGTTGGCCCGACGCTACGATTGCTAGACGGCAGATGTGGGGAGTGTCCTTATCCGCAGAAATATCTGTATGATCGGGTAGCTTAAAAATATTTGATTCCTTATAAATAAAAATCTAAATTACACTCTCACTCGCATAAATATCTATCCATTGTTAAAGCAAATATATATCTTACGGGCTAGAAATCATTAATATGTAATTAAAGTGCAATAACAAACCCTACCTTAGTTGCCTTAGAGCGGTAAATTGTATGAGGTGATTTGACATCTCACGAAACACGTGAAGTATTGTCAGTGCATATGTCTGTCTCATCTGTTGATAAACTATGACAAACTTATTACAAATCTGATATCAGAAGCCTTTTTACAAGCTTTTATTCAACTTGCCTTGTTAGTATTTATCTTAGTTTGGGCCAAAACGTAGAAGCTAAATTTGACCCGCTTTCCGATTTGCGATTGAGCTGAAATTTTGCACACTTATGTAAATCACGTGACAATGCAATATTCTGGTATCATGGAGGTGATCTGATGATGGAGCAGAAAGGTGGTCAGAGGAACTCTGTTATGAAACGTCGTATCCCCATTGAGTAAGTGGTATTTAGAGACATCTCGGAGAGCAATAGATGATTTTTGAAAGAAAGGTACAGTCGGCTAAGGTAAAGCCTGTGCCAAAAATGATTTTTTTGCAAAAAAACTTATTATAAATTGGGAGGTGAATTTTTATATTATTTTATATAAGAAAAACCGGCCAAGAGCGCATCGGACCACGGTCAGTGTAGGGTTCCGTTCCGTACTTTCCGACATTTTACATATTGACAATTTAATAAATAGGTACCGTAATTTGGGGTGAATAGGGTTCCCGGGGTATATAATGCTATTATATTTAAATAATATATTTTATGATTTATGTAAATAATATATTTACAGACATGAAAATGTCTGTCAAAGTAGGCATTCAAATTTATTGGATTTTTTACTCATTTTAACTTCATTTTTGTGTGAAATTTTGCTAAGAATTTGTTCATTATCCTTTTGAATGTAGTGTATACCTATACTTCTAAAGTTTATGTTTAACAGAAAATCATAAGACATATTTTCATTTTTATAATGTTTTTCATGAAGAAAGCGATGCAACTGTGTTGGGGAACTTTTACGGGATGAACAAATATCCGCGGCCTGAGGGTGAATAGGATCAATAATGGGGGAAACGGGTCGTAAAGGGGGTGAATAGGTTTACGAAGGGGGTGATTAGGGTCGGAAGAGGGGTGAATTGGGATGTGTAGTCAATGGTTGTCAAATTGTATAAAAGATATATAACTTACCTAAAGTGATGTTTTTATGAATGACCTCTCTGTATATGGACGCAATTTATACGTCAATGTATTGCTTCGTAGTTAGACTAGATACAATAGATTAACATTTAGAAATGTTAATCACACTTCTGTCAACCACAAGTCAACGTTTCTACTTAAGTCCACAAAAATCACCCATGGTTGCTATAATATAAACGGATTACTTTAAAATAAAAATCAAAAGTATGAAACTATACATCTAGGGAAGAAATAAAATTATTTTATTGAATAATTTTTGATTTGTTATTTTCAAGTTTATATAAATAATAAATTCTCAATTCGCTCAAAGGTTGGAAGAGATCCCTTATAGGTATAAGTTCGCCTTTGTACACCATAACTATACTGTATTTTTATGTCCTAACTTGTCTTATGTACAATAAAGTGTTCACATACATACATACATAAATTGAAATAGATATCATACACGAAAGAAAAAACGATAAGGCCCACTGGTGGCCGAGCCGGGAATCGAACCCGGGTCTTCAGCTTACGCAGCTAACGTCATTACCACTAGGCCACCCGCCCGCCGTGTGGTACCCGACGAAATTTCTCTAGTGTATGTTATCTCTGATAGGCACATTTTGACCACCTCGTATATGAATCTTTAAGGCCCTTTTGCACCAACCACTTAACTCAGGGTTAGTGGGCTGTCAACTGTCAAATTCTATGTAAAATGGTGGGTTAACCCTCAGGTTAACCCTCCATATTCGTTGGTGCAAGTGGCACTTAGAGGATTATGGTATAGCGAGAGAGATGGCGGGTTCGATTCCCGGCTCAGCCACCAGGAGGCCTTGTCGTTCTTACTTTCGTGCGTGATATCTATTTTAATGCATAAGTATGAAAACGGTTATGACTTTATTTTCAAGTAAGTAATTTTTGCTGATAAACTTTTTTTTCCCCGTGTGCCCGTGTGGTGACGGTGCCCGTGTGGTGACGGGTTAAGAATTTCACCACCCCCTTTCTTCCCGTGGGTGTCGTAGAAGGCGACTATGGGATATGGGTTAAATTGTGGCGTAGGCGAGAGGCTGGCAACCTGTCACTGCAATGTCACAGTTTCGTTTTCTTTCAACCCCTTATTTGCCAAGAGTGGCACTGAAACTTTAGTAGTTTCATGTGTTCTGCCTACCCCTATATGGGATACAGGCGTGATTGTATGTATGTATGTATGTAAACTTTTTTTTCGGCATTCAATTTTGTAAGGTATGCTCCCAGCCGAAGATCAGCGCTGATGAAGAGGCACCAAAGAAAACACGTCCGTTCCATACAAGATTTATTAGCAGAGAGCGAAAATATAACCTACCCACAATCAGTCGGCGCCTAATTACTAAACTACCCACATTTGTCACAAATTTATTTCAAAAATACTTAAGTCATTATCAGTTTGCCGTTAATATTTGTGGGATATTAAATTGGACCAGGAGTGATATTTAAAAAAAACTATACATTTATAACCTTTTGAATTTTGGAATTCGGTTAAAAAATCCGGCCAAATGAGAATCTATTTTCGCACAATTGTAAAACTAAATTATCTTTACTAGTTACCTCCAAAATACTAAATGAAATGACATCTATTGCGACTTAAGTAGTTTGCATAAATTAGTTACCCAATTCACCTAGGATGGCGCTGTACTTTGGGCTACTTAGTACATCATTTTCTGAAGATTTTGGGTTCATGGGGTCGGAACGGGTATGAACTAACTTAATTTGTGGTGAATAGGGCCAAAACCGACTTTTGAACGCCGATAGCAGTTTTTTTATATGTGCCATGATAATTTATTTACACAAAAAATCTTCCAGCGGTGTGAACTTCGGGTTGTCTTTGAAAATATGTCGTTTTATTTAGTAATTTTCGCTCACCCTAACGTTGGGGTGAATGGGGTCGGGAAGGGGGTGAATAGGGAAAAGTGCTAGGGTTGACTTTTTTGGATTACGAACAAAACCTGACCTGTCACGAGCATATTATATTTATTTTATCAAAAAATAAGGAACTAATATGTTATGAGTAGTCGGTAATGTATTAATAAAATAAATTTATCGAAATTAAATTAAATTTGCCGCTGCCGGTGTGATGGGGACATTTGAACCGGGTACGATTCGAGACGGTTTTATTTAGCTTAAAGTAAATATTTTATGTGTGACGAAGCCTGTTGCGGATATCATCATTGGTTTGTTTGACGAAGCATGTTGTTGATTTATGTGACGAAGCCTGCGTTGCGGATGAATTTTCACTTTGTAAACATATTAGATATAGATTTGAGTGATAAAATATTAAAATTAAATTTATTTATAAGGTACAGACAGACATTTACAAAGTTTTGTGCTTAACCTAAGAATATGTACATTTAACAAAAACAAATGCAGGTACCTCAGGTAGGAAATTTACAGATCAGGTTACTCTGGTTCTAGACATATGATAGGGAAATCTAGACATATGATAACCCTAAACCAACCTTTATAGTTATATGGTGCTCTGACGCAGTGAACAAGTAAGTATGGTCGTGGGCAGTGCGGATAACGTGTCAAAATATAAGCATAGTTTTTTGCTATTTTTCATGTTTAAATAACTTCTAAACTAACGTAGTGGGTATTAAAGTAAAAGGTTCACAGTGAACATTAGCTTGCCAGACATGTGTTTAGCTATACCATTGTATTGAGTGTTGTATCATAAAGTCAAACTAGGCATTTATTACTAATTATTTACTATGTGGGGTGTCTTTGATTTTGATCACTTGCATGGGGTAACATTGACCATAATGACACATAGTTGATTATTGTCTGATTATGTCACGGTACTTGTTGAGACTGATAATTTGATCTCTTCTTGTGATAAATATTGAAACAATTGCAAATAAAGTTGGTTTTTCGAAGATGGTAATTTTTATTTTTAATCAAAGTAACCCCAAAATAGCGTTAAAGAGTTGTAATATTTGACTCTGCGAACCGTTTTTTATCTTTTCTTGAGATAAAATACTTTTGTAAGGGATTACATTCGATTACCATTAAAAAAATACATAGGGTATCAAAGTAACCCCAATGTCAGTTTAAGTTTGATAACATCGTTTTTTTTGCGTACATTATTTTGTTACCTTTCTATATTTTTAGCAGGAAAAGACTAAAAAAGTTGATGGTCCCATTTTTTTCTTTCTTTGTTACGTTACATTGACCAATTATGGAATTTATACTTCTCTAACTTCTACATTTAATGGGTAAAAATACCCATTAAATGTAGAAGCTAGAGAAGTTTAAATTCCCAAATTGGTCAATGTAACCCCAGTTTACGGCAGACACCGTGAACCTTTTCTAATAATTCTCTTTTTATTTGAAAAAAAAATCGTTACGATACTAAAATATGCAATCTGAGATAAAAAAATGCTTTTCATATAGTTACAAACTTAGTTCAGAATTTTTTTCTGTAAAACTTTTATAAATTGTTCTACCTATCAAGTTCAAAATAATTTTCCTAGAAAGTCTTAATAAAGTTCTGCTTTTGAGATTTGTTCATATTTGAGAAAACAGCCCTTATTGCCTGAAATACGGCGACATTGATATTTGCTTTTTCGTATTTTGATGGTATTTTGACTGCACTGTTGTATTTTTTGCCATGCTAATTTGAACCTTATCTCTGAGCGATGTTTTTTAATTTTCAGTCACGTCACAGATGTTTATGACATAACATCTAGGTATTTAGTCATTTAAAAGAAACTACAAGTGGCTTTACAGACGTGGCGACTGCAACTGGTACAGGGCCTAAGCCATAATTTAAAATTATATTGTGATTTTATATGTATTTGTGTTTTATTTAATGCTAAGTATGAGTTTCAACATTTTCAACTCAAGAAACTGAAATTAAGAGAAGAGACTAGGAAATTGGGTAAGATCAAGAGTCTGATGCAGATAGCGATGGCGGTATTGGATATGATAAGATATGCGTCGATATTCCCTGTCTTCCTTTGGGTCTCTGACTTGACTGCTGCTAGCTGTACTCTATTCATTAGGTTTTTATTTTATACACATGCTTTATTTTTGTATAAACTAAATGATAAAAAAACGAAGCTAAAACGACCAAAAAGAATAAAGAAAATATCTGATAGTCTTTAATACAACCCGCATATACGTAATGCACAGCTCAGGCCTCTGAAGACCTGCAGGGCAATCATGGTCGCGCGATAAATGATAAAACATCGGACCGTCCCTATCGCACTTACAAATAAAGCGATAGGGCTGATGTTTTATCATTTAGCACGCGACCATAATTGTTTGCCTGGAGGTATCGGCCTTCACACACGTCTTTGAAAAATGTTTGCGGGGATAGACAGGCTGACGATTTTTAATCTAAGTATAGAAAAGTAACGCAAAATGAAGTGCAAAGTAATTTGAAATACACCTAGGTAAACAATCAACTGAGTAAGGAACGTTATCTACATATTTAGGTAAATTAAAGTCACATGAGACATGGACAGAGAAGGAAAGCTATATGACGCGTATTTTTTCTCTGTCTTCTTGTATGCTACCTTTTTTACAGTTTTAATTTCTCAAAGGAGGTCAGTAGTTGACTACAAACTCAAAATAACACTCTTGAAAAAAATTAAGGGTCACTGACCTTTCACAGTAAATTGAGGTAGTGTGAGTGAAGGGTGTTTGTGTGTGTAATGGGGTAATTTGACAGATTCTGAAAATTCTCCCTGCTCTACCCCCTCTTAAGAAATGTAGACACACAAACACAACACATAGTGCAAGTACCTACCTAATGACACAATAAAAATACTTTAGTTAAAACCTCATTAAAAAGACATTAATAACGAAAATTGTAACTGAATTCTGAAACTATTATTTATTATAAGTATTTGAAAGTATTCGTCAATATGCTTCGGTCAATTTTTGTTTTATTTTACATCATTTGTTACATTTTAAATAGTGCTATAAGCAGGGTAAGTATACACCAGGATGGTGTTTTCTGCCGCACATTCGTTTAGGGTGAAGTCACATCTATCAGCATCGAGCCTAATTTGGTGTATGAAATGGTATGAAATATCACTCATTAGTTAATACTAATGAGTGATATTTCATAACGCTTACGCAAATGTGTACGCACGCTTTCGGCTCTGCGATGCGTAAGCGTCTTCATATTACTAACGAGCAATTGGCTAGGTACATTTTTTAAAGACACACACCAGGCCGAAACGGTTTTATCCACCGTTTCGGTCAGCCGGCGTATCATGCTTACAATTTTATCACTTGTCCACGTGAATAAGACAACTGTCACTCTCACACTGACATACTTGCCAAAGCGTGACGGATGCTTTATCCACGTGGATAAGTGATAAAATTGGAATCATAATACGCCGGCTGCCGGTTGCACTAGCCGTGGTACAAAGCGCGAGAATTTAAAGTGTTAGATTGTCTAGGTTGTCTGATAAAATGTAAAATGTAATTATTCTCAGGGATCCTACAACGTGATGCTAGAAAGTGCGACAGAATGCACGAGTCCTCAGCCCCCGTTCACCAAGAAACGGATCTGGTTATCCACCTTCAGCGTGCGCACGGACAAGAATATCACCCTGATCAGTGGACGGAACCAGATCCTGGCTGAAGTGCCTTTTCAAAATGTAACTAACTATTTTGACTCAGTGATCCAAAGTGAAAGAAAGGGGGTGGTGAAATTCTTAACCCGTCACCACACGGGCAACCCTTTCTTCCCGTGGGTGTCGTAGAAGTCGACAGTGGGATACGGGTTAAATTGTGGCGTAGGCGAGAGGCTGGCAACCTGTCACTGCAATGTCACAATTTTCGTTTTCTTTCAACCCCTTTTTGCCAAGAGTGGCATCAGTGAAACTTGAGTAGTTCATGTGTTCTGCCTACCCCTTTATGGGATACAGGCGTGATTGTATGTACCTATGATCCATGTATGATCCAAAGTGAATGAGATAACGCCACCTGTCCCAATCCTGCCACTCTACAGCCTCTTGCTAGTCATTGCCTTGAAGCCGACGCAGATCCGCCGCCACACTGTCCGCCCAGCGATATGTGGGTCGACCCGCCGGACGGCCACCAGCCGGTCGACCCAAGAACGCTTTCTTGGCAGCTCGATCATTTGCCATTCTAAGTATTTTTTACGCCTATCAAAATAAGTAACATTTAGTATTTTCTGCAACCGGTATTTATTTAAGAGAAGTCAAAAAAGGCGAGTGGCGTGGGTACCAATTTAAGGCGAAAACGAGCATTGTTATTTAAAGACGCCTCAAGTATTTTTACTCAGTTTAACAAAATTGCAACGCCATCAAAGTCGATGTATGTAAAATGCCTCCTTCAAGATACCTCCTTAAGTCCTGATGGGAGTTTTCCAAAATAAATCTCGAATATCGTATTTCACCAGATCTGGGTGGCTAGCCGAATGGCACAATCGCTCACGAAACGCTCACGAAACGAAGCGCTAGTAGATATCTATCTCTATCGCGCTTGCGTATTGGCGCGACAGAGCCAGCGGCGTATCGCTTTCGTTTGGCGTCGGAGAAATGCCATTCGGCTACGGGGCCAGGACGTGTTTGGGCTCATTCTTCTCATCACGAGCTGATTCGGCCCCGATGATAAAAAATGTGTCCCAAATTTTCCATACAAAATTCGAGCTCGCAATACATCGCGCAGTAGTAAGTTCATACTAAAATTGTGACGTAAAAGGAAAAAAAATAGGACACATTTTCTTATCGTCAGGATCGAATCAGCTCGAGATTCTGAGAAGAATGAGCCCAGACACGTCAAGATCTGGTGAAATTCGATATTCGAGATTTATTTTGGAAAACGCCCTGACATTATTTTTCCTTTTTCAGTTCAGCATATCAACAGTGAGAATAGACAATTCAGGCAGAGAAAGGCGTTTGATGATAACCGATAGACAAAATTGCCACGGCTGGGTGGGGAAGATCTTTCTGGCCTTGGGGAACTTCCGATATTCTCCAAGAAACTGTCGGGTGCTGAAGGTATTTTGGAGTAAGGGATGGACCCCCCAGCAGGGGATGGACTGCTGTCTATCATTTGTCACCATGTCTGTCTCGTTCTATAGTTTTTTTTAGGATTAGAGACTTGGCAATCAAAGAAGCAGTCGTCGTCAACCTTTCTTCTTTGGACAAATATTAGATGTTAAGAATTTTAACCAGCACGGGAAGCATGGTCGCGCGATAGACGATAAAATATCAGGCCGTCCCTATCGCACTTACAAATAGTGCGATAGGGACGGCCTGCTATTTTATCGTCTATCGCGCGACCATGCTTCCCGTGCAGATAGAGAACATAACTACATATTTTGTTTTAAATATATTTTTCTCAAGCTCAAGAACAAGGCAAAACATTCGGAAGACTACGTGACGATCTTTTTTGCAAACTAGAAATTTTGAAAAAAGGTGTAATAATATAATGTCAGTTGGTGGTTGGTGGACGTGTGACTAAATGACAATGAATAAAGTCGCCCGGCGAATGATAGTGTGCCCGGTTCCTTAGAAAGTGTCTAAGTTATTTTGTATGAATTTAAATAATTAACCCGGCAGCCTAGGGTACCAAACAGACATCTGGGCGAGCTCACTCCATCGTAGGCCACGTCTTTGCCTTGTCTGTGGCCAAGAGGCAAGAATAAGCACATTTATAATTAAAAATATATATTTCCAGGGCGACGTCGGGTTTAATGACGTGGATGTAAACAAGGTGTTCCGGAGCTACCCCACCTGGCATCATACAGGGCGACTTATCCACCGGCCAAGTCTGGTCTCCAACGGGACGACAGTCTTCTGCATGCAGTTTACCGTATTGATTCGTAATAATTGACAATAAACTTTAAATTTTCGCTTTTTATTTTTATTTACACAACCTTTTGAATTTTTTAGGCTAGTGCAACCCTCGAAACGGTCGCATAGTCTCTGAAAATGTAAACAAAAATGAGATTTTAATTTTTAAATCAGGATCGTTTGAAATCAAAATACTGATATTTATTTTATATGCGATAACGACATCTTCATTACTTATATTCATTAGGTTAACTGGAAGAGAATATCAGGGATAAGTTCGCCTTTGTACTTCCTCCTTCTTGTTTCTTTTATATTTGATGTCTTGAATACTTTTTCTGGTGGTACAAACAGCATGCATTTAGGTTTAGTACAGTGACATTTGGTGCAGTGGAGTTTCTGATGATGATCAGGAAGGAACTCCTCAAATCTGAACGGTACACTTATAGTGACTTAGGTATTTTTATAAGAACAGTATGCATTTTTGTTCAGAACAGTGACATTTTGTGCAATAGAACTGCTGATGATGAGCAGAACGGAACGCCTCAACGATGCGTATTAGCTCATGTTTGTTCTCTTCGTTATATTCGTTTAGTATGTTGGGTTTTCATGTCACATTTTGGACCAGCTCAAGTTCTAGTGATGGGATCCATGAGGAAGCACACGTATAGTGACTTTTGTATTTTTATGAGAAAGTTAAGGACGTACATTACAAATTTTACATTTGATGAAGTGGAACTGCTGATGATGAACGGAACTCCTCAGCGACGTATATATTAGAAGATTTCCTTTCTTTCTTAAGCATATTGAGTTTTCAAGTCAAACTTTGTCAAGCATGATTTCTTATATCGGATTTATGATGAATTGAGGGAACTCCTCAAACCCTAACCTTTAAATTCTCATAAAATAATCAAAGTTTTACATTGAAAATAGTTGAAAAAAATACACATTTCTACATAATCCAACATTCGCAAGTTTCTTTCACCAGAACACCAAAAGCGGCGGTTTTTTTTCTTAAAAAATATTCATTATACAATTAATAACCCGTGGTTTTCCAATTTTGAGGAGTCTACTATCTTTTCAAATGAAAAATTGTATTGTAGTACTTAGAACCAGTTAGGCATGAAAAACAACATATGTTTACAAATAAACTGCTACACTTAATGATTTATCTATTATTTAATTTATATCGATATGATCATTGTGAGTATGACCATGAATAACAGTTTATGACTGAAAACTATTTATTTGTTACACGTGAGTGGCAATAACAACATGTTTCGGATAGTTTGTATGTTTTTAGGAGTCATCTTTTATCAAGTTATGGGGACTAAAAGTAGAACTGTGAGTATCTATTCATACACTTATTATTAAACAAGTGGCCCAGCGGAGGTCGCGGGTTCGAACCCTGGCTGGTACTAATGAGTTTTTCGGAACTTACGTGCGAAATTTCGGTGAAGGAAAACATCGTGAGGAAACCGGACTAATTCCAATAAGGCCTAGTTACCCTTCGGGTTGGAAGGTTAGATGGCAGTTTCGTAAAACTAGTGGCTACGCCAAATCTTGGGATTAGTTGTCAAAAGCGGACCCCAGGCTCCCATGAGCCGCGGCAAATGCCGGGATAATGCAAGGAGGATGATGATGTAAAAGAATTTTGTGACATTTAAACATTTATGTAATGTATCCAATTATTATTCTAATTACTTTTAATATTGTATTATGATCTCTTAAATTCAATTCAAAAATTTAAAGTTTAATTATTATTCTAAATTTTAATATATGAACTGTAACTGTTGACGTGTAATGTATCTGTGCATTTACGAAATAAATGAATATGAATATGAATATGAATATGATGATTTGCATGTTTTGTCTTAATTTATTTTTAATATGCAATAGAAAAAAAATATTGTTGTCTTAAGCCGCTTATGTAAAATCTTTCTGTTAACCGTACGATTTCCCTCACGGGACAGGCCTAGCCTAGTGTGGGGCCGGGTCAGTATAAAATGTAACTTTGTGTACCTTTAATTTGAGATAAACCATTTTAATTTTTTTTATTTTTAGGGTTCCGTACCAAAAAGGTACAAAAGGAACCCTTATGGTGCGACTCTGTCCGTCTGTCCATCTGTCACATTTCTAAATATCTCGAGAACTATTTATGCTATCGACTTGAAATTTGGAATAGTTATGAACATTGTTAACCTCTACAAAATGAAAGGATTTTTATTTATTAATATTAACTATACAAAATGGCCAATATGAAAGGGGGATAATTGTAAATATCAAGTAACTAGGCCAAGTGGGGTATCGTTAGAAAGAGCTCAAATTGTACATATCAAAACTATTTTTTATATTTTTTTTGTTGTGGAAAAAAAATATGAAGGAAAATGTAAAAAAATACCGTCCGTCCCCCCTTATCTCCGAAGTTTACCAACATACATTTACGAAATTTTCACCAAACATGGCTATTATAATGAATATTACAGGAAAAATAAAATCGTACACGTATCTTGAAAACTTTTTTTTTTAATTTATAAAAAACCTTTCAGATTTACATTTTCAATTTCAACACCCTAGCGGGTGTTTATTGTACCTGTATTTTTAACGAAATAACAATAAAATTACCTGCTTTCAAATAGAGGCAAAATGGTTAAAATCGGTTCACGCAATAATCAATTATTCCATAAAAATCATCTTCCATACTAGCTCGCGCACATTAGTTTACTCAATTTGCCGATAGATGTCGCTGTACGTTGAACGCTCGTTTCCTACATCGCATTTTTCCTGATTTAATGAGGTCGGTTCAGGAGCGTCCTTGCGACATGTCGTAAGTCGTAAACTATTGAAGTCGAATAGTCTTGATTTTATTTGGACGTTGTCTAACAATGAAATTTTACATTAAAATATTACTTGTTATGTGGGAAAGTCTTGAGGGATTTAGTCAAATCTCTAGAGTTCTATGAATAACATTTTGATGATTCAACTATTGAAAGTTTGTACGGAACCCTCGGTGAGCGAGTCCGACTCGCACTTGACCGGTTTTTTTTGATTTGATGATTATTAAACAAGTTTAAATTAGGTACCTAAGTCACAATTTTAGTTAGTAAATTAAATGGGCCAGTGAAAAAAAAACTGCGTTCGTGCGCGACATGATTGAATAAGAAACTGTGGCTGTGTCGAGATTTTCTCAATGGTCCTCCAGCATACGGTTCTTCAAAAAAACCGGCCAAGAGCGTGTCGGGCCACGCTCAGTGTAGGGTTCCGTAGTTTTCCGTATTTTTCTCAAAAACTACTGAACCTATCAAGTTCAAAACAATTTTCCTAGAAAGTCTTTCTAAAGTTCTACATTTATTATTTTTTTTATATTTTTTAAACATATGGTTCAAAAGTTAGAGGGGGGGGGGACGCACTTTTTTTTTCCTTTAGGAGCGATTATTTCCGAAAATATTAATATTATCAAAAAGTGATCTTAAGAAACCCTTATTCATTTTTAAATATCTATCCAACAATATATCACACGTTGGGGTTAGAATGAAAAAAAAATATCAGCCCCCACTTTACATGTAGGGGGGGTACCCTAATAAAACATTTTTTTCCATTTTTTTATTTTTGCACTTTGTTGGCGTTGGTACCAAATTTCAGCTTTCTAGTGCTAACGGTTACTGAGATTATCCGCGGACAGACGGACGGACGGACGGACGGACGGACGGATGGACGGATGGACAGACAGACAGACATGGCGAAACTATAAGGGTTCCTAGTTGACTATGGAACCCTAAAAAGGAGTGTACAGATTTTTCAGCAACGCACAATATGTGAGACTCTTGTAGTCCATAAGCAACTGATCGTCTTTATTGGCTACCGTCGTGGTTCAAAAACATAAATGATGAGAGCCAAGTTCAATGATACATAATATATATGCCTTGGTGGTTGACTTCAGCGACAAAAGAAGTGAGATCTAATTAGGTGCCAAGTTCAGTCCTGAAATTATATATTTAAAACAACATATAATATCATTTTTTCTTATAACTTAGGATAATATATTTTACCCTAAGGTCTGTACAGCTGTTTGCTCGCCAGTTCTATTACTTGAACTTGGCTTGACACGCTCCCGCGTCTAGATAAGTAGTTATAGTTACACTTTAGTACTTAAACGTCTTAAACATTCGCCGTTTACAGGTAACATACGAAGTGATTCCAGAAATCATAAAAGAATGTAGCAAGCCAGAGCCACCGTTCACCAAAAAGAGGATTTGGCTGTTCACGGCCAAAATACACCGCATGAACAACATAACCTACATCAGTGGCAACAACACAGTGCTAGATGAAATACCATTCCAAAATGTAAATATGCTTTTGTTTTAATTAATAACCACGAAACAAAATTTACATTTTGCACCAATTTCCATTAAACTTGGCTAAGAACTAATTTTGTTCCGTCTATTGTCCTTTGAGTCATCGGAAAGCCAGCAAAAAAATTGTGTACATGTTTCTAATGGGTTGGCAACGCGCATGTGACACTCCTCGAGTTGTAGGCGTCCATAGGTTTACGGCACAAAACACGGTCTGTGGTTTACGGTGACCGCTTTCCATGAGGCGGACCGTGTGCTTGCTTGCCACCGACGTAGTATAAAAAAACTCGGCTTTCAAACAAAAAAATCTAAATCGGTTCATCTGTTCGGGAGCTATGATGCAGACAGACACCCACACAGACAGACAGACACGTCAAACTTATAACACCCAGTTGCCATTCTGTTTACTTCGTCTTATTCTTGGCGCACTTATATCGTAACATTCGTAACGCTAACGTGGGTACCTACTGTTTTGAAAATTCTCATAACGTAGACTAGAGTAGGAAATTAGGAATGGGCAATTTGCCTATGTCAAAAATTGGGCCATCCATTAGTGGCGGCTGGTGAAAATTTCTGCTAGGCAACACTGAGCAAAAAGAAACCTACCTTAACATTAGATAGTTACTTTACTAGTAACTAGTAATCAATTTTAGGAAAGCCTGTGGGAATCGGCTTGTATTTATGGATCAACCGCTGTTGCCATCCATACACTTACGCTGTAAAACGTTCTACTACAAACTACAATACCACGATAACGAATGGAAAAATTGCGACACGGGTCAATCTAAATGCTGTCGCTACCTTTTGTAAATTTCCTACTTTTCGCACTTGTATTGTATTTCACTATGTACCTATTTAAACATTTATTTCCGTCACAAAAATTGCAGTTCACCGTGTCTTCTTGCAAGACTCATCCCAGCGGAACAAAAGAGACGCTAATGTATGTCACCAAACTAAACTGCCGGAGCATCCTAGGCAAGATGTTCTTGCTACTGGGAAATGTGAAGTATTCAAAAACAACCTGTTTAGTACCGAGGGTAAGTTATTGGAGAAATAATCTGAATGTTATTAGGTACATTTAGGTAGTAATATACGTTTAGCACCTTTGCAAAATTTTCAGAGGACTCATAATTGGGTCGATGGCGTGAAGAGCTTAAAAAGTCGAGATATTTTTTTAAGGTAATATCCGGATCCCAGCAGTGGCGACCAGGTCGCGCCGCACCGCTTTATTGTAGGGATTTATATATTATTATTTGCGATAGTTTCCGACGCAACCGACCGAGCAGCGCTGCCGGGGGTGTGACCTACCGGGTGATTCTCCGAGACCCTAATTTTCAATGTCCGGAGGCTTATTTCACTGAAAACTTTAGTTTAAAATCCTGATTTTTTTTTCAGAGATACTTTATATCTCTAGTCGACTGGGACATCGATTAGCTTTAGTATAAGGTCATTGTAATTTTTTATATTAAAAAAATATATCCGTTATTCTTACTACTCTGTCGTGTCCGTTCTCCATTTTTCCCTAAACATGTGATGATAACTTCAATTCAGTCAACTTAACGAATATTTTGATTGAGTACATGGATACATTATTAGTTACTACATTACTAAAATTTAACAAGTTTTTTTTATCTATAATTTTGTATTTAAAATTTAGGAAATAAGAGATGTCCGCGACAAAATTCTTATTTCTCTGGTGCGGGTTTTATTCGCCTGTATCGTAAACGTATTGAAGATTGTAGGCAAACTTCCCCCCGCGGGGAATGATCAGTCGCGGTCGGAGCGTGGTACGAGGTGGAAGTGTCGGCTGTTGCACGTGGCTCCAGAATTACGAAGGTAAATATGTTATTCCTCTGTCCGTGGTTCAGGTATCATTCTTATTACTCTGTTCGATTTTTTGGGATTTGTGTAACTTTTAAAAATGTACTTTTTTGCTTAAGTAATTGCTTTACGTACTATCTATTCATATTATTAACGACAGCCGCGTTGTATATACACATTATGAATCATTGGTTTTTTTTCGATAATTTCTTATTCCTCTGTCCCTTATTCCTATGGATTTTGGACAATGGAATAAGAATTTTCTAAATTTTTCTTGTTTTTCTTAACTGACTTTCAAAAAGAAGAGTAGTTATCAAGTGATTTCCTATATTTTAAAGTACCTTAATAAAAAAAACTTAGATCTTTTTAAAAATATTAATAAAAAAATTTAGATCTTTTTAGCACCTAGTGCATTTACAGTCTGAATGTTATTAATAAAAATAAATATAAAAATATTCTAGAATACTTTTTTGATAGTTTTGTGAACAAAAGTACAATATATCATTTATAAATATAAGGTTTTTTAACATTTTTGTTAACCTATCCTGACTTATCTTATTCCTCTGGGCCTAAATTTCTTATTCCTCTGGACCAAAAAGTTAAAATGAATTTATTTTATGAATGAGTTCACAAAAATATGGGCCAAAACCATAGTTATGTCTAAAAATAAATCTATTTTCACAAGAGTATGTCCTTATTGGTCAAATTTCAAAAATAAAAAAGGACAGAGGAATAAGACAAAAATTGCTGTCTCGTAGAATGACCCTACCGCAGGACCTTGGCTGCGCCGCCGAGCCGCTCCGGAGGCAGCATGGCCGCGCTGCCCGGGCTGCCAATGACGACGTTAAATCCATTTAATTTCATTTATTATCAACCAACTTACAAATCCAGAAATATAATCCCGATGAAAACGACAAGTTCTTAGTTGAATTAATTGCTAAAAATCCACCGCTTTATGATTCTCGACTCAACGTGTTTAATGAATCAATTTTATTCCTTTTTAGGGTTCCGTAGTCAACTAAGAACCCTTATAGTTTCGCCATGTCTGTCTGTCCGTCCGTCCGTCCGCGGATAATCTCAGTAACCGTTAGCACTAGAAAGCTGAAATTTGGTGACAATATGTATATCAATCACGCCAACAAAGTGCAAAAATAAAAAATGAAAAAAAATGTTTTATTAGGGTACCCCCCCTACATGTAAAGTGGGGGCTGATATGTTTTTTCATTCCAACCCCAACGTGTGATATATTGTTGGATAGGTATTTAAAAATGAATAAGGGTTTACTTAGATTGTTATTTGATAATATTAATATTTTCGGAAATAATCGCTCCTAAAGGAAAAAAAAGTGCGTCCCCTCCCTCTAACTTTTGAACCATATGTTTAAAAAATATGAAAAAAATCACAAAAGTAGAACTTTATAAAGACTTTCTAGGAAAATTGTTTTGAACTTGATAGATTCAGTAGTTTTTGAGAAAAATACGGAAAACTACGGAACCCTACACTGAGCGTGGCCCGACACGCTCTTGGCCGGTTTTGATGATAGTAAGAGCAACATTATTTCATCATCATCTTCTTCGTCCTCTAGCAGTCTCTTCACGAGTTCTCACTTTCGTTTATTTATATTGTCTGACATGGTTAATGTTCGCTACACGACTGGAATGCGCAACTAAGCTGTTAGCACTGAATTCTCTTCGACTACTGGCCGTGGCAGTCGCTGATGACTGGGTCTCGGCCGCTGCTATCCGAAAGCTTATGGCAGCAGCGACAATGGGTCGCGGCCGCTGGGCGCTGGGCGGCGGCTGCCGGGTCACGACTGTTGGGATCCGAATGTAACCATTAGTAATATGAATTTAGAACATATCAGATCTTGTGGTTCAGGTTTGTTCCATCCTTGCAGCGGAATTATCAAGTTTTTCACTCCTTGCACTGTATCTCTCTGCACCCGACTTTACATAATTAATCTCACGAAACAAGTTTAAGGACTATTAAACAAAAAATAAGTTTTTTTTGCTAAATTACATTTTTGGTTCAAGCTTTTATGGCCGACTGTACCTTTCTTTCAACAGTCATCTGCTGCTTTCCGAGGCGTTTCTAAAAACCCCTTACTCGATGGGGATACGACGTTTTATAATAGAGTTCCAATGACCACTTTTCTGCTCCATCATCAGATCAGCTCCATGATACCATAATATGGCATTGTCACGTGATTTACATATGTGTGCAAAATTTCAGATCAATCAGAAACCGGGAAGTGGGTCAAGTTTAGCTTCTACGTTTTGACCCAAACTAACATAATACTAACAAGATAAAAAATAAAAAAAGCTTGTAAAAATCATGTGATGTGTAAAAGTGCCCCTGTGGCCTATTTGTTGAATAAATTATTTTGATTTTTTGGTAACTAGATTTATCGAAAAAACATTGCCTATTCACAACAACTCAGTCAAAAGATATTGCGAAAAAAATCTTTAAAATCGAGGTTCCGCTCTCGACTGTTTCCTCCTTCAAAACTTAATTGAATCGTTACGAAATTTGAGAATCTGAATAACAATAAAATTGTCTACGTCGGACTTTTTAGTTTTTTTTCGGCTAATTGTTACTAATTTTGAATACCACACATTTTTTGCGCCATAATCAATAACGTTTTATCTTCAAAAACCAGGGAGGAAATAGTCGAGAGCGTTTGTATGGAGAATTGATCGTCCTAACGTTCTCACTTCATTTTTATATCCTTTCCAGGGTTTCTCCGGCCTCCGTGATATTGACTTGAACAAACAAATACACAGTTTCCCAGCCTGGCATGTCGAGGGAAAATATCTATACCGAATAAGCCTAGTCCATAATAAGAACACCATCTTCTGTTTCGAGATAGCAACCTTGCTGCGAAACATCAGCAACAATTAAATATTGATTTATACTAAACTACGGAAAATATACAATACGTCCTTACTGCTGTGGTGCGACGGTCAAAAGTGAATCCGAGCCTCCAACACCATAGATAATCTTGCTGTTAGCCGTTTCTGCCAGTCTAGGGTTGCAAAAAAACGGTGTTTTTCTGGCTTGAAAAAAAAAACATGAAAAAAAAAAACGTGAAAAAAAAAACAGTTTTTTTTCTGGAGTGTGTTTTTTTTCTAATCTATGAAATCTCAAGATTTGCAAAGCAGTTAATACTTTTATATGGTTTTTTAGACTTAATGTTGAGTATTAAACGAATTTAATCAAATAACTTTAAAGTTTTTCTGGTCTTATAAAAGTAGCATTTACGAAATCTGTAGTTGGTAGTTATCACTATTTACTGTTGGCAACACCACCGCCTCTCCACGCTGCACGCCGCATCGGGGATTCCCCAATAGACGTTTGTATACTGAATGTTAATCGAGTTAAAATATACGTTGTTATTGAAACACGTTACAACTACTGCTGAGAAACCGTTATTGTCGAATTATTTCTCCGTCTGAAAGAAAAACATATCGTCACTACTTTAAAAAAAGCTTGTATCTTCGTCTGTCAATGAAAAGAAATTTGTAGTAAGTATGTATGGAATGGTATTTTAACTTTGAGGAAGAGCGTGAGATACGAGATTTTTTAAAAGTAGTGACGATATTTAGAAAAAAACCATGGTGCTCGGTTTTCTTTTATGTTTTTTTTCATAATTCTGAAAAAAAAAACATTTATAAACTGAAATGGATACCATACACTAAAGAAAAAGCGATCAAGCCCACTGGTGGCGAAGCCGGGAATCGAACCCGGGTCTCCAGCTAACGCGGCTGACGTGATAAACCGCTACACCACCTCGACCGCCGAGGTACCCGTCGAAATTTCTCTAGTGTATGTTATCTCTGAAGGCTAGGCGCCTTTGACCAACTGTAAGGGCGAGCAATTTGTGCTTGCACCTCCTATATGAATCCTTTTGCAGGATTACGATATAGCGAGCATAATTATATAACATTATCCAAAGTGACTTAGACCGCATAGTCCAGTGGACTAAAGACTGGCTCATATCGCTAAATCCTGACAAATGCACAGTTCTTCACATTGGGAAAACCAACCCGAAACTAGGTTACAACATTGATTCTGTTCCCCTGCAAGCTGTTACCAGTCAAAGAGACCAGGCCCCGTAGCCGAATGGCATTTCTCCGACGCCAAACGAAAGCGATACGCCGCTGGCTCTGTCGCGCCAATACGCAAGCGCGATAGAGATAGATATCTACTAGCGCTTCGTTTCGTGAGCGTTTCGTGAGCGATTGTGCCATTCGGCTAGCCACCCTGGCCCCGTAGCCGAATGGCATTTCTCCGACGCCAAACGAAAGCGATACGCCGCTGGCTCTGTCGCGCCAATACGCAAGCGCGATAGAGATAGATATCTACTAGCGCTTCGTTTCGTGAGCGTTTCGTGAGCGTTTCGTGAGCGATTGTGCCATTCGGCTAGCCACCCTGGCCCCGTAGCCGAATGGCATTTCTCCGACGCCAAACGAAAGCGATACGCCGCTGGCTCTGTCGCGCCAATACGCAAGCGCGATAGAGATAGATATCTACTAGCGCTTCGTTTCGTGAGCGTTTCGTGAGCGATTTTGCCATTCGGCTAGCCACCCTGGGCATCACTGTTTCGCATGACCTGAAATGGGGCACGCATATCACCAATATAACGAAGAAAGCAAATTCTATGCTGTATATGATTCGAAAGGCATTCCATGTGATCACTAAGAATCTTTTTGTTGGGATTTACAAGACATACCTGCGTCCTTTGCTTGAATACGCTTTTCAGGTATGGTCCCGTACTTCAAAAAGGATATTACACTATTGGAAAAAGTCCAGAGAGAGCTACTAAAATGGTCGCTTCACTGAAAGATAAGCCATACGACGAACAGCTTCAGGAATTAGGTCTTACATCATTGGAGGATAGAAGAAAGCGTGGTGATCTCATTGAGACATACAAAATCTTGTCTGGACACTACAATGTAAATAATATGAAAGACCTATATATACTAAGCCAGAACTCAAAACTAAGAGGGCATTCTAAAAAGCTTATCAAACCTCCATGTGCTAGCAACCCTAAGAAACACTTCCTGCCGAATCGCATAGTTAATATGTGGAACTCTCTACCAGAAACTGTTATTAGCGCGCCGTCAGTGAACTGTTTCAAAAATAGACTGGACAATTATATTAGAACTTTGAAAAGGATGATGGTTTGTAGGTTTTGGATATGAAATAAATGGTAAGATTATAACATGTTTATTTGACATTTCGCACGGAAACACCATACTCCAGGCAGAAAACTGAAGTCCCATTGTAGACCAGGTGCAGTCGCTCCAGAAACTTCCCGGTTCTGTACCAGCCCGGGTACTGTCGCAATATCTTGTCCAGGTCTATCCTGTCGTACCCGATGAACCCCTAGAAAGTAGAACCACTTTACGGAAATCCAATCAAAAACTTTTTGACAATCATAAGTGTCTGAAATCGGAAGCGCTGTATCCTAGCGGTAAGTAAGTGCGACTTTCGATCCAGAGGTCGCGGGTTCGAACCCCGGCTCGAATTGAATTTAAAATACATCCCGACGTTTCGAACTCTTTACAGCTTTAGACCACGAACGCTGTAAAGAGATCGAAACGTCGTGTGATACTATACAGCACGACCACGGATGATTTTATTAATTCTGATGCGGTACAAATTCACGAAAAAAAATGTACTTTTTTGTACTGACGTTTAAAAAAAATGTACCCTTATGATTTTGGAGTTTCGACATAGGGCCCGGGGTCGTGCTAGGTAGGTACTCCCTGGCACGACCACACTATATTTAATGAGATTTTAAATTTCTGTTGCAGTACAAATTCACGAAAAAAAAATGTACTTTTTTGTACTTACCTTTTAAAAAAAAATACCCTCATGGTTTCGGAGTTTTGACATGGGGTGTGGTCGTGCTAGATAGGTGGTACTTCCTGGCACGACCACACTATATATAACTCCAAAATCATAAGGGTACATTTTTTTTAAACGTCAGTACAAAAAAGTACATTTTTTTTCGTGAAATTGTACCGCATCAGAATTAATAAAATCATCCGTGGTCGTGCTGTATAGTATCACACGAAACGTCGGGATGTATTTTAAATTCATTATACGCGATTTAACCGAAGACAATATTATGTCATTTGATTTTTTTATTTTATTTTATTTCTTAAGAAACAAACAGTCTTATATATTAACTGTTTATTTCTTAAGAAAAAAAAATCATTTGATATTTGCCAGTCGCTTTTGGTGAAGGAAAACATCGTAAGGAAACTGGACTAATTCCAATAAGGTCTAGTTTACCCTTCGGGTTGACAGTCGCTTTCGTAAAAACTAGTGCCTGCGCCAAATCTTGGGATTACTTGTCAAAGCGGACCCCAGGCTTCCATGAGCCATGGCAAATGCCGGGATAATGCAAGGAGGATGGTGATGAAGTGTCTGCAATCCTCCACTAGGCTTATGGTGCGCTCACAATTAGCTGTTTGCACACCACACACGGTGTGTGTGACAGGGACTGCGCGTCAAGGCTCCATATCGCCCTGTCCTTGTCACACCATGTTATATAACATTTATAGCAGCCAGTGGTGCTCCCACCACCATCAGAATAAATTGAAAAGTGGAACCTACCTTTTTTACTAGACAGTCTCCTTTATTATACTGGAAGTTTCCCAGGACCAGAAATAGTCTACCGGGCCAAGTGTGGCAACTCTGCTTTTCTAACTGGACCATAATCCTTTCCTTTCCGGAGGCTTCTAATTCAATATTAACCACAGTGAACTGAAAACCACAAATTAAGCAATAACTAGCTTTTGCCCGCGGCTTCGCTCGCGTTAGAAAGAGACAAAAAGTAGCCTGTGTCACTTTCCATCTTTTTAACTATCTCCACCTAAAAAAAACACGTCAATTCGTCGCTCCGTTTTGCCGTGAAAGACGGACAAACAAACAGACACACACACACTTTCCCATTTATAAAATTAGTATAATTGTAAGACCGTTTTCACATTATCCGATCCGATATCGGATGTCGGAAGGATTTCAATAGAAAAAATCCAAGATGGCGCCTGTAATGTATGGGATATCGGTCCGACATCCGATATCGGATCGGATAATGTGAAAACGCACTTATGCTTGCCCCGAACCAAACTAAACGACCAAGGCTATTAAAACCCTTGAGCTCACGTTATCAGTTTCAGTTGTCTGATATTAATGTTTGGGTTACATTTAAGGCTGCTTTCAAAAAAAACGTCAAAAGAATGTAAAATTGATAGTTTTAGTCGGTGAAATACTACACTTTCCGTTATCCAATAGATTTGTTTAATTCAAGTTCCAGTTAGAGCATCTTATTATCTTGATTTTTATAAGACTAGATTTTTGAAAACTAACTAATTAAATTAATTATGAATTTTTCTCTTATGCACGTTTAGAAAAACGCACGTATAGAGCTGAATCAGTCGATCTTATTTGTAAAATTTGGACAATTTTGAATATTAAAACGGGTAAATTTATAATTCGTATATCCTGTACCACAATCATTTCAGACTAGATTTATATTTTAAGTTTTTGAAAAAGAGTAAACTAGCCTAAGGCGAATTCAATTTTTTTCAGAAATTACCTAAAATTAAGTGACAATTTCTTTGAAAATCTACATCACATCGAAGTAAGTGTTGTACTAAATTAATCTGCGACGTTTACTTAAATTGCTGTTATGCCTTAGTGATTATAAATTGCTATTATTGATATTTGCCAATTTTTTGAAAACGAGCCTTCACCGGTACAATTATTGCCACTTTTGGACATTTTCTCATATTTTGTTAGACCAAGTAGAAAAAGTCCTATAATGTGATATATATTTATAAACTACTCGCAAAGCCCTTTAATTTGATACCACACACGGTATGATCGAGCGCTCGGTTGCGATTTCACTATTTTTAACACGAAAGCCCTCTTAAGCACACTTTATAATAAAATGTATAGCAGAATATATTTAGCACACGATACAGGAATATAGAAAATCAACAACAATGTCAATCAATATTGACATGTCATCTGTACTCGCTAGGCGGCCAGGATTACAATAAGAAGGTTTATACTAATTATACTATGGACATAAATTAAACCTCTAACACGCCCTCTTAATCTTGGACGACTTCTAGCAAGTCTTGAACATATGACTTATGTTTATAATACATCAATGCTTTAGTAAATATATCAGCAGTCATCTGCTCAGTAGGCATATAAGTAAGCTCAATGATCTTATTATCAATCGTCTCGCGAATATAGTGATAACGAATGTCCACATGCTTAGAGCGCTTGTGAAATACCGGATTAGTGGCCAGCTTAGCAGCAGATTGGTTATCACTATACAGAGTAACAGTACTACAAAAACCTGTCAACTCAGCAAGAACCGCACGGACGTATACCGCCTCTTTAGCAGCTTCAGATAAAGCTATGTACTCCGCCTCGGTAGACGATAGTGCGATACATGATTGTTTATAACAACCCCAGGAAAAGACATTCCGACCTAGTTTAAACATGTACCCGGTGTATGATTTACGATCAGCTCCGTTAGCCCAATCGGCGTCAGTAAATCCGAACACACGAAATTTGTCATTAACATCACTTTTCCTGTACACAAGACCTAAATTCATTGTGCCTTTCAAGTAACGTAACACACGTTTAGCCGCAGCAAAATGTTCAGTAGTGTAACAGCTATTATATTGACTCAGAAAACTGGCAGCAAATGAAATGTCAGGTCTAGTGGTCACAGACAAATACATTAGCCTACCAATTAACTCCTGATATGGTAAGCTACTATCGTGAGTAACGCTATCAGTAAACTTCAGACCTACGTCTAAGGGCGTCTTTGCAACTTTGCAATCTTTCATACCGAAACGTTCGAGCAAATTTTCAATATAGTTTTTCTGACTAAGTTTTAAGTCACTACTAGTGCGATCTACTTTAATGCCCAGCATATGTTTAACTTCACCTAAGTCTTTTATGGTGAAATGGGACTTCAGTGACATTTGTAGCTTATTAGCAAGCTCATCACAGTTGTAGAAAACGAAAAAATCCTCTACGTAAAGTGCGATAATAATGGTTCGCTTACCCACTCGGCGACTGAAGATGCAGCTCTCGTACTTGCTCTGCGTGAACTGCTCAGCGAGTAAAACTTCCTTTACCTTTTCGTACCAGGCGCGGGACGCCTGCTTTAATCCATACACAGCCTTCTTGAGTTTATAGACTTTATGCTCATTGCCTTTTTGGACGAATCCTTCCGGCTGTGTCATATAAATCTCCTCACTCAAATCGCCATTCAGGAAGGCAGTTTTAAAATCTAGGTGATCAATCTTCAGATCTAACTCGACCGCAAGACACAGCAACATTCTCAATGAACTATGTCGCACCACAGGAGAGTAAGTATCCATATAGTCTATTCCGAACTTCTGGGTAAACCCTTTCGCAACCAATCGTGCTCTATAACACGCTATTTTTCCATTAGCATCGCGTTTTATCTTAAATAACCACCGATTCTTCACAATATTTTTGCCTGCCGGTCTGTCAACAAGCTCCCAAGCATCATGCTTATTAAATGAATCGATCTCATCCTGCATAGCTTGTCGCCACAGCTTGCTATCACTCGAGTGCAAGGCCTCCTTAACAGTTGTCGGTTCACTTGCCTCTACCACGAGTGCCGACGCTACAGTGCATCTCGGTATTCTTGATCGTAAATTATAGGCTGGTCCATCACCATCCGGCTCCTGTAGAGCACCACTTGTATCAGTAGATGAACTTGGCATTTGCACGTCCGCCTCAATCCAAACTTCAGGTTCTGTCGGCTTCTCCGCCTCAACCTGATGATCTACATTTGGTAGCAATGTCATCTCCGCCTCAAGCTCAACCACGGGCTGATCTTCCGTGTGACACTCTTCAACAGTAGTATTGCCGCTTGCAGGGAAGAATATTTCCACAGATCGTTTGCCACTGGCACCTGGAAAAATTGTTTCATTAAAAACAACATCACGACTACGAAAAACTTCATTTTTCGCCAAATCGTACAGCCTATATCCACTACTCTCATAGCCGAGAAAGATACAACGCTTGCTTTTGGGTTCAAGCTTATTTCGCTTTACTTTGTCAACGTGAGCGTAAGCTTCGCAGCCAAACACACGTAAGTTTTTCAAGCTTACTTTCGTCCCTGTCCAGGCTTCCTCAGGTGTCTTTCCTGATAGCCGGTTTGAAGGAGACACGTTTATTAAATACGAGCAGCTTCAGCCCAAAATTTGTGATCTAGGTTTGATGTATATAACAGGCATCTTACTTTTTCCAGAAGGGTCAGCTTCTCGCTAGCTGCATTCATCTGTCGACTGTAAGGCACTGTCACCTGATGGACTATCCACTTACCTTTGAAAAAAATTTCAAGATCTCTGTTCACATACTCGGTCCCGTTATCAGATCTCAAGGCTTTCACTTTATCGCCAGTTTGGGTTTCAACTAGAGTAATAAAGTCTTTCATGTATTGACTCACCTCGTTTTTATTCTTCAGGAAATACACGAACACCTTCCTCGTATGATCATCCAAGAATGTCAGGATGTACCTCTTGCCTCCAAGCGAATTCACCGGCAATGGCCCGCAAAAATTCGTGTGGATTAAATCCAACCGATTTGCGGCCACAGGCTTCTCAGGATTGCTGACAAAAGGAAACCACGCTTGTTTTCCTCAACAAACCTCACATGCAACATCTTTACAAGGGTCGTCCTGAAAACTAATATCATTAGCAAGTCCCTGCCTCAAAAGCCTCATATTGTTGCCACTCAAGTGACCAAGACGTTTGTGCCAAGTTGAAGTGCTAATAGTCACGTTTGCCCTTAGACTGCAGGTATGAAGTTTGTACACACCTCCTACGTCTTTTGCTTTAAGTAAAACATCGCTCGACATAGAAATTGTACAACCAGTAGTATCAAAATAAACAGTACTACCACTCTTAATCAATTGAGAAACAGATATGAGATTAACAGACAGCTTAGGTACAAACAGCACGTTAGTTAACATCGCATCATCCGACAACTTAACATTACCTATACCTGTGCACTGAAGTTTATCTCCATTAGCAATAGTGATGTATCCACTCTGCGATCTAAAGTCTGTTATCAAATCGCGCTTGCTAGTCATGTGATTCGTTGCTCCCGAGTCCACATACCACGAAGATCCAGACACCGTTCTAGTACTATATGCCGACAAATCACAGTATCCCAAGCAACCGACGTCACTGCGACAGTTCTTCTTCAGATGACCTTTTTGTTTGCATTTCCAGCACCACGGTTCTCTCTTACGACCAGGACTCTCCTTCGTTTTAGACTCGGCCTTGTGCTGTTGCGCTTTTCTCGTCCAGGAGTCACTCGCAGCAGCGCCTTTTCTCATAGAAGACAAGCACTCACTCGAATCTCCACGAGTAGTCCACCGTTGGTCCTGCAGCAGTTTAGTTTTGACGAGATCGGCCGTAATAGTAACTCCCGAATGCTCAAGTGCCATGATCATGGGCTCGTATTCCGCCGGTAAACCCTTGAGCATCAGCGCACCAAGAAACTCATCATCAACTTGCTTCTTCATATTCGCTAACTGTTGCGCAAGCGATAGAATCTCATTGACGTAAGCTTCCATGCTGTTGAAGTTCTCAAGTTTGACAGCGCACAGGTTCTGGAGTGTTCGCACTCGAGACCCGAGACCTTTATCATCATACGCACGTTCCAGCGCATCCCAGGCTTCTTTTGCCGTTTCCGCCGACATCAAGTGTACAAAACAAGATCTGTCAACGCTCAAGCAAATTTTTGATTTTGCTTTTTCATCTGATCTTTTTCTCACTTGCGCCGTTGTTTTGTCGTCCTCACCGTAGCCGATTACACAGGCCCACAAATTGTCGTGAATTAACGCATTTTTGATAATAAATTTCCATTCGACGTAATTTTTCAGTGAGGAAAATTATTATTGTTACTTTCCGACATTTTAGTAAACTATGCACACGACGGTAAACTATGAAACACTGCCCATAACCTAATGTTTGGGTTACATTTAAACACACTTTATAATAAAATGTATAGCAGAATATATTTAGCACACGATACAGGAATATAGAAAATCAACAACAATGTCAATCAATATTGATATGTCATCTGTACTCGCTAGGCGGCCAGGATTACAATAAGAAGGTTTATACTAATTATACTATGGACTTAAATTAAACCTCTAACAGATATTCCTGTATATCGTCACTACTTTTAAAAAAATCTCGTATCTCACGCTGCTCCTCAAAGTTAAAACGCAGTAAGTCAATATGCATTCCATACATACTTACTACAATTTTCTTTTCATTGACAGATGAAGATACAAGTTTTTTTTAAAGTAGTGACAGGGTTTACAAAGATCTCGGTTTGTTCCGTGAAAGCGTAAACGTAGTGATTCAATGCTCTTTGCGTGAAAGCATAGATGAAATATAAGGTCATACCATCCCATACATTAAAATGCGACTGCCTAAGAACGCGCATACACTACACCATACATAGATGGCGCCACTAGAAAAATTGTCTTGTAGCTTTCGATTATAATCATAGATGGCGTTAAGTGTTACTTTGGACACCGATTTTTTTTATGGGATAGGAGGCAAACGAGCAGACAGGTCGCCTGATGGTAAGCGATCACCGCCGCCCATGGACACCCGAAACACCAGAGGTGTTGGAGGTGCGTTGCCGGCTCAAAAGTGACACTAAACGCCAATCCACAAAAAATCGATGGCAACAAAAGCATTTTTGGTGGCGCCATCTATGTGTGGTGTAGTGTGTGCGCGTTCTTAGGCGGTCGTATTTCAGTGTATGGGATGGTATGATCTTCTTATATTTAATCTATGGTGAAAGACAATAGGAAACTGATAATGATGGGGAGGCCGATGTCCAGCAATGGACGTCTTTCGACTGATATGATGATGATGATGAGAAAGTAGTCTTAGTAGGCCAATCATGCGCCTTTTTTATGGCAAACGAGCAAACAGGTCGCCTGATGGTTAGCGATCACCGACGCCCATGGACACCCGAAACACCAGAGGTGTTGGAGGTGCGTTGCCGGCCTTTAAGATGGGTGTACGCTCTTTTCTTGAAGATTTAAATGTCAATACTGTCATTAGTATAATTATAAAAAGTCGTCTAACTTTGTCACAACCGCTAACGCTTCTTAAGCGTATCGTAGCTAAGCCTCCGCCACACATAAAGTGTTTTGATAGCGTAGTGGAATGCGCGCGCAATCCGCGCTCGTTAGTTCCCGCCGGCGGCCGCTGGGCGCAACGCCTGCGTCCGTCCGGCGCACCGCTATTGCGCTGCTCTCAAAGTCAAAACGCGCATGTGTGGTCGAGCTTTTATTCCTACAACATCTGTACCTAGTGGCTCAACAGAGCCAGATGGCATCTCGATCGTCGCGTAGCCTAAACGATTGTCACTTCGACTAGGCCGGTACAGGTAAGAGTGTATAACGGACCCAATCATGGACAGTTTAAGATAAAATTTTGCGTATTGTTGATATTTCACTGATACATGTAAAAATTCTACCGCTAAGCGTGATAAAGCTTGAATATCTTATCCTTCTTTTACATTTCAAGCTTATTGCAGAATAGATACTCCTATTGGTTTCTTCATAGATAACAAATTAAAACGAGGTGTTTTTCTCCAGTCATGAACGGCAGTTCTCCAGTAATGGATCTGCCCTTGTGGACAGTGAAATAAGTTTAAAATTTTGCTTTTAAAGCAAACTGATACTCAATGAGTAAATTTTATATACCTCAATCCAAATGAAATTTTTTGGGTTATATTAACATAGGATTGTTTCTTGTAAATTTTGGTTTTGCAAATTGTTCCTTGTCCATCATAGGAGGTACGCAGTTTTCGGGTTCCAGTTATGGACACTCGCAAAAAAACACTATTTATTTATATCTTTGGAGCAACAAACTAGTATGTTTTATACCTTATCTCATGTTTAATGCAGTAAGTAAAACTCATTCAAGTTCACACCGAATATTATTTTTTTATTATTTTATATATACATGAACTCAATTCTCTTAGCAACATTACTAAGAATTCTTCCTGATATTGCGCTGCGCTGCTTCTCGCCAAACTATCTTCCTATGGGTTTTCAGGCTGCTTCCATGATATCATAGCGTCGTTCCTGAGTGACCGCAAACAGAGCACCTACGTTCTCGGTTCCAAATCTGACCTCGATCCAATAGGAAGCTGTGCGGTCCCTCAAGGCTCCATAATGGGAAACAACCTTTTTCTCCTCCTGGTGAATGATATTTCAACAGCTTGTGATATCCCGGAATACGTAATGTTTGCCGACGACACTTGTCTTATAGTAAACGCAGAAGATGTAGACTCTCTAAAACTAAAGTTATGTCAAGTGATGCACCAAATGGCTTCGTGGTTCTTATCCAACGGTATGCTGCTCAACGTAAATAAAACAAATATTGTACACTTTAAGTTGCGAAAAAAATACCTACCACTTAATATAGTAGCAGATAACGTTCCTGTACCCCAAACGGACTCCTCCAAATACTTGGGATTCGTGATCGACTCCGGGCTGACGTGGACACCGCACATTGACCACGCGTGTGACAGGCTGTCATCGGCGTGCTATGCTCTCTCAAGATTGGCACCAACCTTAACGAGTGAGAACGTCAGAAAAGCCTATTTTGGCTATTTCCACTCCATTTTAATACAAGGTGTTGATCTTTGGGCGACATCTGCTAGCCGAGACAAGATGTTCAAAATGCAAAAAAGGGCTTTACGTATTATTGACCGAAAACCAGCTGATCACCCAGCGCAGGAGTTATTTAAAAAGCACCGTATTTTGACTCTGCCCTGTGTTTACATATTAACGGCATGCAAATTCGTCCGTTCGAACCTAAAAAATTATAAAACCTACGGCGAAATAAACCATCGACCGTCGCGCAGACGTGACCTACTAGTGCCCCCTCGCCGTCGGCTAGCGAAGGCCCGTGCGATGCTAGACGTTGTCGGCCCTAATCTATACAACTGTGTACCTACTGACATAAAAGAATCACCTTCCGATGCTATATTTACAAGCAAACTCAAAAAAATGTTATTAGAGTCTGCTTATTATAACATCAACGAGTTCCTCAAAAGGAGTCGTTGTCCCGAAAATCCATAATACCTATGCTTATATATGTTATTCTGGTTGTAACACTGTAATAAAGAGTATATAAATTGTTTATGAACTGTATTACACATTGTAATGTACAAATTTTTGTTGACCTGTATATTTGGTTATAAATTTACCAATAAAGAAATCTAAATCTAAATCTAAATCTATTCTTTTCAGTAAACTGATGATTTTTATCTTGCCGTCAAATCGTTCAGAAATAACCGAATTAAATGAAACTTCAAAATTAAGCAGCTCTATGACTCTAGTTTATTGTATATTGCCGTCAGTTTTTAGAAAATAATTTTATATACTTCTTTTTAAGGATTTTTTTTGTCCATAATAGCATCACCGTCTATTATAGGGTATTTTACATTACTTACATTTTCAAAAGGCACGTCTTCCAAGATCTTGTGATGTCCGCTAAGATAGGTAGTATTCCTCTGTCTGCGAATGCTGAAGGTGGCGAACCAGATGCGTCTTTTGGCGAACGGAGGCTGTGGACGGCGGCATTCTGTCGCGTTATCTACTACTAACTGTAATTTTCTCTGAAATTATCAAATAATCTTAAACCATTGTGGGTACAATTATTTATTTATTTTTGAGAAACAAACAGGCAAAACAATACATATAGTAAAATCAGATTACACATTTACAAGCCACACAGTTTCCACTAATGAATAATAACAGTTATGTTACTCAGAAGTTGATTGTAACAATTTAAATTTAGTACATGCAAAACTCAAGTATCTACAACAAAATAATAGAAAACTATATTGTTAACTTTAGGAAATAAGTACTTACTAAAGACATAATTCAAATTTTTAACTTTACGTTTTATTGCAGAAACAAACTGTGGTAATGATAATAATAATCTGCAAATGTGAAGTGCGAAAGCATTTATACAACATACATAAAATACAACAACATACAATCACGCCTGTATCCCATAAAGGGGTAGGCAGAACACATGAAACTACTAAAGCTTCAGTGCCACTCTTGGCAAATAAGGGGTTGAATGAAAACAAAACTGTGACATTGCAGTGACAGGTTGCCAGCCTCTCGCCTACGCCACAATTTCCCATATCCCACAGTCGCCTTCTACGACACCCACGGGAAGAAAGGGGGTGGTGAAATTCTTAACCCGTCACCACACAGACTATTTTATACAAACTTACGTGTATAATTATGTAAACACGATCTTAATGTACAGGCAATAACTCCTGTATATAGGTACATAACATAATCATGTTCACTTCAAACCATAGATGAATTAGTCAGAGAAGAGTTTTAACTCCAATACATCAGTAAATAAAAGTTATTTGTATAGGCATAGTTACGTGACATCTAGCGACAATCACCCGTCAATCACGCGTCAACTAGCGTGAATTATCTATCAGTACTGCTACTTGTCAATAGATGTCGCGACGAACGAAAAGTCTAATGCTCGCCAATTTTTAGCTAATAATACAATAGTACTAATCAGTATTCTGTTTTCAACAGCTTGTGATATAAGTTGTAAGCTGTTCTGATATTCAATTTTTGGTAGACGAGACACTGTGACACCTAGTATCGAGTAGTGGTACTGATAATTCACGCTATTTGACGCGTGATTGACGCATGATACAAATAACTTGCATTTACTGATGTATGCAGTTCACAGAGAACCTCCTATAGAGTAGCAATCTTGTATATTTTGTTCGCGATACGAGTCACCAGTGCCAGGGGTGCGAGGAGCGGGCGGGAATGTGTTAAGCGCGCTGTGATTGGCCGTTTTAAGGACGGCGGGCAGTCGCGCCAGATGAAAGGGACTGTCCCTCTACTGACGCGTAGATGGCCAATGTAAGTTGACCTATGCCGGCTCTGAATAAATTATAAATATGACTTTTATGTGGAATGTAATGACGTCTGTTTTTAAATTTGAGCTTCTTGTTACCTTTCCACACCATTTCACACTACAGGTGGACATCTTTAAGACATCAAAATACCCTTTTTCAATTTTTTTACTGCGAAAAACACGCGCTGCTTTCGGGTCTGTTACTTGGTCGCTACTGATCGGGCACGGCGAGCGCCCGCGCTTATATCAGTGCAAATACTAGGAAGGCTGGCGACCGCGAGTCGTCTTGTAATGGATGTCTATAGGGGTTGGTCTGTGATGCAGTTACAATTCTTCAGTTACTTATTCCTCTATGCTTCAAACATAATATTATGTTTATTTTATAATACTATTTATTTACATGAACATAATATTTACATAATTATATAAGAAACTTAAAAGCTAGCTAATGTCTAAAATAGGCCCTTGAGGCATTGCACCAAGGATACTGGCGACATTTCCTCGCTGTTTATTTTATTGTTGAATATAGCGAGCTCCACCTCCATTCGCTAATTTTCAATTTTGACTTGAAATATAGTAGAATTAAATTTATAAAGTAGGTACAAATTAGACTACAAATAAAACTAAATTAAAATTAAATCGACATTTAAATCATTGTGTTCGCTTTAATAAAGGGATGTCTAAAATTCTTTTTAAAATATTTAAATTAAAAACTTACAGCGGTGCGAATCTCCGAAATGTGAGTAAAAATCACATATAAAATAAAAGTTGAACGAAACATCATGTCACCAGCCCCTAATATATTTATAATATTTAAATTTCACATTGTTCACTTGTGGCCCAACGAGTTTATGTGTTTTTAATTCGGGTTATACAGATCCTATCTCAATAATGATCTCGCTGTTACAAGCTATATAAACAAATAGAATACATTTTTACAAAAACAACCGGCCAAATGAAAATGCCCTTTTATAATTGGAAAAAATTATAAAAATGCTTGCTTTGTTGCAATAATTATTTCAAGCGAGATTGTCAGGTGAAGCTTTGACGGTATGAAACATATTCAATGGAATATGGGACAAAAAGGGGACAAAAATGACAAGTTAAACACACTAAGGGCATGTGCACCGCAAAACTGCTACGCGCCGCTAAAATCCGCGGTTGGGTAGGCAAAGTTTTTTGGAGACAGAGAAATGATATATTATATTTTTCTGAATACGTTAGAATACGTTATAACGATCACGGAAAGGTGACTCTTTTTTTTTATTTTTTTTTATATATCTTTTTAAGTGACCGAAATGACGAATTTAATGACAGATCTGACGGTTTGGTTAATATAGCTGGAAACCGTTGATCATTGTGGAGACCTGTGGGAGACACCTTGGTCCAGCGGTGAAATGAAATGAAAATTCCTACTTGTCTCATGACAATCGTTGATGTTGATAATTTACGCTAGTTGACTCCTGATTGACGCGTGATTGTCGCTAGATGTCACTTAACTATGCCTATACAAATAACCCGCATTTACTGATGTATGGGAGTTGCAACTGTCCCCTTACTTATTCTTCTATGGTGTACACGTAGGAGGCCTTAGGTCTCTCCTTTAGCATAGATTAAATTTAAAAGATCATACCATCCCATACATTAAAATGCAACCGCCTAAGAACGAGCATACACTACACCACACATAGATGGCGCCAAAAAAAGTGTCTTGTAGCTTTCGATTATACTTGTAGATGGCGTTAAGTGTCACTTTTGACATTGATTTATGGCTCGAAAGTGACACTTAACGCCAATCCACAAATAATCGATGGCAACAAGGCATTTTTTGTGGCGCCATCTATGTGTGGTGTAGTGTATGCGCGTTCGTAGACGGTCGCATTTTAATGTATGGGATAGTATGATCTTCTTATATTGAATCTATGCTTTTAGTAATTGGTGCTTTTCATCTAAGGTTAAGGCGGTTATCTTCAAATACACCGTTATAGATGGCAGTTCGCCAAGGTGACCTTTTCCCAGCAAGCTCCTCCCAACGGTCACGCTTATTTATTATTTATTTAAGGAGTACCAACAGCTGTTTACACAGATAATACAACAAATATAAGAAACAAAGAGCCAATTACAGGAACTCACAGGTATTGATAGAACAAAAATAAAAAGATGTACACACATACGTGTCACCGCACACGCGAACATAAAAAGAGAAAATGGAAAAAGAAGTTATACATAAAAAAAAGTTTTTGCAGGAGAAATTAAATTTCACGACTTCGACAACTAAAAAAAAAAAAACACTTTGTGAGATTCTTTGTGCAGGTACCTATGTAGTTAACTACTAACTTAGTGTAGGTTTAAAAGCTAAGATACTGTCAACTTGTCATCTGTTGACAGCGCCATCTATGATTACTTTTACATACTAGTCCGAATCCTAGATGGCTTACCTCAAGGATCGCATGTTCCCGGTCGATATAGGTCATTAAAGAGTTATACAGTTTTAAGGGATTAGCATGACGTTATTACTATTGATAATACCGCCATCTATCGGCGGTATTGGGAACTACATAACTCTTTAATGACCTATATCGACTGGGAACATGCGATCTTTGAGGTAAGCCGTCTAGGATTTGGACTAGTATGTAAAAGTAATCATAGATGGCGCTGTCAACAGATTACAAGTTGACAGATACAGTTAAATTCTAAAATTCAGTATCACATTGGTACTAATATTACTTATACTATGAGATCACACTATTTGGTTAGGTTACTTATGGTAGGCGATAACGGTATTATCGTAAGCGTGGGTGCATTTGGCTACGTTCCCTAATGGCCCCGTAGCCGAATGGCATTTCTCCGACGCCAAACGAAAGCGATACGCCGCTGACTCTGTCGCGCCAATACGCAAGCGCGATAGAGATAGATATCTACTAGCGCTTCGTTTCGTGAGCGATTGTGCCATTCGGCTAGCCACCCTAATGAGAAAGTTTACACGTGAGGTAAGTACGTGATGGTGACACCTATAATGGCATTTTAAACTGTTGTGCAGTTTTTTTTTGTAATATTTATAAGTACAGGTATTATCATTTTGTAATTACGTGAATGTGCATGTTGTCAGATTATGTTTTGAATAAAAAAAAAACTAGTTCAAAATAGTCATTATTTTTAAGATATTATCAAGCCATTTTTCACTTAAAATTTCTTGTTAGTTTAGATTACTGGGTAGCGTACAATGAAACGCATCGATTACATGCTGACTGTACTTCTTTATTGTGTTGTAAATAGTAATGGGCGTTCTGTGAGTATTTATCTGTACTTTTTCGGGCTTTTCACCACAGCACACCTCGGACACTGGCGATCAAATATATGAAAGAGGCGCGTTCCTAGCACACAGTCTTAAGCTCGTGTAGATGAACGCGTACTCTGCTTGTATGAGTGAGATATGACAGGTCGACTGTTCGCGTTTTTGACAGGTGGTAACTGTGAGGTAACCGAGAGGGGGTGGGCGGCACTTTCAGCGGGGAGCGGGAGTGGCCATACTGTACGATAGTACTCTTTATTATACTGTGATAGGGATGACGACTACATAAAAAAATGGCATGTAATAACAGCGAGTGTGATGAAAATAATACTATAGATATCTGTTGAGTAAATTAGTGCGTGATATTTATGTTTTCCTTTAACTATTTAGTTTAATAAGTACATTACACACTGACAATTTTGTGCCTATTTGTGAGTGTGTTTAGTAAAACGTCCCACTTTGTCGGATACCAATTACCATTAAGGCGAGATTTAATTTTAATTTATTTATTTAGAAACAAACAGTCACTTATATAATACATTAGCATAGTTGAATAATTACATTACAGACTTACAGTTTCCTCAATTAGAATATCAAACCAACAAATTTTAACAAAATACAAAAGTCGAAACAATTTTCTAACCTGTCTTACAAAAAAAAACTACTTATATTTTCATTACACATAAACAAATATTCTCAAATATTCTAACAAATTTTAGTTAAGTTTTATAAAGAAAGTGCAGAAAGTGCCGAAATTTTGAAACGTAATAAATACAAAAGTCTTGGCAAAGAATACCTTTTTGTACCCTTTGGTGTAGAAACTCTAGGTCCATGGGGCCCCAGCGCGAACAAGTTGTTCACAGAAATCGCGAAGCGTCTGGTTGAGGTAACTGGTGACCGAAGAGCTGGCGACTTCCTCGCACAACGTATCAGCATTGCGATACAGCGAGGAAATGTCGCCAGTATCCTTGGTACAATGCCTCAAGGGCCTATTTTAGACATTAGCTAGCTTTTAAGTTTAGTTTTAGTTTCTTATATAATTATGTAAATATGTTCATGTAAATAAAGTGATAAAAATCTCAGTTTTATAAATTTTAACTCTCTGAATGAAGTCCATTAATACACTTCAAGGTCTGCAGTTTGAAGCTACTACATGTTTCTTTAAATATGTCTACACATTGAAATTTAAATTTATCTTACTACTTACTTGTATCTTTATATGAATAAACTGAGAAAGCGGCTTTATAGCAATCGACAAAGTGGGACGTTTTCCCGTGCACACTCATATTTCTGGGTTGATAAGTAACATTGTTATTTAGCGTCAATATTTCCTTGTTGAACAGGCAATGAACGGCGAAGTGTTACCACAGTATAATAAAGAGTACTATCGTACAGTATGGCCACTCCCGCTCCCCGCTGAAAGTGCCGCCCACCCCCTCTCGGTTACCTCACAGTTACCACCTGTCAAAAACGCGAACAGTCGACCTGTCATATCTCACTCATACAAGCAGAGTACGCGTTCATCTACACGAGCTTAAGACTGTGTGCTAGGAACGCGCCTCTTTCATATATTTGATCGCCAGTGTCCGAGGTGTGGTGTTACTGCCGGGTGACAATTGTCACTATTGTGAAATAGGTCACAGCTTCCAAGGTGCGGTTTAGTACCGTTTGGTAGCCGAAATTTCGTAACCGGCTTCAAACCGGGAATCTTGATTCCCATTTTGTATCCGGTTACGTATTGGGCCAGAGTAGTACCATTTGGTAACTATGTTTTCTAACTGGCTACAAATTGGGAATCAATATTCCCGATTTGTAGCCGGTTACATATTGGGCCAGCTTGGTACCGATTGGTAACTAAGTTTTGTAACTGGCTACAGAACGGGAATACACAATTCCCTGTTTGTAGCTGGTTACGTACTCTATTGGGCCCGAGTTACTGATCAGCATTATTAGAATAAATCAGGTATTCATGAGGGCAAAAAAATCCCATTTTGTAACCAGTTACAATACCGGATATTTCTTCCCGTTTGAAAGCTGGTTACCAACCATGGCTACAAATCAGTAATGATTTAGTCTCATTTTTTAACCAGTTACAACGGGATTCTTTTTCCCGTTTCGAAGCCGGTTAGCAAACGTGGTTACAAATCGATAATGGGAAAGTCCCAGTTTGAAGCCAGTTACGAATTGGGATTTTTTTCCCGTTTCGAAGCTGGTTACCAATTTTTAGTTACGAAACGGTACTAAAGGCAAGGTGCTAAGGAGTTGTCACTTTGTTACTGGCGAATTCTCAATGTAAATTGAGACTCCGGTCACACCTCGGACACTGCCGATTAAATACTTGTATGAAAGAGTCGCGTTCCTAGCTCGTGTAGGTGAACGCGTACTATGCTTGTATGAGTGAAATATGACAGGTCGATTGCTCGCGATTTTGACAGGCGGTAACTGCGAGGTAACCGAGAGGGGGTGGGCGGCAATTTCAGCGTGGGCGGGAGTGGCCACACTGTACAATAGTACTCCTTATCATACTGTGCTCCGGTGCCTATTACAACTGAAGATTACACTCAATTATAGTTGAAAAAACTCTTGTTCCAGGAAAATTATCAAGTATTTATAGAAAATGTGACGGACTGTCAAAATCCACGCCCGCCATATCATAAGAAGCCTATGATTACAGGGGCATACAGTGTGCAACAACGGAAAAACACGCAAATCCTCAGTGGACACTATTTGGTCGTGGAAGAAGTACCGTTTTTGAATGTAAGATAATTATAGAAAACACACATAAACTCATTGCCAAAGTAGCTCTAAGCAAAGCACACGAAACAGTTCAAGTTTCAGCGCGCGAGGTTCGCGTGGACAATGGTCGCGCGACGTCGATGCGACGCGGCGCGAGAAATCAAACCTTCGATTTCTATGGAAACACATCTCGGACACTGGCGATCAAATATATGAAAGAGGCGCGTTCCTAGCACACATTCTAACTATTCTAAGCTATGACAGGTCGACTGTTCGCGATTTTGACAGGCGGTAGCTGTGAGGTAACCGAGAGGGGGTGGGTGGCACTTTCAACGGGGAGCGGGAGTGGCCATACTGTACGATAGTACTCTTTATTATACTGTGATGGAATTGTCTTAGGTGGGTGACGTCGTTGAACTATCGATGATAGGTGCGATGCGACGCGACAGCGGCGGTCGCGCGACGATCGTCCACGGCGTTACGCCGTGGCT